>NC_067161.1:39570205-40301038 GCF_903995435.1 Acomys russatus | reverse complement strand
GAGGCACGGGGCATTCGCTTCACTCCTCCAACCCTGGGAATCCCAAAGTGAAGCGATTCCCCGAGTGCCTCTGTGGCCAGTAGCCACGGCCACTAACATAGCTTCAGGTGGTGCTGGTTACTGAAGAGCCAGGGCAAAACCGGAATGTGAGGACCATCAGCCTCACGTCAGAGGAAGGGTGGATGGCCAGTGGTTTAATCACTGCTCCCACGTTAATGAAGAACCCATAAAACCCTAGGGACATTTTCAGGTAGCTTGCTGAAAGGCGAAGAGTTGGAGGCTCCCAGGGATGGGTGCCCACAGATGCCATGGAAGCCCCTGTGCCCATACCTGACCTCTTCTTGTGTCTCTGTGTCTGTGTCCTTGGTAATTATCCTCAGGATGAACCAGTCACCACCACTTAGTGTTCCCTAAGTTCCTGGAAGTACTTGAGCAAACCATAGAACCCACAGGGGAGGTGTAGGAACCTGACATAACTGCTGTCACCAGGAAGGTGGCACAGCTGGTCACCAGGAGGGGCCTTATGTCTGGCACTGAAGTGGACACACCTGAGGACTGAGCCCCCATCCTTGGGATCTGACAGTCTCAGGGCAGTAGACATCAGAGCTGAGCTGAATCAGAGGACTCCCTGCAGAGGAACTGATTGCTTGCTGGTGGGGAGAGGCCCCCAGACTCCTGGTGTGACGAGGGTGTTGTTGGTACAGTGAGGCTGCGCTCTTCTTCCCGTGTTCTCAGGCCGGGTATAGTTGTCTGCAGCCCTGCCCTTCCTTAAATGATCTCTCCAGACAGTGTCTTCCACAGATCACCTTTATTACCTTGTCATAGTGGGAAGCAAGTAGGAAGTAGCTTTGGTCTCAGCTGGGAAGCTGGTGCCTTTGGATCATGTCAGAGGAATAAGAGGGTCAGCCTAGGGGCTGCCTGTCCTTCTGTCTGTCTGTGTGCAGCGTGAAGGTGGCACATGCCTTACCATGTAAGTCATGGTGTCTAGTAGAGCAAGTGTTACTGTCTCCCGTCACACAGCAGGGTTGTACTTAAGGTTGCATAGGAATAGATGGTGTCTTGAGAAGCAGCATGTGACTCTCACATGGCAGCTGAGACTGGGAGCCAGGCGTCAGCACATCCTCCCTCTGTCTCCTCTGTGTGTCGTGAAAATCTGTCTCCAACATTTGCCTCACTTTGCAGTCACCTGTGACTGAGCGGTGCAGCAGTGTCCTGGGCCAGCCTTGGACCTGTGTAGTCAAGCACCAGTGTTAGCCCTCAATTGAGGACAGCCATTTGTCACCAGCAGCTAGCTGCCAGATGTAGTTCAAGGCCCACAGATACCTGAGAACCTGGCTCAGTTACCCTTAAGTTGCCTCAGAAGTGACACAAGCAAGCCCATGCACACCACAGTGTGTGTGGACCATGAGACCAGAGTCTCACACATACCCTCCCTGCCAGCCCCAGACCACTGGGAGCCCCTAGGAATGCAGCAACTGGGCCCTGAGACTAGGGTGGTCTGTGAGCTCTGCGTGTGATGGATTGCAGCCGAGCATGCTCCTGCGGCCCCCAGAGCATCGCTGTTGTAAAGCCAACTTTCCCCTTTACCTTCTCTGCAGCATGTTAATGGCTCAGCCTGAGGAACTGTGCAAAGTCGCAGACAGCTTGATTTATCCCAGCTCTGCTCTGAAGTGGTTGCTAATTTCTCACTGTAGGAAAATTCGCAGTTTTTGGGTGAGTCAGTGTAAGACGAGTTCAGAGCACACAGCCTTGCTCATACTGACTGTAGGTGCTCATATTCCTGTGTCCACCCCAGATCCCGGGGTCATATGACCGCGTGCCGCGCAGCATCGTCTTTTCTCAGATCTGTATGAAGACAGCAGCCAGTGCGGTGCAACACGAGTGGGCACACAGAGTGTGTCCCAAGCTAGGTGTCTTGACAGCACAGCTGTCCATCACCATCACGAGGCCAAGAGCCCTTGAGTGTGTGTGTGGAGACTCAGCCACGTGGTCAGCGCATCTAAACTGCTGTAGTCCGTGCTGGTTCCATAATGCGCTGACAGTAAGGATGGTGTAGAAATGGCGAGGAGGTGGGGGTCTCTGTATTTGCTCTTCTGGTGTGACATGGCTGCAGCCAGGACTCTGTTGGTGGTTGTCTCCAGTCCAGGCAGTTTTGTGCAGATAGACCACACGTCACCTACCACCTACCTGTGAGTTCTTGTCCAGAGCAGCCTTGGGGCCTATGAGAGTTCCTAGGCCATCAAGATGCCCTGGGAATGGCATCTTGGCATCTTGGCATCCAATGGTATCTTGGACAGTTGTGTTAGTGCTGCCCTGAGGACACAAATGTGTGACCCCCTTGTCTGCTTCCTTCCCTGAACTTCCCTGCTCCCCGCTACTTCCTGCTGAGCCACCTAAACTGTTCCCTCCTCCTACCTCAGGCACTGCGAGGAGCTGCTGTGACTCAGGGACAGTGTGGCACTTGCTGCCATGTTGTGGTGCACCCATACTTTCCCTAGCAGGAGAGCCCTCGGTTTCCCAGACCTTCCTGGACACATGGCTGCACGTGTTCATGTGTCGTGCCCGTCCAACATGGGCTGAGCATTTCCAGGTAGGGAGTCCCCACAGGTGAAGCTGCCTGGATACTCGGCTGCCTGTTGCATCTGAGGGACTTGTGGGAACATCCACTGGAGCCAGGTCTCTGCCTCACAGCCAGGGAGGGCTCATCAAGGGCCCGTGTATGTCAGAGGCTGGCAGCATTATGTGCTGATGACTAGACAGCTTGTCATCCGGGCCGCAGAGGGAACAACTGTTTTTAAGGTCTGGCCAGACTTCACGAGCTCCATTCTTTCCATCCTGTTGTATGGAATGTGCGCAGTGCTGTTTAATTACTTCAATCCCTCTCTTAAAGAAAAGGGGCTACCAATATTCTCGAGGTATTAGTGCTTGGAGGGTTAGCGCTGTGATTTCTTTGTCTGCAGGCCTAGTAGCTGTTGGATGTCTTTTCAGTGTGGGCAGTATTAGTTAATTCCAAGTGCATTTTGGCAGACAGGCCAAGGGGTCTTAGCAGGCTCTTTGGAATGAGCTCTGTTTTTAGGACTTAGAAGATGGTGAGACTTTTTCCAAATCAAAGGTTGAATAGCAACCGGCCTTCATTTTGAGTATGTGTATAAGAAAATGCTGACCTTTGAATAGGCAAGTAGCTCCTTGGGCCACAGGTCATTATGTATGACTGACTATTCTTTGACTACTTGGTGAAGGTCACAGATTGCACAGACTTGCTTTCTTGTTTGTGTGCTTGTTTTTTGTTTGAGCAGGTCTCATGTAGTTTAGGCTGTCCTGCCCAAAATGACCTTAAATCTCTGATCTTCTGACCTCTACCTCCCATCGCTGAGAGTACAGGCAGACAGCAGCACACCTGGTTTATGTAGTTCTTGGATCTGAGCTCCAATGAGCTACCTCCTCAGCCCCCACAAAGTCTTTTGCTACGCATTCACTGTGTACAAGGGAGAGGCTATTGATTTGTTTTTTCAAGAAAATGGCAATGGAAAATGTATGTTTCACAGAGTCTGCCATGGAGGTGGTCTTTGGGGACAGAAGATCTGTGGCCCCTTGATCCTGTTTTCATGGCTAATATTCATGTTTGTCCTGGCTGAGGTGTTTGTTAAGGCTAAAGTTCGCACTGACATATTAGCACTTCTGAATTGTGTACTTAACCAACCATGACTTTTGTTCATGTAGTTTTTGAAGTATATTTTCGATATATTCACATTTCACTCCTCAGTATTGGTTGCTTAAAAATTCCTTGTTTCTTCCTGACCTGCAGCTTTATGGCCACTCCAGGCAGTGAGAGCTGGTGTGGGTCCTGCAGCCCAGCATCCAGGATGTGATGGTGCCTCCTCCAGGCCTGGAGGACATGTTTTCAGGGACATGCGATTTCTCACAGTGCCCTGGTGCTGTGACTGAGTCATCCTCCTGTGGTTGTTAGTGTCAGGCCAGTGGTTGTATCTCTAGTCAGCTGACTCAGTCTGGATCCAGTGAGGCCCAGAGCTCATGGCCTGTGCTCAGCTTTCTGGACCTTATTTAAAAAAGAGTTTGAGGTAAAAAGTGACAAATTCCTAAACTTAAGTTCCGTGTGTTGCATGAAGTGTGTGTGTAGGCAGGGGGTGGATCGTCCTATAACTCAAGCTTTTGTTTAGGATAACCAGGGAATGGAAAAGTAAACAACAGGAAACAAAACTGGAAGTGTCCTTTAATCATGTATTTTTAGTTATTATGCAAGCATGTGGATGTAGTAATAAAATCCAGCTCACATGAGGGAAATGTGAATATATCACAAACACACTTCCAAAGCTACAGCAACAAAAGCCATGATTGGTTATGTACACAATCCAGAAGTCCTAATATGTCAGTGTGAATGCATCTGTTTTATGAATCACTTGGTACCCTACTGGTTTTCAATTGTTATGGGTTTAGAAATATTTCTCAGACATGAAGTAGCCTCAGGCTAGCTCCCAGTCTAAACATGAAATTCCCTCATTTCATGTGCACCTTTGACACATACCTGAAGATGATCTCAGACAGTAGTTACAGCGTACCTGCATTGTGGAGATGATTGTTTTCATTTTTGTTGTTTTGAGATAGGGTTTTGTCTAATCCAGGCTGGACTCAAACTCTTTATGTTGCTTAGCCTGGCCTTGAACTGCTGGTCTTCTGGCCTCTACCTTCTAAGTCCTGGGGGTGCAGGTGCGCCCCTGGATGCCTGACTAGTGTGCCTGCAGTTTGGCATGGCCTGTCCTGGGGCTCAGATGGGCTGGTTCTGCACTGTTGTCACATCAGCTCAGAGAGTCTGAGGGTTGGGATTTGGGGGTAAAAACGCCACCTTCCTTAATGCGATGCATAATGGTTTGAGTCGTGGACAGCTCTTGTGTTCTTTTTGAATTCTCTTCTTTCCTATAAGCATGGGTCTTCTTAAACATGAACAAGACAAACAGTTGTATCTACTAAGTGGGCTAGTGGCCAAGCGGCTACAGGACCCACCTGTGGCTTGGCTGGAAACTCGTGCCCAAGTTCTGGCAAGACCTGGCCCCCAGCTTCCAAAGAGATCACAGTAAAAGGCATGTGTATTTCAGACAGTCACGTATAGCTTAGAGACGAGGGTGTTGGCTGAGAATTGCAGTGTCAATGCAGCACAGTATACTCACACTCCTGGAGAGACATGTGCTTTTACAGGACCCCTGTGTACACACATCAAGAGACTGTAGAGAGGGCCTGTGTGTGGCCTGACTGTGGGAGGCTAAGGGGCCTTGTCAGATGTGACAGGCAAGTGGGTGGCACAGTCCGATAACCTTCCTACCACACCAGGCAGGTGAGAGAAGATACTGACCAGAGAGAGGGGTGGGACTGGGTATCATGGGGCTCAGTTCCTTGTTTGACTCTGCTGTCTGCTGTCCACTATGTGAGGTCAGAAGTATAGGACATGGGAAAGACCTACTGTGTGATGTCATCACTCATCTCCAGGGCCCACTACCCACAGTATGCTTTCCAGAGCTCCAGCCAGATTCGGGGGAACAGATCTAGAAGTGCAGGCAGTGTGCTGTCTTGTGATGTCAGTGTTCATGGGGAGACTCAGGCTATGTCTAAAGAGGAACCCCTGAGCCCCGTTGGTGGCCCCAGCACAGGCCTTCAGTTTGCAGTTTATCATGTGATGGTTCATGTGACTGTGGCTGTTGGGAAAGAATTTAGTCCCTACAGTCCTGGCTTCTACTGCTTGTGTTTTCTCTTGTCAGTCAGACGCAGAGCTCTTGGCCAGGTATCCAAGCTGGTGGAACTGCCAGCCTGTGAGCACGGTGCCTCTGTGAATTAGAGCTGAGCACTTAGTGTGTGCCCGGGGGCACCAGCTGGGCCACCTGAGGTGTGTGGTAGTAGCTTTGCCCAGGCCCTCACAGGACACTTCTGTGTGTGTCAGGGAGTAGGGTCAGGGATCATCTTGGGATGGGATGCAGTCACCAGACAGGCTTTGGGGCCCTCCGAAGTCTCCACTCAGCCCATCCCTGCCATAAGCAGCTGTGGGAAGGCAGTGGTCATGGCCAACGCATCCTGATGACTGAGATTCCGCAATTCCTCTTCCTTGGTCCCACTGGGATGTGAGGCTCTCCCTGAAAGGTGTGCACAGTTCTCGAAAGTCGTTCCAGGTTTCTTTTAGTTTGCTTTCCTTCTTGTTGTCTGCTGGAAAATGTAAAAATATTAGCTGCTTAAACCAGCTTCATGAAAATATAGTTAGATCCACCACAGTGTGAAGAGCTCAGAACTTCAAGAAAATAAAACTGCCTTAAATACAGCATGCACCACAGATCTGAGTAGAAGAGATGCTAAAAGAGATGGGCCTCCCCAGCCTGTCTGTCTGCAGTGACCTGTTGCGCTCTCCCCTGGCCCTGCACACACATACCTGTCACTCAGCCCTCAGTACTCTGCACCACCCACCCTAAGCAAGTATGGCCAGCCATAGCTGGGCACGGTGGTGCATGCCTTTAATCCCAGCACTCTGGGAGGCAGAGGCAGGTGTATCTCTGTGAGTTCAAGGCCAGCTAGGTCTACAGATAGAGTCCAGGACAGCCAAGGCTACACAGAGAAATCCTTTCTCTAAGAGAGAGAGAGAGAGAGAGAGAGAGAGAGAGAGAGAGAGAGAGAGAAATTACAAAACTGGTCACTTAATAATGAGGAGACATTTCAAGAGGGGCTCCTTGTGAGGTGACAGGTCTGAATCTTTGGATCCCCTGCTGGTATGAGAGTCGTGAGCACAGACCCACACAGCTGCTGCAGCATGACATGCAGACTGCTGTTCTAAGCATGAGGTTCACTCCAGTATTTGTCTAACAGTGTGAACCATGTAGCCTAGTGACTTCAGCCCAGCCTCACTGTCATCAAGGACTTAGTGCATGTGTGATTATATGTACTATGGTTTGTGTAAGTGGCCACATAGTGAGTGTGTTCAGACAAGGTCACTGTACAGAACATGTGAGGCTGTGTCAGTGGGGTCTGTTCATACCTGGGTCACTGTACAGAACTTGTGAGGCTGTGTCAGTGGGGTCTGTTCACACCTGGCTCATCATACAGAATATGTGAGGCTGTGTCAGTGGGGTCTGTTCACACCTAGGTCACTGTACAGAACATGTGAGGCAGTGATACTGTGTCGTGATTATCACTAGGCAGTTGGCATTTTTCAGCTCATGGAAGTCAGAGATACCTGCTTGGCAGAGCTTTGCTCTATGGCAAATACTAGTGTTTTGCTATATGTTTGTGGTTGAGGGTGATGCCTTCTGCATGTGTGAAAGAGAAATGACTCTGTTCTTTTCAGTGTTATGCTTGTGTCTGGATGGCATAATGGGGTGAGATACAGATGACTGGCCAGGAAGTGGTACCCCCGTCACAACGTTTCCACAGTCTGTGGGTGTGTTCCTGGCCAGGTCCACATGGGTTTCACCTTGCACCTTCCAGGGGATGGTCATGCGCACTTACTGCTGGAGGCAGCTTCATCCTGGAACTCCAGCGTCAACCCTAGTGCTGAGGCCAAGGCCAGGCAGCAGCAGTAGGTGTATCATCCCCACTCAGAAAACCATCTCCCTTAGGCTACTCAGCCTTGTGATACTGTGATAAGGATGCAAACAGCGCATGCTTCTCATTTGTGCTTCTCCCAGATCCTGAGCAAACTGAAGGGACTGGCCCTGGATACCGAGGCAGAGCTCGAACGTCAGGATGAGGCTCTGGATGGCATCACGGGAGCTGTGGACCGGGCAACCCTGACTGTGGACAAGCAGAACCGGCGTATGAGAAAGCTGATGTAGTGGGGCAAGCAGTGGAGCAACCACCCCCCGCATGGCTCTCCTGATTCTGCTGTTGCTACCTTTGTGTCCTGTGTACGGGAACCTGGGACGCCATTTGTGGTGCTGCGATGCCCTATTGGGAGCTACACCTTCCTAGCATGGGCCCAGAGGAGCCATGACATGCATGAGCATGATGTGTTTTCTTGGTAGCCCTAGCATGTGGGCCAAGTTCTGTTCAGACGAGGGTGGCCACCACGTCATGACCACCCTCCTGTCCACATAGACACCCGAGCTTTCTGCTGCCACTGCAGGGCCAGAGCTCCAGTTACCTTACACAAGTCACATTATATGGTCATCCTTTCACCATTTTAGCCCAACAGTAAACAAAATGTCAGTCATTCTGAGGAAGATGTGAGTACTTGGTCTAGCTCCACCATTCACTTGCGACAGCCTTTGGTTTCCCCTCAGAAGCTGCTGTAGCCTCTGCCATCCTATCCTTGTCATCAGTTAGAGTTCTAAGAGGAACAGGACCAGGAGCCTCTATGTGTGTCTAATAAAAGAATATTTATTAGATCGCTTGCATCACAGGGACTGGGTCCACCTATAGCCACTGCACACTGGAGAGACAGAGAACACTGCAGCTGCCCAGTCCAAGAATCTGAACCCTCAGCAGCCCCAGTGCTGAAGGCCTCAAAGCTCCTGGAATCGCTGCTTCTGGTGCCAGCAGAGGATGTTGGCAGCCATGGCTCTCACTCAAAGAGAGGGGGCCTACCCACTTAGCACACACAGCCTTCCTCCACCTCCCATTCAGTCTGTCCACAACAGGACAGCCCCTTTTCCTTAGTCACTGTCCCTCTGGAAGCGCCCCATAGACACACAGGCATGTCTCACCACTCTTCAACATCTCTTCGTGTAGTAGATTGATAGCCAAGACCAGTCATTCCTAGCGGCCTGGCGGTGGCAGACAGCCCTTTGTCTCTACATGCTTGGTGACTGCCTGAAGTCAGGATGCAGCCCACTCCAGCGCAAGTGCCTCAGCAGCAGAGGTCTCTGCTCTCACCTGAATACAAATGAGGTACCCATTTCCTAGTTTCCTGACCCTGTTCAGAATGTGACTAGGTGCATGGTCAGAAGTGCCCCAAGCCATGCCTTGCTGTTGCCCTTGGCTTAGTCTTGTGTGTTTTCAGTGAGGACTCTCAATGTTCTGGTCAGAGCTACGTCCCAAGCTCCTGTACACTGGGCCACTAGGACTCACTCATGGGCTTGCTTAGTTGGGGGCAAGGGTCCCGTGGGTTGTTTGTTTTGTTTTGTTTTTTGAGACAGTTTCTCATTCTGGTCCAAGCTGGCCTCAGACTTGCAATAATCCTCCTGCCTCAGCCTTCCAAGTGCTAGGATTATAGGTGTTTGTCACCTCACATAACCTACTCCTGTATTTATATACTGGCTACAGGATCCCTGCCGTGTGGAGATGGCTGTCCGTAGAGTGTAGCGATGTCCATGTCCTGGCGCTTCAGTGTTGGCTGTGCTGCACTGTGTGGCTTCAGCAATTACTTCTATCTTGGACCTTTTGCTTCTGTGTTTATAATATGGAGCTGTCTCTATTCCATATGAACAGTGACGGAGTCAGGCATCCCAGCCAGGTAAAACTCTTGACCTAGGCCCAGTGCATGCAGCCTTGAACTCTCTGCAATCCCTCCCTGTCCTCATCTGTGAAGCACTTGGTGTTGCCTCCTATTGCTGCTCCTATTCAGGGACTCCAGTTCCATGTAATACCTAACTGAGACAGAAAGGACACAGTGATGCTATGGGGAGAGAGACCTCTCTCTCCTTATCTTCAGTCCTTCCCACAAGATAACCAGCACCTGTCATCCCCATGGGCTCCTTTCAGCATAAACATCTCAGCAGGGTAATGGCAGCTTGGCATCCAGCTTCCAAACCCAGGGAAGGGCCTGGGTGAAACAGCCACAGCAGCTGCCACACCCAGGGGGATGGAAGGCGTTTTGTTTTTGCTTTGTTGACTGACAGTGTAAAGGCTGGGTGTAGGCATAGCCCATTCACAGAGCTGTTGGGATTTGTTCTACATGTGAGATGTGATTTTTATTTAATGGTTTATATTGTGGTGGATGGTGTTTACAGCAGTGAAGTCAGTGAGAGATGGAAGCACTGTGGGCCCTGAAATCTTGTTTGGCACACAGGCTAGTGAGAGAGCATATCGTGTCTGGCTTAATGGTCATAGGTACAGGTCACCTGGGGGGGCATAGACCTGTACTAAGGGAGAAAAAGCCAAGAGACAGAGGGGCTGGGCTCTTTGCTCTCACTGGTCTCCACCTTAGAAGCCCTCAGCCTTCACCAGGTGCAGGAATCAAGACAGTTGGTCTGTAGCTAGCCCCAGTTCTACACACTGTGCTGTGCAACTGGGCACCATGAGGAAAGAGAGATTCCAAGAGTCAAGAGGAACTCAAGAAGATCGCCTCGATCCTGTGGGGAGATGAGCAGGGTGTCCTGGATCCTTTGTAACACTGCGGTCCAAAATCCTGTGTTCCTAGTCCCATGTACCATTAGCCCTGCCCTCCAAGAAGACAGCAGAAGAATCTGGCTCTCCTGGCTGTGGCATCATTCAACAACCCCTGGTCCCAAGGAAGGAGAGCTTCCTGGAGGCTGGAGCCAAAGAGGGAAGGAACAAATCAGCACAGCAGAAAAAGACAGGGTTGTTTGTGGGCAGGGCCTCAGTTTTTTCTGGGAGAGGGAAAGATGGCCGGGAAAGGGAATGTTACACGTGGTGTGTGCAGTTGAACGGGTGTGGGGGCGAGAAGTGACAATATAGTTGGCACTGTACCCTCATATCTAGAGGGAATGCCTTATAAGGGGCCAGTGGTTGCCTGAAGCCTCACACAGTATCTGGCTTGACTACTGTTCTTTTGTCTATGATTTTATAAGGTAAAGTCCAATGTCTTTAGATTGTGCTTGCCTAAAGTCAGGTATCAGACTGGGGAGACTGCAGCTCTTCATCCATTTCTGTCGGTGAGTACCCACCCAGGCATCTGGCCTGGTAGGTGGATTGACTGATTGCACTCTGGACCAGGGCTCCATCTCTCACCAAAAGCAGATGTTCATCTCTGGATCCCTGTCCCAGCTCGCAGCCTGAACAAATACAAGAATGACCACAGGTTCAGAAGAAAGAGGGGCGGCATCACCTTTCCCAGCTTTTCAGAGGAGAGGCTTCCAAAACAAGACTCTTTAGATTTGGAATCGTACCTCCTAAGAAGCTAATTCTTTCCTTATGTCTGGAGCTTGATAAAAACAAGCTCCTTTGAACACAGTCCCGTGGCGCTACATGTGTGACGGGAAACAGTTCCCAGAAAAAGTTCCCAGGGTCGTTTGTGGGCAGTGCCTGTTGTGAACTCACTGGTGCAGCTCTTGCTCATGACACCCAGACAGGGTTGAGTGGTTTGGGGGAGTGTGGTGGGAAGGAACAGAGAGAGGGTGACACCCTCAAATCCTGAGGGTGACAGTGAGGCCCTGAGGGGCAAGGGGCATTTGTGAAAGTGGGAAACAGGGTGTGCAGGGGAGGGGTGGATAGAGTCGAGGCTTTGGCTCCTAGAAACAGAGAAAACCTGGGTAGGGGTGGGGAGATAAGGGCCCCCTGGGAGGAGGTAATCAGAGGGAGTGTGGGGGTGATTAGAGGTGGGCAGGGCAGGGGTGAGGGGCAGGGCGGGGAGACCCAGGGTATAGGGCATCAAAGGGAAGGATGGTAGGAAGATGGGGCTCTGAGTATCAACAGAGACAAGGTAGGAAAAGCCCTATCTCAAAAAACCAAACGAATCAAACAAAAAAGCCCAAACGAAAAAAGATTATGGTGGTGGTTCTTTTCTTTCATTTCCTCCCTCCCTCCCTTTTTTCCTCCCTTTCCTTCCTTCCTCCCTCCCTTCCTCCTTCCCTCCTTCCCTTCCTCCCTTCCTTTAGTGGTGTTTTGAAGACTTGAGAGGTCTGAGAGATGCACTTGCCATGTGGCTGCCCAGGGAAGGAGGGGTTTACAACACCTGGAATGTATCTGGTACTGAGGAATTCAGAAATATTAAAATGCAGAGTAAATTTCAAAGAAATTAGCAACAAATAAGTAGATGCTGTCTTAATTAGGGTTTCATTTGTGAAGAGACATGACCAAGGCAGCTCTTATAAAGGAAAACATTTAACTGGGGCCGGCTTACACTTTCAGAGGTCTAGTCCATTATGGTCTTCTCAACCAAGGAAGATTATGATATCTAAAGTTTAAAAACAAGGGCTGTGGCTCAGTTGGCAGAGTCCTCACCTAGCATGTAGGAAGGTCTTAGCTGGATCCCTAGTGGTGCATAACCTGCAAAGTGGCACAAGTGTCCTGGCATTCAAAAGGTGGAGGAAGGCAGATCAGGGGTTCAAGGTTGGCCTGAACTGTATTTAAGGCAAGCTACATGAATCCCTGTCTCAAAGTATTCAAAATAAAAAATTTAAAATAATTGTCATATTAGGAATTTTCAGTTGTGAATAGCATGTATACATAAAACCCATGGATATGTCTTCTGCAGAATAAATGCAAGTGCTTCCTGGCAGGGCCATTGCTGAAGTGCAGACAAAACTTGTCCCTTAGGTCTCTCTCATTCAGTGATTGGATTACTTATCAAGGCTGTGGGGGCGTGATTTAGCGCCTGTCTATCATAGTGAAATTGTCCAATCGGGCTGCAGCTGGAGCTGCTTTACTCTCGCGGTGTTTGGTTCTTTTCAGTGTTCTGTTCCATTGCTTCAGTATACAGTTGTTTATGGTGGCTTCGCTGTAGTTAGTGTCCCTGTGAGGTGCTGACGACGCAGGACAACAGAAATTCGGAAATGGTGAGCGTTCTGGCCGATGCTGGCCACATCCAACCAAGACCAGGCACGGGGAAGGGCTCCGTAGCTGGCGTCTGCAGCCCGATCCCAATGCTGTCCCTCTGTCCTGTGTGGCCTGCGCGGCGGGTCCCCGCAGCGCCCCATCGGCCCCCGCGGTGTCCTGGCTAACCCACCTCAGACTTGGGGCGCTGGCTGGCTTCTCGTTGTGCATTCCCGCCGGTCAGCCCGGCTGAGCTTTCCTGAGGCATGCGAAGCGGGGTCTCACTCCAGTTTCTCTCGATCTGGGTGCTCCCAGGGTTCACAGTGAATCCCCCAAATTCCAGGCTTTTCTAGAGTCTTTAGGGCAAACTCCCAGCTACTCTGTGGCCACCCGACTCAGTGTGCCAGTTAGATGAGATGGGTAGTGGGGAAAAGCCGAGTGGAGATTTCGTCAATGTGGGCACAGTGGAAGAGGGACAGATAAAGAGTCCAGTGACACCTCCGACCATTGTTCATCTTCGGACAGACGTTTTAGGCTTAAAAAGAGAAAGGCCGGACCAGAAACAAGCTTAAACAGCAGCCTCCTGCAAAGAGGGCCCCCGCCCATCATTGTGTCAGCTCTTTAAGACCTGGAGGGGACTAGGTGGCTCACTAGGTAACTTCTGCTTCTGTGAAGGTCTGTTTTTCTGACTCCCGGGTGCCTGCGTGTCTGCGTTGTATACACACGTGGAGGTGTCCATGGAGGTCAGAAGAGGGTGTCGTATTCCCCGGAGCTAAAGGGATAGACAGTTATGAGCCACCCCAAAGTGGCTACTGGAAACTGAACTCCAGGTCTCTCCAAGAGCAGCAAATGCTCTTATCCAGCGAGCACCCCACCCCCACACAAAGCCGCTTCTCAGTGCCAGCTTCACTCCCAGGATTTTCAAATGCCAGTTTCTCGTCTGAAAGGTTTAAAAACTCAAAATTGTCAGTTTGTTTTCCTTGCTAAATAAGTAGAAATGGACACAATGTTTTTCATCTCCTCTGAGTATGGTCACAGGTTTCAGAACTGCCAGGTGCTGACAAGTTTCTTATAGCAGCATACGTTAATTTGTGGCTGCTGCTTAGACACCAGTGTGAGGTCTTGGGTGAATGCTCTCCGGGGAGCAGCAGGGTGGGGGAATCTGCTGGAACAGTCCCCTTCTCAAGAGTTAAATCCTAGGGCCATTAAGTGCCCCCAGCTTAGCTCCTAGGAATCTTGTTTAGTGAGATGCTGAGTGAGGGACTGAGGAGGAGGGCTTGTCTTTCACTCATTAGGGAGAAAACCAAAACTCCGCTACAGCACAGTGGGCCAGAAACCTGACAGGAAAAGTCATGAGCTGGAGTCCACAGCCTAGTGTCTCCTGAGGTGATGATTGTTGAGTCTTTCAGCAGCACTAGGGTGAGAGGATAGCTTTGTTTGACTTGATCCCGACAGGTCGGTGTTCTCTTCAGAACTGCCCCGTTCTATATTCATCACCTTGAAATGTTTGCTCATTTATTTGAACCTCAGCTTTTCATTAAGTATGAAATGTGCTCCGAGCTGAATAAAGTAAAATGTTCTTTTAAGACAGGGTTTCTGTGTAGCCCTGGCTGTCTTGGGACTCCTCTTGTAGATCAGGCTGGCCTCGAACTCAGAGATCAATCTGCCTCTGTGTCCCGAGTGCTAAGATTAAAGGCATGTGCCACCATTGCCTAGCAATGTAAAATATTCTTGAAGATAGAAATAGGTTTCAACAAAAAAGTAGAGTTTCATTTCCACTGATTGATTTTTTTTTTTTTTTTAATTCTGTGCTTCCCTGGAGCATATATAAAAAAATTTCTGAGATGTCATCTTTTCTTTTTACTGATTTCAAATAGGCCTAGACCCAAATGTTAAGAAAACCTTAGTTTTCCATTATTGCTATAGAAAATGAATACACTTCCACAAAGTATGATAGATGAACATGTGAATTAATGGATTAGCTTTGTTGTTGTTGAGACAGGGTCTTGCTATGTAGCGTTGGCAGACCTGGAATTCACTATGTAGACCAGGTTGGCCTCCAACTCAGAACCACCTATCTCTGCCTTGAGAATGCTGGGATTAGAGGTCCAGCTGAAACTAGAATTCCTGAAGACAAAAGTTCCTCTCCTTTACAGAGCAGTTTGTGAGATGTATGCTACTTCTGTTTTGTTTCCTGTTAGTTACAGCTCTGTCATCTGAAAAGGTCTGATACCCATCTCTTCATAAGAATACTAATCCTGCTGGGTGAGTGCTGTAATCCCAGCACTCTGGGAGGCAGAGGCAGGCAGAGCTCTGTGAGTTCAAGGCCAGCCTGGTCTAAAACCACGAGTCCAGGACAACCAAGGGTACACAGAAAAATCCTATCTCAAAAAACAAAAAAACTAGTCCCATAATAATAGATATAAATGGGTTGGATGGAGGAATGCTGGAGAGATGTCTCAGCAACAAAAAGCACTTGCAGCTCTTCCAAAGGATCTGAGTTTGATTACCAGCACCTACAATAGATATCTCACAACTGTGTGTACACACACACAGAGTCCTATCTAAAGAAGTGGCCCACTGGCTAGGATGGCTTGCTCATCTCACACAACCATATGCGGCTTCAGTCCCAGAAGGCCTTCTTCTGACCTTCAAGGGCATTAGGCTTATATAGGTGACATTGTACATGTGGGCGAAACACATGCATAAAATATTATCTTTAGACAAGATCTTACTATGTAGCCCTGGCTGGCTTGGCACTCTTTGTGTAAAACAGTGCTGGCCTCAAATTCAGAGATCCTCCTCCTCCTGCCTACCCAAGCGCTGGGATTAAAGATGTGTGTCACCACACCCAGCCCTAAAATTTTAGAAATAGTAATAATAGCAATATTGTTGTTGTTGTTGTTGTTGTTGTTGTTATAGAAACGAAATACTAACCGCAGGCCTGGGGGCAGCACAGCTAGTAGGTGGAGCCCTGGGTGGATTATCATCAGCACATGGAGTGGGTGCAGTGGCAGGTGCCTGCTGTCCCAGCAGGTGGCAGGATGAGGAAGGGGTTGAGCCTACACAGGACATGGGAGAACCTAGTCAGAGTCCCTAAACCCCGTGGGAGACTTTGACTCTCTGATCTCCACACACGTCTGCCTTCGTATAATGTACACACACACAGACAAAAGTAAATAGTAGACAAAGTTCAAGGTCATCCTTGTCCACACAGGGCTTTTGGGTCTGACCTGGGCTGTGTGAAATCCTGCACTCACAACAAAAAGAAGGAATCCTATTTGTGAACATTCACTCATGATCTCAGCTAATTCCATTTGGTTCTCAGAGATTCCACCCCTTAATCCTATGCCATTGGGATTTGGCATTTCAGCATGTGAATTGTGGGGGCAGTGCCTTTTGTATATGATATCACCTAACTTCTTTCTGTACAGCATGTTGCTATTTTAAAACACTTGTCTACTATTTCCTCTTTTAGGAAAAAGTAGCCTTTTCTTCTTCTTCTTCTTCTTCTTCTTCTATTTTTTTATTTTTCTTTTTTTTTTTTTTTTTTTTTTTTTTTTAAGTTTTAAAGGCCAGGAATATGTAGGCTTGATGGTAGAATGCATGTCTCTAGCATGTTATCTCTCCAGCCCCTCATTTGATTGACTGCAAATTCATTGTTGCTGCCTTAGTTTCTCTGAGTCCATACAGCGCTACCTTGCTCTTCATGAAGTTCCTGGAAGTGAATTTGATGCTTTAACCTTCCCCTATGTACTGCTTGTGCTATATTCCACAAAGTTCCATATGATAAACTTGTTTCTTTCTTTCTTTCTTTTTTTTCTAAGACAGGGTTTCTCTGTGTAGCCTTGGTTGGTCTGGACTCTCTTTGTAGACCAGGCTGGCCTTGAACTCATGAAGATCCTTTACCTCTGCCTCCTGAGTGCTGGGATTAAAAGCGTGCACCACCACACCCGGCCGAACTTAAGTTTCATTCCCTTGATTATTTAAGTTCCTTCAGATGACTGTCTTTGATCCACAAGTGGTTTTGCATGTTGTGATTTAATTTCCAGGTGTTTGGAGGTTTTCTAACTACATGTCTGTTCTGATTTGTCCGTCATGCTTACATGCTCTTGGAGTGTACTTTGCAGACTTGCTTATTGTGGTCACTCAGAACATGGTTGTTGATTGAAGTGTTCTGGGAATATCACTGAAGTCTTCTGGTTGCCGTTGCTGATAACACTATTAGCATTACTGCTTTTCTGGCTACTGGATCTGTCAGTTACTCATGAGGAGTATTTCTAACTGTAATTATGAATTTCTCCATTTTTCATTTCTAGAAGTTTTTTCCTATGTAATTTGACCTTCTGTTTTATGTTACACATATTAAAGACAGTTGATCATTTAAAAAGACCTACTTAGTGAGTAGTCACTTCCAACAACATGAACAACAGTTCAGGAGTAACGCCATCTGTAGAGCAGACAGTAGGATCTGGCTAGTGACATGGACTGGAGATGTAACGCCATCTGTAGAGCAGACAGTAGGATCTGGCTAGTGACATGGACTGGAGATGTAACGCCATCTGTAGAGCAGACAGTAGGATCTGGCTAGTGACATGGACTGGAGATGTAACGCCATCTGTAGAGCAGACAGTAGGATCTGGCTAGTGACATGGACTGGAGATGTAACGCCATCTGTAGAGCAGACAGTAGGATCTGGCTAGTGACATGGACTGGAGATGTACTCTGCAATGATCAATTACAGGTAACCAGGAAGGACATCTTACTCCCTGGATTTACTAGTGAGAAGGGTGTTTTTACTCTGCTCTTAGCTTTCCTGAGTGCCTCAGTTCAATTATTATTAATACACTGTATGTGATAACAAACTGAATACATAAGAAAGTAAACTTCAAGATGACCAAATCCTGGAACAAATATTTGGAAATCACTAAATCATGTGAACATCTACATGCAGAGTAGAGGTTCCTAGTGGTGTCAGTCTTTCCCAGCCGCCAATACACATTGTGGGATATTTTAGAACTCAGTGGCCTTTGACGATGTGGCTATAAACTTCACCCAGGAAGAGTGGGCTTTGCTGGATCCTTCCCAGAAGAATCTCTACATGGATGTGATGCAGGAAGTCTTTAGGAACCTGACTTCTATAGGTAAGAATGATAACATTTTATTTACTTAATTAAAACAAAACAAAACCACCCTGGGTTGTTTTGTTTGTTTCTTGTCAATTTGAAATGTGGAAAAGGACTACTTTTATGAGTATATGGGTAGGGCTGGGGATTTAGCTCAGTGGTAGAGGCCCCGGTTTCAGTCCTCAGCTCTGAGGGGCGGAAGTGACAAAATGAATGAATGGGTATGATTTTTAGTGTACAGTGAATCTCAAAGCTGCTATTAAGTTTTTGAAGTTCATAATTAATAGTGCTTTTCCTTAATCTGTATTTTAGAGAGCATGTGGGAAGACCAGAACACTGAGGATGAGGACAATAATCCTGAGACAAATCCAAGGTAATTTGTATTCATAAAAGGTATGATATGCCTTGAGGGAAGCCTAGCATGTCATGTGAACTTTGGCAAACAAACCAAACAGATAAGCACAACTTTAAACATTTGTTACTAATTTATTTGCTTTCTAATCTTTCTCTCTCTCTCGCCACAGTAATAGACTTCTGTGTTTTTAAGGGACCAGTAGTTAGTTGACTTCTACTAAGAAACTCTGAACGTCACTGTTTTGATAATAGATTTGGGGAAGCCATGTTTCACAGAGATCATTCCATTTACTTTCTAATAATTAAGACATGCTAATGCCAGGCGTGGCGGCACATGCCTTTAATACCAGTACTTGGGAGGCAGTGGCTGGTGGATCTTTTTGAGTTCTATGCTAGCCTGGTCTACAAAGTGAATCTAAGACAGCCAAGGCTACACAGAGAAACTCTGTCTCAAACATCCCCCCCTCCCCCCAAAAGAAGACATGCCAAGACACTTGGACTTTCTCTGATATTGGTGATAATGTAAGTCCAAGACATTAGAATAGAAAATCAGCAATAAACCAACTGTTGGCCTTCCTGATTGGGTAGGAAGGTGTCTAGCAAACCCATAACTCCAAGGCGGGAGGGAAGGTATCCCAGCTCTGAGGTAGGACAGTGTCCGGAGAGGAGCCCAGAAACCACACAGCTCTGAGAGGAGGTAGGAGGAAGCCTCCTCAATGGAGTTGTTGCAGCTCCCAGGGGGGCCTATTAACTCATGCCCTAAGGGGTTTACAGATGCTTGACCTCTAAACTAAACAAAACAACTTTCCTTTACTAAACTATGAACTTATAGTAAGGGGTCAGACTTTTAGTTCTGGTCCCTGGCTGGCAGTGCCAGACCACGTAAAGCTCCCTGCCTTGGAAGAATGGCTAGTGTATACTTTGTTGCCACAGAGATGGCGGGAGCTTACAGACTAGCTCCAGTTGAACACACCTCCCTCCCTCTGAATTCCCTGTCAGCAGCAGCCATAACTGAGGCCTCAAGTGCTGCTGCTTTCTCTGCCGTGTCAGCGTCTCAGTATCTCCGGGCTTCTGATCTCAGGTTCCAGGGCTGTGGAGATTTAGCCTCAGCTGCTGTGGAGCCCTGAGGTGTTGCTGCCCAGAGGTGTAGAGAGGCCAGCAGCTCAGCCTGAAGATCTGTGCACCCCTTTGAGGGACCACAGGCGGTTGCACCCAGGGGAGCTGAAGAGCTGAAGGGGGTGGGGTAACCAGGGAAAGATGTAGGGGGAGCCCAGAGGTGAAACGTGAAGCATCTCAGCCTGGAGGCTGGAGCTCCTCGGCCTGGACACTTCCCTGCAAAGTACACAAAGATTACAAAGTTTGCAAAGTAAACACAGGGAGTCTGGCAGGGAAGGCTTTCCCTGTGAACAGCTAACACTAACCATCCGTAACATGCTTGCCTTTTTGTACAGAAGCCATGAGGTAGATTCTGTAGACGTAAAGATTATCAAGTCAGTGGGGGCAAGCTTTCAGTGAGATTCCAGATCTTAACCTGAAAATAATAATAATAATAATAATAAGTTCTTAGTTGAGTAAAGCTATGTAAGTGTGACTTGCCTGGAAAAGTCTTCATCTGTTGTTCATTCCTTAGTAGGCACATCCTAACCAACTCTGGATACAACCTATACGAAAGTGAAGAATATTCTGAGAAGCCACAGAAACACTATGGGAACTCCTTCATTTCTCTTATGAGCATTCAAAGACACATGATAATGGAAACCGGAAGTAAACCTTATAAGTGTATGCTATGTGGGAAAGCCTTTCACTTCCCCAGTGAATTTAGAATACATTTAAGAACTCATACAGGAGAGAAACCTTATGAATGTAAAGAATGTGGGAAAGCTTTCAGTCATTCCAGCTCCTTTCGAAAACATGAGAGGACTCATACAGGAGAGAGGCCCTATGTGTGTAAACAGTGCGGGAAGGCCTTTAACTGCTCTGGTTCCATCCGAAAACATGAACGAACTCACACTGGAGAGAAGCCCTATGAGTGTAAACAGTGTGGAAAGGCCTTCAATTGTCCCAGTTATGTTCAAATTCATGAGAGAAGTCACACTGGGGAGAAGCCCTATGAGTGTAAACAGTGTGATAAAACATTCAGCTGTTCCAGTTCCCTTCGAAAACATGAGAGAACTCACACTGGGGAGAAGCCCTATGAGTGTAAACAGTGCGGGAAGGCCTTTAGCTGTTCCAGTTCATTTCGAAAACATGAACGAACTCACACTGGGGAGAAGCCCTATGAGTGTAAACAGTGTGGGAAGGCCTTCTTTTCTCTCACAAGTGTTCGAACACACATGATAAAGCACACTGGCAATGGGCCTTTTAAATGCAATGTGTGTGAGGAAGTGTTTGCTTTCTCCAGTGTGTTTAGAAGACATCAAACCTCGCATGCTGGAGAGAAACCCCATGAGTGTAAACAGTGCAGCAAATGGTTTAGTTCTCCCACTTCACTTCAAATACACGAAAGAACTCATAACGGGGAACAGCCCTACACATGTACACAATGTGGTAAAGCATTCCGTTGTCCCAGTTACATTCGAAAACATGAACGAACTCACACCGGGGAGAAATCCTATTCATGTAAACAGTGTGGGAAGTGGTTCAGTGCTTCCAGTTCCCTTCAAAAACATGAGCGAATCCACACTGGAGAAAAGCCCTATAAGTGTAAACAATGTGGTAGAGCGTTCCGTCGGCCCGCTTCCATTCGAAAACATGAAGAAACTCACAGTGGGGAGAAACCCTGTGACTACAGTGTGGGAAAGCCTTCACTTCAGGCTGATATTGATTGCTAGATAGTCTTATGAATCTAAGTTCTGGTAAATCCTTATTTTCTCTCACATATTTTTGAATAAAATTATGAAGCACACTGGAAGTGGACCTTGAACGTGAGGCATGTTAAAAAGCCTTTCACGGTGCCAGTATATTTAGAGCACATCAACTAACTCAGGCAGGAAAGAAACCATGTGAATGTAAACAATGTGGAAATCCTTCACTTCTTCCAGGGATCCTCAGCACTGTAAGCGAATTCATGTTGGAGAGTATCCTTACTAACGAAAGCATGGAGAATCATTATGATCGCCTTTGTAGGGCTGGAGAGATGGCTCAGAGCTTAAGAGCACGGACTGCTCTTTTGGAGGTCCTGAGTTCAATTCTCAGCAATCACATGGTAGCTCGCAACCATCTATAATATGATCTGATATCTTCTTCTGGCTTACAGGTGTACATGCAAATAGAGTGCTCATGTACATAAAATAAGTCTTAATAAGAATTGCCTTTGTACACATGAATGAGCTTGTACTGGAGAAATGTCCTTAAGTACAAATAAATATAGTAAATGTCACATTTTCCCATTTGCCTTCAAAGAAAGTAAATACTCCTGGGACAACAAATCATCTGAACGTGATTGTAAAGAATATGAAAAAGGTTTTCTTGATTCTTTTCATGGACACAGAAAGATTCACACTGGATGATAATTCTATGTATATGAGAAAAATGATAAAGGCCTCAGATACTGCAGTTCTCTTAGATTATATGAAAGAATACACACCAGGGAAAACACTGAATAGGAATGTGGGGAAAACATCTGATTTTCCACTTTTCTTCAAACACTTAAAAAGGACTGAGAGGGAAAAAATGCCTATATTTGTAAGTAATGTGGTTAGGCTTACAAATTTTACGGTTCTTTTTGAAAAGCATAGAACAACTCGAGAAAAATCTGAGTGTAAGAAATGTCAGAAAAGCCAGGCGTGGTGGTGCACGCCTTTAATCCCAGCACTCGGGAGGCAGAGGCTGGCGGATCTCTGTGAGTTCAAAGCCAGCCTGGTCTACAAAGTGAGTCCAGGACAGCCAAGGCTACACAGAGAAATCCTGTCTCAAAAAAACAAAAACCAACCAAACAACCAAACAAACAAAAAACAGAAAGAAATGTCAGAAGACCTTCAGGGTTTTTTTTTTCATTTTCATTTCAAAGACATGAAAGAACTCATTTAGAAAAAGACAGTTGGTTACACAGAAAGTCTACTGACTTCATTTCTCATTGAAAGGTACATGATAATGCACACTGGACATGGACATGCATTACATTGACTTTACAATGTGAAATACTGCTTTTCTGGGTTAAAGCATGGAATGTGTCTTTTATATTAGATACAGTTTTGTAGTATTTTGTTGAGACTTTTTACAACTGTATTCAGAGAGATTTGTGTATCTTGGTATAATATTATAACATAGCATTATTTAGTACATACAGTGTATGCACGTGTGTATGTGTATCTGTAGGATACAGCATAGTTTGTACATGAGCAGTATATATTATATAACTAGTTTATATGGTATGTAATTAAAATATATGTAACCACTATTTTACTACATGGTATACTACATTGGCTATGCTATAGAAGTCTTATCAATGTGTATGTAGAATAAAGTATTGCAGTTACCCAACCCACCCCTCACCTCCAGCTACTTCTTGCTTCAGGAGCATGCCTACCAGGGTCCCACTATTCAGCATCAACTGTTTTCACCAGGTGGAACCCAGAGATGATTTCCTTACCAACCCCAAGTCCCAAGATTTGGGACTGCAGCTGATATCAAAATCCTCAGCAGCATCTGGGTGTGGTGGTATACGCTTTTAATCCCCCAAATAGGGAGGCAGAGACAGGAGGGTCTCCGTTAGTTTGAGGCCAGCCTGGTCTACATAGATCCAGGACAGCCAGGGATATATACAAGGAGGTCTTGTTTAAACAAAGAAACAACAAAAAACCTACAAAATCTTCAGCATCACCCATTCTTGCCCCTGCGGACTAAGGTCCTATTTTGCCACTCTAGGAATGTGGCTATTCAAAGCTTTAGACCAGGTACCCGCAAAACTATCAATATGTGATGTGCGGACATCCTTTCCCACATCCCATAGGATTGCACATACCAAAATTACAAGGCTTAGCACCTTCTTTATAGGTCAGTCTCATTTTACAACTGCAAGAGATTGGACACCAGAACTGTAAATCCAAATGTTACCTCTAAATATACATACTTCTTAGGGAAGGTTTTTAGAGCAAATCAGCTTCAGAGGTTGCCGGAGTCCAGCTCTGGATGAGGGTCGGGCCCCGAAGAAGGGTGTATGTATGAGTGACAAGGGAAGAAATAATAAGACACAGGACACCATTCAATTCTTTTGATGAGAGATGGGACAGAGAGGAAGGCTTTACCTGCTCTGACAACTTGTGTCTCTTGTAAGTTTTATTTATACACAAAATCATTTCCTTAAAAACTTTAATCATTGATGACGCAGCTTGAAATCTTTTTGGTTACATAAGTGTATAGGAACAAGGGGAACAAAGCAAGCAAACAGCAAATTTCCTGAGAACTCAAAATTAGCTTTAGGATAAAATCAGCTTTCTTTTAACTTAAAACTTTCTTCCTTGTGATTGGTATCATAAAGCCTTGTGGTTACAAAAGGTATTAAACAAAGTGACTCTATTTGATTTTGTTTTAAGGTGGCATATCCTTAATAGATCAAAGATCAATCCCTCTACTTGGTACCCTAAACTTGTCTTCCTGACCCTTAATTAATCCTTTCTTTTCCTATTTCATATTTAAAATAAATCTATCATTTAAAAATATTATATAGCCTTTTTACTTGGAAACAGCTTGTTCTTTTGTCTTTCCATAACATCAGGAAAGTCCTGGCCTGTCAATGCTTACTCAGAAGTTCACTGAGACAACATGCCTGGAACTTGCTCTGTAGACCAGGCTGGCCTCACATCCAGAGATTCCCCCTGCCTTTGCCTTCCACAAGTGATGGGATTGAAGGTGTGTGCCTCCACCACCACCTGGCTAAAATTACTTTTAATTATGTGTATGTGTGTGTCTACGTAAGCACATGTACCCTTTGTGGCCAGAGGCCAGGGGACTAAGGTCCCCTAGAACTGGATCTACAGTCAGTTGTGAGCCACTGTGTGAGTGCTAGGAATCCAACTTGGGCCTTCTAGAAAAGCAGAACGTGCTCTTAGTCACTAACTCACCTTTCTAGCCCCTGCCAAGTGTTTTTTTAAATATGTGCCTTTAAAAAACAAACTATAGTCATTGATGTGTTAATAACACAAATGGATTTTACAGTAACATTTCCATCCACACATCATGAATTGATCTTGTCATCTCACCCTTCTAACCTCTCTTCCGGCACACTTTCCAGTCCCTAAGAATCTTGCTTTCGGGTCATTTTTTTGTTCTACTGCCCATTTATGAGAGAAAGCATGAGATGCCATTTGGTTTAATGTATGGCTTTTTTCTTTTCACTTAACTGTCTTCTGGGTTACATTTACTTTCCCCCAAATGAGAGGATCTTAGCCTTGTCTACACCGAACAGTACTCTGTTGTTTACCTGTACCTCTCCTGCAGAGGCCCGACTTTCTCCCTTTCTCTTGTCCATCTCCCTTCTGGCAGCTGCTGAGAGTTACACTTTGATCATCCATCCATCCATCCATCCATTCATTCATTTATGCTTTTTCAAGTTGGAAATTGTCACTCCTGTCAGAGAAACTGAACAAATTAAAAATGAACAATTTCCCTGAGATTCTTCCTCTCACTCAGTGAACTGTGGTCTATACCATCATAGACACAGGTAAGAACACCACCTGCACGTCAAGACGAAGCCCAAGAGAAGGGCCCCAAATACAAAGTAAGGCGCCTAGCCTGACTCTGACTCATGACAACTCATGCAAACAAACGGGAGATGCAAAAATTACAGCGCTCACCTCAAAGGAAGAGATCATTCACCCTGCAGCTAAGTGAGTGATTGTGGCCCGAACAAATGGACTCAGGTCACCCAGAATGCCATGTTCCAGTGTGGTGTCAGCGAGTTTTTATAGCAACAGCACAAAGGGAACCACACACCAAGACTCTTCATAAATAAGTCTGGGAGAGTACAGAGTTCCACATAAATATAACTGATAATGAGAGCTATTTAGGAAAGGCTACGAGGACTACCACCCTGCAGAGGCCACAGCAGCCTTACACAAAATGCAGGTGCCACAAAAGGGCTTGCTCCAACTTTTTAATCTTTGACTCACACTAATCATATTAATCCTTATAGCCATGAATTGTTTTTACAAACTGTCATACATTAATTCTTACCCTTTTGTCTTTAAAAAATGCATTGTCTTGGGAAAGCAAGTCCTCAATAGTTCCTGCTTCACAAATATGTCGGTCAGAGTGAGAAGGCCAAAGATGATGTGCAAAAACATTTTAGAGTTATGGGTGACTCTCCAAGCAGCAAACTGTCTTTTTTTTTTTTTTTTTTAATTTGGAAGCTGTTAACCTGCACTTCCTGTTCACTCGGGTAATTAATTTTACTCCTTCTCAAGTCTCTGATGGGGTTGAAGACCAAATAGTTTAGTTTCACAATTAAACTTAGTTGTTTAGGGCTTATGATGTTTTTAGGTCTGGATAGATGTTTCAAGTTGATAGAGATGAGATGTGATAGATATTGAGCTACATTCAGAATTTTAGACTCACAGAGACAGGAAAATGTTTTCTTCAAGGTTGCCAAATACAAACAGTCAAAACACTATGAATGTAACATGAATACAATTCCTGGTTGTTCTGTGGTTCTTGCTGCGTGTAGTTTATTTTATATATGTGTAATGTATATGTAAAAAAAGAAATAACTAATAAAAAGTAATTTTTAAAAAGTGCCTCGTCTCACATGCACACCTAGCTTACATGGCAGGATCAGTCCTCTGGCAAGTCTCTGGTAGTCCCATGTACTTGTTATTCTTTGGAGAATGTCTGTTATTTAGGCTGACAGCTGTTTACGAGCCCAGCATTCCTGAAGGAGCCCGACTTTGATCGTGGAGTATTTCCTTATTCTCTATTCGCATGGCTCTGCAATCTCAGCAACTGGTAGAATGAGTTGGGCAGTGACTTTAGCTCTGGTTTCTTGAGTTCAAGTTAAGATATCTCTGAAAGTTTGGTATAAATTACTGGCATCTTCAGAAGCTTTATATAAATTACCAGTAGTTTCTAAATATGAGCTTCTGTGTACAGATGTTTTATTTTAAGCAGTTTTACTTGCAGGTCATTTTACCCTATCTTCCTCTGGTCAGCTTTGATAACAGATATGATCCTCCACGTTTGCTGACTTCATGTCAGTTGTCTGCTCGGCACTGCTCACAGGACTGTCTTCTAAGCTGATGGCGATGACCTCTCTTTACTTTCTGATACGGTTTCTTTCATTTTTAAAAATCTCAGCCAGCCTAACTGTAAGTTTTCAATTTTGCTGCTCTTAGGAAAGAGGCAGTAGGACAGGAGTGCCTAAGATAGGCAGACTAAGCCTATTTTCTGCAAAAAGGCCAAAACCATAAAGACTCTGCTGTGGCTTGAGTGTGTTGGGCCTAACTACTGATCTAAGGGAGTGCTGGCTACTAAGAGACATTTCAACTGGAGTAAGAAGGGAGAAAGCAGCCCAGTGTGGTGGTACATGCCTGTAATCTCAACACTCAGGGAGATCTCTGTGAGTTCGAGGCCAGCCTGGTCTACAACATGAGTCCAGGACAGCCAAGGCTACTATCTTGAAATGAAAAACCATCTCAAAAGAACAAATCAAGGACTAGGAGGGGAAAGCGGGGTGGGGAAGAAAGAGCCAAGTGACTCACTTCTAAGCTGATTGTTACAGACACAGCCCATGGACATTCACTACAATAACTAATTACATTTTCCTTGAGATAGGCTTACAGAGCCTAGCTTGTGCTAGTATCCTCCCCCTGCCCAAAGTGCCAGGGTTACAGATGTGTGCCAGTGTTGACAGCTCATTGGGTTTTTATAAACCAACCTTTGGCTTTACTGTTATTCTCTATTGCCTTTTATTTCAAAGATTTCTGCTGGTTACTTCTTTCTTACTGTGTAGATTCTGTTTCTTGCTTACTGATTGAAGACCTGTTCTTTCTGAAGTACTGCCAGCTTGTCATTTTCCCCTAGGTACTGCTGCAGCTGCCTTACTAACAGTTCCTATATTGTCTCTTCATTTTCAGTACTCTCTGGCGTATTTTTTAAAAATATTTATTTACAGCAGCTGGAGAGCTGGCTCAGCAGTTAAGAGAACTTGTTGTACAGGGCCCAGCTTCAATTCCCAACACCCACAAGGAGGCTCACCACTTCCTTAAGCACCAGCACATGTAGTGTACAGACACACATACAGGCAAAACACACATACACATAAAATAATAAAATCGAAAATAAGTTTTAAAAGATGTATTTACTATGTATACAATGCTTTACCTACATGTATGCCTGCACACTAGATCTCATTGTGATCCACCTTGTGTTTGCTGGAATTGAACTCAGGACCTCTGGGAGAATAGTCAGGGCTCTTAATCTCTGAGCCATCTCTCCAGCCCCAAAGGTTTACTACTACCACCACCACTACCACCACTATTATTATTATTATTAGGTTTTTTGAGACAGGGTTTCTCTGTGTAGCCTTGGCTATCATAGACTTGCTTTGTAGATCAGGCTGGCCTAGAACTCACAGTGATCGCCTGCCTCTGCCTCCCAAGTAAAGTGTATTTTTTATATTTTACATATACATTTATATCATTACACTTTTATACCCTTAGATGTTTGTTCTAATGTCTGTCTTGATTTATTATTTTACCCTCACATAACTGGGGTGTTCATCTACACGTGAGTTCTACAAATATCTGTTATCTAGTTGCAGGCTTAGCTAAGGATTGTGCCATGTGGCGATCATCCTACCATGTGGGAGAATGAGGTGTGAGGATTCCTTCAATGCAGAGTTGAGGCCTTTCTTGGGCTCAGATTAGGATGCTTTCCTGTCATAAATGCTTTACAAGTGTTGGGATAACTAGGTGGAGGATACTTAACTGTCAATCCAAATCATCTTTCAAAAGATGCTATTTGTTGCGAACAGCAGTGTCACAATGGGCACACATGTGTCAGTAAACTAAGGCTGTGCCCATGGCAGCTCAGGAAACAGGAAGTTGCAAAGATAAAATAAGGAGATGATAGAAGATATCAAGAAACACTAATTTTTGGTTACAAGGATTAGCAACAAGAGCAGCACCAACCCAAGGCTGGACAGCCAGCTGCCTTAAAACGTGGCAGCCCTGGTACAAGCTAGGGTTTTGGCACTCTGTGAGGTACTCACGCAGCCTGGAGAAGTTCCTCCACTTTGACATGGATTCCAGGGTTCAAGCTTGTGAACAGATTTGCACAGCAAGCACCTTTACCTGCAGAGCCTGTTAGCACGGGCCCTCTGTTTTGTTAATCTGGCTGGGGACTGTATTGTTTTTTTCTAATTATGATGGTCACAGGACTATAGTAGCTAGTGTCTGTCACACATGGACCAGGGTGTTAACTTTTCTGAATCCTCTCTGGAGTAAAGGAGGTACATTAAGTTGCTGGGCCACTTGAGTGAAATGTCTCCACATAGATAAACCAGGGCCCCAGATACTACACCCCTGGCCAGGAGCTCAGAGGAGCCTGGGCAAGCTTATCTGCTTGGCCATGTTTGAGGACTCCTTGGGATGATGCTGGTATAGATCTGAAATACCAGGTGCTATCACTATTTAGCTGGCAAATGGCTTGAAGGTATTCATAAATAAATACTTTTCTTTCCATTGAGTCTACGTCTAACACCAAGAGCTTTCCTCCTGGCCACTGAGCTCCAACAACTCCCCAGGAGTCCCAACCAAGAGCAGACCTGCTCCTTGTGGCAGGCAGGGCAGAAAGATAGGTGTCTCTGCCCCAACCCAAGTACTTACACTTACCTAGCCTGTGTAGAACCTGCAGCTCACAGGGTAAATTAGCATTAGTGCCACTCTGCAGATCACCACCAGTTGTGTCTTGAAAAGTGTCAGCACTCTAAGCCTCAAGTGGCTCCTCTGGAAACATTTACAGGCCGTACCCAGAGGGATTTCTTATGAGTGACAGGGTGTGTCACTGGCACCAGGCCCTGCATAAAAGCAAGGCTGTGGCCAATTCTGTTTATAATCTCTTTCTCCCAGAGTCCTCACCTCAGACCATGAAGGCTGCAGGTTTAGGCTAATCTTTCTACAAGGATGTCTACAAGTCCAGTGCTACTTACAGCTGTGCCTCATCGTGGTGGTCTATCCTGGGGCCCGGAGCAAGCAGCTGGCTCTCACACAGGCTGCACACCCGTGCCCTCATCTGCAACTAAAAACAGCACAGAGAACACGGTGACATGCTGGCCCCAGAAGTACAGGGGATCATGTGGACTCACGCAGCCCATTGAGCAATGGCTAGTCTCCATCTCAGACTCAGAGCACATTCAGGGGCAGTGAGTGCAGCCATAGGAGGCACTGATTAGCCAGGGCCTGCAGGCGACTGTGTACACCTGTCTTTTCTGCAGGGCTCCCTGCACTTCTGCTTTGGGTCTGGCACTATGCCCACTCAGGCCGCAGATTGGCTAGAATAGGAGGCCAGGCCTTGAAGGAAGGCTGTGGGGAAGAAGACGACTTGGCCTTCAACCTGCAGCAGCCATCTCCATCCTGGACCAGTGCCTCAGTTTTTCAGCCACTGAGCACTGTGTTTCCAGCCACAGGGGGATAGTACCCATTTTAGGAAGTCCCTGGTTCACTCCTTCTAGTACAGTTGGAGTCTGGAGCTCCCAGGACAAAAGTAGAAGACAGAGAGGCTTGGAGTGTGACTGCAAATGTACATATATATTTATGTCCCAGGTCACACAGGGACACCTCCAAGGTAAGCAGATCGGATGTCCATCACTCAGGAGTCCTAGAAACACTAGGAGAGACAGGAACGGTCCAAGGAAACCTGGTTTCATGATCACTACTCAATTCAAGTTCTTGGCAGGCTTGCTATATGCCAGACAGATGAACATCCCTCTAGCCACCATTTTGTCTGGACCATCCTCAAGATTCAGGGCCTAGATACTGGGAAACAGCATAGGATGGGCAAGACTATGTCTGCCCACCCTGCTGAGGTGCACCTACAGGCTTGAGGCCCATCCTAGGCCTGAGGGGAGCGCACCCTGCATTTCCTGGGGCAAGAGGCTGCCCTCTGCTACCTTTCTTCATCTTGATCTGCAGCTACTAAAAAGCCTCGGCAGCAGCCACAGCATCCTCGAGTTGCTGCAGCAGCTCCTTGGGCTGTGGTGAGAATGTGCTGGTGTCCACCCTCTGAAAGTCAGGATGTGCAACCACAGAGGCCAGCACATCTGCAAGGCGGCCAACATCAAACGCGGCCTGCTGTAGGCCCAGTCCTAGGCTTGTGCTGTTTCCTGTCCCCTCCTTCACTCCTTGCCTCAGGACCAGGAACCTCTTCTCAGCGATGACCTTGAGGAAATGGTAAAACTCTTCAAAATTGATCCCGGTGCAGGACTTCATGATGACCTGGGCCAAGAGGAAAGGGCAGGTAAGGCCTGGGGCACATCCACTCGGACTGCTCTGTGTACACGCTCCCTCCCACACACCCGCGGGTCAGGGGCTGAGACGGACCCAGAGACAACGGTACCAAGCCAGGACAGCGGCCAGGAGGGCCTGAGTCCTGAAGCCTGGCCCTGGCACCTGTACCGGACTTAAAGCTGACTCAGCGTGAGCCAGCTGCTTCCCACCTGGCAGTGTTGGTGCCAGTCAGGCATGGTGTCTTTCCACTCTGCAACCTCATGTTGCACTGCCTGGAGCTCTTGCTGCAGGAAGTGCCACATGTTTGCCACGTTGCAGCCATTGACCCAGTTGTGGTTGATAGAGATGGTGTCGTCCTGGAGGGCAGAAGACAAGCTGAGCTGAGGCAGTAGCAGGCCTCCCCTTGGGTGAGCAAATCAAATCCCATGCCATGCTCACGGATGGGAGTGAGCGCTCTGGCAGCGGGACATCATCTAGAATGATCTGAGAAGATAATCACTGAGGAACTGTCTACAGTGGATAGGCCTGTGGGGAGACTGTTTTAATTGATGAGGGAAGAAGACCCAGCTCATGGCGTAGCACCATTCCCTAGGCAGAGGGAACTGAACTGTGTAAGAGTAGGGAAACTGAGCCGAGCAGTAAGAAAGGAAATGTGTGTATTCTTTCTCTATTCTTCACTGTGCATGAGATATGGTTTGTCATTTCAAGTGCCTGCCTTTACTTCCCCTGTGATAGGCTGTAATCTGGATGGAGTAAACCCTTTCTCTCCTAAGTTGCTTTTCACCAGAATATTTTATCACAGCAATGACATAGTAGGCAAAACCAGAAAGCAGACACTCAGCCACTGTAGCCAGGAAATGTGGATCCCATCATGTGATGGCCTAGCACATTGGGATGAGAGCTAGAACCTCATAGACCCATGGCAGGAAGCAGGTTTGAATAGGGAAAAGGGTTAAGTTCTCATTAGGCTCATATGCAGCTCTCCCACCCTATCCTAGCCTTTACAGGAGAATTTTATTGCCTCTTTCTAGAGGCAGCTGGAATGGGAAGGGAGGCAACGGAGAGGGAAGGAGCCTGGCAGAGGAGGGTCATGTGCACTGCCTTACCAGGTTGTATACTTGATGGTGCCACCCGCTGGGCACAAACACCATCTCACCAGCCTCCTGTATGACTTCAAGGGGTAGGCTGTCATGTTGGATCCTGGGATACAGGCGGGTGTCCAGAAGCTCAGGGGAAGTCACATCATAAGGCAGGCCACCATGGCAGTCCCGAAGGGCTTCCTCGTGCCCTGGTGGGAAGAACAACCATTTCTTCCTCCCACAGATGTTGACTGACCAGCTATAGGAGCGGAAGATGTCTGCATGGAACGGAGACCTACAGCGAAGGCTTTTGGTTTGTGTCTTGTGGAATGCTGCATGGACCCTGGGTTTTTTGTTTTGCTTGTTTGTTTGTTTGTTTGAATATGACTTTAGGCAATGCCCCAGATGGTCACACCTCCCACCTCCCCTTCACCAGGTGCCCAATTCCCTTCGGTCATTACCAGGTGCCTCTGGGGCCCATATAGACAAAGCGGTAGTCATCCACATTGAGGACGTCCCAGAACTCATTCAGCCAGTCTGAAGAGAAGTACACAGGCAGCGTGAATATGTCTTCCAAGTCATCCACCAAAGAGTCTCTGAGGAAAGCACAGGAACTACAGCACTAACCCACCCTGTGCCCCACCCTAGCAGACCCACCCACATTTAATGTGGCCACCTAACATCACCCAGACTTCTTGTGGGCTTCTTGACAGCTGCACATCCAGAGGACCTGAGCTGAACCTCAAATTGCTCAAAGAGAATGCTAAAGGTAAGATGACTCGGGGGCACCCTGCATAACTACTCCCCTCAGGCAGTGGTACTGGGCCTCTGACACCTGGCGAACAGCATCCTAGTTCATACGCACGCGTCTCCTGCTTTTCTTCACTAATACGAGAGAGTCTAGAGGTGCCTGGCAACTCCAGGCTGCAGCCCCAGGTGTGAGAGCCCTAAGACCCATCAATGGGCCCCCAAACACTGGATCATATTAATACCACCCTCAGGGAAGGCAGAACTCAATCAACATCATGCTGGAAACACTTCTAGTCTCATGTGCCCATAACTCCCAACAAGAGACAGAGAAAGCAACAAGTTATCTGCAGCTCCCCAAACATGAGGACCCCCTGCCATGGAGACTCTGCTCAGGCTTTGCTCCCCCTGTGGCCTCCTGATTATGCCACTCCAGACATTCTGCCCTTTTTGGTTCCAGGGTATTCCAGAGAAAAGTACAGTCAAACACTGGGTTTCGAATGAATAATTTCCTAGCATAAATGTGCCAGTGTAATATTTGAGGACTATTCATACCAGAATAAACAAAACAAAACAAAACAAAAACGACCAAAGAAATGTTTATCTAAAATTCCAAACTAATACACACAACAGAGTGGACCCATCAGTCTGTTTCTGCCATGTCCAAAACCAGGACCACTGTCTGGTCACACTTCACCAGCTCTTGCTTAAGTCAGCTCTAGGCCCAAGGAAGGAGTACGGCGGCGTAGCTGGAGGCTGGTGGAGCTCTTGTACCTGGTCAGTTGTGGGAACCACAGGGGCCTGAATCCCATCCCACTCTACAGTTCTGGGCCTTATTTTGCACCCAAGCGATACAGGAACTCAACTGTTCACGGCTCACTCAGTGTTACACTGTGCCTTCTGCTGGGGGTCTAAATACAACTGTCTGTGTTGGGAAAGCAGACCAGGCAGAGGAAACTCACACACCTAGGGTGAGCATCGTGGTAGCCAGGTGGTAGATGCAGCCAAAACCCCTGAGATGTAGGAGGTTGCCTGTTCATGATGGGCTTATATACTGACATGTCCAAGGGCAAAATACATATTTTTAAAAGTATGAACAGCAAGTGTTTGGATGTTCAAGGCCTTAGCATTCCCAGTTCCAAAAAGAAAAGAGCAGCAGTGTGCCCAAGTGCATGACCACCCGAGATTAGCACACCAGCAGAGCACACTGTACAGGTGTGATCATGTCAGTAGATCTATGGGTTGGATGGGGGTTAATGGCTTCATGACGCTGTCCATCACTGCGACAGAAGACAGGTCACATATAGCTACCCTGGGAAAACAAAAGTCAAATTTACAAGTAGTTTCTGATAAATTATGTGTGCCAACTACATGAGCCAATTGAAGCCAAACTAAAGTATGAATTCAGGTTTATTGGGGGCATCTCTTAGGTGGGTTCACCCACCTCACAGGAGGGGGGTCAGTGAAGTGGACATGCAGTGGGAGACAGAAAAGCTGGAGGGGGAATATGCAGAGAGATAGGAGAGAGGAAATGCTGAGACAGGGGAGGGGGAGAAGGAGAGGGGGAGAAAGAGATCACCAAAGCTCAATGGCTATACACCTGCCTGCCCTATTACCTGCACAGGTGCCAGTCCTTGAGGTAGAGGCAGCCCCGCGGAGAAGAACAGCCTCCACGGTTGTACTCTTTCCAGTAACTGACATAGTCACGGAAGGACATGTGCTCCTTGGGGTTTGAATTGTATTCCCGCACTCCACAGTTAGCAACCGGTACAACGACATCGCCTGCACCGAGAAGTTAAACACAGAAGTGGCAGGGTCTTACGTAGAGTTCACCCTCTTGGGCTCCGACCACCCTCTCGACGAATTACCCAGATGCCACTCGTCTGTCCGGCCCTGGCCGCCCTCCCATGCCGGGTTTAAGCTTCCTGTCTGCGCCCTCCTACCATACTTCTGCAGCAGGTAGTCGAAGTCAGGCTTTCCCTCCGACGTCACCCAGCGCCGCCGGCTGCCCCAGTCCTCGGTGAAGGAGCCGGAAAACACGCAGGGCAGGTTAGGCAGCAGGAAGCCCTTCACGAAGTCGGCGTAGGAGAAGGCAGCCGGCGCCTGAATGAAGGTCACACTACTGGGAGCGGGCCCACCAACGCCAGGAACTCGGCCTCCGAGGTCCCGGTAATGCTGCTCCGCAAAGGTGCGCGTCTTCCGATCCATGCACGGGGGAACCTGACCCCGGACGTCAAGTCCCGCTTCTCACTCCGCTCCAAATGGGGTGGGGTGGAGGACGAGAAATCCCCTAAAAGCAGGTCGGAGCAGAAACCACGGTGAGGGAGCCCGGAACCAGAAACCCAAAGGAGCGACATTCCAGCAGGAACTCAAGCCTTGGCGCTCCCAGGATTTGCCAGTGCGCATGCGCCACACCTGGGCCGGCCCTTCCACGCAAGCGCAGAAGCTCTCTACCCCGGGGGGCGGCGGGGCACCGGCTTTCCAGCTTCTGGCGTCAGTGTTTGGTGGTCCCGTGGCGCGTGCCAGTGAGTCTTCTGCCTGCTCCTCTTGCCTCAGGTGAGCGGTAGTGCTAAACGCGCTGTTAGGCAGTACTCGACATCGTCCGGGAGAGGAGGTGGACATTAATCCCAAACCTCAAAGGATGACAGGGTCCTGAGAGTTGGTGGGGCGCCAAGCGGAAGATAAGGGTCCGCGAGGCGTGGTGAGGTTCCGGAGTCTCCAGGAGGAGGAACTTTTCCAAGGATTATGGTGTTTACTTAGATATATTACAGGGCAAAATAAAAGGGAGCAAAGTGAGTTTTGGGAAATTCTGAGGTTCACAGAGAGAGTATGCATTGGGAAAAGGGGCGGGGTAGAAACAGGAGGCTGAGGGTTGTTCTAACTCGCCCATTGTGGACCTCACTGTGACCCTTGTGGTCAAAGTATGGAACTCTGTTGAGGAGGTCAGGGTAGAGATGACAGCTCATGGAGCAATTTGAGTGGAGACAGTCCCTTACTCACACCTGGACTCATGGTGCACACCTGTAATTTCAGCGTTGGGGATGTTGAGGCAGAAAGAGCGGAGGTTATAGGCAAACCTGAACCACAAAGCAAGACTTGTGATAAAAAGGAAAAAAAACAAAACAAAACAAAACAAAACAGGTTACAATAGCAGCAACAATAAAACCTCAACTCATCCAAAATTCCATGTACTGTTAATCACTAGATCTGGTATTGGGCCTGTTTGTCCAGGTATACCTGGGGATATACATTTTATTCCTGTTGCCTCCTCCTTCTCCCTGGGGTTCTTTTCCTACCTTGACAGTATGCTATATTTGGAACAAGTTTTTAAATCTTTAATCTTCCTGGCATGTAATTCTTAAAATTGTTTGGCTGTTTAAGCTAGTAAATGCCATTTTCCACTCTAATGAGCCTAGCACCATCCAACAACGTCTAGGGTAAATTCCAAGTGGAGCTGGTCACTGAAAGACCCGATCAGGACCAGAGGGTGGGGACTGTCAGCCCAGCCCTCAGCTTCTAGACTGAAGGTTGAGTGGGTCATCAATGGCCAGTGTCTAATCAGTCATGCCTATAGAAGGGAATGTCCATAACATCCCTAGAAGACTCATTCAGGGGATCCTGGAGGTTGTGCCTAGGGAGAGCAATGGCTGGGTTGTTGTATACTCAACTTCTTGGGTCTTTCTGTATATACCCCATGCAGTGTCATTTATAATAAAATAGTAAACATAAGTTGGTGCTTCTCATGAGCTTCTAGGGGAAATCCAAGTTCAGGAAGATCCCTGGGACCTTGATTTATAGTTGCTGGTCATCAGAAAGAGGGGTGACACAACCTGGGCTTGCATCTGCATTGAAGTAGGGACATGTTGGGAGATGGAACCCCAACCTTGGGATGAGAGGTAATCTTAAGGCTGACATTATCAGACTGAATGGATTAAAGGATGTTCTTCTTCTGTCCGCTGCTGAGGACTTTGTAGGGTCCTAGAATTCTGTGCTTTAATGTGAGAATAGAGGTAGTTTGTCATTCCATAAAAGTATGAAACCCAAACAGTGATTGCTTCTCTTATTATTGATTTTATTTACTTTATATCCTAAGCGTGCCCCCCACTTCTCCTTCCAGTCCCACCCTCCCTCATAGCAATTTCTCCTTTACTTGATGTCCTTGAGAAACGGGTCAGGGTCAGCAGGGATATACGCTGTCAAGATCACTGGGGCAGCCCTGCCCCTGATACAGTCACCAGAACATGACCTCCGGTGCCCTATTTCAATTAGTGCTGTAACTTTCATCCTCACATGATGGCTGGCCTCTGGGTGTTAGTAAGAGCGTCAGATATGTGAGGCCTGGAGAGAGGCCTGAAACAAGGTGTGTGTCCATGGAGTTCCCCAACTGGGAAGTGAGGTGATGCAGATCCTCAGCCACACACAGACCTATGGAAACTGCGCATCCTGGGCAGAGCCACCCCAGAAGCAAACAGGAAAGGCTGGAGTTGGCACTGTGGAGGAGATGAGGTGGAAACAGAGGACAGTCTTACTTCTCTCTAGAGCCTGCCCTGCTCTAGCTGTGGTGTTTGGTTGAAACCCCCTCAGACAGCATGGCTGCGCCTCCCAGGGAAGGAATGGGAACTTGTGAGGGAGTGGAAAGAGGGTCTGCTCCAGAGTAGGGGCAGGTGCTGGAAAAAGCCAGTCCTGCCGCCCCCGCTCACACACACTGCCCCACTGTTCCCCTCTCAGCCCTGGAGTGGAAGGTGTGCAGCGTCACGTGTTATGTTACCTTGGAAATTAACTAAAAGGAGGCTGTTTACTTGCTGTTGAGCTTTTCTCAAGGGCACATGCGTGATGGAAATGCTGAAAGAGAGCCATTCTGTCAACCCCAGTGTGTTAGGAGTCACAGTCAGTGACGTGGGCCTATTCCCGGAGAACGTCATTTATGTGAATGAGCTTGACACCCAGGGATGTCTGCCATGCCTTCCCAAAGCAACTGTGCCTGTTACTTGTAGGGTCCCCTCGGGGCTACTACTCTATTACCTGACCTGGTGGAGGCCGATTATAGCCTTACAAAGGCAAACGTCACACGGAGAACTCAGAAGCCGTGCATCAGTCAGGCTCATTTACTGTGTGTGCACTGTGTGTCCATGGCGGGCACAAGGCTCACTTCTGGGAAGGCCACCTTGGTGCACAGGTTGAGTTGGCTTCGGGAGGCTCTCCAGAGAGCTGGGGTGGCCAGCATTTGGGAAGGGTAAAGGAGCTTGTAAGTAGACGGTTTAAGGTGGGGAAGCAGTTCAGATCAGGACAGCGAGGAGCCTCAGAATGAGGCATTGGAGTGGGCGTGGCTGGGATTTGCTCTGATTATGTGGAAGGGTCTGCTGCTTATGATTTGTTTTGCAGTGTCCTTTCCCACTCTCCCAGAACCCGAGCCTCCCATGTGCTTGTTGACAAAGTTAATGGGATTGGCTACAAACTGTAGCCTTTGCCCAGTTGACAGAATTTTGTAGATGAAGTTCACTCACGCTGGTTATGAGTTATCTGTGGTTGTTAGTGACAGTGACAAAGACCTACAGCCCCAGGCCTGAAGCACTCACCACGTGGCCCTCACACCAGGTCTGTGTGCCTGGTGCAGAGAAGAGTGAAGTCAGTGATGCTGAGGATAGGGATGGGTGGAGTCCCTGTGGAGGGTCTGGCTTCAAGGAGCAAGAGCCCCTCCTTAGGACTCAGTGGGAACAGTGTCCATCTAGGCAGGTGGGAAGGCCATGGGGGCTAACCCTGAATGGGCAGCTTCTGCTGCATGGGCGGGAACGGTTTTCTCCTTCTGCCCTTCCACTTAATATCTGTTTATTTTGGCTTTCTGTAAAAGACATCCTGGAAATCTGTGTGGGAACAGATGTGGCCACATGTTTCTCCTTTGAATTTGTGAAACATGGCACACTTCTTGTACTTATCGTCTGTGGTGTCATGGTGACAAGTGCTTGCTGTTCCTCCCCTCCGCTTTTGGTTTTCTGTCCTAGTCTCTTTGTACGGTAGAATGAGTTAGAGCTGGTACTGATCTGAGGTCTGTTAGTTATTTCACCAGCGGGTACACAGAGGTCCAGGAGGTGAGGTAACTTTTCCCACGTCGTAAAGCTGTGGTGGAGCTGGAGGAGCAGCTGCCGGAACCATGGCAGCTTCTTCCTTTGCTTCTGGGCTGCTAGGTGTGGGGACTTTCTGGGGAATGTGGGGACAATTTTGCTGCCCACTCATGGAGTACCTGCCAGTGCTCTGCTCAGAGAACAACCTTGTGGAGCAGGTGACTGATGACACAAAGTTTCTATGGTGTCTCACAATGCAGTTGTGTGTTACCCTGTTTCCTCATATATGATTTCTGAAATCTTGTGTCTTCTGTTGTTCAGCAGCCCCTGGGTAGCTTCAGGGTGGAGTTGGTCATTGAAAAACTAGGGCAGGATGAGAGGATGGAGAGTTCAGTACTATCTGTCTATCTATCTATCTATAATTTATTTATTCAGTATTGTGCCTGCATGAGTGCCTCCACATCAGAAGAGGGCACCAGATCTCATGTGTAGATGGTTATGAGCCACTATGTGGTTGCTGGGAATTGAAGTACTCTTAACCTCTGAGCCATCACACCAGCCTGGGGAGTTCAGTCTTATTCTCAGGCTCCAAGCAAGGAAGAGGGCAGAAGGCTGAGCGGATTCCAATGGTGTAGTGGTTGAGTCCGTCACTCCATGTAATGAAGCCTCCATGGGCCGATGTCACCTAGCCAGCCAGGCGTCCTCGTTCCAGGGAGGCCAAGAAAGCCTCATCCCTCTTCATCCCTGGCCCTGGGTATTTCTTCAATTACGTAATACCTTTTATTATTTTTAAAAAATAATTATTTGTTGTGTATATTGTGTTCTGCCTGCATGTATACCTGCACACCCGAAGAGGGAACCAGATCTCATTATAGATGGTTGTGAGCCACAATATGCTTTCTGGGAATTGAACTCAGGATCTTTGGAAGAACAGCCAGTGCTCTTAACCTCTGAGCCATCTCTCCAGCCCTGAAAGACCCTTTATATTCAAATTGTAAACGTAGGTGTTTCCCTGAGTTCTGTAAGCAGGTTAAGAAAATGAATCCAGTCTGAGAAGATGGTGACCCCTAACCTCTGGGCAGTGGGTCATGTGTAGCCTGGGCTTGAGGTTGGCATCTGGAGTGAAGGCGTCTTAGGAGTAAATAAGGTTGCAATGTAAGTGGACCAGAGATACCTAGCTAGTGTCCACATACACAAATGCATTTGCATGTGACAGTACTTTAAGAGAAACTGAGGTTGGGTTTTTCCTTACATGGACCCAGGCATTGAACAAATTATTGTCACTTCAGCAGGTCAGGTTGTAGCTGAGTCATGGGAAGCCTCTTCTGTCCAGGAGGCCGAGACATGGCTGTCCTCAGAGTTGAGTAGTGCTCTGTGTGACTCCCTGCCTGTAACTGTCACCTTAGAAACCATAGCTAGGGGATGGAGAGATGGCTCAGCGGTTAAGAGCACTGACTGCTCTTCGGGAGGTCTTGAGTTCAATTCCCAGCAACCACAACTATCTATAATGTGATCTGATGCCTTCTTCTGGCCTGCAGGTGTACTGGCAGGCATAGCACTGTATACATAATAAATAAATAAATATTTTTTAAAAAGAAAAAAGATCCATGTCTGAACTGAAGGGGTTCCCCTAATTCTGAGAGGTAAAGGCCAGGAACGTTTAAAGCTTTTTGTGTGTGTATGGTGTTTTCCTGCATGTTTGTGCAATTCATGAGTGCAGCACCCTTGGAGGCCTGAAGAGGGCATCACATCCCCTGGCACAGGAGTTCTAGACGGTTGTGAGCTATATTATGGGTGCTGAGAACACAACCTGAGTCCCTTGGGTCCAGTGTTCTTAGACAGCTGAGCCCATGCTCCAGCCCCACCTGTGACTTTCCAGGGTTCAGAGGTCACATGCATGGCTTGGAGCTGCTCTAGCCTGTGACTCTAGTCTTACTGGGGTATAGGTGGGTCTTTTGAGTCATGGAGGGATCAGTACCTGCTCCCTGTGTCTCCTGGCGTTATGGTGGAAGGCTCATCATTGGCTAGAGTTCAGGAACTTGCTGCTTATGCCCCACTGTGGTTTATCCAAGTAGAAGACACTGCCCCTGGTGTGGCCCTGGTGTGCCAGGGAGGGGCTCCTAACGCAGACTGTCCTGCTGAAGCTCTTCCTGAGAAAGACAAAGCAGCCTTCTGTACAGAAGGAAGTATCTCCTGCAGCTGAGAAAATCCCCCTCACTTTTCCAGTGACATCAGGCTGTAAACTTCCTGGCTGTTTCTCATGGAGCTTTCCTGAAGTAAAAGCATGAGGTATTTTATTTTTAATGTGGGGGTTCCCCTTGGTGTGGGCAAGGACAGGTTGGTTGCTAGAAGGCTGGCTCGGGCTCTGCATAGGACATGGCTGTTCTCTGCACCTTGAAGTTATCTGTGATCCTTTCTAAAGAATAACTTTTCCGTATCTTCTTTTACCTGTGATGATGACAGAGTTCTCGTAGCTGGTCAGGCAGCTGTCTTTAAGAATGCCTGACCTTCAGTCCTGGAGCTGCTGGACCTGAGATTTGCTGGTTTGGGAGCTGGTGTATGACTTGTGAGAGCCATAGACATATACTGGGAGATGTGGGTCTGCTCTTGCGGCTGTGGTGGAGTAAAGCTCTAAGGTGTGTTTGTGAGGAACCTCAGCTAGGATATTAGAGAATTCAGTCCCCATTTTGTTTTTACCTAGCATGTCCATGTTGTGTATATTAAGGGTTGCACAAATAAGTTTCTTTGTATATAGTAAGCGTGACACACATAAGTTTCTTGTTTACATTTAGTGTGACACAAATAACTTCCTTTCTGTATATTAAGTGTGACATAACTAAATTTCCTTGTGTATACTAAGTGTGACACAAATAAGCTTCCTTCTGTATATAAGGGTGACTCAAATAAGTTCCTTGTGTATATTTAGTGTGACACACAAGTTTCCTTTCTTCCTTGGCTTCTCCTGCCTGTTATGTCTGCTGGTTTCTACCTCTGCTCCTAACCAGGTGCTAAAAGCTAAAGCCAGAGAACGTTTTAGGTGTGGATTCCCTTGAGCAGTGTCCTCAACCTTCCCAATGCTGTGACCCTTTAATACCGTTCCTCTGTTGCAATGCCCCCCATCACTATTGTGTCTGCTATTTCTCTTGTTATTCCATAGCTGTGATTTTGCTACTGCTGTGAATCCTAATATAAATATCTGATATACAGGATATTGGTTATGTGACCAAGGGCCTGTTGACTCACAGGCTGTGAACCAGTGACTTAGAAACCCTAGGAAAGGTGGACTCGAGTCACAGCAGCAGACTCCTCACATCCCTGATGGGTGAGCTTCCATGTCACTGTGGTCTACTCAGCGTCTTTCATAAGTGTTTGATGAAGGCTGCCATCAATAGGACTCCATGTGGGATGGGCTCTCCGCCATGTCCACTGTGTCCAAGCTGAACAAAAACCTAGGAATGTATCTTACAAGGAAGCTGCTGTGTCAGAACCTTGAATGGAATGTAGTTTCTTGTCCTCCAAGAGCCTCAGTCAAACAAACAAGATGTGTCATACTGTGTCCTTGTCATCAGCTAGCCAGAAATTGTGACTAGGGAGGATAAGTCCTTCTAGTCCTGAGCCTGCAGTGCCCAGGGTCTAGAGGGCTGCACTGCAGGGCACATCAGAGATGTTTAGTTCCGAGCTCTGGGAAGAGGGGCCTGTTGCCCTATTAGAAGCCAGGCTTGTGGCTCTGCATATTCAAGTTGAAGGCTTGCTGCTCTGAGCTTTACCAGTGGGCCCTGTACTTGGCAGCTCTTGTAGCCTGTGGCCTCTGCTGCTCATGGTCAGATCTTGAATAGGCCTCAGGTCTTGAGATGCTCTGCTCCAACAGCAGCTTGTCATCTCAGTCTAAGGCGTAGAGTGTTGGGGCCCTTGCTTGCCTTTGAGAGGCCAGCATCACAACTTTCCATCCTGCAATTTGGGATCCCTGGCTGCTAAGGCTTGGCAGCTCCCGCACCTCTTCCAGTGACTAAAGCCTTCAGCTGCTCACAATCTTTGTCATTTTTGCCACCTCTGCTCCCCACCACAGTCCCTTGCTGGTACTCCCTACTTCCCTTCCTGCTGTTGCTGCCTTTGCCATTGTTACCACTTTTCTCTTTATGCTTAGCCCACCTTCACAATAGAGACTAAACATAAGCTAAAATGGGCCAGTGAGATGGCTCAAAAGAGAAACATGCTTAGTGCTAAGTCTGACAACCTGAATTAATTCCCCAAGGATGCACATGGTGGAAGGACAGAACCAACGCTTACATCTATCTCTCTTTTATCCACCATTCAAACTAAGGACACTTGCTTATTTCATTTGCCTTAGTAGCCTACAGAGGGAACTCTGGGAAGGAACTGCCTTCATGGAAGGCCCTTCTCTTTGTTCCTAGCTATGTGCTTTTACATTTTCCTCAGCCTGCTGTCCCCTTGGCTTTCTTTTGCCTGCTTGCCTTTTATAAAATAGTCTTCCCTTTTGATGGACTTCTGTTCTAGTGAAATTTGTTGACAGTACCCCTCATGGGATAGCTGTTCATATAGTACTTTTATTTTCAGTTGTATGGTCCTCAGGAAGGCCTGTACTAGTTAGCACTGCCAGCAGTGTGTGTAGGGTCGCCATTTCTCTGCTTGCTCGCCAGCACTCACTCTCCTCAGCCCTCCACCACAGACACTAGGGATTGAACCCAAGCCTCACGTGTGCTTGGCAGTGCTCTGCTCCTGACAGCTGTGCCCTGCTTCTCAAGGATGTTCCTTCCTAGGCTCTTTAGTCTCTCGCTAGCCATTCTTCCTGGGGTGGTGTAGCCAGAGTTCTCTTTCCTGGTCATTCGTATAATTTGTGAAAACATTCATTCACATTTAGCTCTTGTTAATTTCATTTTTGGTGTTGTAGAATCATTGTATATTTTGATATTAATCTTTATTTAAGAGTTGTTTGTTTTATGTGTTTGAATCTTTTCCTGCAAGAGGGTATGCAAGCGTGTGCAAGTATTGCCCAAGAAAGCCAGAAGAGGCTGTCGGATGCCCTGGGACTGGAGGTATAGCCCGTTGGTCTGTCATGTGGGTGCTGGGAATTAAATCCAAGGTCTCTGGAAGAGCCATAGAGTCTTCCCTCTAGTTCTGAAGGCTATTGATCTTTTAAAATTTTGTATGCATTGTTGCCAGGTGGTAGTTGTGCACACCTTTAATCCCAGCACTTGGGAGACAGAGGCAGATGGATCTCTGTGAGTTTGAGGCCAGCCTGGTCTACAGAGTGAGTCCAGGTCAGCCAAGGCTACACAGAGAAACCCTGTCTCAAACTATAAGAACAACAGCAACATTTGCATACAGAATAAAACACTGAACTTCCTGGTTCTTCTTCATGCATTCGTAACATGTATTTTCTTTCTTGATTACGGTCATTTTGACTGTAATGAGATGAATCTCAGTGCAGTTTTATTTGCATCTTTTCCCCTTTCCTTCCACTCCCTTTCCTTCCTTCTCTCCCCTCCCAGGAAGGTCTCAAACCATGTAGCGAAGGATGATCCTGAGCTTCTGGTCTTGGGCTGCCACCTCCTAAGTGCCTGGATTACAGGTGTGTTTGCTGCCAATCTCACTTGATTTGCATTTACTTAGTAGCTAAAGATGGTGGACACCATTATGCATTTATTGGCCATGCATACTTTTTTTAAAATTAAGATTATTAGTCTCGTGTGTTTTATTTTTTGGTACTGTTTGAAACAAGTTCTTTCTATGTGTACTAGGCTGAAAACCCTTCTCCCTCAACTTCCATGTCCTGGGATTGCAGGTGTGTGTCTGTGCACCAGCCTGTTGTTCACTATATTTAGGGTGCCAGGGAACTTAGAGGTGAACTTGGAAGCGTGGTCTGTGTAGTGTCTCCAACTGTCGTCAGTGTCACCAGTGCTGCGTGGTCCTTCATAGCCCAGTCTGCAGCAGTGTGGGCATAGGTGTACAACTTTGCAGTGGGCACGGGATTCTAAATGTGTGTTTCCTTATGCCCTGCAGACTTGAGTGGCCGTGACTCTGGGGCTATGGTGATGGCAGTTGAAGTCTTAATGCTGTCACTGTGTGTGTGGCAAGGGTGTGGCACTGGTCGCTGTAGTCTTTGAGCTACATGACATGGATAGAATCTTCCCCAGGTCCCACTGGTCTATCTCTGTGGACCACAGATAGAATTTTCTCCAGGCTTTGGGGGGACATGCACAGGTGATGTAGCACTTTTGGGACCAGTAGCTGTGAGACTTCTAACCCCTATTAGGTGAATGCATGTGAGGCCAGGGCTGTGGTGTTGCAGCAACAGGATACCAAGAGGACTGTTCACTGCCCAGTGAGACACACACCGGCTCAAGCCTTCCTCGGGTAGCGTCTGGAGTTGGCCCCTGGCCCTACGACAGAATGAGATCTAGCAGTGGCTTTTGTAGCAGCTTGTGTGCTGAGGGATGAGGAGGGACAATCAATGTGAGGTCATTCTTTGGAGCCATTGAGTGCTGTGGAATCTTGCAGTTATTGCTGCAGGTCTGGTGCTTGCCAGCAGTCCCAGGGAAGGGGCTGGATGGACTGTGCAATAGGGCTTGTTCCTGCCTGAGGGCTCTGCCCTGCTGTGACTGTCCATTTCCGTGAGCTTCTAGTTTCCCCTCCGTCACTTTCCTCTGCTTCTCTGGTAGACCCACCTCTGTCTCTTCCCTGCCTCGGTGGACATTCTGAGGAACTAAGCTGTTAGCAGAGCTCCTGACCTGGTGGTCTGTGTAGACAGGTCTTCTGATCAGGGGAGCTGGTGGCCAAGTGCAGCAGGAGTGAAGGTAACTGGCAGGCCAAAGCCTCTTAGCTTTCTGCACCCACTGCTGTTCACCGACTCCACAGCACTCCTTACGACTTAAGAGGGACTGACCCTTCAGCCTTCAGCATCCATGCCGGCACACTCCTAGACACCATATGAAACATAACGGAGGGCAAAGTAGCAGCCCAGCCCAAACCTCTCAGGGAGACATCACGCTTAGTGGAGGGGATCCCATCGCCAGGCTGCAGTCTGCTCTTTAGCGGAGTTTTGACAGAGTCAGCTTTTGTGGGTCTGTTCCAGATCATGCCATGCTTAGTACAGTGCTTATCTCTAAGACTGGCTCCTCAGAGGGGGGTTCAGTGAGCGAGTGAAGGAAATTCCCAATGACTCCACATCACAGGGCCCGGGGTTCCTGCCCCTGCCACCTTAGTATGCCTCCTGCCTGTCGTGGCATTTACATATCAGGGACTTATAGACCTGGTCACTGATAGCAGAGCCCCTGTAGCCTACAGCTCAGTTCAGTGTTTCAGGGATCATGCTAAGATATTTCCTAAGGAGTCAACTCATATAATAAGAAAACTGTATTTGAGAGAGACAGACAGGGGTGGGGGAAAGACACACATAGAAAGACAGAGTCAGAGACTCGGCCACAGAGAAATACAAGGGCAGGGAAGGTGTTTTGTACTTCACAGTGCAGAAGACTTTCCTGGGCACTGTCAGGCCTAGCTTTTGCCCAGTCAGTACCATATAGTGTGGAGCCTCCTTTCCTGACTAATACTTGGTATCTGTACAAAGAAGGTTGTGTAGCATATCTGATAAGGGTTCATTTAACCTTGTCATCCATGGCTTATGACTGCCCTGATGAATATAATTATAAATATCAAATTTCCAACAATAGCCAGGTATGATGGCACATGCCAATACTCCTAATACTGGCCAAGAACAGCATGGGAACTTGAGGCCTCCCTGGGCTACATAGCGAGTTCAGAGCTGGTCTGAAGTGCATGTGGACCCTATTACAAAAACAAAACAAATAAGAAACCCAAGGGCCAGGGATACAGCTCAGCAGCAGACCACTTTCCTAGATGCACCTGGGTCTGATCCTCATCCCTCAGGGAACACAGAAGTAGAACAAAATGAAACTACAACAGTCCACTGTTCACGGCCACACAACACCCTCTGTGTATGAATGCCTCCATGTACATGTGACTCTAGGTAGCTCTGAGGTGACTGTCCAGGAGGGGAACATGTGTCTCTAAGACTTTGCTGTAAGCAGTTGGACACACAGAGAGTGAATTCCAAGACAACTCTTAGGAGGTCTGTAGGAGAACTTGTATGCATAGACAGCGATAGGGACATCACAGCCACGTGGCCATGTGCATGGGAAGAGGCCGTGCCTTGTCTACAGCACTGCTCCTCATGGTTTGTGCAGTGGCCATAGGACTGGAGGATCTCATGTTGGGGGTGATGGCACAAGCACAGTGTTTGGTTCTGATCTCAGCCTTCTCTGCCCTTTAATTGCTGGGCAGGGCCCGGAACTCCCTTGAGGCTCTGCCTTCTGTCTCGACCACCCTCCTACTGTCTGTAATCTAAAAGAAACTGATCCTTCAGCATCCTCTGCCCACTCATTGTTTCCTTTTGCTCACAGACAGATACTACGGCCTCTGTAGCCCAGCTCCCTAGGGGCAGATGAGCAGTGATGTGCATGTCCACTCCTGGCCTTGCTCCTACTACCTGGACGTTGAGAAGCGATGGGTTCCCGGGAAACTGACGTTGACACCTCACTCACTGAAGTTCAGTGCAGACAGAACTGAAGAGGTCCTTGTCGGCCTGCCCCTCTCCAGCATCACTGAGATCAGGAAAGAGGCTTCTCTCTTTCTCTTCAGTGCCATCACCATCCTGGAGAAGGGCCAGGCCAAGCACTGGTTCAGCTCACTGCGGCCCAGTCGCAATGTGGTCTTCAACATCATCGAGCACTTCTGGAGGGAGCTGCTGCTGTCCCAGCCAGGCACTGCTGCCAACACAACCTCCCCCATGAGCAGGGGGCAGGAGCTGATGGGACTGATGGCTACTTCCCAGAGACGCATGGAAGACACAGCGAAGGTCCTTCACCACCAGGGCGAGCAGCTAGACAGCGTGATGAGGGGCCTGGAGAAGATGGAGTCAGATCTAGATGTGGCTGACAGGTGGGCAAACCCCAGGGTCTGCTCTGCCTCTGCTGGGAAGGCAGAGCGTCCTCTGGACAACGTCATGGTTACCTCATTCCCAGCACCTAGCGAAAAGGCTATGTACCATGTACACTGTACTGTAAATAAAGAACATCCCAGTTGTTTGATTTTACCAGTAAAGACTCAGGAGCGAGATGCTGAGATAAAAACTTGCCACCTCAGAGAGGCAGAGAAAGCACCCAGCTGACCGTCCTACTCAGCTCACATCCTGAAAGCAAAAGCCAGAAACCAAAAGCTCAAAGCCCAAAAAGCCAAAAGGCAAAGCCCAAGGCCAAAAGCTTGCTAGCTCAGCTGGCAGCCCAGGAGGAAAAGGCCAAAAGCTCTGTCTTAAATACCCTTCAACTCAAAGTCCCTCCTTTCTGTTTAATCTACGCCAAACAAGAAACAGGGTTTTACAGTTTACAATCTCTGCGTTCACAGTGGCATCAAAAATCCTGCAGCAGTGAGCGTGAGACTCATCCTAAAGAGCCGCTGCTGTCATTACCTGGATCCTGTTGGTTCACAAAGAGGAGTGTCCATGCTGTGATGGGCTGCGTGAGGGAGGGTGTTGCTCTGTTACTGCGTGTACTTCCTGTGTGCTGATCAGTCCTGTCCCCAACTCTCAGGTCATGAGTGTGACCTGTGTTCCCTCCTGGTGGTGCTCTGCTTTGATGGGGACAAATAGGCTTTTTGCTTTTGCGTGCTTTTGTGTGTCTTTAAAGTATGTTTGTGATCCCATCATTGTCCTCACTGAGCTTCTCCTACAAGATCGGCTTTTTTCTCACATCACACTTAAAAAATGCGACCCTTTTGGAGCTGCTGCTTTGTGTACCTGTGTCCTTTCCGGGTGGCCTTGTGTTTGCTCTTCCTTTTGCCTTCATTCTGGTCTGTACTCTTGAGCTTTTATTTGTTAGATTTTAATTGACTCATACTGCAATTCTGCTTCCTGTCTGTTGCTCTCATCTCAGCATTTCATGTGCCTTGTTGTTTCATTTTCTTTATTTATTTATTTATTGGTTGTTCAAGACAAGGTTTTACTGTGTAGTGCTGGCTGGCCTGGAACTCAGTTTGTAGACCAGGCTGGCCTTGAACTCACAGAGATCCATCTGTCTCTGCCTCCCTGGTTCCTGCGATTATAGGTGTGCATCACTGCTGCCGAGCCTGCTTGTTTGTTTGTTTGTTTGTTTGTTTGTTTGTTTTTATACTGACAGGTCTCTTCTAAGTTTTCTCTTTTTCTGCATTTCTTTATTTTCTGTTTTTGTTCAGACACATTTGTCCCAGGGTCCCTGTGTAGGAGGACTCCAGGACCCATTGTCAATAAAACTTCATCTCGGGTCCCTGCCTCCCTCCTGTAATGTGAGCCCTGTAGGCCTTGCTTGCCTTGGAATGAAGGATCCAGCTCCTTCCCCCCACTCTGCCCCTGCTAAGCAGTGTCTCCTCTCAAGTGCCGAGCCTGGGTGCAAGGTCGCAATGTCTTCCTCCAAGCCAGCATGCCCTGTCACTGACCCATTCCACCCCTGTTCTTAGTGGTTGCTGGTACCACCTTTGTGGCTGCACCTAGATTTTCAGCTTCTCCCACCATTAGTTTCCAGGCTCTTATGGCTGTCTCTCCCTGTCCTAAGGAAAGTGACTTCAGCTTGCCATCCGTGTACAACACTCCCTGGCCACTCTTCCCGAGGCCCATCTTTAGGAGTGCCCTTTTTCAGCATACCATGTTCCGACTTGTTTCAAATTTTGGTGCTTATTTCTCAGGAATTAATATGGAAATGTACTCTTTGTGGGTTTTGCAATTATAGCCCTATTATCCACAGTTCTACTTTCCTGTTTCAGTTATCCCACAGAGTTCCTCTGCAAATATTAGGTAGAAAAGTGGACCTCTTTGATAACCTGTAATGCCAGTGTCACTCTGAGTAGCCAGATTGCCCAAGCCTCTTAGGATGGGAGCAGCTCTTTGGCTTATCTGCACTGTTCACTCCCCGTGTCAGTCACTAGCAGCCACTTTGACTGTCAGATGTGTTAGGTGTCTTAGTACTGTGGTCAGCAATGTTAACAATGACCACAGTTAACAACGCAGAAGTAGCCGTACCCACAGTTACATATGCCAAGGAGAGGCTATGGAGCAAAGCACAGGAAGATGTTCTGTAAGGAGACTCACATAATTCCTAGTGCAATGTAGTAATATAACGTGGTCTGTAAATAAGTTCATCCTAAGTGTATGTGTTAGAAAGGCAGCTAATAGAGGGTTTTAAATTACCCTTTGTTTCTGGTGTTCCTCGGGGCCTGGGACTTATGTGTCTGTGGGTGATGGGCTGGGACTGTGAAGAGCGCGCAGCGTTCCCTAGCCACTGTGTGGTGGCATGTCCAGGCTCTCTCAGTGCTTCTTAGGCGTGATGGCCTTTGCCATAGGCCACAGTTGGTTAGGGACATGCTCAGAGAGGTGCGTGGACACATCCTCCTCTCTTATCAAGAGTAAGTGTGAGGCAGGCGTAGTCCAGGAGCAGAGACAGCAGAATCCACAGTGTTCAGTGCCGGTGTCCTGTTCTCTCTGGCCCCTGCTTAGTTTTGTCCTCAGGATGAACTGGGAGAAAATGGATATGGAGAGTAAACTCTCTCTGTTCCAGGAATGGGGTTTTTCATAACGTCTCCTCTTCTGGTTGACCATGCCATAGCCTGTTTCTGCTCTGTGCACGTGAATACATACTTTACGGGAACTTGGGGATAGTTCGGCATATTTCCTAGTCTGCCAAGTTAAGAGTTCTGTTGTTTACTTTTGGTTCCTGTGGGAAATGAGGCTTAATCTGGACACACTGGATACAGCCAAGCTCCTATCTTCTCCAGGAAAGGTCAGCAGACGACTCAAGGGGAGTGAGATTCTGATGGTTCAGGGCCAGTCCCAGTGGGTGCTGGCTCAGTGCTTGGCTCTTCTCTGAGGTCCATTCAGTGCCCCTCCTGACAGTGCTCACCCTGACAGAGCCATTGCCATCACTATCACCACTCAGCTCCTGCTGGAGAGGCCGCGCCCCTCCCACTGCTCTCTCCTGCACTGCTGCCATCGGCCCCTGGCTCAGCTCTGAAGGACACCTCAGCAGAACCAGAGCTTTTGTACTTTCAGTGTTAAAACAGATGTCATCTTGGTGTGAAGCCCCAAGGTACCAGCCTCTTGTGTTTTCAGTGTATGCTTGGTATCACAGAGCCTGTTTCCATGGTAGCCTAGACAGAGGGTGTCTGCCCTGTCTGAGAGCAGTGCTCTGTGGTATGAGGATGTCTGATTACTTTCCCACCATGGTACGGGATATGCTCCTCACAGAAAGGGGCCTCTAGCTTCAGAACTTACAGGGAGGGACCTGTGCCTAAAGGAAGTACTGCTAATGTTAACGTTTTTGTTTACCAACTTGTTTGCTATGGTATCGTTCATAGTAACCAAACTAGGAAGTGGCCCAAGTGTCCATTAATAGATGGACAAATGAAGGAAATGTGAGAGATACATAGAACACACAGTGGAACATTACTCAACAGTAAAAAAGGATGAATTTTATCATTAGCAGAGGAATAGAGGGCCTGGAGATCAGTGTGCTGTGCTAAGTACCAGAGTCAGAAATACAGAAATGCACTGCATGTTCTTTCATGTGCGGAAGATGGATGTGGGCATGAAAGGCGGCAGTAGGACAGTTTGGAAGAGGAAGGAGACCCAGGGGCAGAGAGTGGAGTATAATAGTGATGGAGCTGTTGCCTTTCTAGCCATGTGACCAGACACCTAACTAGAAGTAACTCCTGATAGCATTATGGCTGACAACTTAAGAGGGCACATCCCTTAGTCAGGGAGAGGGCATAACAGTAGTAGCATGGGGCTGTTTGCATTTCCCTTCCAGGACCCGAGCGGGAGCACAGGGGCTCTTTCTATGTCTGGGCAGTTGTGAGTAGAGCTGTGGTGAACACTTGGAATCACTAAGACACAGTGATAATGGTCTCTGAATAAAGAATGATCTAAGTGGATAATGAAAACATGGTATATCTATGCAGTGAAGTGCTGTTCAGCCATGAATCAAATCCAGCTATTTGTAGCCATACAGATGAACCTGGAGGTTGTGATACTCACTTAAGTAACTGAGACATGAAAAGACAAATGCTGCATGTTTTCATTTGTGGGAAGCTTAAGAAGTGGGGCTGTGCATGTTTGCAGCTCACGCCTGGTTCAGAGGTCCCCTTGCCTACCTTGTTATCGCTCTAGTTGTGTAATACATAAGTACAGTGGACGTAGTCAGGAGTGAACATAGCCCTTTGGGTCCCTGGCCTGTGTTGAGAGAGCCATTTTGTGGTATACAGTAAAACGAAGCCCCCAGGACATCTCCTGTCTAGGAAAATAGTAAGCCGGTTGCTTTGTACCTTCCTTTGTCTTTGAAGAGTTCGCAGAGAGGGTGCCACAATAGATGCCTGTCAGTTAGTTTCCTTGGCCCATCCTTGGATTGTACTGATTTGCTCAGGCAGCTCTCAGGACTTGCGTTGATTGGTAAATCATTAGAATAATAACCAAGGATACCAGGCTGTAAGAGGCCAGGTATGTGGAAGAGAAGAGGCTTCCATGCCCTCCCTGAGCACAGCCCTCAGGACCTGCCACAGGTTCAGCTCCTGGGAAGCTCTGAACCTGACTCTAGGGGATTTATGGGGGCTTCGTTACATGGGGGTAATTGATTAAATGACTGGCCATTGGGGATTCATGAACCTCAAGCCCTTCTCCCTTCCCTGGGGACTGAGATGAGGCTGAGGGTCCCCAACTTCTGATCCAGCTCTTGTCTTGCAGTGACCAGCCCTATGTGGTAGCTCCCCAGGGGCTGCTGGCCATCAGAGGGCTTATCAGTATGTAGAAGGGACCTTGCAGATCCATAGGAAACAGGATGAGGAATAATTGTATTTCAGAAAATCACACTTGAGAAATGCCCACAACACTTCGAGATTTAGGAATCTGCTTACTTTTTATTACATTCTGGAAAAAAAAAATAGGCATGTTAATTTAAGTCTTTGGTAGTGTCCTTTGTCAGACTGAGAAAGTTGTGTTCCTAGCGTGTTGACTCTTCAACACAAGAAGTGACAGAATGCTGTCTCACTGTCAGTCTGGTGAATCACACCAATTAATTTTCAATGTTAAGCCAGCCTCGTCTTCCTGGAATGGATAGCTCTTATTTGTGGCTAGTAATGTTTATGTCATCAGGGTTACTTGCTGATTTTTATATGGAATTTTGCTGTGTTGGGGTTTATGGGTTTGATGTGAGTCAGGCAGCCTATGCACTGGAGGAGTGAGTGGTGCTGTCCTAGCAGCGTTCTGGATGGGGCTGTGGACAGACACTGTCGACTCTTCTGTTTGGCAGAATTCACCAGTGAAACTACTCAGGGCTACGTGTTCTCTCTGCCACCTTCTTTACAGATTGAGTTTCTCTCTAAAGTTATTCATACTGTTTTCCTTGCCCGCGTTTCAGAAGTTGGGCTTTCTAGTGTTAAACATTTCAGGTAAGTCATTAGATTTATTGGCACTGAGAATAATGTCCATAAGAAAAATGTCTGTACGACTTACTGTCACAGTCCTATGTCAGTAATTTATTATTTCTCTGTTGTTTGCTGGATCATTTCTTGTTAGTAATCTGTATTTTGTACTTAAATCACATCAAAGAACTAACTTTTGGCTTTCTCTTTTTTTTTTTAAAGACATGGTCTCACTCAGTATCCCTAGCTAGTCGGGAATTCACTTTGTAAACTGCCCTGGCCTCTAACTCACAGAGATCTTTGTTGCTTTTGCCTTGGAACCCTGGAATTACAGTCACAGTTCCCCTGTGTTTATCTATCTTCTCTGTGTGTGCACAGGCACCTCCGTGCCATAACATTTGTATGTTGAAGTCAGTTTTCTTCTTCCACCATGTGGGTTCCAAGGATCAAACTCAGATCTTCAAGCTTGGTGGCAAGTTCCTTTACCCACTGAGCGTCTCAGACCAGTTTCCACCCACTGCTTCCAATTTCATTGATTTCTACATTTTGGCTTTTCTACTTTCTTTGTGTATATTTTAGTTTTTATTTTTAAACAATTTGTTTATTTTAAACAATTTGAAATAGACACTTAGATAACTAATTTTAAACTATTTATTTATTTATTTGGTTGTGTTTGTTTGTTTGTTTTTTGAGACAGCCCTGGCTGTCTGGGAACTCACTCTGTAGACCACGCTGGCCTTGACCTTAGAGATCGAGCTGCCTCTGGCTCCTGGGTGCTGAGATTCAAGATGTGGGCCACCATCACCCAATTTAAAACCTTTGTAATATACACATATATATGTTTAAAACTCAATTTTCTTGAATGGGATCATGTTTGCTTCTCATGTATATTGTATTTTCACTGTTATTCACTTAAATGTTTTCTTTTTTAAGATTTGTTTCTATAAGTAGCAGTGTTTTGCCTGAATCTGTGTCTATGTATGTATCACTTGTGCTCTTGGAGGTCAGAAGAAGATCTCTTGAACTTAGTTACAGATGGTTGTAAACCACCATGCAGGTTCTGGCAAAGGAACCCAGGTCATCTGCAAGAGCAGCAAGTTTTCTTAACCTCAGAGCCACTGCTCCAGCCCCTTTAAATGTTTGCTGGTTTCTCTTTTGCGTTTTTTGTACATGTGCTTAAGTATGCATTAACCTGCAAATATTTTCACACTTGTATTTGCCCTTTGGACATAGCTGCATCCTCTGGTGAGTATTCTGCGTCCAGCTGAAAGCAGTGTGCACTCAGCAGATGGTGGGTGATGGCTACTATCAGTCAGACTGAGCTGCCGTCATACTCCTCAAAACTATAAATTCTCACTACTTTTTTGTCATATTGTCCTATCAGTCATTGAAAGAAATGTAACTGATGAAGTCTACAAGTGTGATTGTGTGTTTTTTCCTTTTTATTCATCTTCCAGACAGGGTTTCTCTGTGTAGCCTTGACTATCCTGGACTCACTTTGTAGACCAGGCTGGACTCAAACTCACAGCGATCCGCCTGCCTCTGCCTCCCAAGTGCTGGGATTACAGGTATGTGCCACCACACGCGGCTTCCTTTTCCTTTTGTGAATTTTTTGCTCAATACATTTTGAAGTGGTGTTGTTTGGTGTGCAGATGCTTACTGCTGGGTCTTCTGTTAGAGAGGCTCTCTCACTATACAGTGCCCCTGGGAGCACCCACTTACTGTTAGCATCCTGTGTACGATGTGTGCGTTTCAGTTCTTTGTTTCCTCTGTACCTGGTCATTTATGTTTAATAATGTTTTTGTAAACAAGATATAGCTGTCTCTTGTTTCTTTCAAGATGATAATGTGTCTTTTAAGTTGGTCCATTTGCATTAGTCTGAATGTTTACCTGGCTTGATTTAACCCGTTTAATTCTGCCATATGTTTGTTTGTTATTTGTTCTCTTTGCTATTTGCTTTTTCTTTCTTGCCTCCATTTTTCTTCTGCTGATGCACTGGATGAATTTCTTGGTGTTGCAGTTGTGCTGTGCAATCTGTAGACACTAACTATACTAAAATTGAATTATATTGGTCTGGGAAGTGGCTTAGAAATAGATCTCTTGCCAAGCATATTGAGGCCCTCAATTTGATTCCTAAGCTCTATAATCAATTAATTAAATTAAGAATTGAGTGTCCTAGTTGCCATAGCTATATGTAAAGTATTTGGTAGCTACGTGCACTTCTTCTAGTTGTTTTGGGCAGTGTAGACAGCATTTCTATGCTGCAGAAAGCTTTAGCAAACAGCTCTGTACAGATTGGTGGTTTGATGAGTTCATGGGTGGATTCAGAGTCAGTACTCTCTAGGTCTAGGCACAGTGTGGGAAGAACACTGCAAGTCATGTGCACATGTTTGCTGTGTCTTCGCTTAGCTGGATCCCCTCTAGACAGGTGTGCTTACCACCCGAAGCCTCAGGTGTCCACCCTTTGCTCTTTGTGTTCGTGAGTGCTTATTGGGAAAGATCGACTATCAAGTGGCAATATGTCTACAAAGAGCACAGCAGTCTTCTGAAAAACAAAGGCAGTATTCCTTAAAACTAACTGTTGCTGCTTTCTGTGTTTTCTCTCCTCTTTTAGATTACTGACAGAATTGGAGACTCCTTCCTGGTGGCCTTTTAGCTATAAGCTTTGGAAGACGCCAGCAGAAGCAAAGCCCAAGGAAGTTGTGTCTGAGGCTGCATGTGAGCCTTTTGGAAAGGACAGGATTGTGATCAGAGTCCCGGCTGTTGTTTCTAAGAGAACAGAGTCTCATTCCAAGCCAGGAAAGCTCACCGTCCTGGTTTCCGGTTTGGAAATCCATGACTCCAGTTTATTGCTCCTGCACAGGTTTGAGAGGGAGGATGTGGACGACATCAAGGTTCACTCTCCCTATGAGGTCAGCATACGCCAGCGCTTCATTGGGAAGCCAGACGTGGCTTATCGGGTGATATCTGCCAAGATGCCGGAGGTCATTCCCATTTTAGAAGTGCAGTTCAGCAAGAAGATTGAGCTCCTGGGAGACGCCCTAGTGCTCAGGAGCAGAGGCAGGGCTTCTCCTGCAGAGAGTAGCTGCTCCCTTGGGCATGCAGGTGAGCGGCCAGCAGGGCAGAGCGTGTACAGACTTCGAAAATTAGAGCCTCACTCAGCACGCTGTGGTCTGTGTTCAACATGCCCATCAGTCAGCAGCTGCTGGCTCCAGCGCGCAGGCAGTCACGGGCTTGTTCAGCCCTTCCACACTGCCAACTTACACCTGCCCTTGACAGTTAATTGAGTTTCAGAGTAGGACAGTGCCAGCGCTCGGTTCTTGAATGTCTCCCAAAGGCTTTCCTCTCAGGGTGGCACTGTTGGGGGACAATGTGGCCTTCAGAAGGAAAAGCCTTCTTGGAGGGGCCTTGGTTCTTTGGAGGCTTGCCCGCTCTTCCTGTATGCTAGTGATACAGTGAGCAGTTTTGTTCTTGTGGTGTCCAAAACATGAGGAACTACTTGACCTTGGACTTGGACCCTCTAGAACCATGGCTTAGGGTAAATCTTTCCTCTTGATAAGTGGATGGCTGAGGTAGTTCCCTGTGGTCTAGAAAACTGACTAGTAGAGCCAGAAAGTATTATGAGCCCATTTGGTGTTGCTTTAATAAAATATGAGAAGCTGGGTGTTATATAAAGAAGATATTAGGGAGCTCACCCTTCTGAAAGCTTAAAGTCCAAAGGGACAGCTCCATTTGTTTGGCCTGTGGCGAGGGCCACAGGGCAGATAGCACAATGGTGAGAGCACTTGATAAGACAAGATGTTGAGAAATTCATGGTCCAGGCTTGCTCCTTTACAACACCTAGCTCTCTCAGAAACTTACTAGGATCCCATAAGCTCTTCCTAAGACAGTCTCTTGTGAGCTGATGGCCTCTGCCTAGGCTCTACCCCTCAAAGACAGCACCCCTTCTCACTGTCAGCACCCACACCATGAGCCCTTGGGATATGCAGAGCATATCTGAACAACAGCAAAGGGTTTTGGGTAAGTCAGCCAAAGGAAGCTTCAAGTCCTCAGCCTTTGCCTCTCCTCAGCCTAATTTAGGGAGTGCACTCTGAGATAGATTCTGGTGTGACCCACATCTACCCTGACCTGTTCCCCACCAGCCTAGCACCATCCTTTGGCATGGATTTGAGTCTTTCCAAGCACTAGCCTGGGGTGCACTGTAGGGGTCTGCATCCTTGAATTCTTGGACACAGAGCTGAGTTTTCAGGTTCAGGGACTGTGCTCCGGGGCCAGGATAGGGTACTACGTTTGGGCTTGATGCACGTGCATTCTTCAGTTGGGTTCAACTTCCTTGCACTAGGATTCGCAAAGGGAGGACCAAAGTGTAAAAGATGAGATGCTGCGATGTGAAGCAGGAAATCTGTCAGTGTGCGACCAAACTGCCCTTCAAGGGAGGCGCTCAAGACTAGAGTGTCCAGTGGGCACAGGCAGAGGAGAAGCAAGAAGTGGGATCTCTCCTAGTGGAGGCAGAGTGAGGAGATGACGCATGTAGCCGTACACGATGTTGAGGAGGAGGCTTGTGATATGGTGTCCACGTGGTAGCTGTCCAGTGGGAGGATCAGTGAGGGGGAAATGATGTGTCTACACACGTGCCTGCTGGGTTTGGAGGGGCCGGCTTTGGTTAGAGGAGACTATAATATCATGGGAATATGGCAGCTATCCAGTGGAGGAAGCAAATGTTGTGTGTGTAAATGTATCCATGTATGTGTATGTATGTGGGCTGTAGGTAGGAGACATTATAATGTCTTTTGTTTGTTTGTTTGTTTTGTTTTCTCAAGACAGGGTTTCTTTGTGTGGTCCTGGCTGTCCTGGACTCACTTTGTAGACTAGGCTGTAGACCGCGGTCCGCCTGCCTCTGCCTCCCAAGTGCTGGGATTAAAGGTGTCCGCCACCACAGGTGGCAGCTATCCAAGTAGAGGGAGGACTGAGGAGGTGACACGGGCCTACAAGTAAGGTAACTTTCTAAAGAGATTCCTGGGGGTTTTCATGACTTCACTGGGTAGGTGTTTTCCATAACTCCTGAAGTCATAGGCTCACTGAGAGATAGACACACATCCAGTGGGTCTTGTTTGATGGGAGTTCTGCTGAGCACCCCGTGCCAGAAGGCCTAGGCTGGTGCACAAGCTGCCCGTGTTTCGCTGTCCAGAGACCATCATCTTTAGGAAGGCAACGGTGTGCTACCTGTTTCTGTTGGAGGGCCCTGCTGCTGAAGGTTGCAGCCTCCATGACCGGACAGCTCTCAGTTCAGTGTAAGATGGAGGACCCCTGTCTCCCAGGGCGGCTTCCTACTCTCTGCTGGTCCTTATTTGGAGGGTGTGCCTGCGCTAGATCCCTGGGCTATCATACAAGTAGCCTCTGACAGCTTCCTGTAGAATGCCCCCAATATGATAATTAGGTAGTGTGCCCCTGCACAGGCCATAGGACCCTGCTGTTTAATGCAAATGAAGTACACTGTGAGCACCTATTAAAGCGCCTCCTGGCTGCTTTTTTTTTCTACATATTCCCCTCACCCTTGGAATAAAGTTGATCTGCCTCACTGCAGCTGGTCCAGGATGTCTTTGCATCCTGCAAGGCCTTGCAAGCCCTGTGCTCTGCCTCTGCTGGTCCTGTTCTCCTGGGCTGGTGGCTAAAGTCCCCAGAGTAAAGAGGAGACCCGCAGGTTCCCTCTCCTGATCAGTACCCCATCCCAGCAGGCCAGCCCCCCTTATTATATACGTTGGCATCAGGGATGACTTTGTATCCACAGTCTTAGCAAAAGCGTGCTGGGATTTGATTGAGTTACTGGGGGCTGTCGTTTGTGAGGGGCACAGGTAAGTGGCATCACAGGACACTATGTGGGATGAATGGAGCCCTTGGAGCATGACAGTCCATGCTGTTGGATGTCTCCTGGGACTCCCGGAAGTGTCTGAGTGTGCTTGGTGCGAAACACTACCTCATTTCTAGTGCATGGGTGTGCCTTCCAGCTGGCTGGTCTGGGCAGGAAGCTCACAAGTTCTGAGGTTTAGCGGGGAAGATGGCTTCCAAGTAGGTGGGAACTCAGTGGTTTTCTTTGCCACAGCTTGGTGGGAGGGTGGGCACCTTGCCCACACCTTCATGTGCTGCAGCACTCAGCTAGCTTCTATCTTACCACTGGGAGGGGGAAACTGTGTAGGTGGAAGGCAGCCTTGGCTGAGGCCCCTGGCCCCAGCTTTTCTGAAAGTGTGCTGTGTGCATGCGGCCACACGGGGGCACTGTTGGTGCATGGCAATCTCTTGCTGCTGGGAGTTAAACTTTACATAGGGAAGCTCCCCAGAGACTCTGTAGTGAATGCTTCCTGTAGCCCCCAGAGGCTACCTGTATCAAGGGTCCAGGCCAGGAGAGCAGGAAGATTGGCCATTTGTCACAAGGAGACACAGCTCGATTACTGCATCTAAAGACATGTGAGCTTAGAGTCTCTTCAGATTTGCAGTGATGAAGGTCTGAGGATGGTGCAGGTCAGGGTCTCTTGTTTGTAGTCACGTGGTAACAGGCGCCTCAGACTCTGAGTTTCAGATCATGGAATATTTGTGAATAGTATTGAAATCATGGAGCACAAGTCTACACGTGAGAGTCACTGCTCTTCATGCCTGTCTGATGCACAAAGGCCAAGGGCGACTTTATACATTTTCAATGATTTTGTCACAGGCAGTTTCAGAGTGTCTGGAGTGTGCAGCATATGAACTCTGGATTTTAGCGTTAGAGTGCTATGCTGCCCCAACCCCACATCTGCTCAGTCATCAACTTCTAATGTTATTGTGCCTCCCTGTAACGTGCAGGAAACACCCATGCCGGGTGCCTAGTCTCCTGCCTCACCTTACCTCCGCTGGCCTCCTCTGTCCCCGGAGCCCCAGGGTCCTGTGATTGTGGCTCCTGGGCTCCATGGCTCTGACAGTGCCCTGAGAGGCCTGGAGGAGCACTCCCTGCTGGAGGACACGCCATGTGTGTTCATGCTTTGTCTGGGTGGAATCAGCAACGAGGCTCCTCACTTCTGTGACCAAAGCATGCACAGCGTTGTCTCAGCCATTTGTTTGCTAACTGTCCTTGCTGCTTGCTGTTGTCACGTGCCCAGCAGGACTGTCCACCTCAGGCACTGGGAGCCACCCCCAGAGCCCTGCTACTGACCCGCCCTCAGCACTTGTGCCTGAAGCCACTCACTACATTCCCAGCCTAGAGCACAAGGCACAGTGGAAGACAGATGATGGCATCTGACCAACCTGGTCCAAACAGTCTTTTAAGACAGAGCTTGGAAGCCCTTGAGGGTCCTAGGATACAGGCACCCATCGTAGTCAGGGTTTCTCCTGCTGTGATGAGACCCTGTGAGCAAAGGTGAGTTGGGGAGGACAGGGCTTCTTTTGTGTCCACTCCCATAGAAGAGTTCATCATCAAAGGCGGCCAGGACAGGAATCAAACGGGGCAGGGTCCTGGAGGCAGGAGCCATGCAGAGGCCATGGAGGGTGCTGCTTCCTGGTTCTTCCTGTGCTTGCTTAGACTTCTTTCTTTCTTCTATAACCCTGAACCACCAGCCCAGGGTGGCCCCACCCACAATGGGCTGGGCCCTCCTTCATCCATCACTAATTAAGAAAATGTCCTAGAGGCTGCCTCCAGACCAATCTTCTGGAGGTGTTTTCTCAATTGAGGTTTTCTCCTCTCCAATGACTCTAACATGGCAATTTGATATAAAAACTAGCCAGGATGGCACCTCAAGGATACAGTCACTGTGCTGTTTGACTGAGCTCTCACAAGGGGTCGCTGGTCACACAGACCCTGCATTCTTCCTGATGGTGATGTCTGGGCCCAAGGGCAGCATTTGTGGGGATACAGATGTGGGTGGCACAGTGAAGGATGATGCTCCTGGGGTGCAAAGACGGGTCCTCTAGGTTGCACTGTGCTGATCTGGGTTGGCCTGGAAGCTGGTTAGGGAGAGTGGCTTGGCCCTCAGGCACCTCTGGTCTTCATTCCTGAGTGTGCCATGTGCTACAACGTCACTGTGGAAGTATAGGTGTCTGCGGAAGCACAGCATGGCCTCCTCTTTGCCCTCCCCCCTCCCCCGTCCTGCCCTTGTGGACGAATGTGCATTTTGTTTTCTGACCTGTGGACTAGCTTCTCAGGCCTCATAGAGCCTGCAGCCCTGTCAGAGGAGTGGCTCTCCAAGTGCAGATGCGGAATGTGAGGCCAGGTGGGCCCCACAGTAGAGATCTGTCTGGGTTGGGCTTAGTACTGTTACTCTTAGCTGTGTACCCAAGGGCTGTCTGTGAAGCAGTGTCTGTCCCCTCTGCCAGCTGACCTCCCTTGAGACCATCTTAAGCATCCTTGCCCCTCCACTGTCACTTCTATTGTATAAATATACATAAAAGGCTAATGTTTTTCTTTCAATGCCTAAATTACGGTGGTATATCTAAACCCCTCTGATAGTAAAAGACAATGACAACTGTTGTACTTTACAGTAAGCCTTATTTTTACCTGGACTGGGCAGATATTAACCCTCTAAACTGCCTCCCGTATCTCCCAGCCCCATCCCATGCCATCTGCTTTAATCATTTCTGTCAGGGCAACTTCCCATCCATAATCCCAAAACACTCACTTCCTCTGTTCACCTGGGCTGTTTCTCTCCCTGAGGAACTTCAAAGTTCCCCCTCCAGGCCCATGTGCTGCTTACCTGTCCCATGGGGATTCTGTTCTCTCTCTCTCTCTCTCTCTCTCTCTCTCTCCCTACCCCTTCTTTTTCCCTCCCTCTCCCCAAGTCCCCCCGGTACCTCTCTCCTCCTACCCACAATCCCGCTGTCCCCAAAGCGCTTGAGCCTAAGCTGTACCCAGGTGTAGGTCTTTTATTTAGCCAATCAGGAATAATTTCTCTTTTTCTCTTTCTTTTTTATAATTCATTAAACATTTTTATTTTTTACATATACATTAATATTATTATACATGTATACAATAAATTACCCATAGCAAGAAGAACAGTGACATAATCTGGAATTATATAAGTGTTACATTCTTAGTGTTTTGAGTATTTGTGTTTGACAGCCTTGAAGAACATGTCTTTCCTGTCTTGCTGTGTCTAAAATTCTGAATGTAAATGATTATCTATCATATCTTGTCATTATCAACTTAAAACAACTATTTAGACCTAAAAACATCTTAACCCCTAAACAACTAAGCTTCATTGTAAAGCTAAACTACCTGGTGTTCAACCCCATCAGAGACTTGAGAAGAAATAAACTTGATTACCTGAGTATACAGGAAGTGCAGGTTAGCAGCTTTCCAAATGAGAATATAACAGAGATCGTTTGCTACCTGAATAGTCACCCAAAACGCTCTATAACATTGGAGCATCTTCTTCAGCCTTCTGTCCCATTATATCTGACAGACATATTTGTGAGGGAGGAACTATTGAGGACTTGCTTATCTTGTCTTGGCAGAGTTTGGCCATCGACTGCCTGCATCCAAGCTTTCCCTTTTATAGACAGAATTCTGTCTGTGGTAGAAATGAATACATTTTCCCCAGTGGTTTGTTTGCCATGTGTGAAGTTATCTCCATAGGGTTCTTTAATGCTTATCATCTCTTTGAGGTAGGCTGGGTGTTGCCAGGAGTTAACCTATCTCATAGTCAGTGAATCTTTAAAATAATAAAAAACATTTTTAAATTCCATGTTATGCCTGTCTCTGAGGTTTTTGAAGACCTTATCTACCTATCCTACTTTATTTTTCTATAGAATCATATCTATCTGCTACATGTATACTCTTGTGATAAAAGTAGACTACTAATTGACATGACCGTGATTTGATCAATCAACAGTTAGCTTGTATAACTTATTTATCCTAAACAGCCTGCAATAGCACTTTCAAAGGAATAATTTCTTAGGCAAGGTTACAAACATCATTTTTGGGGGTATTTGAATGTCTGCTGCTGAAAGACAGCAAAATAATTAACATTAGAATGCATAGCACCAGACCAACCCCCAACACTCTTTTCTGCAGGAGCCATTTTTGCTGCTATAATAAGCAGATCCTTAGACTAAAGAGATAGAAACCATGCTGCCCAGAGCCACATTCTTCTCAGATATTTCAAAACACCGATCCACAGCGAGTCAGCAACCAGCCTGGGGTGGCAGAGCTCTGTGCCTTAGATGGGTCCCAGCTGACCCCACAGCTCGTGGAAAACATCCCAGTCTGTGGGGGCTTCAGTCACATCCATGAGGAGAGGCTTGCTTCAGCTTTCTGTTTGGTGAAGCAAAGTCCCAGTTAGTGAAGCTCTTGAGTCCTGTCAGGCAGAATCTTTGCAGCATCAGGCAGGATCTGTCCTGAGGTTTCAGTCACTGGGAATACTTCAGTCAGTCTGGCTGTCTTCTGTCTCTTCAGTCAATCACGGTCTCCTGTAGCTTCACTAAGCCCAGGTCTCCTGTAGCATCAGTCAGTCAGTCAGTCTGGGTGCCTCCTGTAGCTTCAGTCAAAGTCCCTGTGACTTAAAAGTGTGGTAGCCATAGTCAGCAGCTCTAGAGTTCTGTTTCCTCTGTCCATGCTGCAGCTGAGAATCCCAGGACGCTGTGAGGAAGGCCTCAGCAGCACAGGGCCACTGTGTCTGTGCAGTGTGACCACCACAGACGGTGTGCATAGCTAACAGGCTGAGAGGAGCACTGTGCCCCAGATAACGGAGCAAGACAGCCCAGGGCACAGGAACCCCAAATGCACACAGTGGGGTTCTTTGGGCCCATGGTTGGATATGCTCTGCCCTCTCACCCACCTGGAAGAGCCCTCTTCGTACTGGGCTTAGTGCTCGCCCCAAGCCTGCCTACCATAAGCTCCTGAGGCTGAGGACGGATGAGCTGCCTTTTCTGCCCTTTGTAGCGTCCAGCCCAGCTAGCTGTGTGCACTCACTATAAGGAAGTGCTATACCAGCGGGATCTCCCATGGAAGAGGAGCTCAGCAATGAGCCCTGGGGGCCGTGGCTGGGCAGGCTGATACCCAGCAGCACCATGTCAGCACCTGGCAAGTGCAGGTTTATAATCCTGTAAGTTTGGCTGTTGCAGCCAGTTTTGTTTAGAATGTTAGGAAAACCACTGTCCTAGTGATGGGTCCTAATGCTTCTAGTTGGTAGACTTGGTTTACACACTCAAGTATGGGGTGTGTGTGTGTCGGTGTGTGTAGAAGGGTATTTACCTGAGTTCATCCACCAAGCCTGTGGGCCTGACCTCACCCTGCCTGCTCTCCTCCTCAGAGAGTAGTCAGTTCTCAGCTATCCCTGCTCTCTCAGTAGGTTCCTTTAAGGCTGTTGGAAGAGATTCGGAGAGAAGGAAGCGGTGCTGTGCTAGAAGCACCTGTCTCCTTCCTGGGGCCCACAGGCATGTCCTAGTCACTGCTCCTTTTGGTTCCGCCCCTCAGGCCCAGTGAGAGCTCCCCTGGGTGTGCCTCCTTTCCTCTCCTCTTCTGTCCTGCTGCAGCGACCCCCAGGCTGCTCTACCTTGTCTAGCTAAGAGAGGCATGAAAGCCACAGGAGGGGCTGCTTGTCACACTCTGCTCTTCCTGTGTCCACCCAGCCTGGCAAATGCTCTTGGCCGCTGCTCTATCTCCAGGTGCCCCTAATTGTAGAGAGGGGCAAAGCTCAGACTTCAGTAGCAGACCTTACCTGGGCTATGAAGTTCAGGGTTTGTGGCTGGAGTTGCTCTGTACATAAAGAACAGGTGACACCTGGCAGCCTCCAGGAGCCAGTCCATTGGGCCAGTTGCACCATTGCTGCTGGCTGTCCTACCATGGGCACAGGGAGTCCCCAGCATGCAGGTGTTGTGGTCTGGGAGATGTGCAGAGCTGCCCCACTGAGCTGAGTCCTGCCTGACCACAGGGTGGGTGGTTCTCACTCACGAAGACTGGGGCAGGCTTGTCCATGTAGCTCCACATGGAGCTGGCCATTTCCTGTGCTCTCTGGAACCACAGTGTTCTGTGGACAAGCTCCAGTGTCCCTACATTTCCTGGTGCTGTGTGGCTCACCAGGGTTCACCCATTCTTGCGTTTTGTCTGCCACATCTTTAAGAAATAGATCACTTGAGGATTAAAGGCCCTTCTCTCAAGGGATACTTAGAGAATTAGCCCTGAGTGTCCGAGTGTTTGCAGCATTGCAAACTCACCTTGATGTGGGCCATTCAGCTCAATAGGGCCCAGGCACCAAGGCCCGTTCATACCCGTATGGTCACTGGGACATGCACCTCAGGCCAAAGCCTGTGGCCTACTTCAATTGCCCCTCTGATGCTCTGAAGGCTTGTGTGTGGTTTGCGCCTTCCTAAAGCTTTCACCACTGACCTCAGCTTTCCGTTCCAGCTTCCAGACTGATGGGCTTCATGTCACCCCAAGAGCTGCCCATGGGAGGCCCAGAAGACGAGCAGCTGCAGCTGCAGAAGAACTGGCCACTACTGTCTGAGGGGGAAGCCCAGGAGCTGACACAGGTAGAGGGTCCTCGCCACGTCAGCAGGCCAGCTCAGCATCTCTGTCCTCTCCACCCGAGTCTCATCCCTGTCCTGCCTGAAGACAGGTCCCATTGGCTTGCAGTGCCTTTCAGTAAATAGTGGTTCTCAACCTGTAGGTCACGACCCATTTGGGGCTTGTTTGTCAGATAGTCTGCCTATCAGATATTTACACTGTGACTCATAACAGTGTCAGTATTACAGTTAGGAAGTAGCAGAGAGAAGAATTTTATGGTTGGGATCACCACAACCTGAGGAACTGTATTAAAGGATGTACCTTTAGGAAGGTTAAGAACCACTGTGCTAAAAGGAGCCTCTTGGTCCTGGGGTTTGCTGTGCACATCCCAGCTCCCTAGTTTCATAGCATACAGACTCATAGTGTGCGCACCCTCTGCAATGCAATTGCCTTGTTAGCCACCTCCACCAATTGAATATGCATGTGTGCATGTGTGTGTGCAGTGAGTTTGTGTGTGTGTGTGCACTGCGTGGGCTATGCCTGTTCTGCACAGTATGTATATTCTGTGCAGTATGCATGTTGTCTGTGTCCATGCGTTGTGTGTTATACAGCTACTGTATGTTGTGGAGCTGTACATGAACACATGTTCTGCTCTGCAAATATGTATGTACACTATACAGTTATGGGTAAACTAATGTGCTCAGATCTCTCATGTTCAACATCAGATTCTGAAAGAAGTTTTCTACTTTTTCTGAGATAATTGAAATATTCCACACACGTATTTTCCACTCGCCTCTCTATAGTATTGCAGGACAGTGCCCGTGCCTTTTCTTCTAGTTGGTGAAGAAGCACCTCAGCAGTGTGTCACTTTTCTTGCAGATATTTCAGTCTGCTCTCTTGGAAGATAAGAGTACCTGTAGGATGAGATGGCTTGTCTCTGTCATCACAGCACTCTGGAAGCTGAGGCAAAACTGCCTGCCACAGGTTCAAGGCCAGCCTGGATTGAAGAGAGAGAGACCCTAAAAACAAAACAACAACATCAAAAGTACCACCCAGACAAGAGTAGTTAATAATTAAGGAAATGAGAAGTGGGCACTGGAGAGACAGCGTGACAGTTAGAGCCCTTGCTCTCCTTCTAGGGGCCTGGGCTGGTTTCCAGGAACCACATGGTGATTCACAATCATCTGGAGCGCCTTCTTTTGGTCTCTGTGGGTACTGCATGCACACATGCACATGCACACATATAGACAAAGAACTCATACGCATAACATGAAGCTAAGTGATTCTTTTAAAAAGTAAAACATTAAAATGTTGAGTCAGTTTCGCATTGCCCTAGAACTCCCATAATGCCTGTCTGTTCTAACCACATTCAGTAATGGGACAGCTCTGCCCCTCATCTGTGGGATTCTGTTTGTGGAGGACAGGCCTCAAGCACAGGACTATTTGTCTGCACTGGGAGGTAGTTATGAACGGCCAACCATCCTTTCTATGAGATAGTTTAAACATAGACCCCTGGCTCTTTTTTTTCATGGTCCAATATTTTTGGTGAGCATGACCCAAGCACACAGCCATCTGTGAGCAACATCTACTGCAAGTTACTGGTCACAGTGTTCTCAAGATGTTCCAGCTGTGGTCTTATTCCCTGTATGATTTTGAAAAAGCCTAGTTTGTCAAGGCTCACATCCCTCAGCTAAAGGCCAGTGCAGTGATGTCAGACTGAACACAATTCAAGCCAAGAACGTGGTAGGGCTCCACAGTGCCTGTCTGTGACAGTCCCTAGAAGTCCTGGAGTGGTCCATGGTGGCAACACTGAGAACCTCGTGTGGAGGTCTTAGCATTGGGACACTGAGGGCAGAGGTGCTGGAACGGAGTCTATGAAGCCAGCTGGGCCTGAGGGCAGGTGGGGACTCAGCTCTGGTCAGGAGGTGCAGCCTAGATTACATGCAACGGTGGTTTCAAGGGAAAACACATGCTTCCTATTTAGAGAAGAGTCCCTGGCTGTGCAGTTGAAGCTCTAGCCCACGTAGGAACGAGTTAAATTTTGAGGAAAACAAAAATGCAAGAAATCCTCCTCCATCCCGCTGTGGTTTTGGTTGCAGACGCTATTAAAGCCATTATGTTGAGCTGTGTCCTGGTGATGTGAATTGCAGTTGGGGATGCTAATGGGGAGTGGCCAGGAATCCACAGGGGTGGGAGTGAGCTGAGTGGGTGCTCGGTCTGTGGCCACCAGCTGCCGCGTCACTGCGGCTAGGGGAGGAAAGCCCAGGGGGCTGAGGAAACCAGTCCCCTGGCAGATTGGCAAAGCTCTCAACTGACAACTGGGATGGTGTCTGCTCCCTCAAAACTGTGGCTGCACTTGGCTCATGGGATCTTCAGAGCACACATTGTTGGTGGTAAAGGTTTGACAGGATAAAACAGGAAGTGCAGATTGCTGTCCCAAAGCAAGGTATGCTGGGTCCATACAGGGTTTCTTCCTGTCTGTGTTTCTGTGTCCTGACCTGAGGTGGGAGCCTCTTCATCCCACGTTGCCTTTTACTGGGAAGCTAGCAGTGGAAATCCAGGCGATCAGGTCTGGCGGACTGTGTGCAGGAAGGCACAGCTGGCCCTAATACACACTGTGGTGAAGAATGGAGACTGCTGTGTGTGAGATGTGATGTCCTGCTCTGAAGGCTGGTGCAGCTCCTCACACTGCGCAGCTGCGGCCTGCAGGCATGCTGGTCTTGAAGTGGCACAGTGTAATGTCACTTGCCACCAAGCCTGACGGCCTGAGTTGGATCCTCGCGACGACCTGGTAGAAGGAGAGAACTAAGGCTCACACTGTCCTAGGCCAGCAATGGTGGTTTGTGTTTTTAATCTCCAGAAATCAGGAGGCAGAGGCAAGAGAATCTCTACGAGACTGAGAACAACTTGACGTAAATAGCGAGTCCCAGGCCAGCCAGGGCTACACAGAGAAACCCTGTCTCGAAGAAAAAAGACAACAAAAAAGCCAAACGAACAACAACAAAAATCAGCAAACGCAGGGCCTGAAGATTTAGCTCTGCTTTTCTTCTTACGCTTCTGCCTTTTACATCTTACGTAGTTAGTGCGTTTTGAGTGCACTTTGCATGCGAAATGAGGTGGCTTCCACACGGCGAGTAAACCGACTGTTTTCCACCTTTGGGTCTTCTTGAAGCCCTGTCAAGCCTCCATTAGCCTAGGAGGTCTCGGTTTCTCTCTTTTTTCTTGTTTCTTCTCGTCTATTGGTCTGTGTTTTCATTACTGTAGCTCCATAGTAAGCTGTGAAGTTGGTAAGTGTGACATACCACAGTTGCTCAGTTTTTAAGTTTCTGCGCAGGTAGCCCAGGCTGCCAGCAAGCTCAATGCATAGCCAATATGGGCTCCTGAGCGTCCGTCTTCTCAGGTGCTGGCATCCCAGGTGTACGCCACCACCCCCAGCTCCCAGTGTGAGGGACAACCCCTTTCGGTGTTCAGGGTCCCTTCCATAAGGACTGAAGATTGGGCATTGTGTTTTGTTTACCAACCACAGCTTGCATTTGACCGAGCCTACACTGGCTCTGCGTCCCTTTGGGAGGTTCTGTGGCCAGGACAGCCGGAAGCCTTTTGACCTGGCACCTAGGGAATCTTTCTGTGTGTTTCAGTCTCTAATTCATTCAGGCAAACACTGCATTTTCCGTGTCACCTCTTTTGGTAGGCTGCGGTTTCCTTGTCTCGGATGCAGTCATAAACAGGATGATTTTCTCACCTTCCTCTTCCAGGCCTTTGCTGCTGCTATAGAGAGCTACAGGGTTTTGTCATGTTGGTTGCTCAGCTGCGCTGCATTCAGGGCTCAGACCTGACCACTTGATTAGCTCAGTCTCAGGTTTCTGCTGTCAGGTAACATCCTCAGCACGCAGGAGTCGTTTCAGCGTATCCTTTCCAAGACGGTTGTGTTTCTTTCCTTTCCTGCCTTCTCTATTAAATATTTTTTTTTTAATTTTATTTTATGTTTATGAGTGTTTACGCACTTGTATGTCTGTGGAACTGTGTGCATGGCCTATTCCCTCAAGGACAGAAGAGGGGATCTGATACCCTGAAGCTGAAGTTACAGACAGTTGTGAGCCAGCCTGTGTGTTCTGAGAATCCATCCTACATCTTCTAGAAGAGCAGCCAGTGCTCTTAACCACTGCACCATCTCTGCAGCCCCTTCCTTCACTATTATGGCCTCCGTGATATGGGTGCCCTGTTGTTAGGGGCTGTGTGTATCCTATGAACTGGGTTGCCTGTTTAAAGAAGGTTCTCTCTTTTATTTCTGAGCATTTGATCATGAGGGCATGATGGACTTGGCCTATGCCCTTGCTGTGTCAGGGGGCGATCTTCTGACTGTGTTCCTAACATGACGAGTCCCTGATCTCATGTAAACACCTAGACTCTGGAATCTGTCCCATGGGGATTCAGTTTGTTTCCTGTGTAGTGTTTTCATTCTCTTTGTCTCTAAGAAATTACTAATCCCCTTTCATTGGTTGTTTCAGAGCGTGCTGATAAATTTGTATACATCTGTGAATGTTGTGGATTTCCACATTTCTATTCTGACTCCACTGTGGTCAGAGAGAAACTGTTATTTCGGTCACTGTGCATTTAATGAGCTTCGTTCCCTGGCTTATGACGTATGCTGGAGAAAGTCACTGAGGCACGGGGCATTCGCTTCACTCCTCCAACCCTGGGAATCCCAAAGTGAAGCGATTCCCCGAGTGCCTCTGTGGCCAGTAGCCACGGCCACTAACATAGCTTCAGGTGGTGCTGGTTACTGAAGAGCCAGGGCAAAACCGGAATGTGAGGAGCATCAGCCTCTCGTCAGAGGAAGGGTGGAGGGTGAGTGGATCACCGATGGCCAGTGGTTTAATCACTGCTCCCACGTTAATGAAGAACCCATAAAACCCTAGGGACATTTTCAGGTAGCTTGCTGAAAGGCGAAGAGTTGGAGGCTCCCAGGGATGGGTGCCCACAGATGCCATGGAAGCCCCTGCTCCCATACCTGACCTCTTCTTGTGTCTCTGTGTCTGTGTCCTTGGTAATTATCCCCAGGATGAAGCAGTCACCACCACTTAGTGTTCCCTAAGTTCCTGGAAGTACTTGAGCAAACCATACAACCCACAGGGGAGGTGTAGGAACCTGACATAACTGCTGTCACCGGGAAGGTGGCACAGCTGGTCACCAGGAGGGGCCTTATACCTAGCACTGAAGTGGACACACCTGAGGACTGAGCCCCCATCCTTGGGATCTGACAGTCTCAGGGCAGTAGACATCAGAGCTGAGCTGAATCAGAGGACTCCCTGCAGAGGAACTGATTGCTTGCTGGTGGGGAGAGGCCCCCAGACTCCTGGTGTGACGAGGGTGTTGTTGGTACAGTGAGGCTGCACTCTTCTTCCCGTGTTCTCAGGCCGGGTATAGTTGTCTGCAGCCCTGCCCTTCCTTAAATGATCTCTCCAGACAGTGTCTTCCACAGATCACCTTTATTACCTTGTCATAGTGGGAAGCAAGTAGGAAGTAGCTTTGATCTCGGCTGGGAAGCTGGTGCCTTGGATAATGTCAGAGGAATAAGAGGGTCAGCCTAGGGGCTGCCTGTCCTTCTGTCTGTCTGTGTGCAGCGTGAAGGTGGCACATGCCTTACCATGTAAGTCATGGTGTCTAGTAGAGCCAGTGTTACTGTCCCCCGTCACACAACAGGGTTGTACTTAAGGTTGCGTAGAAATAGATGGTGTCTTGAGAAACAGCGTGTGACTCTCACATGGCAGCTGAGACTGGGAGCCAGGCCTCAGCACATCCTCCCTCTGTCTCCTCTGTGTGTCATGAAGATCCATCTGCCTCCAACATTTGCCTCACTTTGCAGTCACCTGTGACTGAGCTGTGCAGCAGTGTCCTGGGCCAGCCTTGGACCTGTGTAGTCAAGCACCAGTGTTAGCCCTCAATTGAGGACAGCCATTTGTCACCAGCAGCTAGCTGCCAGATGTAGTTCAAGGCCCACAGATACCTGAGAACCTGGCTCAGTTACCCTTAAGTTGCCTCAGAAGTGACACAAGCAAGCCCATGCACACCACAGAGACCAGAGTCTCGCACACACCCTCCCTGCCAGCCCCAGACCACTGGGAGCCCCTAGGAATGCAGCAACTGGGCCCTGAGACTAGGGTGGTCTGTGAGCTCTGCGTGTGATGGATTGCAGCCGAGCATGCTCCTGTGGCCCCCAGAGCATCGCTGTTGTAAAGCCAACTTTCCCCTTTACCTTCTCTGCAGCATGTTAATGGCTCAGCCTGAGGAACTGTGCAAAGTCGCAGACAGCTTGATTTATCCCAGCTCTGCTCTGAAGTGGTTGCTAATTTCTCACTGTAGGAAAATTCGCAGTTTCTGGGTGAGTCAGTGTAAGACGAGTTCAGAGCACACAGCCTTGCTCATACTGACTGTAGGTGCTCATATTCCTGTGTCCACCCCAGATCCCGGGATTATATGACCGCGTGCCGCGTGGTCTTTTCTCAGATCTGTATGAAGACAGCAGCCAGTGCGGTGCAACACGAGTGGGCACACAGAGTGTGTCCCAAGCTAGGTGTCTTGATAGCACAGCTGTCCATCACCATCACGAGGCCAAGAGCCCTTGAGTGTGTGTGTGGAGACTCAGCCACGTGGTCAGCGCATCTAAACTGCTGTAGTCCGTGCTGGTTCCATAATGCGCTGACATTAAGGACGGTGTAGAAATGGCGAGGAGGCGGGGGTCTCTGTATTTGCTCTTCTGGAGTGCCTGGTGTGACATGGCTGCAGCCAGGACTCTGTTGGTGGTTGTCTCCAGTCCAGGCAGTATGTGCAGATAGACCACATGTCACCTACCACCTACCTGTGAGTTCTTGTCCAGAGCCGCCTTGGGGCCTATGAGAGTTCCTAGGCCATCAAGAGCCCTGGGAATGGCCCCTTGGAAAGTTGTGTTAGTGCTGCCCTGAGGACACAGATGTGTGGCCTCCTTGTCTGCTTCCTTCCCTGAACTTCCTTGCTCCTGGCTACTTCCTGCTGAGCCACCTAAATGTTCCCTCTTCCTACCTCAGGCACTGCGAGGAGCTGCTGTGACTCAGGAACAGTGTGGCACTTGCTGCCATGTTGTGGTGCATCCATACCTTCCCTAGCAGGAGAGCCCTCGGTTTCCCAGACCTTCCTGGACACATGGCTGCACGTGTTCATGTGTCGTGCCCGTCCAACATGGGCTGAGCATTTCCGGGTAGGGAGTCCCCACAGGTGAAGCTGTCTGGATACTCTGCTGCCTGTTGCCTCTGAGGGACTTGTGGGAACATCCACTGGAGCCAGGTCTCTGCCTCACAGCCAGGGAGGGCTCATCAAGGGGCCCGTGTATGTCAGAGGCTGGCAGCATTATGTGCTGATGACTAGACAGCTTGTCATCCCGGGCCACAGAGGGAACAACTGTTTTTAAGGTCTGGCCAGACTTCATGAGCTCCATTCTTTCCATCTTGTTGTATGGAATGTGTGCAGTGCTGTTTAATTACTTCAATCCCTCTCTTAAAGAAAAGGGGCTACCAATATTCTCGAGGTATTAGTGCTTGGAGGGTTAGCGCTGTGATTTCTTTGTCTGCAGGCCTAGTAGCTGTTGGATGTCTTTTCAGTGTGGGCAGTATTAATTAATTCCAAGTGCATTTTGGCAGACAGGCCAAGGGGTCTTAGCAGGCTCTGTGGAATGAGCTCTGTTTTTAGGACTTAAAAGATGGTGAGACTTTTTCCAAATCATAGGCTGAATAGCAACCGGCCTTCATTTTGAGTATGTGTATAAGAAAATGCTGACCCTTGGATAGGCGAGTAGCTCCTTGGGCCACAGGTCATTATGTATGACTGACTATTCTTTGACTACTTGGTGAAGGTCACAGATTGCACAGACTTGCTTTCTTGTTTGTGTGTTTGTTTTTTGTTTGAGCAGGTCTCATGTAGTTTAGGCTGTCCTGCCCAAAATGACCTTAAATCTCTGATCTTCTGACCTCTACCTCCCATCTCTGAGAGTACAGGCAGACAGCAGCACACCTGGTTTATGTAGTTCTGGGATCTGAGCTCCAATGAGCTACCTCCTCAGCCCCCACAAAGTCTTTTGCTACGCATGAACTGTGTACAAGGAAGAGGCTATTGATTTTTTTTTTTTTCAAGAAGATGGCAATGGAAAATGTATGTTTCACAGAGTCTGCCATGGAGGTGGTCTTTGGGGACAGAAGATCTGTGGCCCCTTGATCCTGTTTTCATGGCTAATATTCATGTTTGTCCTGGCTGAGGTGTTTGTTAAGGCTAAAGTTCGCACTGACATATTAGCACTTCTGAATTGTGTACTTAACCAACCATGACTTTTGTTCATGTAGTTTTTGAAGTATATTTTCGATATATTCACATTTCACTCCTCAGTATTGGTTGCTTAAAAATTCCTTGTTTCTTCCTGACCTGCAGCTTTATGGCCACTCCAGGCAGTGAGAGCTGGTGTGGGTCCTGCAGCCCAGCATCCAGGATGTGATGGTGCCTCCTCCAGGCCTGGAGGACATGTTTTCAGGGACATGCGATTTCTCACAGTGCCCTGGTGCTGTGACTGAGTCATCCTCCTGTGGTTGTTAGTGTCAGGCCAGTGGTTGTATCTCTAGTCAGCTGACTCAGTCTGGATCCAGTGAGGCCCAGAGCTCATGGCCTGTGCTCAGCTTTCTGGACCTTATTTAAAAAAGAGTTTGAGGTAGAAAGTGACAAATTCCTAAACTTAAGTTCTGTGTGTTGCATGAAGTGTGTGTGTAGGCAGGGGGTGGATTGTCCCATAACTCAAGCTTTTGTTTAGGATAACCAGGGAATGGAAAAGTAAACAACAGGAAACAAAACTGGAAGTGTCCTTTAATCATGTATTTTTAGTTATTATGCAAGCATGTGGATGTAGTAATAAAATCCAGCTCACATGAGGGAAATGTGAATATATCACAAACACACTTCCAAAGCTACAGCAACAAAAGCCATGATTGGTTATGTACACAATCCAGAAGTCCTAATATGTCAGTGTGAATGCATCTGTTTTATGAATCGCTTGGTACCCTACTGGTTTTCAATTGTTATGGGTTTAGAAATATTTCTCAGACATGAAGTAGCCTCAGGCTAGCTCCCAGTCTAAACATGAAATTCCCTCATTTCATGTGCACCTTTGACACATACCTGAAGATGATCTCAGACAGTAGTTACAGCGTACCTGCATTGTGGAGATGATTGTTTTCATTTTTGTTGTTTTGAGATAGGGTTTTGTCTAATCCAGGCTGGACTCAAACTCTTTATGTTGCTTAGCCTGGCCTTGAACTGCTGGTCTTCTGGCCTCTACCTTCTAAGTCCTGGGGGTGCAGGTGCGCCCCTGGTTGCCTGACTAGTGTGCCTGCAGTTTGGCATGGCCTGTCCTGGGGCTCAGATGGGCTGGTTCTGCACTGTTGTCACATCAGCTCAGAGAGTCTGAGGGTTGGGATTTGGGGGTAAAAACGCCACCTTCCTTACTGCGATGCATATTGGTTTGAGTCATGGACAGCTCTCGTGTTCTTTTTGAATTCTTTTCTTTCCTATAAGCATGGGTCTTCTTAAACATAAACAAGACAAACAGTTGTATCTACTAAGTGGGCTAGTGGCCAAGCGGCTACAGGACCCACCTGTGGCTTGGCTGGAAACTTGTGCCCAAGTTCTGGCAAGACCTGGCCCCCAGCTTCCAAAGAGATCACAGTAAAAGGCATGTGTATTTCAGACAGTCACGTATAGCTTAGAGACGAGGGTGTTGGCTGAGAATTGCAGTGTCAGTGCAGCACAGTATACTCACACTCCTGGAGAGACATGTGCTTTTACAGGACCCCTGTGTACACACATCAAGAGACTGTAGAGAGGGCCTGTGTGTGGCCTGACTGTGGGAGGCTAAGGGGCCTTGTCAGATGTGACAGGCAAGTGGGTGGCACAGTCCGATAACCTTCCTACCACACCAGGCAGGTGAGAGAAGATACTGACCAGAGAGAGGGGTGGGACTGGGTATCATGGGGCTCAGTTCCTTGTTTGACTCTGCTGTCTGCTGTCCACTATGTGAGGTCAGAAGTATAGGACATGGGAAAGACCTACTGTGTGATGTCATCACTCATCTCCAGAGCCCACTACCCACAGTATGCTTTCCAGAGCTCCAGCTAGATTCGGGGGAACAGATCTAGAAGTGCAGGCAGTGTGCTGTCTTGTGATGTCAGTGTTCATGGGGAGGCTCAGGCTATGTCTAAAGAGGAACCCCTGAGCCCCGTTGGTGGCCCCAGCACAGGCCTTCAGTTTGCAGTTTATCATGTGATGGTTCATGTGACTGTGGCTGTTGGGAAAGAATTTAGTCCCTACAGTCCTGGCTTCTACTGCTTGTGTTTTCTCTTGTCAGTCAGACGCAGAGCTCTTGGCCAGGTGTCCAAGCTGGTGGAACTGCCAGCCTGTGAGCACGGGTGCCTCTGTGAATTAGAGCTGAGCACTTAGTGTGTGCCCGGGGGCACCAGCTGGGCCACCTGAGGTGTGTGGTAGTAGCTTTGCCCAGGCCCTCACAGGACACTTCTGTGTGTGTCAGTGAGTAGGGTCAGGGATCATCTTGGGATGGGATGCAGTCACCAGACAGGCTTTGGGGCCCTCCGAAGTCTCCACTCAGCCCATCCCTGCCATAAGCAGCTGTGGGAAGGCAGTGGTCATGGCCAATGCATCCTGATGACTGAGATTCCGCAATTCCTCTTCCTTGGCCCCACTGGGATGTGAGGCTCTCCCTGAAAGGTGTGCACAGTCCTCGAAAGTGGTTCCTGGTTTCTTTTAGTTTGCTTTCCTTCTTGTTGTCTGCTGGAAAATGTAAAAATATTAGCTGCTTAAACCAGCTTCATGAAAATATAGTTAGATCCACCACAGTGTGAAGAGCTCAGAACTTCAAGAAAATAAAACTGCCTTAAATACAGCATGCGCCACAGATCTGAGTAGAAGAGATGCTAAAAGAGATGGGCCTCCCCAGCCTGTCTGTCTGCAGTGACCTGTTGCGCTCTCCCCTGGCCCTGCACACACATACCTGTCACTCAGCCCTCAGTACTCTGCACCACCCACCCTAAGCAAGTATGGCCAGCCATAGCTGGGCACGGTGGTGCATGCCTTTAATCCCAGCACTCTGGGAGGCAGAGGCAGGTGTATCTCTGTGAGTTCAAGGCCAGCTTGGTCTACAGATAGAGTCCAGGACAGCCAAGGCTACACAGAGAAATCGAGAGAGAGAGAGAGAGAGAGAGAGAGAGAGAGAGAGAGAGAGAGAGAGAGAGAGAGAGAGAGAGAGAGAAATTACAAAACTTGTCACTTAATAATGAGACATTTCAAGAGGGGCTCCTTGTGAGGTGACAGGTCTGAATCTTTGGATCCCCTGCTGGTATGAGAGTCGTGAGCACAGACCCACACAGCTGCTGCAGCATGACATGCAGACTGCTGTTCTAAGCATGAGGTTCACTCCAGTATTTGTCTAACAGTGTGAACCATGTAGCCTAGTGACTTCAGCCCAGCCCCACTGTCATCAAGGACTTAGTGCATGTGTGATTATATGTACTATGGTTTGTGTAAGTGGCCACATAGTGAGTGTGTTCAGACAAGGTCACTGTACAGAACCTGTGAGGCTGTGTCAGTGGGGTCTGTTCACACCTGGCTCATCATACAGAATATGTGAGGCTGTGTCAGTGGGGTCTTTTCACACCCAGGTCACTGTACAGAACATGTGAGGCAGTGATACTGTGACGTGATTATCACTAGGCAGTTGGCATTTTCAGCTCATGGAAGTCAGAGGAAACTGCTTGGCAGAGCTTTGCTCTATGGCAAATACTAGTGTTTTGCTATATGTTTGTGGTTGAGGGTGATGCCTTCTGCATGTGTGAAAGAGAAATGGGTTTGTTCTCTTTAGTCTTATGCTTGTGTCTGGATGGCATAATGGGGTGAGATACAGATGACTGGCCAGGAAGTGGTGCCCCCGTCACAACGAATCCACAGTCTGTGGGTGTGTTCCTGGCCAGGTCCACATGGGTTTCACCTTGCACCTTCCAGGGGATGGTCATGCACACTTACTGCTGGAGGCAGCTTCATCCTGGAACTCCAGCGTCAACCCTAGTGCTGAGGCCAAGGCCAGGCAGCAGCAGTAGGTGTGTCCTCCTCACTCAGAAAACCATCTCCCTTAGGCTACTCAGCCTTGTGATACTGTGATAAGGATGCAAACAGCACGTGCTTGTCATTTGTGCTTCTCCCAGATCCTGAGCAAACTGAAGGGACTGGCCCTGGATACCGAGGCAGAGCTCGAACATCAGGATGAGGCTCTGGATGGCATCACGGGAGCTGTGGACCGGGCAACCCTGACTGTGGACAAGCAGAACCGGCGTATGAGAAAGCTGATGTAGTGGGGCAAGCAGTGGAGCAACCACCCCCCGCATGGCTCTCCTGATTCTGCTGTTGCTACCTTTGTGTCCTGTGTACGGGAACCTGGGACGCCATTTGTGGTGCTGCGATGCCCTATTGGGAGCTACACCTTCCTAGCATGGGCCCAGAGGAGCCACGACATGCATGAGCATGATGTGTTTTCTTGGTAGCCCTAGCATGTGGGCCAAGTTCTGTTCAGACGAGGGTGGCCACCACGTCATGACCACCCTCCTGTCCACATAGACACCCGAGCTTTCTGCTGCCACTGCAGGGCCAGAGCTCCAGTTACCTTACACAAGTCACATTATATGGTCATCCTTTCACCATTTTAGCCCAACAGTAAACAAAATGTCAGTCATTCTGAGGAAGATGTGAGTACTTGGTCTAGCTCCACCATTCACTTGCGACAGCCTTTGGTTTCCCCTCAGAAGCTGCTGTAGCCTCTGCCATCCTATCCTTGTCATCAGTTAGAGTTCTAAGAGGAACAGGACCAGGAGCCTCTATGTGTGTCTAATAAAAGAATATTTATTAGATCGCTTGCATCACAGGGACTGGGTCCACCTATAGCCACTGCACACTGGAGAGACAGAGAACACTGCAGCTGCCCAGTCCAAGAATCTGAACCCTCAGCAGCCCCAGTGCTGAAGGCCTCAAAGCTCCTGGAATCGCTGCTTCTGGTGCCAGCAGAGGATGTTGGCAGCCATGGCTCTCACTCAAAGAGAGGGGGCCTACCCACTTAGCATATGTCTCACCACTCTTCAACATCTCTTCGTGTAGTAGATTGATAGCCAAGACCAGTCATTCCTAGCGGCCTGGCGGTGGCAGACAGCCCTTTGTCTCTACATGCTTGGTGACTGCCTGAAGTCAGGATGCAGCCCACTCCAGCGCAAGTGCCTCAGCAGCAGAGGTCTCTGCTCTCACCTGAATACAAATGAGGTACCCATTTCCTAGTTTCCTGACCCTGTTCAGAAGGTGACTAGGTGCCTGGTCAGAAGTGCCCCAAGCCATGCCTTGCTGTTGCCCTTGGCTTAGTCTTGTGTGTTTTCAGTGAGGACTCTCAATGTTCTGGTCAGAGCTACGTCCCAAGCTCCTGTACACTGGGCCACTAGGACTCACTCATGGGCTTGCTTAGTTGGGGGCAAGGGTCCCGTGGGTTGTTTGTTTTGTTTTGTTTTTTGAGACAGTTTCTCATTCTGGTCCAAGCTGGCCTCAGACTTGCAATAATCCTCCTGCCTCAGCCTTCCAAGTGCTAGGATTATAGGTGTTTGTCACCTCACATAACCTACTCCTGTATTTTTATACTGGCTACAGGATCCCTGCCGTGTGGAGATGGCTGTCCGCAGAGTGTAGCGATGTCCATGTCCTGGCGCTTCAGTGTTGGCTGTGCTGCACTGTCTGTGTGGCTTCAGCAATTACTTCTATCTTGGACCTTTTGCTTCTGTGTTTATAATATGGAGCTATCTCTATTCCATATGAACAGTGACGGAGTCCAGCATCCCAGCCAGGTAAAACCCTTGACCTAGGCCCAATGCATGCAGCCTTGAACTCTCTGCAGTCCCTCCCTCTCCTCATCTGTGAAGCACCTGGTGTTGCCTCCTATTGCTGCTCCTATTCAGGGACTCCAGTTCCATGTAATACCTAACTGAGACAGAAAGGACACAGTGATGCTATGGAGAGAGAGACTACTTTCTCCTTATCTTCAGTCCTTCCCACAAGATAACCAGCACCTGTCATCCCCATGGGCTCCTTTCAGCATAAACATCTCAGCAGGGTAATGGCAGCTTGGCATCCAGCTTCCAAACCCAGGGAAAGGCCTGGGTAAAACAGCCACAGCAGCTGCCACACCCAGGGGGATGGAAGGCGTTTTGTTCTTGCTTTGTTGATTGACAGTGTAAAGGCTGGGTGTAGGCATAGCCCATTCACAGAGCTGTTGGGATTTGTTCCACATGTGAGACGTGTTTTTAATTTAATGGTTTATATTGTGGTGGATGGTGTTTACAGCAGTGAAGTCAGTGAGAGATGGAAGCACTGTGGGCCCTGAAATCTTGCTTGGCACACAGGCTAGTCTGAGAGAGCATATCGTGTCTGGCTTGATGGTCATGGGTACAGGTCACCTGGGGGGCATAGACCTGTACTAAGGGAGAATAAAGCCAAGAGACAGAAGGGCTGGGCCTCTTTGCTCTCACTGGTCTCCACCTTAGAATCCCTCAGCCTTCACCATGTGCAGGAATCAATCAGTTGGTCTGTAGCTAGCCCCAGTTCTACACACTGTACTGTGCAACTGGGCACCATGAGGACAGAGAGATCCCAAGAGTCAAGAGGAACTCAAGAAGATCGCCTCGATCCTGTGGAGAGATGAGCAGAGTGTCCTGGATCCTTTGTAACACTGAAGTCCAAAATCCTGTCTTCCTAGTCCCGTGTACCATTGGCCCCGCCCTCCAAGAAGACAGCAGAAGAATCTGGCTCTCCTGGCTGTGGTATTCAACAATCCCTGGTCCCAAGGAAGAAGGAGAGGGCTTCCTGGAGGCTGGAGCCAAAGAGGGAAGGAACAAATCAGTGCAGCAGAAAAAGACAGGGTTGTTTGTGGGCAGGGCCTCAGTTTTTTCTGGGAGAGGGAAGGATGGCTGGGAAAGGGAATGTTAACACTGTGGTGTGTCCAGTTGAACGTGTGGTTTGTGTTGGGGTGACTTAATAGAGATATGTACCCTCATATCTACAAGGAATGCCTTATAAGGGGCCAGTGGTTGCCTGAAGCCTCACACAGTATCCAGCTTGACTTCCTTTGTTTGTGATTTTATAAGCTAAACTTCAGCAGTGGTCAGAAACTAAAAACAGCTAGCTGGAAATAGCGGCACACATTTGTAATCCCAGCACTTAGGGGCCTGAAGCAGGAGGGGTTGCTAAATTTGCCACCTCCAGGCCCAAACATCCGTACCCACATCTTAGCAGGCACCACAAGCTTTTTAAATTGTTTATCAGATGGTGAAGTTTACCTTTTCACCTGAAGGAAGTACTTTCATGACTGGTCTTCAATGTGATAGTTGATCTGATCATGGAAATGGCTACCAGGTCACTACTGAGTGGATAAAGTAAAAAGCTAGACAGAGGGGTGATGGTGGCAGTACTGAGCACAGGGCCATGAAATTTTACCACATTGCCCAGAGTGTAGGTCACTTCAGATTAAAGAACTTTGGCAGGGGGTGGAGGGGCTATCAATGTCTTTAGATTGTGCTTGCCTAAAGTCAGGTATCAGACCAGGGAGACTGCAGCTCTTCATCCATGTCTGTTGGTGAGTACCCACCCAGGCATCTGGCCTGCTAGGGGGATTGACTGACTGCACTCTGGACCAGGGCTCCATCTCTCACCAAAAGCAGATGTTCATCTCTGGATCCCTGTCCCAGCTCGCAGCCTGAACAAATACAAGAATGACCACAGGTTCAGAAGAAAGAGGGGCGGCATCGCCTTTCCCAGCTTTTCAGAGGAGAGGCTTCCAAAACAAGACTCTTTAGATTTGGAATCGTACCTCCTAAGAAGCTAATTCTTTCCTTATGTCTGGAGCTTGATAAAAACAAGCTCCTTTGAACACAGTCCCGTGGTGCTACGTGTATGACGGGAAACAGTTCCCAGAAAAAGTTCCCAGGGTCGTTTGTGGGCAGTGCCTGTTGTGAACTCACTGGTGCAGCTCTTGCTCATGACACCCAGACAGGGTTGAGTGGTTTGGGGGAGTGTAGTGGGAAGGAACAGAGAGAGGGTGACACCCTCAAACCTTGAGGGTGACAGTGAGGCCCTGAGGGGCGAGGGGCGCTTGTGAAAGGGCACTTGTGAAAGTGGGAAACGGGGTGCAGGGGAGGGGTGGATAGAGTCGAGGCTTTGGCTCCTAGAAACAGAGAAAACCTGGGTAGGGGTGAGGAGATAAGGGCCCCCTGTGAGGTAATCAGAGGGAGTGTGGGGGTGATTAGAGGTGGGCAGGGCAGGGGTGAGGGGCAGGGTGGGGAGACCCAGGGAATAGGGCATCAAAGGGAAGGATGGTAGGAAGATGGGGTTCTGGGAATCAACAGACAAGGTAGGAGCAATGGGATGATAGGGGACCTGAGAGAGCTGCATGTCCAGGACAGGGACAAGGTAAAGCTGCAAGCTAGTCCAGCAGTGAAGGTCCAAGCAGCTGTTCCCAGCTGTGGAGAGGAGGGAGTTGGCAGGGTGTAGAAGCAGAGGGCAGCGCTGGTGCTGTGGTATGGAGTGAGGTAAAGAGGGCATACCTCTTTACAAAGCCCACACTGGGACCTGGAGACGGCTTCTCGGGGCCTTTGCAGAGCCTGAGATGGAGTGCAGGTGTGTCCCCATCCTTTTCGCCACTAGAGCCAGGCCAACCCAGGATAGCCAGCCATGCAACAGCTGCTCTTGGGTTACTGCAGAAAGGTCATTAGTCAAACCCAGCATCAAGGGCAGGTCTGTGCCTGGCAAAGAGGGCCACAGGCTTCTAGGCAGCTGTGGGTCATCATCAGGTTCCTCTCTCCAGTAAGTCAGTACTCCCAAGGTGTGCACTAGAGTGTGTATGTTTGCAGTCTCAGATGTATGTGTCTGTGTGTGATATCCTGTGTGTCTTGGGCTTGTATGTTCTCGGGGATTTGTGCCAGGGTGCATTTATCTGTCTCAGGTGTGTGTTGAGTTTATTATACCCTCTGTATGTTCTCCGGTATGTACAATTGCATGTGCTTATCTGTTTATGCTCTTAGGTATATGCCAGGGTGTGGGTGTTCTGACATTTGCACTGTGTGGCTTTCAAGTGGGAGATGTGCACATGTGTTAAATGTGAGGCCCTGCGTAACAGTGTGGGGATCTGTATGCACTGGACGGTGCCTTGTTCCACCTCTGTTGAAGGGATCCCGTGCATAGCTATATGCTTTTAAATAGTTTCCTAAACACGGGACTATCACTTCCTATGGACTTTGGCACTAAAATAATGACAGTTCTCGGACACCTAGGACCGTGTTTCCCAAACCTTACCTTCAGCTGGGAGCAGTAGCAGAGGCAGTGAGGGTGTCTTCCTGCACTGACCACAGGGCCCTTCCAGCCATTTCAGTTCCCAGAGCCACCCACCCACTCCATCTCCTGGAAGGTTCTAGATAGCAGGAGTGGCTGTCTCTCTGAAGCCTAGCCTTGGTCCTCCTCTTGAGTCTCCCATTGGTCGAGCTCAGAACCACAGAAGACTTTGACCAAGGCCTGCTGCTCCTATCAGTACAAGGTGGTCTTCACACTCATTTCTCATACCAGTTCCTGCTCCTGGGCACAGCTGGGCCTGTACTGGAGGGGAGGGACTCTCATTCAGCACTCTCCTGGGTGGATACCCTGGAAAGAGGCTGGGAACTTCCTTGGGATGTTCAGTGCAGGCTCAGCCAGCCAGCCGTTCTCTGGTACCCAGAGGTTGTATGTGACAAGGACATCATTGCTGTCAGCATCAGCACTCACCTCTCAAGAATGGGGTCTGCCCTTGTTGGAAATGGTCTGAATGTCCCCCAAGATTTCAAGTGTTGAAATGTGAGCCTCACCAGGAGGGGTGAAGAGGGAGGAGAGCTGTGGGAAGTCATTGGGACTAGCTCTAGTCCACTGTAGAGTCCAGTGGCATTATAAGAAGACAGAGGCCTGAGGAGACACAGTACTTGGCCTTCTTGCCATGCTGGTGCCTACGGCACCTTGGCCCTTGTCAGTAAGCCTCTCTGGGGGCAAAACCTTAACCTTGGTCCTGGGACCTGGGAGGTGTGTGCTGAAATCACTCCACAGATGATGACTCCAGGCTGGGGTACCTTGTGACTGGCAACAGAAAGTGACTGAAGAGCTGGGCATGGTAGTGCACGCCCCCAATACAAGCGTGAAAGAAGAAGAGCTCTGTGAGTTTGAGGCAAGTCTGTCCCCGCCCCCCCTTTTTTTAAGACAGGGTTTCTCTTTGTAGCCTTGGCTGCCCTGGAACTCACTCTGTAGACCTGGCTGACCTTGAACTCAGAGATCCAGCTGCCCTGCCTCCCAGATGCTTAAAGGCCCGAGTCACCATGCTTAGATAGGTTTTAGGGGTGTTTGTTTGTTTGGTTTGGTTTTCAGCTTGGTGAATATAAGCAAGCTCCAGGCCACCATAGGCTACACACACACACACAGACAGAGAGAAAGAAATAGGTTATTGAGTCAAGCCTGCCCCAGGGTAGACTGTACACACAAACACACACACACACACACACACACACACACACACACACACACACACACACACACACACTTTACATCACAATGAATTGAAGAGCATAGAGGGATAAGACCAAGGATATTGGGTCAGATGTAGGACACCATCCAGACCCCAAAATGTGCCCATTACAGCATTGAAAAGAGTTCTGTAAGGAGGGCACTAGATGACGACAGAAATTCTCCAACGTGTGTGTGTGTGTGTGTGTGTGTGTGTGTGTGTGTGTGTGTGTGTGTACAGTCCACCCTGGGACATGACCTGACTCAGTCACATTTCTCTTTCTCTGTGTCTGTCTGTCTGTCTGTCTCCTCCTCCTCCCCCTCCCCCTCTCTCCTCCTCCTCCTCCTCCTCCTCCCCCTCTCTCCTCCTCCTCCCCCTCCCCCTCTTTCTCCTCCTCCTCCTCCTCTTCTTCTTCTTCTTCTTCTTTTCTCTCTCTCTCTCTCTCTCTCTCTCTCTCTCTCTCTCTCTCTCTCTCTCTCTCTGTTGCTCACTTATTTGAGACAGGGATTCACTGTGTAGCCTATGGTGACCTAAGGCTTGCTTATGCAGAAGACAAAGCTTAAAAACAAAACAAACAAGAAGATACCTGCCACCTGTTGTTGATAAAAATATTAACACCATCATGTTGACTATATGTAAAAGACATAAAATTGAACTAAAAATTAGACAATATCAGCCAGGTGTGGTGGCACACACCCATAATCTCAGCACTCTGGGAGGTAGAGGCAGATGGATCTCTTTGAGTTCAAGGGTAGCCTTATCTACAAAGTGAGTCCAGGACATCCAAGGCTACATAGAAAAAGCCTGTCTCGAAAAACCAGAAGGGGGAAAAAAAAAAATAGAGTGTTGTCTGTTTGGCAGAACAGAGCACATGGTGGATTGGCTGTTTTTTATATTTATTTTATATCTGTAAGAATGATTTGCCTGCATATTTCTGTGTGCACCAATCTCATGCCTGAAACTTCAGGAACTCAGAGGGTATTGGATCTCCTGGAACCTGGCATCCAAACTTAAAGATGGTTGTGAGCCGCCATGTGGATACTGGGAACCTAACTCAGGACCTCTGTAAGAGCAACAAATGCTCTAAACCACCGAGCCATCCCTCCAGCCTCTGAGCTGGCCATTGTTGGGCCAAGTGTCAGACAGTTTGCTGGGGCCCAGACAAGGGGAAGCTGCTTTCACATTTCCTTCCAAATCACAGGCAAAGTGAAGCATGAAAAGGCCTGTCCTGGCAGTCCCTGCAAGGGGCTGACCCTGGGGGCCTCCTTCCAGACAGGCTATGGGGTCCTGCTGCTTCAGTGCCCATGTCTGACCCAGTCCTGGTTCTGGCCCTCTGCTTGTACCCCAAGACTACATAGATTATACTAGCTTCAAGAGCCTTTTAAGTGCAGCCTGGCCTTGAACCCTGGTCTCCAGCAATCTTGCTTCATCTTCCTACATAGCAGGCTGCCTGGCTTCTTGTTGCCCTTGTTGATTTTCAGTAAACATAGAAACTGTTGTGGTTTTGGTTTTATGCCACATTTTCCTTCTCTTGAGCTTGTGAGTCATTTTAATTAAATCTATCTTGTCTTTTGTTTTTTTTTAAGGGCTTGTTATGTAGTTCAAGGTAATGTTGAACTCTGAGCAATTTTCCTGCCTTTGCCTCTTGAATGCTGAGATTACAGATATGCACCACTGTGCTCAGACCAGCTTTCTCGAGAACACTGCATTTGCTGTATAAACAGGCATGGTAGCGTACACCCATAACTGAATACTTCTGTACTTGGGAGGCAGAGGCCAGAGAGTCACTGGCCTTCAAGGTCAATCTGAACTACATAATGAGTTTGAGGACAACCTGAACTACATGAAATCCTATTTCATTTCTTTTTTTTTTTTTTTAATTTTTACCTTTATTTTATGTGCATTGGTGTTTTGCCTGCATGTATGTCTATGTGAGGGTGTTAGATCTTACAGTTATGAACAGTTGTGAGCTGCCATGTGGGTGCTGGGATTTGAACCCAGGTCCTCTGGAAGAGCAGTCAGTGCCCTTAACCACTGATCCATCGCTCAAAAACATTTATTTAATTTATATTACACTTACTTATTTATCTATTTATGTTGGACACAAAAGAGAGACAGACACACACACATACACACACAGAGGGGGGAGGGGGAATATATGAACTATATGGAGGCAGAGGAGTCCTGGGAATGGAACTCATGTCATCAGCTGAGTGTCACCTTTACCCACTGAGCCATCTCACGGGTCTGGAAAGACGTTAAAAACAAAAGAAGAGAAGGAGGAGGAAGAGGAATTTACTATGTAGCCAATAGAATGCATTGAAGCTGAGACTCCCAATCTCAAATTTCACATTTTTGTGGGGGTCGAAGCCGATTCGCCACCCCCCGCTGGCCGCCGCCGCCTTTATAAACGGTATGCAGTGAGGCTTACAAGAACACACGCATATGGATGTCATTTGTTTCCTTGCTGTAAGTCTGAAATCCCTGACCCCTGCTGGAGTTGTTCTCCCATCGCTGGCCTTTTTTCCCTGATGGGCTTCACATACAAACCTCAGTTTACTGTCATTCGCTTTAAGAACCAGTTTCCAGTATTCTCACCTGTCAGTCCCCTCTAGAGCCCATCTTGTGTGGTGCAATGGGCGTTCCCACAGAGGAACCCGCAACCCCAGTGACTGTTCCCCAGGTGTCTCTACCTCTGCCAACATTCACCCTCTTCTAAAAAGCCAGCTGATACGAACAAAATACATTGCATAAATATATGTAATTTTCAGGCCGGGCTTGGTGGCGCACACCTTTAATCCCAGCACTTAGGAGGCAGAGGCAGGCAGATCGCTGTGAGTTCAAGGCCAGCCTGGTCTGCAAAGCGAGTCTAGGACAGCCAAGGTTACACAGAGAAACCCTGTATTGAAAAACCGGAAGAAAAAAAAAGAAAGAAAGATTGTAAAAGACCCAGCTAGAAGGGGATCTATAGCCGAATGGCAGGCAGGCCCCATGGAACGACTTGAATAGCCTAAAGCACCAGGTCTGGGCACCAACAGTAGGACAGCTTTCAGGGTGACAAGTGTCTATGCCTCTGCTCCTCTGAGCCTTGGATACTGGCTATTAGCCATTGATGTTGAGGATGGGGGCCTATGGGTCCAAATTGTGGCCTCACTTTGTACAGGACAGAAATTGGTCAACTCCGTGTTACTTAAAAGAGATTGCCATGCCCTCTTTCTGAGGACTAGCTTTCATGGTACCAAAAGGCACCATGCAAGCTTCCAAAGGAAGGAGGCAACCACAGTCCTACCCAGCTATGACACCTATGAACCACACCAACAACCAGCATGGCTCAAAAACCCTGTCAGTGCAATAGTGGCACACACCTTGATGGTAACCAACTGTCCTAATTAGACTTAAGACTTCAACAGCCGGGTGGTGGCACACGCCTTTAATCCCAGTGCTTGGGAGGCAGAGGCAGGTGGATCTCTGTGAGTTCAAGGCCAGCCTGGTCTACAGAGTGAGTTCCAGAACATCCAGAGCTACACAAAGAAATCCTGTGTCAAAAAAACAAACAGACAAACAAAAAGCCCTCTCATCAAGAGGGATGCCGTGGCACTGGGACCCCAGCCAAATACTCAGCACTAGTGACTTGGTGGTTATTGGAGGAGGACCCACAACCACTGCCTTACTGAACCAGCGCGTTCTCTGACGGCAATCTATAAACACTTGCCCTTTTACAGCCAATCAATATGCAGAGTTGTGAAGCCTAGTCCTGATGGATACATCTATAAAACACTCCCACACCTATGGCTGAGGGGGCATTGCAAAAAAAAAGGGGGGGTGGGAAGGTTGGGGGGAGGGGGCAGAAAGACTGTAAGAGCCAGAGGATCTGGGGCTTTGTTGTGAGATTTTGTCTCCTAGCAACATCAGAAGCTATACCCATAAAGTCTCACCAGCATGGCCGTCCAAATGTGAACTGGACAAGGACATTGATGACCATGCCAAACTGCATAAGGAAAAGCCCACAATGAGGCCTCAACCCTAGGCAACTGAGTAAAGCTAGGAGCAGGAGAGGTGGTCCTGCCCAAGGAAGAGTATCCCAATTGGTTGTCCAGTGTCAAATTGTCAGCCCTTGAAAATACACATACAAGTAACATTATATGGACCAACAAGTTATATTTGGGGATATATATGTATATACAAATACATGTGCAATAGCATGAAAATGAGGCCATAAATTTGAAGGAGAGCAGGGAGGGGTGTGTGAGAAGGTTTGGAGGGAGGAAAAGGAAAAGGATAAATGTAATTGAAATACAATTGCAAGAGTAAAAAACAGTCCATCTCATCAGTGTCCCAGGAGAAAGTGACCACAGCTTTTCCAAAATTCCCAGGCCAGGCCTGGTCACTTTGCAGTGTCACCAAGAAAGGGATGCAGGGCCTGGCTCCCCTGCATATGCACAGCTAACACATGTGCACAGCTCAGCCTCTGTTTAAATACACCTTGGCGCATCCTAGGACCAGCCTCTCTGAGCACTAGCCTGTCTCCTATCTCCCTACTTTTATCTACACAGAGGCAGGCAGAGCAGCAAGTCCTGGGTTCTTATTATTTCTGGGGCCACTTCCTGCCCAAATGAACCCACTGTGGACCACCGAGACCCTTCCATGACCTTGACCAGAACCATTCAGACCTGAGAACGAGATGGCCCAAGAAGGTACTGTACCTAGCAGCCAAGTCCAGAGGAGAGAATGTCTTTGCAAGGCCAAGGGTTGTGGCCACCGGGGGAAGCTGAATTGATCATGTTGGAGTGTGAGAACCAGATAGATTTTAGCATTCCCTAGAACCCAGTGTGTGTGTCTGTGTGTCTGTGTCTGTGTGTCTTTGTGCTTGTGTGTGTCTGTGTGTGTGTGTGTCTGTGTCAGATGCTCCTGAACCAGAGTGTGTCTGTGTGTGTGTGTCTCTGTGTGTGTGTGTATCTGTCTGTCTGTCTGTCTGTCTGTGTCTGTATGTCTGTGTGTCTGCATCAGGTGCTCCTGAACCCTAGAGGTGTCTGGGTGTGGGTGGGTGTGTCCACATAGGACACAGGGAAGACAAGGGAGAGTCAAAAGCCAGTGGCTAGAAAATCCAGGCCAAGCAGAAAAAAGGAGGGGCGGGGAGGGGACTTAGGAGAGGGTCTGCTCACAGCCCTCCTGGGCCTACTTCCTGGGAGCTTCACTCCAGGAGGCAAGGCACAGTTTTGGGGGGCCCTCTTGGCTCCTCCTGGGGCTAGAGTGTGGGATGAGGGGCTGGGATTAAGTTTCCATCTCTGCCTGACATGCTCACTTCACCAAGGGGAGCTGAGCCCCCCATAATCAGAAGCAGCTGTGCCTCAGGCTGGGATGCTGGAGGTGCAGTGGCCATGCCTGCCTGAACAGAACTGCCTGGTCCCAGTTCCGCAGGGGATACCTTCTGAAACCTCTCAGTTTATAGGCAGGAGACGGAGACCAAAGATTCCGATCCCAAGTCCGCACCACTGTAGCATCTCAGCCCTTCCCCGACCCTGCCTATTGAGCCTGGAGAGAGTGGATCTGGCTCCTGGGACCAGGAAGTAGGACTCCAAGTATTGGACTCCAAGCAGCGGCCAGCAAGCCTGCTGGCTATAGCCCCAGAAAGAGCTGTGGTGGGTCCTGTGGACAGTCAGCACATGTGTCAGGATTCAGTGGCCGTGACAAGGTATCTGACAGGAACAACTTAAAAAGAGAAATAAGAGTACCATGGCTCATGGTTTCTGAGAGCTCTGTCCACCTTCTTCTGCCTCTCGTGTTTCAAGCCTGTGGGTGGAGAGGTGGTGCAACTGAGCATCCTGGCGGGACAAAGCAGCGTGCCGAGTGGCAGGGAGAGGCGGGCACAGAAAGGAGCTGAGGACAAGACACATAAGTCACAGCCCTCAGAGGCTTGAGTCCAGTCCTCCTCCACACAGGGTCTGGCTCTTGATGGCCTTCTCAGCCCTGAAACCACCAGTTCCGATGATGAAGCCAGCAACTTACCGACATCATCCAGCTGATGGCCTAAAGTTTTGTTGCTATGTTAAAATTCTGTGGCCAAAAGAAACTTGGGGAGGAAAGGAAAGGGTTTATTTGGCTTATAATAAATATAATATAATTATAGCCCATCATCAAGGGAAGGAGTTTGAAGCAGAGACCATGGTTTCTGCTTCTTTCCAGGCTCATGGACCACCTGCCTAGGGTTGCACCACCCACAGAAAGCTAAGCCGTTCTCCATCAATTAACAATCAAAAAAATTGTAATGGAAGTTTTTGGTGTCTTTGTAAACTCAGTGTGCTATGTAAATATGTTTTTGTTCTAATCCCAAGTGTGGGGTTTTAGTTTGGGCTTTAGCTTGTCCACACCTGTTAATTGTCTCTCGAGCGAGGAGCGTGGCTTTTGCCAGCTGGTAACAGCCTTCCTTGTGCAGCACGGAGAGGGGCGTGGTCTAGGGCTCTGAGGCTATAAATAAGAGCAGAGCAAGAGCGTGGTGCGGTATGCGGTGTTGATGTGTGGCATATAGCATTTTTTGAGACCAGAGATGAACCGAGTCACAGTTTGGAGCAGAGAGAAACACTTGGGGGAGAATGCTGCCTGCGCCGGCTGTTGACAGGGACGGGTATAGCTCAAAGCACCCTAAACAGCCACCCCACTAACCTTCTCTCTCCTACTCAGGGTTGGGAAGTTGGAAAGGAAGTTGAGGTCTTAAACACCCCAAATAAAGCAGAGTTTAAAAAGAAAGAGCGCTACAGAAAATGCCCTCATAGACATGCCCACAGGCCGATCTGATGGAGACAATGCCTCAGTTGAGGTTCTGTCTTCCCATATATGTCAACTTGACAACCAAGGTTAGCATCACAACTGGGGACTTAGTGTCAACACGCTAGCCTGGAGACATGTTTATGCCTAACACCTGAAGACTGGCCCACAGGTCCGGCAGCTCCAGCTGCTCATATGAATGTCAAGTTTAAGATTTGAATGAATCCTAGTCCAGTGTCCGAGGCCACAGGACAGTCATATACATAAAGGCCATATAAGGGTGCCATTCAGGGACTTTGGTGGCATGCCTTAAAGTCCATCACTCACTGCTTGAACCAAGGGCATGAAAAAGACTCAGCTGTGTGACAGATTTTCCACAAGGAGTGAAATTGACTGGAAAGAGTCCCTGTCTCCAAAGTCCACAGACTGGCGGGCTTAATTACAGGGAGGAGGAGGGGCGGGAGCACAGGGTAGGGAGGAGGTAGGGAAAGGAGCACGGTCACAGTGGAGGGGGAAGAGGAGGAGAACAAGAGCATGGTGCAGTGGGAGGAGGGAGAGGGAGGACTCCAAGAGAGGGAGCAGTGCAGGGTGTCCTGTGCGCTCTAGGAACACTAGGCTGGATGCTTGTCAGTGCAATGTTTGTTGAGACAGGGTTTCTCTGTGTAGCCCGGGCTGTCCTAGAACTCTCTCTTGATAGACCAGGCTGGCCTTGTACCAGAGATCTACCTGCCTCTGCCTCCAGAATGCTGGGTTTAAAGTTGTGCCCACCATGCCTGGCAGTCAATGCCATTTTAAACAATATTAATTCATGACTTGTGACCTACTCTCTTTTTGTAAATCCCATCCATCACTTTCAATATGTTCCACTCACGTTGTTGGCAGTTTATTTTCATATTAACTTTTTGGGTGACTAGGCAGGGTTCTGTTTGCCACCCTGTTGCCACCTGTTGGAGCAGAGACCATTGACCCCTCCCTACTGTGAAGGAGGGCGAGTGGATACAAATGCATCCTTGTGAGAACTCTGCTTAACTGGATGGTAGAGTACCTGCTAAGCATGCCAGGGACCCTGACTTCATAGCAGCACCACATACTCAGCCGCAGAGACACACAGACCCACACTAACAGACAGCAAGGCTAAAAATAAGACAGATTTGATGTCTGTCGCCCAAATGCTTGGGACCAGGAGAACGTTTGACTTTGTGTTTTCAGATCTTGGAATATTTGCACGTATAAAACAATTGATCTGAAAGTGTGAGAAACTTTTCCCCTGATTCCCTCACCTTTCCTATTCACCTTAGGCCTGTTGCCTAGATGGGGCTTCATGGTTGTGAAGGCTTTGGAGGGGCTACAGGGTCACACGATGCTGTGACATCACAACAGCTCTCAGAAGTTTCCTATATCAGATCTTTTTGGATTCTAGATTTTCCGATTAGGAATACTTAGGCTGCCCCGAGGGTGGGGGCGGGGGTGGGGGCAGATTCAAAGTATTTCTGGCTTGCTCATCAGGAATCCATATCTGCAGGCTCATTGCTGCCTCTTCCATAGGCAATTCAGCCTATTCATCTCCATCCCAGCCCATAATCAGGGCACCCAAGCTTGCCACCAGGGCCGAGGGACATTTCCCTGTCACAGTACCTATTGTCTCATCCTCGCTTGCTCTGGGAGATCCAAGGCAGTCTTGACACAGCACAGAGGGAGAACAAGCCTGGCCCTGACCATGCTCCCCACTGAGAGAAGCTGAACTTAGGGCATGGGGCTTCGGGTGAGGCCGGATGGTGGGGAGCATTCCAGGCATGCCGAGCTGAGAACTGACTCTGCCTGGTGGGTGGTGCCTCCGGAGGCCCCTGGCTGACCCTGCATAAGTAGGATGTTCCTTTGCCCCCATACTTGTGGCAGCAGAGTTCAGAGAGGCCTCCAGACCCTTCCTTCTGGTGCTCAGGCTATTGTGTGGAGTCCCCTCGGCGCTGGGACAGTGTTACCATACAGCCCCAAAGGGACAGTAGTCACTGGTAGCATTCCTGAGCAACTGAAGGAGGGGGAAAAGCAAGAAATGGCCTCTCTCTGGCCCCGCTTTGAGCTGGGGATCAGAGTACAGGGAACCCCGCCGCACGCTCCCCTCCTCCTGCCTCCAGTGCAGTCCACTGCCCCAATACCTAATGTGACTCCTGAAGAGGTCACCAAATCACTATGCCTGTCTCTACTGCCTCATACAAAAAGAGGTTGGCCACACCTCTGACAATGAGCCTGCACACAGAAGGGCCCACGGAGCTCAGCATAGGCAGCTGAGCCCCTCTGCCTATCTCAAGCTGACTTGGATGATGGCGTGCCACCTGCACACACTTTTCCAACCGCAGGCATCTGCCTCCTGTTTCCCCGAAGTTCAAAGGCAGACAGCTGGCAAGCAGAAGCAGCGTGGCTAGCCTGCAGCTGGGCGTGTTGTCTGTCTGCACTAGCTGGCCTAAAAGGGAGGAGGTGTGGCCCTCTGGCCCAGCCTTGACCCAGCCCAGCTTTGATTGAAGCCATGTGAGGGGTGGGTAGGCAGACAGCCAAGGCTCTGACCCTGGACAGCCAGGACTCTGACCCTCAGGAGAAATGTAGTGGTCCTTGGATGCCAGACTGTCTGCAGGCTGGACACATTCTCCTGGGCTGAGTAGTAGCCCCAACTTGTTCAAGGGCCAGCAGGACCTGTGGCCAAGCTGTACTTCAGCATATATACTCAGTTCAGTAGGGACTTCAGAGGTTGGGATGGACGGTGGCAGTGACCTTCAGAGTGCTCCATAGTTCTACAGTCAGACCTTCTGTAGACTGGGCTATCCAGCCACTTAAGGCTCTCAGCCACTGCAGCACTGTCCACCTACCTATTGTTTATCAAGGGTTCACAGGGTGGGTACCAGGTCCTCCAGGGCCTCGGTGACATAGGGAGGAGATCAAATTCCAGCAAGCTCCATAGCTGGGAAGAGAGGCAAGGGGAGGGTGTGGTAAACTGTTTACATCTTCTGGGCAGCAGTCTGTGGGGGGCCATAAGGAGAACAGCCCCCCCTATGGGGCTGTAGACACTGGTGGGCATGTCCATGACATTAAAGGGTGCTGTCTTTGTGGCATCTGGGTGTTCCCCCACCCCAAATAGCATCATTTCTCCTGCAGTATGCCCACCCAGCAGCACCACAAACAGAGCTAGGCATGAACCTTAACCCCACATTGTGGGCTAGGCTCTGGTCCCCAACTCCTGGGCATTCCATCTTGGAGTAAGTGCTCTTTGGCCTATTTACAAGCCAGGACTGGCAGAAGCCCTTGCCAGGCTGAAAGGGCAACATAGGATGTGTTTTCCTGAAGCCTGGAACAAGATCTTTGCAGCCCCCTTATCCTAAGGTCAGCCCCTATACACACTGCATACTGCTGGCTGTATCATGCATAGTACACGGTGCATAGTGTTCATGCTACATGGTGAGTAATACACACATGCACAGGGCACAGTAGACACTGCTTGGTGCATGACAGGCTAGAGACTGAGAGCTGCTTAAAGTCTGGGGTTGGGGAGGGGGATCCTCCCCTAAGTGGGAGCTCACCTCATCTACTTTGTCCACTGACACAGAGTCCTCTGCCCTCTAGGATGTAAGTCCCCTATTCCCATCCTGATTCCTGTCCCCATGCCCGGAGGTGTCCTAGTGTGCTTTGCTGGCTTAGGGGAGGAAGAATTGGAGTGCCTCCTAACGGGGAGGTCCAGGGCTGCCCTGGTCCTATCTCCTTCTTTTCCATCATCTTGCCCAAAGGGATGGAGTTGGAAGATCCGAATGCTAAGAGAAGTGCAGTTAATGGAAGCCAGGAGGCAGCACCCTCCATGGTCTCTGCATCAGCCCCTGCCTCCAGGCTCCTGCCCTCACTGCTTGTGATGATGAACTGTTATATGGAACTGTGGGAAATAAACCCTTTCCTCCCTACATTGTTCTTGGTCTTGGTGTTTCATCACAGCAATAGTAACCCTAACTAAACAGACCATAAAATTTCCCAGTATGCAATTTTCCTGTTTCAAAACCTCCTGGTGGGTATCTCCCCATACACCTGGGCTGTAAGGCTTGGCCAGGTACAGTTGGCTTAGCCCTCTACTCTGTCCAGTATTGAAATATCCAACAGTTCCAGCTTAGGTACGACCTTCAAATATCAATCTCTCCCCTGCCTCAGCTTCTGACAAGGTGTGCCCTGGGTGAGCCTGGGCACAACGGTGGTGATACCTGGCATCCACCTCCGCCCTACCTCCATCTAAGCAGAGAATCCTGGTTACCACTGCCATAGCCCAGTCCAGTCCTAAGTGGATATCCCTCACTGATCCTGCTCTGATCTCCTGCCCAGGTAGGAGTGTGAAGACTTCTCTCAAGAAAGAAGGGCTGGGGGTTCGACTCAGTTGGTAGAGTGCCTTTCTGGGGTGCGTGATGTCCATTTTAGCATTGCCCAAGGCCAGCCTGGCCTACGTTAAGCCTGGGGGGAGGGGAAGAGACAGAGAGAGAGGAGATTATAAATATCATTGGTATTCTAGATTTTATAACTGGACACAAAGGAGCACGTCAGTCCAGTTAGCTTACCAGTAGGAGAGTGTCACCTTCTTCTCACCACAGGTAGACAACCCAGATGGAAATCCAAGCAAGCACATCAGAGTTGTCTGCATCACAGATCAACAGTACTTAAGAGACACCAGCAGAATCACTTCGCCCAATAGATATGGTACGTGCCTTCTTCTCAGCAGTCCATGGACATTTTCCAAATCAGATCAGCTTTTAGGCCACAAAGCAAGTCCTAATATAGAGGGGGGAGAAAAAGAAGTAATTCCACAGTCTTTTCAGATGAATGTGGAGTAAAATTGGAAGCCAACAAGGGAAAGTAGGCAAAGTCATGAACACTGGGCAGTAGGCTTTCATGTGGGCCATTGAAGAAATCTGGGAGGAAAAACAAGATTCCTAGAGCCAAATGCAAATGAGAGCACAGCTTGCCAGGACTTCCGGTGAAGGCCATTGCTTCTAAAAGGACAGTTCAGAATTAGAGCGCCTGTACTGAGGAACCAGCCTGTGAGTGAGCGCCTGAGAGACAAACAAGTGGAACCCCAAGTCAGCAGAGTAACAGGAGTAACAGCCATCAGAGCTGAGAATAATGAAACAGAGACAAAAAGTATGAATCAACAAAACAAAAAATTGGTTCTTTCCACCAAAGCCAACGAGATTCACAAACCCTAAGAAACAGAAAAAGAAGGCCTCAGATAACAAAGTCGGAGGGAGGGACTATGTTACAGCAGATACCACTGAGATAGAGAGCATTAGGGCACATTGTGAAAGTTTATATTCTAATAAATCAGAAATAGATGTATTTCTCAACATGTATGACCTACCAATATGGAACCTAAACAACTGTTAGAGCAGTGGAAACCACCTCCCTGTCAAAAGCCCGAGGCCATGCAGACTCACTAGTGAACTTCAGCATAGCAGACATACCTTTTATCCCAGCACTCAGGAGCAAAGGCAGGAGGATCTCTCTGAGTTTGACAACAGTCTAGTTTACATAGCAAGTTCCAGGAAAGCCAGAGCTACAAATGAGACCCTGTCTTTAAACAAACAAACAAACGACAACAACACGACAAATAGGGGCTGGAGAAATGGAAGAACTGAATTTGAATCCAGAACCCATGTTGGGTGGCGTATAAACACCTATAACTGTTGTCTCTTGTCCTCATGGACACACACACACACACACACACACACACACACACAAATAAATCTTTTTTAAAAAGGAATTGGTAAATGGAACTGTATCAAATAAATGTCTTCGTATAACAAAAGCAACAGCAACGAGAGCCATCCTATAGAACAGGAGAACAAAAGCTGGGTGTGGTGGCGCACGCCTTTAATCCCAGCACTTGGGAGGCAGAGACAGGTGGATCTCTGTGAGTTCAAGGCCAGTCTGGTCTACAAAGCAAATCCAGGACTGCCAAGGCTACACAGAGAGACTCTGTCTCAGAAAAAAAAAAAAAAACCAAACAAACATAAAAAGAAAAAGAAAAATTACAAACGGTCAATTAACAGATGAAAAAACATTAAACTTCATAGGCATTAGGAAAATGCAACTCAAAATCAGGTTGAGATTCTGTCTCACCCCAGTTATAATGGCTCTCACCAAGAGAGAAAAAAAAAATGAATGGTGCTGATGTACAGTAAACGGGAGGGATCCTTACACACTGTGGGTGGAAACCTACATTAGTGTAGCCATATTTAAATCAATATAGAGTTCCTAAACGCTCCTAAACTACTGCTGCCATATCATCTAGCTACCCTCGAAAGGATTCAAGGTCAGCATACCATGTTTATTGTGTAACTATTTACAATAAAGGGCCAGCCTCTGAGATAATGGATAAAGAAAAGGTGATAGTCACAATGCCACAAAGAAGAGTGAAATTATCCCATTTGCAGGAATGTGGAGCTCATCATGCTAAGCAAAATAAGCCAGACTCAGAGAGACAAACAGCGCATGTTCCCTCTCGTTTATAGACTCTCAGAGGGGAAAAGACATGAAAATAGGATGGGTGGGGCTATTAAAGAAGAGGAAAGGAATTGAGGGGAGGGGAGGAAGAGAGGGTGTTGTCTCACTCAATTGTTCTATCGTTGTGAAGAGGCACCATGGCCAAGGCAGTTATTGGAGGAGAAAGCATTTAACTGGGGGCTTGCTTACATGTTTGGAGGTTTGGTCCCATTGTCATCATGGAAGAGAATATGGTAACACACAGGCAGAGGCTGGAGCAGGCGCTGAGAGCTACAGTCTGATCCCTAAGTAAAGAGAGAGACTCTAGACTTGGCATGAGTTTTGGAAACCTCAAAGCCCACCCTCAGTGACACACTTTTCTCCAACCGGGCCTCACTCTCTAATCCTCTTAATCCTTTCAAATAGTGCCACTCCCTGGTGACTAAGCATTCAAATATATGAGCCTCTGGGGGCCATTCTTATTCAAACCATCACAGTGTCCTAGCTTGCTTTCTCTAAGATCATGACCAAAGCAAGTTTGTTTTGCCTTCTCAGCAGGAACTGAAGCGGAGAACACGGAAGTCCACTGCTTACTGGCTTGTTCTCTAAACCACATTCTTAAACCAGTTGCCCATCAACCGCCAGTCAAGAAAACACCCCCACGGATTTGCCTATAGGTCAATGTGATGGAGGCATTTTCTCAAGAGGAATTCTTTCTTCCCAGATGACCCTAGTTTGTGTCAAGAAACTAGCCAGCTCAGAGGTAATAGTTGCGGAAATGTGACCAAAAGGCATCGCATGCATGCTTGACAACGTCACTATGCAAATCCGTTATTTTGTATAGTTAATAAACGCGGATTGAAGGAAACGCGTAACCTTTACCATCATGACCACTTTGAAGTGTTCAGCTGAATGGCATTAATCCATTCGTAAGTTTGCAGAAACACCAAGGCTGACGTCTCCACTCCCGTCTGTAAAATGAAAATATACCCACAAAAAACAGCAACTTCCGGCCTTCCAGGAATCACCATCCTGTTTCTCTTTAAACTCTGACTAGGGTAAGTAAACTGATCAACAACAGTAAAGAGTAGGGAGACAAGAGGGAGAAGCAAAATGAAATAGAAGCAACAAGAAGCCTCACACTTTGTTCTGAGTACTGCCCCCTTCTTCCCACTGTGAGTGGCTTCTTTGGGCTTTCACTCTATTCCGTGGATTCTCCCTTCATCTGGGTCTAAATCCTTTTTTTTTTTTTTTTTTTTTTTTTTTTTGGTTTTTCAAGACAGGGTTTCTCTGTGTAGCCCTGGCTGTCCTAGACTCACTCTGTAGACCAGGCTGGCCTTGAACTCACAGTGATCCTCCTGCCTCTGCTTCCCGAGTGCTGGGATTAAACTCTTGTTAAGGCCAGTCAGCGAGCTCTGAATTTGGATTTTTGTGTTTTTAATTTCTAGAAGTTCCATAGTGTTCTCTTTAAAAAAAAAAACAAAACAAAACAGCAACAACAACAACAAAAGCTTAAACATAGACTGTGGTTGAGAAGATAGAAACGGAGGGGCCTAGACTCTCCTCCCTGACTTGAGTACAGCAAGCCATGTGCCTTATGCCCCTGGCTGATAATTCAAGTGTCTGGATTTCCTCCCATCTGTTTTGGGGTGTTTCTCACTCATCATATCCCCTCTCGCATTTCCGGAGGCTGCAGAAGTACCTAAATGTTATTTGCAGAAATAAGCAACAGCTAGTGCAATATTGTCACTGTCCTGCAGAGCTCCCATTTGCATTTGCTGGACACACAGATGCCCCAGCCACCTGCAGTTTGAGAACTTGAGAATTTCTGAGTTCAGGGCCTGAGCCGCCCAGATGATTCTAGGTTGGGCCGTTGTCCAGCACTGTGCTGACTTGTCTCTGCCCATCCCCTCACCCGTTGGGCGGACTCCTCTTTGTTTTCAGTCAAAAGCAGGTGTGGTTGAGTATGGACCACACCCTTGATGGGTCCTGGACTCCTATTTGTTTCCTTAACCCAGAAAGATGCCAAAAATGACAGAGTCCCTTCCTGGCCCTTCATGAAAGGGCGGGGTAGCCCGGGTGCCAGGATCTCCTCACTAGCTTAGCTTCCTCTGGGGAGTTCTCTCTGCTTTAGACATTTCCTGCTTCTATGGAGATGGCATTTGTGTTCTGTGGTGAGTTTTTCCTTGTCTTTATTGGGAGGGCTGGCCCTCACTGCATTGCTTGCCACCACTGGAAGCTTGTCCGCACTTTAACCTAAAGTCTTAAAGGCTTTCTTCGTCACTTCAGTCCTGTATGAAGGGTGTGGTGGGATCATATTTTTCCTCTCTGCAGATCCTGTGTCCAAGAGAATTTCCACCGACAGTCCATGCCTCTCGAGTCCTGTGTCAAAGACCGAAGTATAAAGATCCAAGTCCAGGATTCGTTTCTGTAATAGACAGAAGTGTGCCTCCTTCCCCTTCAGGGCTTGGAATCTTGACTCCAAGGAGATTGACAGTGTCTAGAAGTAGGGCCTTGGGGATGCTGTGGTGGCAGCTGCTCATGAATGAGAGTTGTGTCCTTATAAAAGGGACTTCAGGACTTCTCCTGTCCTTGCATTCTGTGAGGACACGGCCAGCAGATGCCAGTCGGTAAACCAAGAGGAGCCTGGCAGGCGTGATGCTGGCCCTCTAACCTCAGCCCCCGAGCCCCAGAACTGCAAAGAATATTGTCTCTTTCCACAAGCCATCTAGCCTATGGAGTTTTGTTTTGTTTTTTAATGATTTTTTTTTTAATTTAATTTTTCACGTATATGGATGTTTTGCCCGCATGTATATGTGTGTGTACCAGTATTGCAGCACTTGAGAAGAGGACAGGCAAGGCCATTGGATGCCCTGGAAGTGGAGTTGCAGATGGTTGTGAGCCACAATGTGTGTGCTGGGAACTGAACCCAGGTCCCCTGGAAGAACAGCACTTGCTCTTAGCCACAAAACCATCTCTAGCACTGGTGTTTTGTCTTAACAGCCTGAATTGATTAAAATAATTCCATTATGTTCTCACACACACAACACCCTCTGTTGATTTTTGTTCTAGGGTATGCCTTATTGATATCTTTTTTGTTTTGTTTTGTTTTTCGAGACAGGGTCTCTCTATGTAGCCTTGGCTGTCCTACACTTACTTTGTAGACCTGGCTGGCCTCGAACTCACAACGATCCGCCTGCCTCTGCCTCCCGAGTGCTGGGATTACGTGCGCCACCTCACCCAGCCTCATATTGCTATCTTAACTACCGAAGCCTTATTCTTCTTTGGCTTCTGACTGGAATTGCTAGTGTGATTAGAAGAGCTGTATCTGTGATGCCAACCTTCATGTCCAAGTGCACAGAACAGCTCCACCCCTCTGACTTTAAGGTCTCTCAGAAAGTTTTGTAATTTTTCTCATCCTTTATTACATAGCCTTATGGAATCCTCTCCTTGAAATGTTTTCTAATTATGTGTATCTATGTGGGTGAAGCTATTGGCACATGAGCGCCAGGTGCCCTCCAAGGCCATAGGTGACAGATTCTTGGAGCTGGAGTTACAGGTGGTTATGAACTATCCAATGTGGGTGCTAGGAATCAAACCCAAGTCCTCTGCAAGAACAATACAACTAAAAAAAAAAAAAGATTTATTTATTTAGGGGCTGGAGAGATGGCTCAGCGGTTAAGAGCACTGTCTGCTCTTCTGGAGGACCTGGGTTCAATCCCCAGCATACACATGGCAGCTCACAACTGTTTGTAGCTCCAAGAGCTACCACCCTCACACAGACATACATGCAGGCTAAACACCAATGCACATAAAATAAAAATAAATGATTTTTTAAAAGATGTATTTATTTAGTATTATGTATACAGTGCTCTACCTGCATGTATACCTGCAGAAGAGGGTATCAGATCTCACTATAGATGGTTGTGAGCCACCATGTGGTTGCTGGGAATTGAATGCAGGACCTCTGGAGGAACAGCCAGGGTTTTTAACCACTGAGCCATCTCTCCATTCCCCCAACACATTCTTTTTTTTTAACTACTAAACCATCTCACTAGCCCCAATTATAGATTTTTGTTGTTTCTTTTATTTTAAGACAGGATTTCATTATGTAGCCCTGGCCATGAACTCACCCGCCTTTCCAGAGCTGGGATTCCATGATCAGCTGGAATCCTCCCAGGAAAGTAAAAGGTTGTATGTACTCGTCAAAATTTGCAAGAAGGGGTAGATTTTACTGTATATGAGCAAAGACTTAATTTAAAAAAAAAGATTTGATAGCAGGTGGTGCATGTGTAAATAGTAATCATTTGACAAATCTGAGTCTGCCACAGAGAGAGCACTGAGGTTTGTAACAGAATTCTCAAACGGAACCTGTATATCCAAGTGTGACCGTGGTGTGTGTGTGAGTGTGTGTTTGTAGGTGCTTCCAAGGTCCATCCTAAACGCTGTCCCTCCATTTGTTGTGCCCAGATTCTGCTCGTCACCTGTACCTGAGGTGAGGTCCCGTCCTGCTGGCCGCGTGGTCAGTCTGCAATGTTAGCCTCCACAGGGCTCAGGCCCCACGCGGCTCAAGCTGCTTCAGTCCACATTCAACTCTCACTAGTTCAGAGTCACCTGCTTGGGGCGCCACCACCGCAACCAGGACTCAGGCGCTGTCGCGTGTCTAGCTCGAATCCTCACCAAGGGAGGCGCTGTCACATTTCCTGATCATGGCCGCCCCCACTTCCGGTTTGGGCCACCTGGGATACCTGCTGCTTCTGTTCCTACAGGCTACCCCAATCTGGGCCGTATCCATCAGTCACCAACACCGTAAAAGCAAGGCAAATTCACTGAGCAGTGACATGGGTAGGCTCCTGGCCCAGGGTCTGGGTGGTGGTCCTTTCTCCCTGGGTAGAACCTCGTCCTTAGGCCCGGGCCTGGCTCCTCCCCACTCATCCTCGCATTGTCCCCTCCCCCCATCCGTGGCCCGCCCCTTCAGTGTTTGTGGCCCACTCTCCATTTGTTCCTCTCCTCAGCCTGTGGCCAGCCAGTTCTGGAGGGCAAGATCTTGGGTGGAAAGCCGGCCCCCTATCAGAAATGGCCGTGGCAGGTCAGCGTGCATTACGCTGGTTCACACGTCTGCGGTGGCTCCATCCTCAACGCCTACTGGGTGCTGTCAGCGGCACACTGTTTTTCCAGGTGAGAGGTGCAGGAGCTGTTAGGGTAATGGGGAAGGAACACAGGAAAGGCGAGGCCTCCACCATGTGCCCATGGATTGGACTACTCCACCCACTGTCTTTCCCCCAGCCCTAACCACATGACTGATACACTTAGTCCCCTGACCCCAGACTCCAAGCTACTTCCAATGGACCAGCATGGAGTTATCCACCCTGGTTGACTAGGCCAGTACCCAGGTGCATGGCCTGTCCTCTTGAGCATAGCCTTTCTCCACAGACCAGGCTACATTCTCACTTGAGAAAGAAGCTGGTCTCCATTTTCAGGACCTTTCCCCACTGGGCTTACCCTCATCCAGGAAGGCCCTGGACACTAGAGACGGTGTTTCAACACATGGAGCAGAGAGCTTTCTCTGGGCAGGTGTCCCTGTCTCCTGAGCCCACAGTCAGGCCCTCAGCTGTGGGATACAGAGGCTAACCAGCTGTCCAGGAAGAGGCAACGGCCACATTGCATAGCTATCTTGCTTTCATAGCCCAGACACAGGCTCCTGATCCATGGTCCCCAAATCTCCATCTATCCAAGTCAGGACCTCTTTAAGGTCAGACTGCCAGATAAGTCTGCACTGGGCCGCAGGCAGGCCCAGGCTTTTCAACCTGGCTGACCCCCACCTGTGGGTGATGATCCAGGGGGCTTCAGGCAGCTGGCCTCTATTCTGGTCGTCAGGGAGAAGAATATCCAAACCTATGACATATACGTGGGCATCAACAACCTCGATGTGGCTAGCAGATACACACAGTGGTTTGAGGTCAACCTGGTGATCATTCACCCCACCTATGAAATGTTCCACCCTGTCGGAGGGGACGTGGCCCTAGTGCAGTTGAAGAGTCCCATCCTGTTTTCTGACTTCGTGCTCCCTATTTGCTTGCCACCTTCCAACCTGAACCTCAAAAATCTGTCTTGCTGGACCACTGGATGGGGACTGGTCACACCGGAAGGTATGAACTAAGCAAGATCTCATGGGAGTAGAGCATAGAGTGGGTCTCCCTGACATCTGGGAAGGTAGCAAGGAGAACAGCTTAAGCTAAAAGATGCAGACTCTGAGGAAATAATCCACTGGAAATTTAAAAAAGAAAAAAAAAAAGGCTATAGAGATGAAAAAAAAAACCACCATTTTTTGTGGGGTTTATGAGAGACTGAGGGAGAGTCAGTGGGCTTGGAGATAGATCAGTAGAAATTATCTATATTGAAACAGCGACAACAAAGTACATGCAAAAGGGGAACAGAATGATGCGTAAAAGAAACTCCCAGACTTGACTGGGTTTCCCTGTGTGGGTAGGTGTGGCTTCCCTGTGTGGGTGTGGCTTCCCTGTGTGGGTGGGGCGTCCCCGTGTGGGTGGGGCTTCCCTGTGTGGGTAGGTGTTTGTATGTTGAGTCAGGCCTCTTTTTTGTTTTGTTGTTTTGTTTTTTTGCGACAGGATCTCTCTGTGTAGCCTTGGCTGACCTGGACTCGCTTTGTAGACCAGGCTGGTCTCAAACTCACAACGGTCCACCTGCCCTTGCCTCCGGAGTGCCGGGATTAAAGGCGTGCGCCAGCACGTCCGGCTTGAGTCAGGCCTCTTGTGTGTTGGGTAGCTCTTGCATGTGGGATTCTTCTAGGAGTGGGGATTCCTTCCAGATTTGTCCTCTATTGACCAAGAACTTAAAAGTCTCTGGTTCCTGTCCTCCAGGACTTAGACTTAGCTGGGCGCAGACAGGCACCCTCACCTGGCAGTTCCTCTTCCCTCTCCTCTTACAGGCCACACCTTGAATACGCTACAGGAAGTCGAGTTGCCACTAATCCCTAGGTTTCAGTGCCAGCTGCTCTACGGATTTACATCCTACCTCCTGCCAGAAATGTTGTGTGCTGGGGACATCGAGAATGTCAACAATGTGTGTGAGGTGTGTCCCTTTTTTTTTTTTTTTTTTTGCATCTGAGCTGGGCTCTGAGGTAGGTAGGAGGCTGCTGGGGTGGCTGAACCCAGGCAGACACTTAAAGTCAGACCTCAGTGCTGAGGCTCTGGGCTCCGTCACAGCCAGAGAGGGGGTTATGTGGAGGGTGGGGCATGGGCCACTCATGCACTGGTAGATGACAGAAAGCCCTTCTTCCTTTACAGGGTGACTCTGGCAGCCCACTGGTATGTAAGCTGAATCAGTCCTGGTTGCAGATTGGAATAGTGAGCTGGGGCCGTGGATGTGCCCAACCCCTGTACCCAGGGGTGTTTGCCAATGTCTCCTATTTTCTGAGTTGGATCCGTTATAATGTGGAAAACACACCCATTCCTCTTCAGCCGAGCCCCTCCCTCTCTTCATCCCTGAGAGCCTCCCTTAGAATTTTTGACATTGTGCTGGCTGCTAGCTTGTTGCTGTCATGAGGAAAGAGACACCCACCCTGTTGGGCCTCTTCATGCCCTGTTCCTATCTGCTATAGCTCTCCAACCCTGCCCACATGCAACTTGTGCCATGAAGTCAGGACACTTGTCCCAGACTCTCTCCCCCCCTTTTTTGAGACAGGGTTTCTCTGTGTAGCCCTGGCTGTCCTGGCCTCACTTTGTAGACCAGGCTGGCCTTGAACTCACAGCAAGCCGTCTGCTTCTGCCTCCCCAGTGCTGGGATTAAAGGCGTGCACCACCACTGGCCAGCTCTGTCCCAGACTCTTAAGTCTGTAAAAGGCTGAGCAAGAGAAGCAGAGAGGGTCAGAGATGGACCAGGAGGGAGAGTTGAGAGACAGCTGGGGTAAGCAAAGCGCTTGGGCTCTACTCATGTAACAGTCAAAAGTTATTAAACATTTGTGAAACAAGAGCCTTGAAGCTCCCTACCCTCACCTTCTACTCGAGTCTCATTACAGTCCCCTCCCCTGGACAGTGGGTGGAGTCCACATGGAGGAAGCAGGCCACCCAGACACTGTCAGGCAGCTGCATGTGAAAAGAGAGGCACGGGAGGCTTGAGAGATGATGGTTCAGTGGTTAAGACACTGGCTGCTCTTGCAGAGTGTCCAGGTTCAAGTCACAGAATTGACACAACAGCTCGCAACCATCTGTTACCTCAGTTTCAGGGATCCAGTGCCCAATTCTGGCATTCACAGGCACCAGGCACAGGGCACACATGATGTGCACAGACGTACAGGTGGGCAAAACACCCACCTGTATAAAATATAATAAAGTTTACGGGGAGAGAAAGAGAGAGAAGTACAAAACAAACAGGGCTTTCCAAGACACTGACTAGGCCACAGATTCCACTTAAATGTCACACACACACACACACACACACACACACACACACACACACACACACACAAAGAGTTCTGAAACATGGAAATATCCTAAGTGGGAAAGCAGAAAACAGGAGCTGAGAGTAAGCAGGCACCGGAAAGAGGCCAAAAGGGTATGTGTAGAAATAAGTGAGCAGAGAGCCCCAAAGCAGCAGGTCCCACGTCTTCAGGATCTGTTGGCCCCAGGTTCTGTGAGCCTCAGATGGGGAATATTCCCCCAGGGTTCATCTCTGCTGAACACAACCAGACTCCCCAAACAATGCAGTGTAACAGCGATTAGCATAGCAGCTCTACTGTGTTAGGGGTCATATGTCACCTACAGATTTGGTTTAAACAATATAGGAGGGACCAGGCATAGTGGTATATTCCTATAATGCCAGCACCCAGAATGTTGGAACAGGAGGGTCACCAATTTGAGGCCAGCCAAGCCTACATAGAGAGAACCTGTCTAAAAAAGTATGTGGAAGGATGTATGCAGGTTCTGTGCAAAGCATGTGGCATGAGCATGTGACCATGTTCTGCTACTGACACCGCAGAGACGCACCGCAGGGACCACTGGATTTTGAAATGTTGCTTTTTGAAAGAAAGAAAAAAAAGTCAAAAAAGTAAGGGAGCAATTATTAACTTAAGATAGGAAAACCAGCCGGGCGTGGTGGCGCACGCCTTTAATCCCAGCACTCGGGAGGCAGAGGCAGGCGGATCGCTGTGAGTTCGAGGCCAGCCTGGTCTACAAAGTGAGTCCAGGATGGCCAAGGCTACACAGAGAAACCCTGTCTCAGAAAAAAAAAAAAAAAAAAAGATAGGAAAACCAGAACTGAGCATGGTGGCACACGCCTTTAATCCCAGCACCCAGGAAGTAGAGGTAGGCTGATCGACGTGAGTTCAAGGCCAGCCTGATCTACAAAGTGACTCCAGGACTGCCAAGGCTACAAGAGAAACCTTGTCTTGAAAAAAAAAAAGATACTGTTTTGGGCTGGAGAGATGGCTCAGATGTTAAGAGCACTGACAGCTCTTTCAGAGGTCCTGAGTTCAATTCCCAGAAATCACATGATGGCTCACGACCATCTATAATGTGATCTGATGCCCTCTTCTGGTGGGCACGTGTACATGCAGGCAGAGCACTGTTTACATAATAATAAATAAATATAAAAAAGAAGATGTTATATGTAATTCTATGTAATAAATACTGAAAAAGCACTTTTATTTAAAAAAGAAAACCTAGCCCCAACAGAGAAAGAAGGTTAAAGTAGACCAGATTCCATAAACAAGTGGAGATATTTAAGAAATATCTTAAATATTTAGATTTAATAGAAGTCTTTGGTAACAGATTTCCTTGGGGGATGTACAAACCCTCAACTACAGAGATGACCAGCACTGCCCAGACCTCTGGGAGCTCAGGTAAGAGAGTAGCATCCCATGTGCTGCCAGGAATGGCTTTGGATGAAGATAAGCTCACGTAACCCAATGTATTGACAGGAAGTCAAAAATCCCGATGAGGAGCAGATGAGATGATGGTTCAGTGAGGAAAGATGTTTGCCACCAAGCCTAAAGATCCGAGTTCAATCCCTGGGACCTCCAGGGTAAAGAGAACTGACTCCCACAAGTTATCCTTTGACCTCTACACTTGCCATTTGGTACGTGCACGCACGCACACACGCACGCACACACACACACACACACACACACACACACGTAATGATAAATGACATGAAAAATACATTTAAAAAAACCTTACAGAAAGATTAACCAATAGAAACACTTCACAAGAGGCTGAACCTCAGTAGAAAGCACACATTGGCAGACAGACTAGAATAAGATTGCATGCCTGGCCCTTTAGCACATGTGGAAACAGTGAGGAATCTCTTAAACGCCGCCCGCCTTTGTTTTCTGTTGCTAAGTCAGGATACCACAGACGGTGTGCCTTACAAAGGAGGCATGTCTCCTTGGCACGTGGTCTAGAACACGATGCTGGAAGCCATACCAGGGCGGACAACACCCCATCATGGCACAGCGGCATATCAGAGAGAGCTGCCCATCGGTCACTACCTTCCCCGCCCCCACACCCAGAAGTTCACGAGTGCCTGACCCACCGTAACACCATTTTCCTCACTCCCCAGGCACCTCCACATGTAATGGACATATAGCTTAGGAATTAAGTGTCTGAGACATAGATATGGGGGGAGGGCAAAGCCAAGCCCTAGCACCCCTAAACACAGCAAGGAAGCAAAGAAAAAGTAGACTTGAGGCCAAATATATAGTTCATACTTGCCTAATATGTATGAAGCCTAGGGTTTGTCCCCAGCACTGTATACACCAAGTATGGAAGCTCAGCACTTAGAAGATGGTGACAAGTTCAATAGTTCAAGGTCACCCTCGGCAACATGAGACCCTATCTCAAAAAAAAAAAAAGTAGTGTTTTTGTTGTTGTTGTTGTTTGGGTTTGTGTGTGTGTGTGTTTTGATTTTGTTTTTTTGTTGTTGTTTGTTTGGTTGTTTTGTTTGTTTGTTTGTTTGGTTGGTTTTGGTTTTTCGAGACAGGGTTTCTCTGTGTAGCCCTGGCTGTCCTGGACTCGCTTTGTAGACCAGGCTGGCCTCGAATTCACAGCAATCCACCTGCCTCTGCCTCCCAAATGCTAGGATTAAAAGTGTGCGCCACCATGCCCGGCCTAAAAAAAGTAGGTTTTAATAGATGATTAAAAACAGTTTATATTCTCAGCTAGGGCAACATGAGGAAAAATGGGATTTGTTTTGTGTTTTTTGGACCTCGACAAGTTGATTTCAATGTTTACATCAAGTCATAAGTAAGCAAATGTGCTCAGAATAAATTCAACATAAACGCCAGAGACACAGGTCTGTGGCCCATGGTGCAGATGCAGCCCCCACAGTCAACACACCACAAGAGGTGGAGAATTCAAGCCTGTCAAAACCATGAGAGGATGGGGCCTGATGGAGCCTGATGCTCAGTACTTCAGTGCGTAAATAAATTGAGGCATGGTGCCGTAAGAATGTGACCCCATCACCTGGAAGCCTGAGGCAGAAGGGTCATGCATTTTAGGTTAACCTGGGTGGGTTACATGATATCCTTTCAAAGAAAACAAGAATCAGAAATGCCATAAAAAGATTCAGAAAGTCACCACATACCAGGTAGTCACGCTGGAAAGGTGAGAATTAAGTAGGATGTCCGGTTTCTGCTGCCATAGGTCTCATGCCTTGGCATAAAACTGCGGGGAAGCGCCACCGTGGTCTCGGCGCTGTTTGCATCGTTTTGATCTATAAAATTTACATCTATTTTTAGCAGCAGTTGCTTAAGATCGACCATGAGCACTTCGGGTTTCCTTCCCCCAGGCTATCCTTCAACATTTGGGTGTAGCAGGGGCCACACAGGCACAGTGGAGCTCCAACTCAGGGAAAGGCACTGTGAGAGTGCACAACAGCTACACTGTGAGCCTGCCCAGTGTGGTGCTGACAGTGGAGGGTGCGCAGGGTGGACACTCCCCTGCCCATCCCTGTCTGGTTGTAATCACATGAGCCAGGATCATTTACAGCCCCCCCCCCCCGTGTGTACCAGGCCTCTCCAGATGAAGCGCCGAGGAAGCCGAGTGCCCTGAGCGATCCAGCTATGCCTCTGGCATCGTCACCAGGTACACAGTTTCTGCACCACACACAGAATTTCTGCAGTGATTCACACCCACCTGCCTGAAATAGTAAATATTTAAGGGACGGAGAAAGTTCTCGCACCAAGTCCATGACCATCATGCAGGATAATAGAGTGAACATCTGTTTAGAGTGCTAAATTATGAGAGATTGTTTTGGTGTATGTTGTGTGGATGTGTACATGTTTGTGAGGACGTGTGCATATGGGCACACACGTGTGGAGGGCGTCAGACAACTTCCGGTGTCATTCCACGGGAACTAAACACTTTGTCTTTTGTTTTGTTGTTTGTTTTTCACATATGTGAATGTTTTGTCTACATGTATGTCTGTGTACTACATGCATACCTGGTGACTACAGAGGCCAGAAGAGGGCATTAGACCCTCTGTGACTGGATTCACAGATGCCTGTGAGTTCCCGGGGGTAGAAGCCAGGTACTCTGAAAGAGCAGCCGGTACTCTTAGCCACAGAGCCATCGCTCTAGCTCTACGCCTTGTTTTGAGACAGGACCTTTTCACTGGCCTGGAAGTCACTCACTCAGCCAAACTAGCTTACCAACCAGCTTCTGGGATCCTTCTGATTCGACCTGCTCAGATTCAAGCACATGCCAGCATGAGAGCTCTTAAAAAACAAAACAACAGCAACAACGACAACAAAAACCAACATGTTCCCGGAGGTCAACTCAGGTCTTCATGTCTACAAAACAAGCACTTTACTGACTGAGCCATCTCCCCAGCCTTTGGGGATTTTTTTTTTAAAGTTCATTAAATGGCCTTTATAAAATAGTTTATTTGCTGTTCTAGAGATCCAGCTCCACCACCACCCCCCGCCCCCAGCTGTCATAATGCCATGCAGTTTTGAGTATGATGGGTTGTTTCAGTGCATGCAGACTGTGAGTAATGTTTAAAGCAAAGTGAGCTTCTATCTCCTCCCCTTCAGGCATGGAGGGCCCCACCTTTCTCCTCCTGTCCTTCAGCCTGTTATGCTTGTACATGAAAACCCTCATGGCACACTGAGGCTGCTGACACATGCATTTTCCAGGATACTGGACAGGCCTCCTCGTTAGCAGCTCCCAATTTGTGGGTTTCCTCCGAAGACACCAGAGCCTGCAGCTTCCTGGCATCCTGACCTCTCCTGCCACAAGGGGGCAGTTCTCTGGCACCCAGCAGTGGGGCTGCTGGACCCTAGGCCATATGAACCGGCCTCTGCACAGGCTCCTCCACTGTCCAGAAGGTGTGGAGCAGGGACCTATTCAATAGGAGGCACAGTTGTGATGCCGGACTTGAGCTGCTGAGGCTGTCGGTGGAGATGGCAAATTGAAACCATCATCTCGTTTGTCTGAGTGTTACAGGGTCTCGAAGGTCCAGAGCACAGGGTCCCAGGACCCCTGCTTTGTAGTCCATGCTGGGGGTTCCATGAGTTCTTCATACAGCAGCCTAGCTCGTGCTCTGTTTCCCTCCTCCGTCATCCAGAGAGGGCATGTGAAACATGGAGCTACTTTTGGGAGAAGCAGTTGTGATGTGTAACTTGGGGGGGGGGGCAGTCCATGAATCATTGAAGGAAGGCTTAAGAGCCAGAAGGACCCATCTTCCCCCAATCCCACTGCCTATTTGAAATCCTCCCAGCTCCAAGCCCCCGGGAATCCAAGAGTTATTCAAGAAATAAAATATAAATACCATGAAATGCCATGTTATTAGAATGAAGGGGGGGGGGAACATTGACATTTCAATTATTAAAACAACAAAAGAAGCATTGGACAACAGCCAACATTCTTTTCTGGTTAAAAAAAAAAAAAAAGCATTTAATAGACTTGGAGTAAAATAGAACATACTCAACATAATAAAGGGTGCATTTGAAAAGCCCACAGCTGGCTCCCAGCTTAATGGGAAAACAGACAACCTTTCCCTGATGTCAACAACACCAAGAACAGAATGGCAAGATTTCCCCCACAGCCACTCAGCATCCTACTGGGAGTGTTAGCCAGAGCAAGCAGGCAAGAAAAAGGAATGGCAGCCCAACTGGAAGAGAGGGAAGGAGCACTTTCTGTATGGCATGGGTTTATGCTGTGGCATTTCTAACACACACACACACACACACACACACACACACACACACACACACACACGTTGCAGGATACAAAATCCACACACAAAGTCAGCCACAGTTATAAACATTAGCCTTCAACAGCCCCCAAAAGGAAATAAAGTACACTAGATACAGGTCCAGGACAAGTGCCCAGGGCCCACCCACAGAATCAAAGCCGTGGTGTCAAGGCCACAGAGTCAAGCCCACATTTCTGGCCTGTTTCCGGGTACACATGGCTGAGCAATGACGGGCAGATGTTGGAAGAGGTCTGAGGAGCCAAGAAGGCATGCACAAGATTTGAGGCCTTGCAGGAAGATAGTGAGCCAGGCTCAGGGTAATGCTGCCTTTCCAAGTGTGGGTTCTACCTCCACTCAGCACTGTACACGGTTGGTCCTTAGTGCTCTCTGGAGATGAAAGCTGCTGTGACCTTCAGCACAGGCTTTTCCTCACACACCTTCTGCTCTGCCTGTCACAGAAGAGAGGGTCCTTATTGCCAGGCAAGACTGGCTCCTTGGTCTTCAACAGGGAGTCTCACAGGCTGAGGAATTCTGATAGGAGGGAGTGCACGGGATGGGGGGGGGGAAGCTAAGGGATTCGTACTAACCCTCAGGGCTAGGTTGGAACTTAGAGGGGCTGTACTTAGGAAACTCCAAGTAGCCTAGTCCTAATGCTGGCCTCTTGACAGGCTGGGCCTCCCTCCACTCTCACTAGCCAGAAGGGGAAACTGAGTCCATGAGTCTATGATGGGCAAGAGTAGCCTACAGTCTAAGAGAAGGAAAGTAGAGGACTCCTCGGACAGGAAGTGTCAGGGACGGAGGGTTCCTGACATCCTGTGTGACCAGTCTACAGTCTAAGGACATGGCGGGAGGGGGTGGTGGGGGGATAGGCAGCAAATGGATATGGATAGGGTGAGGGCAGGGGGCTGAAAGCAAGCCTGGGAGGCCATTGGGCAAGGCAGGATCGCCCCTACTTATTTAACTTAGAGGAGGGAAAAATAGGAAGTTCCTCGAGTCACTGGAACAGATTAGATCGTTCTAAGTGGGCTGAGGCACCCTCTCGGTCCTCCTCTTTCCAACTCCCCACCCTCCCTCCCCCCTTTCCCCTACACAACCCCCCCCACACGTTCCCTCCTCAGCCCTTCCCTTTCCAGCCTTCCCTCCTCAGCATTTCCCTCCCTAGCCCAACCACCCCTCCAGCTCTCCTTTCCTCAGTTCTCTCCACCCAAGCCTCAACCCCCTCCTCCCTCAGCTGAGGAGCCGCCAAGCCTCTCAGCTCCTAAGTGGGGCCCTTGGTGCTTTATGAGTCTCCCACCCCATAAAAGAGATCACAGCTGGGCAGTCCAGAACCTCTGGAAGCAGCTGGGCCAGCCGCAGCCTTGCTAGGCCCCGGGCCCAGGGAGGGTATAGAGGGAGAAGTCTGCCTCAAAATGTGGAGAGATCCTTGCCCCCCCCCATCCCCTAATCTACAGTGGCCCCCACCGGCCGCTGAGGGACTTGCTTGGCTTCCTCTTGGTCCCTGTTGGTCTCTGAGCCTTCCTCTGCTGAGGCAGAATGAGTAGGCAGGAGACCAGGTGCTGGACAGGCCCCAGCAGGCCCAGGCCTCTCCCCTGGACATCCAGAGAGATCGGACAGGAGTTGGTTTACAACAAACGCCTCCTGATTAATAAAAGTTTGATGGAAATTTCATATGTTGACTGAGGTCCTAAACATTTTCCAGGCACGTCTGGCAGAGGCCAAGCCGCCTGTTTATGTTCACAATGAGAACATTTTTTCCAGTGAGGTCCACAGCGATTGTCTCCTTCAGAACCAGCGTCGGGGACAGACACACTTGGAGTGGGGCCTCTGGGTTGCTGCTACCGCTAAGGCCCACCCCCCCAGTCGGTAACAACACTATTCCCCCCCCCCCCCGAAATAGAAGCCAGGTCCTTCCCCACAGTAGGAGCCTCAGATGAGAATCTTCTGTCTGTCCTTTCCTCACTAGGGTCGCAGATGCCCCCAACTCCACAGAGGGGCTTCCTGGTGCAAAGCCACAGGTGCAGAGCCTTGGAGGGGACTGCTTGTGTGAAACACCAGAGGGCGCCCTACCCTTCCCATGGGGTGGGGATTGGGCTTTTCCTACAGTGGTGGGGTCCAGCCTCCCCTGCTCAGAGCCTGGACCGGGGGTCCTACCGCGAGAGTAAGAGCACACTACCACATGTGTAGAACCCAGCGTACAAGCACGGATGTCTGGAGTGGTACTTGCGTTGGAAGTACGGGAGGCCGGATGGGTCAAGGTTCCAAATAACATCCTACCAGAGCTATACCAGGAGGACAAGGCCTTGCTCAGTCCCTCAAAGCATTCCAGACCCCTGGTCCACAATCCTAGCGCAGCCTCGGAGAGCAGCCACGTACAGAACTCACAGTTGTGCCTATCTGGCCCCGGTTCTGCCCCCTGGGCTTCTGCTGCCACGGGGGTCCGGTTTGGAGGTGGCAGTGACGGAGCAGTGTGCCAGCTGGGGCTCAGCCTGCCCTGCGGCTACACCAGGCCACCGTGTGTGGTCCTTGTGGGAGACTCATTTATTTTTCTTTCTCCCCCCCCCCTTCCTTTTTAATAAAATGCGTCGGAGCGGAAGCCAGACACCACCTCCATCCCGTGTCCTTATAAAATATGTGTGCCTGTGTATGCGCGTGCACGTATATGCAAGTGCATGCGTTCATGGCTTGCTTCGGGCAAGGATCGGCAGCCTACCTACCTATACCAGTGTCCACCTACATAACACACTACACCGCAACTCCACATCCCCAAATGGCCATCTCTCCGAGCAATGAGTAGGGCCAGGAGCCAGAACCCAGAGCCCAAACAAGCTAAATCTTGAGGGCTGTGGAGAGCTTCAGGTTTGAGGGCCCCCTGCTCTCCTACTGTGGGCTATGGGAGACCCTGCCGCTCCCCAACTCCCCCATAAAGCTTGCCTTATAGAACTCCCAGCCACTGCTTGCGGAACCCTGCGCCTTTGCACTGTGTTCCTCCACGTTATTTTGATCCCCCCCCCCCCAAAGAATTGATCTCTGCCACCTACCCTACTCTGACTATACAGATGCAATCTGGGCAAAAACAGAAACAAAAAAACCCTGTGAGCAGACCCTGACTAGCCTCACCACAGGCCATTGGGAACCCTCTTCTAACTGCTCCCTCCTCCCTGCCACCAAGGCCAGTGTCACCAAACTAGGCAGACACCAGCATGGACCTATATCTCCTAGGCCCAAGATGGGGCCTGTCTAGTGTAAGCTTCCAGCTGGCTTTGCCCTCTATCTGCACCCACCCCACACTGTGTTACTATCAGAGTTGGGGCCTCCTTAGTTGTGTCCTTTCCTGGGCCTGTGCTCTGTGTAGGCAGCATACGGAAGGCTCAGAAAGCAGAGAATTCTGGGAATGGCAGCCCACAAACCACCTTCCGTGCAGAGGCCACCTACCCAGCTCTACTTGGCCCCTCTCTTCATGTAGGCCCCTCCTTTGGCAGCTCTGAAGAAGCTGTTGCAACCCTCCCAAGGGGGCCTTGGACTAGGTTCTGGGAATACCTGACTGCCTTTGGGCCAGGTGGGTCAATAGATGGCTTTCCTTTTAGGGAGCACTTTCTCCTGAGCTAATACCCACGCCCACGACGGGGCATCTGCAGGATTGACCCCCCCTCCCCGGAACCCATCTATGCCCCTCGCAGAGGCCACCCCACACTAGCCTGTGCCTCTCAGGATCCACTCCTCTTGGGTTTTGCCTGCCTCCAGCCAGACACTGGCCTAGGACACCGCGGAACTTCCCCCCAGGATCCTTCCTCCTTACCCTCCCTTGTCTATCTCCAACCCCTTCCTACCTCTGGCTGTGTCCCCCTAATGTTTCCTAGAAATGCCATATTTGCTGGGCGGTGGTGGCGCACGCCTTTAATCCCAGCACTGGGGAGGCAGAGGTAGGCGGATCGCTGTGAGTTCAAGGCCAGCCTGGTCTACAAGGGAGTTCAGGACAGCCAAGGCTACACAGAGAAACCCTGTCTAGAAAAAACAAAAATAAAAAATAAAAAAATAAAATGCCATATTTATCCTCCCATGGGGCTATGTCTGATAAGGGTTCTTTGAATGAGAATGGTCCCTGTAGGCTCATATATTAAACACTTGGCCCTTTAGGGGGAGGTTTAGGAGCTGTGGCCTTGGTAGACGTGTGTCACTGGAGGTAGGCCCAGAAAGTTTGAAAATTCCATACCATTTCCACCTTTTTTTTCCTCTCAGCGTCTCATCCTGATGCCATGCTTGCTGCTTGTTGCCGTGTCTCCTCTACCACGATGGTCATTCATACCTCTGGTACCATAAGCCAAATTAAGCCCCCCTTTTCCATAAGTTACCTTAGTCAAGGTATTTTGTCACAACAATAGAAAAGTAACCGACACATGCATCGAGCTCTCCCGTGGTCCCCAGCCTCTCTCATCACGTTCATTCTCTGTCAAAGCCCTGGAGGAAAAAAAAGCATCTTCACAGGGCAGCATCTGGGAAGGCAGGTGTGGCGAGCTGGGATCATGGAAGTCAGTGGCTTGGAGGTGGAGGGGAGGAGAGAGAAGGTGACAACAGAGAGGAGGTTTAGTAGGGTGACCACCTGTGCCCCCTCTACAGGACATCTGGGAGTGTTCTCCAAAGCAGACACAGTCACTAATATGCCCCACAGCCTTTCACTTGGGCTATCCTTATGGCCCCGAGTCTGGCTTCCTGGCTATGCAAGATCTTCTTCGCAGGGGAGATCGCCGCCCATCTTCCTTGTCTCTGTGTGTCCTGCCTGGGATCAGGACCGGACTTAGAAGCAAAGAAACTTTATCCTGGAAACTCTGGCTTGCTCAGCGGCAGGGATGGCCTGTGGAATCCACAGAGTGAGGCAGGATTGACATATGGCTCCTGTACTCCGCTCCATCTTAGTGTGGACACCCAGCCGGGAGCATCCTGCCTCCGTAGATAGTCACCACACGTGGTCCTCTCCCCAAGCTGGTTCTCCCAGTTCCATCTGGCCCTTAGAGGTTTGCTGACTTGGTCAAACTGCCAGAGAGCCATCCCTGAACCCTGAACCCCCTAGCCCATGAGGATCATGGGGGCAGCGACGGCTTATGATCATGGAGTGATGATCATTCACTGTTGGGTTGAACCTCTCAGGTTCAAGGGAGTCAAGATGCAGCAGATTATGTCTTCTTAAGGGGCTCTGGGGGGTGACTCTTAGCAGACCTGACAGGAAGGAACACAATCTGCCTTCCCATAGTGAGCTGGCCCAGACCTGGGAAGGCAGATGTGCACACGTGTCTACAAAGGATAGATGGTATCTTTGCTGCCCCTGAGTCCCAGAGTGTGGGGCTCTATCACACCCTGGCTGTCTACTTGATCCTGAGCCAGGGTGCAAGGTCACTGGCCCTGTACCCGTGTCAGGAGTCTCTTTGACCCTACCTGTGGCATCACTTGTGCCCTGATCAGGGGGCCTTAGGCCAAAGAAGCAGGATCCAGAGGCCATCTGCGTTATTTCTGCAGGTAGAAGTCAGGAAAGCTCATGAGCCCTGAGCCATTTCACAAAGGGCCCCTCAGCCCCCATAGGGCCTGTCCCGGGAAAGCTGCGTGCCCAGTGATCACCAATCCACCCTTGTCTGCCTTCTAGAGACAAGGTCATTGCTCTCCCTCAACCCCTCTCTGTGACTGAGCCCACCAAACAGCAGAGACAGCCGTGCAGATGGGTACAGATAGCCAGTGAGGAGAGCCCAGCTCCACTGCTCCCTAAGTTCTTGGGTAGAGTAGTAGAGTTCATGCTCCCTGTAGAGGTATGAATGACAATGGCCCCCAGAGGCTCATGCATTTGAATGTGTGCTCTCTGGTTGGTGGAACTGTTCAGGAAGGATTAGGAGGTGTAGCCTGGTTGGAGGAGGCATGTCCCTGGCAGTGGGCTTTGAGGTTTCAAAAGCCCGCACAGGCCCAGTCTCTCTCTCTCTCTCTCTTTGGGCCTCCAACTTGCGGCAAAGATGTAAGCTCTCAGCTACTGTTCCAGTGTCATGCCTCCCTGCTCACTGCCTTGTTCCCGGCCACGATGGCCATGGACTGACCGTCTGAAACTGTAAGCCAACCCCCGAGTTAAATGCTTTATTTCATAAGCTGCCTTGCTCGTGGTGTCTCATCACAGCAACAGAAAACTAAGACACTCCTAGGATTTTGACTGATGCCACCTACTTGTCTGACCAGGAGAAAGACTTCTACTCCCAGGAGGACAAAAGGCCAGGGACAGGTAAGGTAGGTGGGGAAAAGTTCTGAGCCAGTGGGCCCCAGGCAGGGAGAATGCACCACAGGGGACGTGCATCCATGAGCATACTCCCATACACAAGTGTGTTGAGAACACAAGCACATACTCAGGCACTTAAACAGCACATTCTTGCACCCACAAACCTGCTTGTGCACATAAGCAATACCCATATGTGTACATAAGCCCAGAGCTATACCCAGAATCCCCCTCAATCACACATAGGAGCACACTTCATGCACACAAATGAGCATGCTCAGGCACATACAGCCAAGCACATATATGTTCGTACATACATCGGCAAACACATATGCACAATAATAAACATAAACACATAGGAGTCCCCTCATACACACAAATGAAAACACTCATGCTTATGCCCACAAGCGCATGCGCACACACACAGAGACACATACATGTGTGTGCCTGCTTGTGTACACATAGCACATACGCACATACCTCGACACAGAAGCCTACTAGACCACACGCTTGTAAGCATACACTTACACACACAGTGTGCTCACTCATATACAAACACACTCATGCATACACCACAGTGCACAGATAAGCATATTCTTGTACACACATATGTACTGTCACACATGCACACGTGGAGCACACTCATGAAGTTACAAACATGCACCAGGGTTGCTCACTCCAAGATGCATTTGGCCTGAGCATTTCTGGCCCAAGCCTTCCCAGTTTGGCCTCTCTCCCTTTCCCTGGCTCAGGGAAGCTTTGTGGGAGGCGAGGGGCAGCAGCAGCCGCCAGCAGCTGGACCTCAGAGCAGCCTGAAGCTTGGCTCCCAGGAGGACAGCCGCTGGGGCCTGTGTACATGTGTGAGAGGCCGGGCGACCCCCTGCGTGGACACAAGGGTGGACCCCAGGCTTGATTTATGATGGGCTCCTGCACATGTGTCAAACATGCTGTGTTAAGCACCGGCATAAAAATAATATATAGGTTACCACAACGTTTTTATGACCTTCCCCAGCCCTGCCCTGGAATGCCGGAATCTAGCAGGTGAAATAACACGCGTTTTAGCGGTTCCAGCCGCACCGGGTGCAGGCATAGAGCCTCGGCTGCCGAGCAGACTTCATCTGGGCCGGGTTCTTGTGGAAGCCCCAGCCAGTGGGATGCTGCCGCACCGTGGGGTAGCAGACGCCTGGATGCTGTCGAAGGTGCTTCTGAAGCTTGGAGGGAAAACTGTCCTGAAAGAGGAACACTCAAATGCGGTCTCTGCATGTCCCTTCATGGTGCACCTGCGTGCTATCTGTCCCAGGGCAGGCTGCTGGAGGCCGAGTCTTTCCAGGTGTTAGGTCATGGAAGAGTGCGGAGGAGGATCAGTGACAGCTCCAGGCAGGTGAGGGTGGCCATGGAGAAGCATCAGGTGTCCCCTGCATGTGACACCAGAGAGGACGCATCATTCGTTATTGCTGTGTGGTTAACATCTGCCCTCAGGCCCATCGAGCAGCATGTGGTGTTCTTGCTTCTGTCTTCACACTGGGGAACAGGATTTCCTCTCTCCACAGATGGGGAAACTGAAGTCTTCTACATCCATTGTTGGATGGACATCCTGAGGATGCAAGCCAGGTATGGAGGTAAACATCTGTGGTCCCAACACTGGGAGGCAGAGACAAGAATCTATGAGTTTGAGACTTTGAGGCCAACCTGGTCTACATAGCAAGGTCCGCGCTAGCCAAGGCTACCTATTGAGACCCTGTCTCAAAACAAAACAAACAACAAACAGCAAAAACAAAAGCAAATAACCCAAGCACCACCCTTTGGGAGGTAAGTGGGATGGGTTTTCTCAGCTGGCTACCCAGAGCCATATAGACTGGATGGATCCCTGCAGCTAGGATAGTAGACAGTAGCTAGTCTGCTGTGACTGGGGACTTGATGTGCAGGAACACAAAGGCAGCTCAGGCTCTTGTGGGCAGGAGGACAACTCTACCCTCAGTTCAGGGGGGACCTGGGAACTGCTGGCTAGGCATAGGCCTTGGTCTCCCCTGGCCCTCTGTCCATTAGGCCTGCTGTGGGGCACCCCAAGGTGCCTAGGTTACTGAATAAGACTGTGCCTTCTAAATCCTTGCCGCAAGCTCTTCTCTCATGCCCCTGCAAGGCCCCTCCACAGGGACCTCTCCTGGGTAGGTTTCTGTCCCTGCAGTACCAGGGCTGTCCCTGCAGTAAGGGGCAGTCATTCTGTACTTCAAGAAGAGGATTTTGGTGGAAGCTACCTTGTCAGGCCAGCAAGGGAGGAAAAGAGACACCCCTCCCCTGGGTGAGGTGGGTTGTTCTCACAGGGTGAAGCTAGGGGACCATGGATGAGGTTGGCCTGATGCCACCTCTGGCTGGGCAGTTCAGTGTGCTGACCTCCCACCCAGGAAGGACCTTATAACAGCCCAATGAGAGTGAGGCCTGAGGTACCCGGCCCCGCCCACAAGCTACCCCGCTCCTGCCCCATCTACCAGGTGCTACTTCTTTATCATTATTATTATTTATTTATTTTATTTGCATTGGTGTTTTGCTTGCATGTATGTTTCTGAGAGGGTGTCAGATCCTCTGGAACTGGAGTTACAGACAGTTGTGAACGGCCATGTGGGTGCTGGGAATTGAACTCAGGACCTCTAGAAGAGCAGACAGTGCTCTCCAGCCCCCAGGTGCTACATCTTAACCCTTCTCCACCTTATCTTTTAGGGGGAAAAAGACTACATTTCTTTAGTCTAGAGAGATGACTCAGTTGTTAAAAGTACTTACTCTTATACATAATCCAGGAGGAGTTGCCAGAGCCTGCATCACGGCTACATCTCCAGCTTTGGTTTCCCCGGATGAGCGGGCAGTGCTTTTTAACTGCTGAGCCACCTCTCCAGCCCTCTGGGAAGCCTTAAAAACATTACTAAACCATTTGTTTGTTTGTTTTATTTTCTTTACAATATAAATCAATCTCTCTCTCTCTCTCTCTCTCTCTCTCTCTCTCTCTCTCTGTGTGTGTGTGTGTGTGTGTGTGTGTGTGTGTGTGTGTGTGTGTGTGGCCTTGGTTGTCCTGTACTCTCTTTGTAAACCAGGCTGGCCTCAAACCCACAGAGATCTGCCTGCCTCTGACTCCCCAAGTGCTGGGATTACAGATGTGTGCCACTGCGCCTGTCAACAATATAAATCTCTTAACCTCCGCAGCAACTCTTCTGACATGGCAGGGTTTTACCTTCTCAGCTACAATCTTACCCACTGCCTAGAAACAATCCTATGATCTCACGATCTCACGTAGGTTCCTTAGCAACCCTTGAAATAGGGCTTCGGGTGCAGCCCAAACTGGTGCATACTGCTATTGTGAAGACAATTAAAATTCTCTTTAAGAAGGGCCTCCCCGTCCCCCCGCCCCGCACCCCCGGTATGTCTTGTCATTCCCCCGAGGGCCTCTCTGATGCTGATCTCCTCAATGAACCCCAACTCCATCTCATATTGGTTCCCCTGACACTATTCCCTGTGGCGAGGGCAGTGATCCAGCTCTGTCATTCACTCCAAGGCTTAGGGAACATTGCGGAAGAGAAGACGGGAAGAATGTAAGAGCCAAAGAAAGGGCGGGGTGCTGCGGAACCTCGGAACACGCATGCTGTGGCTTTGCTGTCTTGAACTTGCAGCATCTTCAATTGCTCACACAACACTGGGCCCATTAACACTGTCCCAGGAAAAGGGGGGGGGGGGCTCCTGAGGCCTACACCATTCCTAGTTGATGAGAGAAGGAAGATATTTTTTTTAGTGCTGTAGCCGCTGGTGAGTTACCCGTGCTCCTCCTGTACATGATACCTGGCCCACGAGCATGTTAAGCGACCCTAGTTAAATCAAGCGGGTTACAAAATAAAAGACAAGAAAGTAGAAGGAAGGAGAAAGAGCTTGGTGGGAATGGAAGGGGAACAGGAGAGAGTGTCTTAGTCAGGGTCACTATTGCTGTGATGAAACATCATGACCAAAGCGACCTAGGGCGGAAAGAGTTTATTTGGCTTAGGCTTCCACATCACTGTTCATCATGGAAGACGGTCAGGACAGGAACTCAGGTGGGGCAGGAACCTGGAGGCAGGAGCTGGTGCAGAAGCCACAGAGGGTGCTGCTTCCTGGCTTGCTCCTCACGGCTTGCTCAGCTTACTTTCCTATAGAACCCAGGTCCACCAGCCCAGGTGTGGCTTCACCCACAATGGGCTGGGCCCTCCCACATCAATCACTAATTAAGAAAATGCTCTACAGCCGGGCGGTGGTGGTGCTCGCCTTTAATCCCACCACTTGGGAGACAGAGGCAGGTGGATCTCTGTGAATTCGAGGCCAGCCTGGTCTACTAAGTTAGTCAAGGACAGCCAAGGCTACACAAAGAAACCCTGTCTCGAAAAAGAGAAAAAGAAAGAAAGAAAGAAAGAAGGAAAGAAAGAAAGAAAGAAAGAAAGGAGATTGCTCTACAAGTTGCCTATAGCCCACTCTTTTTTGGGGGGCACAAGGGGATTGGAAACAGGGTTTCTCTGTGTAGCCTTGGCTATCCTGGGCTTGCTTTGTGGACTAGGCTGGTCTTGAACTCACAGAGATCCACCTGCCTCTGCCTCTCAAGTGCTGAGATTACAGGCGTGCACCACTGCCCCAGGGCTATAGCCCAATCTTGTGGAAGCATTTTCTGAACAAAGGCCCCCTCTTCTCCACCAACTCCAGCTTGTGTCAAGTTGACATAAAACTAACCAGCACACAGGGTGAATATGGTCAAAATACTTTATATACATGTATGAAAATGTCATAATGAAACCTATTACTCTGTATAATTAATATACGCAAAAACGAAACTTAAAATAATAAAAAATAATTTGCCTTTTCCAGAGTGGAGTCCCCTGAAGGGTATAGAATTCCTCAGACTGCTGGCAGCAGTTCTGGGCTGTGTCATCGGCTTGCCACCTCCCACCCTTCCCATCCCCCACCCCCACATATCACGAAGGCATTGGCCAGGATGAAGTCTTGGCCTAGATTCCACACCCCGCTCTGGATGGGGCTAGGGAGTGTGGCCTGATGAGAGTGTGCCTGAGGTGCCATTGAGACTCAATACACAATGACGGATGAAGGACCAGGAAGTGAATGGGGAAAAATTCTAGGAGACGGGGCTCAACAGGCCTCTTCAGTAAACACACACACACACACACACAGCCCTGAGTCTCCATTCCATGCGGTACTCCAATGATGTGTTCCTTTGCCTGAGAGGGCACGGGGAGGGACTGAGGCTCAGAGTAAGTCAGCTTCAGAAATGCTTTGTTTCTTCTGAGGGGCTCTAGTAAGAACCAAAAGGCCCAGGGAGATTCCAGGACAACCTACCTTGGCTGGTGACAACACAGAACCGCCATTTCAGTCCTTGGTTTCACCCACATACCACTCTTGGGCCATTCTGACCCTGTCGGGCTTCCAGACAGCTGAGGGGGCCACACCTGATCTGGGAAATGGCCTGGGTGAGGTCCACGTTGGTGCCCCCATGAGTCCTGTAGGGCTAGCAGGGCATAACCAGATGGGCTTGGGGTCATGTGGACTCTGCTATTATCACAGGCACTGTTCCAGAACAGTGTTCTAGAATACTTCACAAGCTCTGGAGGTGGTGGGCTAGATGGGGCCTCAATATGTCTTGGTTCCAAAGTAGGCACAGGGCTCCACCCACTCTGGCTTTCAACCTCCTGATGTTCCTGGCTCTAGCTTTGTTTCTGTCTGTCTTTATTTGTCTCCTTTTCATCACATCTCTCCCAATCTCTTTGTTTTTGTTTTTGTTTTGTTTTGTTTTTTCGAGACAAGATCTGTCTGTGTTAGCCTTGGCTGTCCTAGACTTTCTTTGTAGATCAGGCTGGCCTCAAACTCACAGCGATCCACCTGCCTCTGCCTCCCAGAGTGCTAGAATTAAAGGCATGCCCAGCCCCTCCCCCCAGTCTCTTATGTTCTCTCTCCCCCCCACCCCCACCCCCGTTTATTTCAGTTTGACTCCAGGTTTTCCCCATATTTGTCTTTTCCTCCGTCTGTTTTTCTGACTTCTTGAATCTCTCTTCTCTGCTTCTCCCTCTCCCATTTAATCTGTCTCCCTGCTTGTCTTCATGGCTCTCTCTCAGCTGATTCCTTCCATCTCTCCCTCCCTGTCTCTCTTCCTAGCTCTGTATCTTTGTCATCTGTCCTGTCCTCAATCTTTCTATCTTTTCCTGTCTCTGTCTCTGTATTTTTGCCTTCCTTATCTCTATCTGTAGCTCTGTATCTCCTGTTCTCTCTCTCTCTCTCTCTCTCTCTCTCTCTCTCTCTCTCTCTCTCTCTCTCTCTCTCTCCATCCACTTTTGGACCCATTGCAGGTCCTTAGGAGCCCCAGGACTCAGCACTAGACACTGGGAAGTTTGGCCAGCCTGATGGATTTCCATCAACTCCTTTCCTATCAAGACCCAGCAGAGTGTGGCCTGGGATCTTATAGCCTTGGTGGCGTTCTGAGGGCTGGGCAGCACTGAGAAACCTGGAGCCAACCTGGAGCCACAGCTCAATCGATGTTGGGAGAAGTGCAACCTCCTGCTGGATCTCACCAGCCCAGCTAGGGGATTGGGAAAGAATTCCCGGAATTTGCTAGGAGGGGGAGGGAGGGTTGCCAAGGCAGGCAGCAGATGCCTGCAGGAGGGGTTCAAGATTTCTCTCTTCCTCCAGTTTTCTATGGTTGACAGAGCTGTTGCATTTAGAAGCAGCAGAAACCATAATGGCTAATGGTCCCCAAAAGGCTATTTTCTACATGCTGGGCACACTCTAGACCCTCACAGTTACAGCCTCCTCAGGCTGGCTTCAGGCCCTGTCCTCCTCCTGTCTGGGTCACAGCCTCAGCCTGGGCTCATGGACACATCCCCAGCTCTGCCTCTGGTCCTAGAGTCTCAAAGGTAAATGGTAGATTCCCTTCCCAGGGGGAGGAACGGGGCTCGGATAGCAAAAGGAGATAAGACCCATCCCAGACAGGCCTGCACCTGGGGAAGTTCCACAAGACCCATGGGAGTTAGCTGCAGGGAGCTGGCCAGGTTACCCTGTGCCTGAGTCCCGGTGTGGGAAGGATGGAGGAGCTAGGGCCATATGGGTGCCTCAGTCCGACCGAGGAAAGGGCTTCCAAGACTGCTCCGGTAATATACCTCTTAGGAGCTCAGGAGAAAGGGGTGACATCCTGGAGTGGTGGCTGTCTTCAGAGCCAGTGTGATCATAGGGCCAGCAATCTACTTGACAATGCCTTCCTTCTCATTGGAGAGTCCCAACCCCAGTCCAAGCTTGCGATTAGCCCTCCTGCAGGAAGGGAACATGCCCACAAGCTCTTTCAGAGAGGACAGAGAAAGCAGAGCTGGGTCTTCACTCGCAGCTCAGGGTTTGCCCATGGAGATGTCCTGAACCAGGCTTTACCATTAGGTAATGTTGAGCTCCCGTGCGCTGGGTCCAGAGCAGATGCAACCAGAAGGAAACAGGTATCAAGAAGGCCTGATGGTTCCTTCCCACCCCACCTCCTCCCCTCCCAGCACCTCTCTGAGTCTGGGACAGGTCTGTTCTCCTTCTGGCACCTGGTCCTTTTGCTATCTGAGCCCCATTCCTCCCCCTGGGAAGGAAATTTACCATTTACCTTTGAGACTCTAGGACCAGAGGCAGAGCTGGGGATATGTCCATGAGACCAGGCTGGGGCTGTGACCCAGACAGGAGGAGGACAGGGCCTGAAGCCAGCCTGAGGAGGCTGTAACTGTGAGGGTTTAGAGTATGCCCAGCATGTAGAAAAATGGCTTTTGGGGGGCTATTAGCCATTATGGTCTCTTGGGCTGAGGCCAAGGCCATCTGACCAATGTATGTGTTCCTCGCCCTCAGCAATATGAAAGCGTTATCTAAAAGAAGCAAAGGGGCCCAGGCTGCGCTGTCAGAAAGAACCCTTGAAGAGGTGCAGGAGGTAGAGGATCTGGCCTGAGGGTTCTTGTCTGATCTCCCGAGCTCCCCAACCTTTTCTCTTCCCCACAGTGACCTCCACAAACCCAGAGGACTCTCCTCCTGCAGGCCATGGTCCAGTTCTCACCTTAGGTGCCATCCGGGTGGGGTTCCCAGGACCCAGGAGCACCCAGAGGGCCGTAAGGTGCAAGAGGTCCCCAAATGTTTGCCCTTTCTTCTCTCTCAGTGCTCAGTTTCTCTTGGAAGCAGCGAACATGAAGGAGAAATGAGTAGGGTGACCATCTCCACCAGGTTCTCAGCACCCTCAGAACTTCACAAAGCTGGATCTGCCTCTTTGAGACACCACCTAAGGGGTGACATTTCTTGGATTATTAACAGATTCTTCCACTGGAAAGGGAGAATAAGCCAGGCAGGGAGGCTGTAGGCCTGGGGTGTGACACAAGGTGTGCCCAAACAGGTGCACACATGTATGTAGATGGGGCCCCCACAGGCTCATGGTTCTGCAAACAGAGTGAATGGTCCGTCCCATGCTGAAATACAGAAGACCCACAGGCCTGCACGCACCCAGGGCACATGGTCTCCTAGGAGCCTAGTACTTACACGACACATGTAAATCCCATTGCATCAGCCATTAATGTGAGATGGTTATGAAGTTGGATGTCTACACACAAGCCATGCACCATCACACCCAGTGTCTGCAGAAGTACATACAACAAACATACAATAGCCCACGGATGAACCTGGGCTTTACAGTGTCCTTGTTGCCCGCTCTCAGCGCCTTCTTGAGTTGCTGGGAGAGTCGGAAACCGTGTGGATGAGACAGGCAAACACAAGAAATAGTTCAGATGTTTAGTATCAAGACCCTATTTGGTGTGAGTTATGCTCACCTCCCTTCTAATAAGACCCTTGACAGCCTAATTCCTTTGCCTGCATGTACTATACACCGTTCTCTCTCCCTCTCCCCCCCTCCCTCTCTCTGAGCAAGGCACCAAACACCCTCAAAACCTCATCAGACTCTGACCTGTATCACGCTACATGCACGTCCCTCTCTGAACAGTAGTGTTTCCTGGCCCCTAATAGCTATCAGATTTAGAGTTTCTATTCTTTTGGTTTGGTTTGGTTTTGAGACAGGGTTTCTCTGTGTAGCCCTGGCTGTCCTGGACTCGCTTTGTAGACCAGGCTGGCCTGGAACTCACAGGGATCCGCCTGCTTCTGCCTCCTGAGTGCTGGGATTAAAGGCGTTTGCCACCATTGTCCGGCTAGAGTTTCTATTCTATTCAAATGTTTTCCCAGGATATCCAAGTACTCAGAATGGAAAAGCTGATCTGGCCTGAATGAATCTTGGGTACACACATAATAAGGCAAACTGTGTCCTTTAAAGTGAAGTTTTAGGATGTTCAAGATGGCTCAGCAGTTTAGGCACTGAGCTCAATCCCCAGGACCCATATGGTGGAAAGAAAAACAATGCCATGAGTTGGCCTCTGGCCTCTACCTACATGTGTGATTATGTATGTACACTTGCACACACACACACACACACACACACACACACACACACACACACACACACACAGAGCTAATAAGATTAAAAAAACAAAGTCAACAATAAAGCGAGCCTTGCATGGTAGCTCACTCCTTTAAATCAGCACTCAGGAGGCAGAGGCAAACAGATGAGGACAGCCTGCCTGATCTAAAGAGCAAGTTCCAGGCCAGGGCTGCAAAGTGAGACCCTAGCTCAAAAAACAAACAAACAAGAAGAAAAAAAAAAAAAGAAAAAACGAAAGAAAGAAACAAAACAAACAAACAAAAAACCAAAGTCATCTTGAAGGAGAATTTCCTGGTTACTATTTTCTGCCTAGGCATAATTATGTATACATATGATTAAAACTCAATGTATTACCAACAGGGGCATGTGCAATATTGTAAAAAAAAAAAAAAATGAATGACCTAGTCTGTCAGCCAAATAAAGAACCATCATCACTATGCTCCTTAGTAACCAAGTTCCCCTTCTTTTGAACCCCATAAAGGACTCACCAAGCACTAATTGGGCCTTGGGTGTCCACATTCATGTGCCCTGCTGTCAGCATCAACAGTGCATCCTTTTCCTGTCTGTACTATTGCTTCGCTTTTGAATAGTTGCCTTTCTGTATTTGCAAGTCTTTGTGAGCCCTTGTTTTCAATTATTTGGATAACAGATCAAGAGCTGAAACCATAGGACCCTGGCCCTGACCCTAACCACCTTCTCATCACTAGACTCACAAGCCATGGGCTGACATCTGCTCTCACATGCAGCCCCTGGGTGCACAGCATCTGGTGGAAACACCAGCAACTTCAGGAAAGTTCCTGGGAGCTTGGAGCAGGGAGGATTTGGCTATCTTCAGGAGGGAGTGTACCAGGCTTCTCCCAGAAGTGGGCACCATCTCCCCTGGAATCCCAAGGCCCAGTGGCTGCCTAGTGCTACAGATGTATGTCACAGCAGCCACTCATGTTGTCCACATAGACAACAGGGTTCTCATTTCTGTTTGGCGGGCCCGTGGGGACAAGGACTTGCTACCATGCTCTCTGGTAATGAAAAATGTACTCTTTTTAAAAAAAGATTTACTTATTATTTATACAGTATTTGCCCACACATGTACCTGCTCACCACAAGAAGGCACCAGATCTCACTGTAGATGGTTGTAAGCCACCATGTAGTTGCTGGGAATTGAACTCAGGACCTTCGGAAGAGCAGATAGTGTTCTTAACCTCTAAGCCATCTCTCCAGCCCCTGAAAAAATGTACTCTTGATGCTTGTTAAAGACAGACTTAGAGGGGCCATCCCAGTAGGGATTCTATAGCGCTTCCTAACATGGCCTCACAGTAGGGAGAAAGATAAAACTGGATCTTGAACACATTTGGGTAGCAGTTACATCCAGAAACAGGAGGGGTGAGTGGTTAGGGAATGACCAAGAGGAAACAACAGGTAAGGGGACTCTGGTCCAGCCCATCTGACAGGGTCCTACTGAAGACCAGCTTGATGAGCAGATAGCACCTGGGGCTAGGGACCGAGAAGCCAGCCAGACATCCAGGCCACCAGGTATCCAAGGCGGGCCTTCCAGCTGAGCTGCCTTAGCAGGATCTCGATAAGCTAGATATGCAAAGGTGTACGTGACTGCCTAAAGCCAGAGCTCCAAAGAACCTGAGTAATGCGGCCACCTCAGCATGCCTCTTTGCCTCCAGAACCCATCGGCCAGGTGTCTCTGGCTGAGCGTTAGTTGGCCTGGACTCCTGAGTCTAAACTGTCCTAGTATCCACTGCTCTTTCCCAGAAGGCACTAGCCCTGGAGGGGCCCCCAGCTAGTGGAGGAACCATGCAGGCTGCCAGTCTTGTCCCCTATGGTGCTCTCTCAACTCAGGAGCACAGGACAGAGGACAACTGGTCAGTGGTGTCTAGGACAGCTGTGATACTCTATTCAGGGCCCATTTCCTCAGTACTGCCTACACCAGGCCCCTCTGAAAGTCCCCTGGGTCGGAAACTGCCTTCTGACTGCCTCCCCTTACTGCCCAGGAGCCAGGCCTGGCCTGCCCACCAGAGTAAGCTAGGGGGCAATGGGCTGCTTGCTCTCAGATGGGCAGAGGTGATGAGGAAGGTAGAGGCTTGGAGCTGACTTTGATTACCTGGCCCCTCTGTGCCTCTGGGTCTGATAGAGCTGTGGCCAGCCCCCTCCTAGGCCTCAGTTTTCTCTCTCCATCCTCTTGCCACCGGTCTGCTCCATCTTCTTTTTACTGAGTAGTCATTTCCTGTGCAAGGCCCCTGGATTGGGGCTCCATAGATGGCTCAGCTGTTAAGAGTACTTACTGCTAAGTCCCCAGGATCCACACGGCAGTCCACAAATACCTGTAACCCCAGTTCCAGATGACTAAACACTTCTTCGGGCCTCCTTTTATGTATGGGTAGTGTACATAAGCACATGACAGCAAACACACACACACACACCTGGGTCTAGTGAGGTGGACACACAGATCAGGCACATGTGGGGAGCATTGTGGGGACCCAGGATGGAGCGAGGCATCTGGGGAGTGAGTGTTCACGTAAGGAGGTGTTGTAAGGTGAAGAAGTCTTTTATGAGCTGAGAAGCCCTGCTCGATACTTGGGCTAGGAAGCCAGAGGGCAGGAGGTCTGAGGAGGGTGGCTCTCTGTGACCTGTAGTTCTGGGAACACACACGGTACCCGAGCTGATTGTAGAAAATGGGAAGAGTCTCTGGCTCCCCTGGAGTGCCCCCTGCACCTATGAACAGAAACAATGACCACTGAAGAGCATGTCCATGCCCAGCCAAGCTTCCTCATGCTGCCGGCTAGGGAGAATGTACTTTATAGCTCTAGGGAAACACCCTCAGGGCCTGGCCCAGGTGGGTTAAACTGCCTCTTGACTGAGAGTAGGGAGCTGATGGAAATCCTTTCCCTGGCCTTCACAGGGAACACGTAGGAGGCCCCAGTGCTTCTGCCTCCCCATCACCACCACTGCACCACTGATCAGAACGTCAGACCTCAAATTCTTCTCCCCCCCCCCCCCCAGAGCTCAGGGCCCGAACCTGAGCCCTTGGAATCCCCGCCCCCAATGTCCAAAGCGCTCACCCCCAAGAGTTGTGACACATGACATCTGTCACCTCACTACAGCCTTGCTGCCTCCACCCAGCAAACACCAAGGTCATCTGGTATCACCAATATATAGGGCAAGTGGCGCAAGGCCTCCGTTGGGGAAAGAGAGGGTGACCCTGGCACTGAGCCAGGACAGGGAGGAGCCTTGGGGGAAAGCGGTACCTAAAGAGCAAAAGAAATCATTTGGCTAACCTAAATAGCAGCCTGTCCCTTACCACCAGCTGTTCACTGGGACTCTCCCTGGCACCTCCTTGACCCCAGGCTGCTGCTGTGTCAAGGTCAGGATGTCATGGTCCCATCTTGGTTTCAATCTCCCCTTTTTGCTTTTCCTTGTAGTCCTCACGGCCTGTATCTCTGTGTCTCTGTCCCTCCCGCTCTTCTACTCTGCTGCTCCGTGTCTCTGTCTCAACATCTGTCTATTATTGTTGTTTTGAGATGAGGTCACATGGGCATAGCCCAGGCTGTCCTGGACCTCATAACCATCTTTCTTCCTCAGACTCTTCAGTGCTGAGATCGCAGGTGTGAGCCAGCACCCCCCTCTGTCCCTGCCTCTCTGTCTCCCTCTCTCTGGGCTCATTTTTGTGCCCCCTCCTCCGTTCTCTATCTGAAGCTTTCTGTGTCTCCCTCCCTTTATCTCCACCTCCCCTTTTGTCCCCGGTTCCCATTTCTGCCTTTCTGCCTGCCTCCTGTCTCTGTCGCCCCAAAATTCCTCCCTGCTGGTCCCCAGATGTTCTCCTCTGGGCTGAGGGTGGTGCGGGGGAGGACAGTTCATAAACAGCCCTGTTGTTGCAAAGCTACTTTCATCTCTGGCCAGGAATTTGACATCACAGAGTAGAGGGGAGGTCACATGTGTGCTGCCTGCCAGGGGCACTCCCAGGAGAAGGCCTTCAGGTAGGCGGCAGGAGGTGGCCACTCCCACAGTGCCTGTGAGAGAGAACATGACCTCAGTAAGCACACACCTTCCACTTACTGTGCAGGCAGGGCATTCCCATCCTGAGAGAGAGCGAGCAAGAACCAAGGCTGGAGCACAGCCAGGAGGAACAGTCTGCCATCAATCTGCCCGTCCCGCCAGAGACACAACAGGCCAGCGCAGCGGTCTATGCAGTACCACCTGACGCAGAATGGCCAGCCTCAACACTCACCAGAAACACAGCCCAGGTTCTATATTCTGTCCGTCCCCGCCCCCCGTCCTCTCACCCTTGTTTTATAAGGTGACCCCATATTCCCTCTCCGTGTCCGGTCCCTCACACTGTGAGGTGACCCCACATGGCCTTTGGTGTCTCGTTCCTCATTCTTTGAGGCGACTCAATATCCTATCTCTCAAGTTGTTGTGGTTTGCATAAGTCCCTCATAGTATCAGATGTTTTAACATTTGGTCTCCACTTGGTGGCGCTGCTCGGGGAGGTTTAAGGGGTGCATCCTTGTTGGAGGAAGGGTGTCACTGAAGGCAGGCTTGGAAACCTAAAGACTCCTTGAGATTTCCAGTTCCCTTTTTCTGCTGCCTGCTTATGATTCAAGATATGAGTTCTGTACCCCTGCAGGATGGATTCATATCCTTCTGGATCCACAGGCCAAAATAAATGGGGCCCTCTATAAATTGCCTTGGTCGTAAGTAACTAATACACTTATTCTCTGAGGTGACCTGATATGTCGTCTTCTTAATGCCCTGTATCTCATGTTCTGTGCCCTTACTTGTCCTCTTGGTGACCTGTCCCTCATGCTTTGAGGTGATCCTACGCATCCTCTCAGTGCCCATGCCCCTATAGCATATTCATGCAAACTAATTCCTCAAGAGTCTGGGGATCTGGGCAAGCCTGGGTCTGCACCCAGCCCTTGGTGAGTAGGGTGGATAGTGTTCGTGTCTTTGCTGGCCTCAAGGCCTCTCACTAGCTTCCTGCTTTCCTGGAGTTGACCTTCTGGAAGATAAGGCATCCATCGAGCCACCCTAGGTCCTGGCACAGTTGAGGCATCCTGTCTCTTCCACATCTCAGTCCATTGTAATGAATCTGAATCTTCCAGGAGCCTGGCTGGTTCAGGATGGTCCCTGGGCAGCGGGACCCTACCTCTTCTTTCTACAGGTCCTGGAGCAAGAAGCCCAAATGTGCCCTAAGCTCTCTGAGCCCTGGCAGGAAATCCCCAGCTGTCCCTTCTGCAGCCCCAGAGATGCACCCTTGTGGTCCCTGCAGCTGTGGGGCTCTGATGCCTCTTCTTGCTGAGTTCATTCACTGAGGGCCTGGTGCAGCCCCAGGCCGACTCAGCCCTCCTGGCCAGCTCCCCAGACCCTGAGCCAAGAGGTGTGATTTCATCTCGGGAGAATCCAACAGCATACGGCATTTACATAAGTAGTCCTCCTGTGCCCTGCCCCCATAACCAGACAAGAAGAAAGGCCCCGAGCCCGTGAGGCCAGGCCTCCCTCTGCCGGCTCCTGGGTTCTTCTTTGGCTATTGACAGTCAGTCTTTTCCATTGTCTCTCAGTGTGCAAAAAGAGTGCACAAAACCTCCCTCTGCGTCCAGGGACCTCTCCCTCTAAGCAGCTTCCTCAAGAGCACTGAGACAGAACGCCAACTCAGTCATGACACGTAATCCTTGAGGCTACCTGCAGGTGGCACACTGGAGTCTGAGGGGGTTTGACCGGAGAACAAGAAGGCCTGGAGGTCCAGAACACAGTTCTTGGGCCTCAGGAGACTCTAGTTGCTGTCGGAGGAACAGGCCTAGGCTGAATCACTAAGAGGCCAAACCCCAGGTTTCTTGATTGGGGCTTCAGGGAGAAGGCTTGATAGGGGCGGGAAGATGAGGGTGAGCCTCCTGGCACAGGTACTTTGAGGGGTGACAGAAAGTGGGACGTCAGAGAGGCACAGTGCTAGCCAGTTCTCTAAGCTGAGCAGGCTTAACCCTCACTCCAGTGTGCCCTAGAAATGGAAGCAAAGGCTGTGGGGGGAGAGAGACCACTGGATGAGGCAGGCCCAGTTCACTGAGTCTCTGGCCTCAGAGTGTGCCCCTATCTCTCCCTCCCCTTCTGTCTCTCTGCTTTTTTTCATCTCTCTGTGTCTTTCTCTCTCTCCCTCTCCCTTCTCTCTTCTCCCCCCCCACCCCCGCCCCGCTTATCCTCATCTCTCTGTCTCTGTCTTTTTCTGTTTCTGCCTCTCTCCCTCCCTCCCTCCCCCCTTCCCCTCCCCTCCTCTTTGTATATTCATCTCTGTCCATCCTCTATCTCTTTCTCTCTGTCTCTCTTTTTGTTTTTCGAGACAGGGTCTCTCCGTGTAGCCTTGGCTGTCCTGGACTCACTTTGTAGACCAGGCTGGCCTCGAACTCACAGCAATCTGCCTGCCTCTGCCTCCCAAGTGCTGGGATTAAAGGTGTGCGCCACCATGCCTGGCTCCTGTCTCTCTTTTCCCCTCAGTGTCTGTCTACCTCTTCCTCTCCTCGTCCCTCTGTGTCTGTCTTTCTGACTCTCATCATCTGTCTCCTTATCTCTTCCTGACGGTCTCTGTCTCTCTATCTCCATCTCTCTATCTGAATCTATCTCATTATCTGTCTCTGTCTGGTCATCTCTCCATCTCTCTATCTCTATCACTATGTTTCTGCATCTCTTTCCATTCCTGTCTCTTACTGTCTGTATCTCTCCATCTCTAGCTCCCCTGTCTCTGTCTGTCCCTGACTCACATTATCTGTCTCTCCATTTCCCTATGCTTCTGAGTCAGGCTGATGGGCCTCTGCCTTAAAGAAGCCAAGAAGTCAGCCGGGCATGGTTGCGCACACCTTTAATCCCAGCACTTGGGAGGCAGAAGCAGGCAGATCTCTGTGAGTTCGAGGCCAGCCTGGTCTACAAAGTGAGTGCAGGACAGCCAAGGCTAATAAAGAGAAACCCTGCCTTGAAAAACAAAAACAAAACAACACACACACAAAAACCCCAAGAAGCCAAGAAGAAGCCAGAGAGGTGGAGCGGGAGGCTCACCAAGTTAGGGTAGGAAGAGGCTGGAGGGACTGGGCTTGTATGCTGTCTCTGCCCTTAGGCCTCACTCCCACTCTCAATCAATGAAGTAAGTGCTGTCTGGAGGCAGTGCTGCCACACAGTGCTCCACTTTTGCCTATGACCTGAGATGGGTACAGCCCCAGCCCAGGGCCCTAGAGGCAGGCCAGGTGGGGATGAGGGAAGACAAGCACCGTGCAGACTGCACACTGTGCACTGAGACCCTGCTACCTCAGACTCACCCTGAAAGGCAATGTAACAGCGGCCAAGTTGGGCCTCGGGCAAGAAGGAGTCTATGCTGTGGCTTATGGTCTGTGTTGTGGTGTTGGACTGAGACAAAGTTGTGTCAACCAGAGAGCAGCAAGCATGAACCCCCAGCTGAGGTGGTGGCTTAAATCCCCACTTCTACCTCACTGAAAGATTTCAGCTTTGGGGGCTGGAGAGATGGCTCAGAGGTAAAGAACACTGGCTGCTCTTCCAAAGGCCCTGCATTCAATTCCCAGCAACCTCTGGTGGCTCACAACCATCTATAATGAGATCTGGTGCCCTCTTCTGGCCTACAGGAGTACATGCAGGCAAAACTCCTGTATACATAATAAATAAATCGTAAAGGGAAAAAAAAAAAAAAAAAAGATTTCAGCTTTGGGCTCCGAGCCCTCCTGGGAGAGCCATCTCTAATCTGGACTCTTGACCTCAAGGCCTCAAGAACCAAGACCCATCACAGTCTCATCCTCCCTGGACGTGGCTCTAACCAGCCCATCTAGTCAGCCCCTGTTAATGTGCCCAAGTGGCTCTCGAACAGGCAGGATGAGCCCTCTGTCCTGTGGTCAGCTTATCTGAGGACAGGAGTCACTAGGAGGAGGCATGAACCAATATGTCTTTTTTTGGCTGACCCCTAGCTGTCACACGGGCCATGCTCCTGGCCGACCCCTGGGTCACCTAGCTGATTCTTTGGCTGTCTCTCTAATTTGAAAGTCTGGTTGACCCCTGGGTCTCCTGACTGATGTCTATTGAAACTCCCAGCTGGCTGCCTGATCTGACCCTCTCCCATGCCCTCAGAGGTAGCTTAGGTGGAGTGGGGAAGTCTATTTTTATTCTGGACACTTCCGACATGGAGGGATAGGCCCATGGAGAAATGTCTGTCAGGGTGAGTAAGGATTTGTTTGTTTGTTTTTGTTTTTTCCAGACAGAGTTTCTCTGTGCAGCATTGGCTGTCTTGGACTCACTTTGTAGACCAGGTTGGCCTCGAACTCATAGAGATTCCTCTTGCCTCTGCCTCCCTGAGTACTGGGATTATAGGCGTGTGCCACTGAGCCCAGCTAGAATCCTCATTCTTAGAGGGGAGGATAAGGTGGCTGAACCTTCAAGGTCTAAGGTCATATGTCCTGGTCATTTGGCAAGGCAGTGTCTACCCACACCCCAAGGTGGGCCATGCCTAACAGGCCTCAGAGTGAGTCAGTTTTCACAGCTGTTGCCAGTAGGATGGACAGAGCCTCCTGTCTTCCTGTGTCTACTTGACGTAAGAGCATGTATTGAATACCACTACGCATCAGTAGGCAAACACAGGAAGATGCCAAGTCTGCCCCACTGCCTCTGGCACGGCAAGCTGGGAGTTACATTCTTAGCTGCACTGGGTAGGTAACGGATGGGGAGGCCTGAGAAGCCCCCTGTCCCATGGACCATGTAGCCAGGCGCCCCACAATAAACCTTTACAACCCCCTCTGCCTTCCTGGATTTCACACATTCATTCTCCATGTGTGAGCCCTGCTAAGTTATTTGGCATAGAAAACGTCCCCAAGGGCACTGTAAATGTCACCAGCAGTAGATGCTATCAATGACAGTTACCGACATCCAGAGCCGGCCACCCAGACCACAGCCCTGTACTGGGGGCCAATAGGGGGCCGGGTGGGGACAGCTCATCACTCCTTTCCTCCTGCTATAAACCTTCATGAAGCTCTCACCATCTCTGGGTTGATCTTGCCAACCCTCCTTTTACCCGAGTGGGGTTTTAGCCACCTTGGCCTGAGCCAGACACCACAGAGGAACACAGATCTGTGTGGATGTGAATCACTGGGGATCTCGGCTCTGCAGACACGAGCGCCAGACAACCACAAAGTCCTAGTTCCTCACCAGAACCACTCTTCCTTCCCCCCATGGAGCAATGTCTCCCTCCTCCTGGCCACAGACCAGCCCTCATAGTCTTGTCCCCGGGGGCACCTAGGGTAGAGTAGATAGGATAGAAGAGAAGTTCTTAGTCCAAGTTCCAGAAGCTTCTGGGCCCTGCTCCAGGCAGCAGCACACCCCAGGAGCCATTGGCTAATCTTGAAGCACTCGGCCCACAGCCCTAACCAGCCTTTACTTCCTCCCGGACCTGCCTGGGCTCCCCCATCTCTCTTTATAAGCAGCTGTATGCATCTGCCCGGCTCCCTCCATACCACTCCTGCCCATCCTCCTGCCAGCCCAGGCTGCCGTCCTAGCAGCCCACACTCCCAGCAGCATGGCTCCAATCCCTGGCTTGGGAGGCAGAAGGCACTCACAGGGCCAGAGCCTTGTTCCAGGCATAGTAGACACATGGTCCTCGCCTTGAGCCATTATGCTGTTTGGAGGACACCACAGCCAGTTGTGCAAGCAGTGTGAAGTTCTCACAACTGTCAGTAGACAGGAGCCTAACCTGTACTCCAATGTGGGGGTCCAGGAGGGCATATCCCACCAGCTTCTCTGCAGAGCAGTGCTTGTGTAAATCTGTCCCCCAATCCAGGGGTGTCCCTCTGGCAGTCCTCCCTGACTTCACCTAGGCATGAAACCCCCTCTTAACTTGAGGCTCCCGCCTCCAGCCAGCAGCATCTCATGCCTCTCCGTGGCCAACCGGCATCATCCTCCTCTTTCTCCATGGCCAGCCGCTGGCTCATCAGCTATGCACCTGGACACAACCTTAAGTGCTCTGGCTGAAGGCCCCAGCCCAAAACTCTACTGCAACTGGGCTATCAGGTAGGAAATCATTGCGTTGGGTCAGCAGACCTTAGTTCCCCACAACAGATCCTTGCCCTTTGCTAGCCCTGCCCCATCCCTCAGCCATGCCTCTCAACCCAACCAGGAGTCCTCTGCACCAAGAGTGGCCTCCTTCTAGTGGCCACAGGGGGCTCTCCTCCAGATGCGACCCATCACTTAAGCCATCGGCTGTCCCCTCTTTACTCTCTTTTTCTTTAATGACCTTGGATATAGTTCGGTTTGGTTTTTGTTTGGTTTTTCAAGACATGGTTTCTTTGTGTAGCCCTGGCTGTCCTGAAACTCATTCTATAGACCAGGCTGGCCTCGAACTCACGGAGATCCACCTGCCTCTGCTTCTGCGTGTACCGCTGCCACCCAGCTGGATATAGTTTTTAAGTAGTGGAAATAGCTCATCCTCATCGCTTTCTTGCTGTCTCCTGGGGCACTCTGCGAGTGGATCGCACCTTGTGTTCTCCTGTGCTTTGCTTATGACTTGTCCACAAAGGAGCCTATTCCTCAGGATCCTGATGTTAAGAGTCGGAACCCTGACGATCCCAGAGGGTCCTTGGGGTGCCGCCGCCCTTAGAATGAACTAAACATTTTCAGTGTGATCCCAGTTTGTTGAAGCCAAGCACTGTGTTGGGACAGTGTTATGACCCTTCTCCACTTGCCACTGCTCCAGTGAACTTGGCCAATATGGCAGTTCATACCCAGTATCCACTCTCTCTGTCAGAGGCTCCTAGGCCTGTGCCGTTCTGAGCTGACCCATGGTCTATCGCTCTGATGTCTCTGTGACTCGCTTGTGTCTCCATGCCGTGGCAAGGGCTCCATGTGTCAGGCCCACCGACCCTCTTCTCTTCATGGCCCCGTGCTGCTGAGACCTAGGTCAATAAGGCTCATTTACCATGCGAAGGTGCTTGGAGACAGGCGTTCCTCACGTGGAGCACTTTTTCCTCCATGGAACGCATATTCTCGGAGCTAATACTGACAACCCTTAGTCTCCGTATTTGTAGAAGGGGACTATGAAGGCTCTTGATAACTTCCTGGATGGATGGGTGGTGGGTGGGTGGGTGGATGGAGAGAAAAGAAGGAAAAATACAAAGAGAAAGAAAAGTAAATAGAAAAGAAGAGGGGAAAGTAAGAAAAATAGACAAAGAAAAAAAGAGGGGTATATTTAAAAGAAAAAGGGAAAAAGAAAAAAAAAAAAAAGGGATGAGCCGGGCAATGGTGGTGTACGCCTTTAATCCCAGCACTCAGGAGGCAGAGGCAGGCGGATCACTGTGAGTGCGAGGCCAGCCTGGTCTACAAAGTGAGTCCAGGACAACCAAGACTACACAGAGAAACCCTGTCTCAAAAAAACCAAAAGAAAAAAAAAAAAAGAAGAAGAAGAAGAAGAAGAAGAAGAAGAAGAAGAAGAAGAAGAAGAAGAAGAAGAAGAAGAGGGAGAAGGGATGGGAGGATGACTCATCAACAGTGCTCGCTGATTGGCCAGTCAGCCCAGCTTGCTGATTGGTCAGTCAGCCTTGCTCGCTGATTGCCCAGTCAACCTAGTTCACTGATTGGCCAGTCAGTCAGCCTAGCTGAATTAGTAAGCTCCAGATTCATTGAGAGACCCTGTCTCAAAAAAGTGGGGTAGAAAACAATGGAGATAGACACTTGACAATGACCTCTGGTCTCCATACACTATGCATGGGCAACCACGACTGAATACATACATGCAGCACACACATAAACTATATATAATTTGGGGGGTCCTAGGCAAATGAAATGGGGAGAAGGGGATGGAGAGATGGCTTCATGTTCAAGAGCACTTGTAGCTCTCACAGACAACCCAGGTTTGATGCCCAGCACTCACATGGTGGCTCACAACCAGCTGAACTCCAGTTCTAGGGGACCCAATGCCTCCTGATCCTGCAAGCCCCAGGCACACACAAAGTGCACACACACGTTGGTGCACATAAAATAAATATATTTTTTTAAAAGGGGGGCTGGAGAGATTGCTGAATGGTTACAAGCACTTGCTTCGTGTGCGAGGGACTCGGGTTCAATTCCCAAGATTCACAAAGTGGCTTGAACTGTCTGTAACTCCAGATACTCTCACCTGCCCTCCACAGGGACACACACACACACGTGGTGCACGTACATACATGCAGGTGAAACATTCATATGCATAAAATAAATATAAATCTTTTTTTAAAAAAAAGGTAAAGAGGAAAAATGCAACAGAGGGGCAAAGACAAGAGGAGAAAAGGGAAACAGATTAAAGAAGTGACATGGGTAAGGGTGTCTCCTGGCTATGGAGGTTTCAGCTACTGTGAAGTAGCTCTGCAAAGGCAAAGCCACATCTGTGCCAGCTCCCCAAAGCCACATCTGTGCCAGCTCCCCAAAGCCACATCTGTCCCAGCTCCCCAAAGCCACATCTGTCCCAGCTCCCCATCCTCAGACAGGCCAGTTCTGTACTTCAATGGCCTCAGGTTCCCAGCTCCACTGGCCTTCTGTTCGCAACTCAGATCTATTTTTTCCATGTATGTGTATTATGTATGTAGCATGTGTGTGTTCTCACACAGAGGAGTATACATATATGATAACATGCATGTGGGTTCACCCTGGACTTGAGAATTACGCAACGCCTGCACAGAGAGAACATTGCACAGTATCCTACGTACCCTATGAATATGCATATTTGTATCCAGCCATATGAAATTTATACTTTCTGTCTTATAAAAAGCTATCTTGGTGGGTGTGGACATCTTGGGTAGAAATAGCTATTCCTTGAGTTAGTTATCTAGATTTGGTGAGGTTTTGCTGTAGGCGTTTCCAGGATAACTGAGCTACATCTCAGCCCTACTTTTTTTTTTTTTTTTTTTTTTTGCTTTTCGAGACAGAGTTTCTCTGTGTAGCCTTGGCTGTCCTGGCCTCACTATGTAGACCAGGCTGGCCTTGAACTCACAGTGATCTGCCTGCCTCTGCCTCCCAAGTGCTGGGATTAAAGGCGTGCGCCACCACCACCTGGCTTTTTTTTTTTTTTTTTTTTTTTTTTTTTTTTTGAGATAAGGTCTCATGAAATTTGCTCAGGTAAGTCTTGAACCCTTGATCTTCCTGTAGCAGCTTGGGATCATAGGTCTACACAACCAACCTGGCTTCAAGCTTAGCCGCAGCTGCTATTTAATTTGTACAAGATGCCTGATGCTCCGAGCTCCCTGTGGCCACCACAGAAAAATGTGTCAGTTTTCTTCTACTTAACCTACTTGAACTGATAATCTTACAAAAATTTTAAAAATGTGTTTTGTTTATTTTAGGGTCAGAGATAGAACCCGGAGCCTTGGCTATGCTAAGCCTGTGCTGTATCACCGCACAACACCCGCAGCCAGGGTTCACTTGCCTTAAGTCACATGCACAATGGAAATAAAGGGCAGGGCGGGAGCCCCAGCAGTCCCTCCATCAGCGGCAGTGGGGCTTCCCTCCTCGAGAGCTCAAGATAGCTGCTGTGACTTTGCTGCCAGGTCTCGTGTTCCAGACAGAAAGTGGGTGAAGGGTGAAGCTCACAGCAGAAAAAAGATCTCTCAGCATCTGGTCTTTGTCTGCCCATTAGAGGAGGGACTTTCACACTTGTCAGCCCCAGGTCAGAAAGGTGTCAGGTGGTCACTGACTGTTGGCAGGTAGCCAAGAGACGCTGACCTAGTTAGTTTTCAGTTGAGTTCTTGGGATTTTATTCTCTCTCTCTCTCTCTCTGTGTGTGTGTGTGTGTGAGAGAGAGAGAGAGGGGCGGGGGTATCTTTTTATTTTTTGGTTTTTTGAGACTGGGTTTCTCTGTGTGGCCTTGGCTGTCCTGGACTCACTATGAAGACCAGGTTGGCCTTGAACTCACAGCAATCCGCCTGCCTCTGCCTCCCCAGTGCTGGGATTAAAGGCGTGTGCCACCACTCCCGGCTGTGTTTACATATATCAAAGGACTACTTGGGAACATTTGTTCTCCCCACCCACCTTGTGGGCTCTGGGGATTAAACTGAGGTCTTCAGGTTTGGTGAGGAGCACTACCTGCTGAGCCACGTTAGTCTTTCGGGCCTGGAACTTTCTGAAAGTCTTTATGAGGCTCAAAAGCTTCAGCTATGGGGGCGCCTCAGACCTCAGGGCTTGGACCTTCCAGATTAGAGATTCTTACCGCATCCGCCAGCTAGCCTCTAGCCCAACCATTATCTAACATCCAAATACCCCTTCGGTCCCAAGCTCTGCAGTGGTAGGCCCATCCCTGTGAGTTTGAGGCCAGTCTGGTCTTCAGAGTTCCAGGACAGCCAGGGACACAGAGAAACCCTCTTAAATAAATAAATAAATAAATAAATAAATAAATAAAAAATTAGAGGAGACTTCCCTGAAAGAGATTGCCACCCTATGTCCCCTGTCTGTCACATACCCTCAAGGTCTTGTGCCCAGGGTCTTCCCTCACCACAGCTCAACTATTCTCAGCTCCTACAGGGCTCTTCTTATACCCCAGGGCGTGTCTTCTCTGGGTCCTCTGGGACCCTCCACACCCTTGCCCTGCCCTCTGCCCTCCTGTCTCCTCCCTGGAATGCCCTTCTCTTCTGCTCCCCTTCCTTTCTCCCTGCTCCTCTTTTCTCTGCCCCCCTCCTCTCTCATTTTCCTTCCCTCTCTCGTCCTTATTCCTGCCACCTACTGACAGACTACAGCAGGAACAGCCCACACCCCCAACCCCCGCGGTTTCCATGGATCTGGGCCCGACACAAACAGCCCGGGACCCCCCACCTTCAGCCTGGCCTTGGGAGTAGGATTGGGTGGGCAGATGAGGTCATTGCCACAGGCCCCCCAGCAGGCCAGCAGGCCTGTGAGGGGAGGAAGTGTTTGTTTGCTCTTGTTTCCCTGGCAACTTGCTGGACCCTTCCCCCACTCGCATCCCTGAGCAGGCCAGCAAAGCTGCAACTAGGACCACTGCCCCTTTCCAGCCCATACTTTGCTATGCTGAGACCCCTAAACCATAATCTTGAGCTGCCAGGAAAGGTCCCCCCACCCCCCACCCCTGCAACCCTTAATCCCACTTCCAGAGGTGGAGTTTTGGAAAATGGAGGCAAGACCATCTCTGCTCAGGGTTGAGGATCAGCCTGAAGCTCCACCTGCCTTCCCTGAGTGACAGCACCTCCCTAAGGGACCATCTAGGGAGGCAACAGATTGGGGTCAGCTCCAACCTTCCAGGAATAGAATCCAACCATCCGTGGCAGGCAGTGGATGGAGGAGGGACAGGGTAGAACAGTGCCCCAGTGTGGCCAGTCTCCAGGCAGCTCCAGGGTCCCTGTATTTGTGAAGGTGTCCTGGTCCTGGCCCCACATAGTCAGTGGCAAGTCCCTTCCAGGGTCTCTTGTGTGATGAGGGACCGTGCAGAGCCCACAGATAAGATGCCCTCCCAAGTCATTTCAGGTCAATTTGGTCTCCAGAAAGCCCAGGGAGGGGAGCACACAGCACACGCCACTCTCTCTGTCTGTCTCTGTCTGTCTGTCCGTCTCTCTCTGTATACACATGCAGGCAAGCTAGACCCCCCACCCCCAGGAGCGTCCACTGCCGTCGCTTCCCACTCTAACCTCCCCACCCTCGCAGCAGCTCCCGAGGGAGCTTACCATGAGCAAACTGGGCCCGGAACTGGGGACAGTTAGGACACCTCTTGGAGTTCCCATGCTCTGCAACACATCCAGAGCAACCAAAGGCTTGCTGCAGCCTCTACTGGTTTCAGAGTCCAACCTACTCCTCTTCATTCTCCAGTTTGTCCTTCATCTGCCTCCTCATATTCCTCCCTTCCCCTCCTCTGCTCTCTTCCTCTTCACCTCTTCCTCCTTTTCTCTCTCCCCCTCCTCCTCTCTACCTTCATCCTTGGTGTCTGAAATCAGCCTTACAGGCAGAGCGGGATCCAACCCAATACCTTCCCACTGCTGCACACCGAAGCCTTTCTGAGACATTACCTAAGTGCCTTCTTACCTAATCCCCCAGCCATCTCCCACACCAGCCAGCCCCGCTGGGAGGTGAGCCAGCTGCCTGCCCCGGCCCCAGTCTCAGCCTCAGCCCTGGGAGTTGCCTGGTTGGTCTCTGGCTGGTCGCTAGCACCTCCATGTCCTGGGCCTGTGCCCCCACCTATGAAAGGCCCTGGGGCCATCCCACTGAAGAATGCCTGTCCCATGGAACCACCCCTGTCTGTGCTCACTTGCCAGCACTCGTGGTTTGGATACCCTGTCCTTTAAGGATTGCGGGGGAACCTCTTTTCCAGCCAAGAACAGGAAGTACCTTTCAGGATTGAAGGTGCCTTGGTCCACTTGAGGAAGTAACTCAGTGGGAGAGGTCTTTCTTCCTGCCTCAGGGGTCAGTGGGAGCCCACCCACTGAGAAGCTCACGTGGAGGTACATCCAGACTTTACCATGGTAGATGGCTGTGCAAGGCAGACTGAGTAGGGGCTAGGAGGTAAGCTATGGGCAGCACTGTGTCCCTACTACAGCTACATGCACACAAACATGCATGCAGGTAGACACATCATACATGCAGATACAGGACACCATATATACATGAAGGGGCAGACCTATGAATGCAGCCATGTACAAGATAGAGATGTGTGGACACAGACACAGGACACGGCTCCCATGAGTACATGCACAAACACATACAGACACATATCCATGGGCACAGCCCCTCTAAACATGTAGTGACAACTGTGGGCACACAGATCTAGGCATCCTCAGATCCTGAAAGAACAGCCAGATGCCCAGGGGACATAATTTTAAAGGAATATGGCCACCTACCACCACGGGGCCAGGCTATATGCCGCAGTCTATACACCCAGGTTAGAAGCAGATTGGGCTGACACAGTGGCTGGTCCTCCCTGTCCATCCATTTTGTACAGACTCAGCCAGAGCTCACAGGACTTACCCAGAAAAATAGCCCCATGAAGCCCCTCAAACCCTAGTAAGGCGCATGATCTCCATTCCTGCTGTTTGTCATTTACAGAACCCTGAACAGCTGAAGGGGCATGTGCCTGGTGGGTGTCCACCTGTGACCAGAGGCTCAGTGGAAGTCAAGCACAGGCACGGCCCTCGTCTTCTTGGAGGCAGGGCTACAGATACTTATTTATTTATTTATTTATTAGAGATGGGGTTTCTCTGTATAGCCTTGGCTGTCCTAGACTCACTTTGTAGACCAGGCTGGCCTCAAACTCACAGCGATCCGCCTGTCTCTGCCTCCCAAGTGCTGGGATTAAAGGTGTGCGCCACCACGCCCGGCTGAGGTACAGACATCTTAATGGAATAGATACTCCACCATCCTCAGAGGGCAGCCTCTGTCATGAAGCTTATGGGTGCAAACCCTGGGGCAGGGTGGGGAGACAGACTTGTGCTAGAGAGGCCACTAGGGATCCAAGCAAGGCAGGTGACGCGGAGGGAATGGGGAGAGGGCTACTTTGAGAGCACCCCAGACACAGGGCAGGAGGTCCCCTACGGTAGAACAGACAGAGGCCAAGCCAGAGAGGAGGAGCAGTGGTAGGAACTTTGGCAGAGGTTTTGACAAGAGGGCTTCCTTAAAGTGCCCCAACTGCCACTCAACCTTGACACCAGTGGCAGAGAGGAGGCAGGGGTCTAGGATGGCCACACAGGCTACAGTTAGCAATCCTGGGGTTAGCAAAACCCTCTTCACCCTGAGTCCTCAGGAGGGAGCATCCTTGTCCTCCCATTTTTCCCTAGATATTTTTCCTCCTCCTCTTCCCCCTCCCAAGTTCTCCTCTTTCAGGCTGAACGTCTTCCCCATCACCAGATCCCCCCAAACCAGATCCTTCCCACACCTTCCTCCCCCTGTCCTTACAGGCTCCCCAGAGTCTCTGTGAAAGCAGGAGACTTAGGTTGTCTATAATTTAAAATACATTTATTTAGTGTTTCCATTTGTTTCTGGTTTTGTTACACAAAGCTGTTAAATAAATACATTCTCTGCAGTCACTCAGGTTCACACCTACTCGCCACACAGATGAGGTAGAGAAATCACAGGCTGCACAGGACTCCACACAAAGACAGCTCCCTTGTGTGTCCACTGCCCTGCCGGGGCGGGCCAGCAGTGAGCCTCAGAGCCGGCATACCCTGGGTGGCCGGCGGGGAGCAGGGCGGGCAGCTGCTCACTCTACTGCCCATAGAAGAGAAGATGAAAGAGGCTATGGCCTGCGGGAGTTGCTTCATCCAGAAAGACATTCTAGTATATATTTATACAGAAACAAACCAGCTGGCAGACATTTTCATTCTGCCTTGTTTTAAAAAATACTTTTCTGAATATTGAGGACATAGAGCTAAGTGTGGTATTCGATAAAAAAAAAAAAAAAAAAAAAAAAAAAATTCCTCCTCTGAACTGGTAGGCTCCTTCCCTCCCGGATCTGACAGAGATGAAGCTCCAGTCTGTGGTGGTGATCGTGTGACTGGGTATAGACATCTGAGAAGTGTAGGGTGCGCTCCCCACTTACCAGCCATGAATACTGCCACCCACACGCTCATCCTGGGAACGTGGCATTCATTGGTGGGCTATCATGAACCACAGGAGAATAAACTTTACTATGTACACATCCAATAAGGACCAGAGGCCCTTATGCACATAAATAGGTTTCCTTTTAAGACACAGTCCTACCACCACTCCATGCTTGGGTCTTCTGGACCCCTGGTGCTCCTCAGTAGTTCCTGCCTCCATGCCTGCCACCCGCCCAAACTCTAGCCTACACAGCCGTGGGGTTCCCACACAAACCTAAGGCTGAGCAACAAAGAGTCACCATATTGCAGAGGGGCACAGGCTAACTGGGTACTGACTGTGCCAGCTCATAGTACCTACACTCACACACTCACTTAACTCGCGCGCGCGCGCGCGCAGACACACACACACACACACACACACACACACACACACACACACACACTGTCGACACCAGCTCAGTGTAGCCACCTTTCCCCTGCAGAGACATCAGCAAGACCTGATGACAGCAAATGTGTCTGTCCCTCCAGACCACCCTTGGTGACACAGAGCATGATTGGCTTCCAGAGATGGACAATCAGAAAGCTGACCCTGCCTCTGTCACCATGCCCATGCCTCCAGCACCCCAGACCCCACGTCTGATCGTTGCACCTGCAGGGTAGAGAGCAAAAAGGGCCTCTGACCCCAGGGAAGGCAGAATTGGGGAGTGGGCTTCCAGAGCCCCGAGAGCCATGGCTAGGCTCTGTTGCTTCACTCCTTTCCAAACATGACCTTGATTTAGTGGTTTCAAACTAGAGCAAGCAGAGGAAGCGGGAGTGTAAAAGGGATGAGAAGGTGAAGACTTCCAGATAGGCTGGGCTGGGCCTGGGGCAAGTCAGAGGAAAAAGCCACAGATTAGGAGGTAAAGGGGACAGAGAAAATAATAATTACTATATTAGTTAAATAATAATAATAATTTAAAAGTCACTGATACTCCAAGGAAGTGCTCAGGGTCAGGGGCCAGGGCTGGCCCTGGAGATGGAGTGGCTGTCCTCTCCTAGTGGTCTGGCTCTCTGAAGACAGTGCTGGCATCAGGCTGCTGGCCCAGAAGGGCAGCCAGGTGAGTATGAAGGTGCACCTGCTCTCCCAGCCTCAGAGGCAGGGAGGGCCAGTCAACATACCGGTCCCTGCCAAGGGCTACACTCCAGGGACCGATGTGCCAGGGACAGAGGCAACTGAGAAAGCATTACTGCAATGCTCTCGGGTCAGGGGGGTGGAGCTCAAGCCCAAGGCGTAAGCAAAATGGTTGAGGAGGCCAGACAGGGGCCAGCCCCGCCCTCTGGGCCTTTGAGAGGGAGACAGCCAACCAGCTGTCTGCAATACTAGGGCCCAAGCATGCTAGGGGCACATCTCCTTCCTTGCAGACGTTGTGTGTTGTTTGTGACACCCGTGCCCCCCCCCTCCCCACAGCAGCATAGGCCGGGCCTGCAGGGCTCACTCTACGCAGGTTAAAACCTCTTGCACTATGCGCCCTGCCTACACTCCCTGAAGAGAAAGGCTGGCAGACCCCGGGAGTCGGTTCCTGCAGGTTTAGAGTTTTTCCGATGCTGTGTGCAAAGCCCACACCCCTTGTGGTAGGGCCGAAGGGCCTCGGGTCAACCTTTGCAGGTGTAGACCTCCTCTCGCTGGGTACACTGTCTGCATTCCACATAGCAGCACCAGCGTACCTGGCACTGGCAGGGCCTTGTCACCACACGGCTCTGTGTGTTGTGGCCGCGGCCACAACAAATACTCTCACAGTTCTTCTCGCGGTGGCACCTGCGGCCTGCGGTGCCAGGGGAAAAGCGGCCAGCCAAGCAGAAGCTGGGAGAGTCGTCCAGGTGTACAAGCTCCGGTGTTCGGGGCAGTGGGTCCCCACTTCCTGACCCAGAGGCCCGGCCCCGTGGCGGGGAGATGGCGCCCGCCTCGCCCGTGGCTTCGTTGGTGGTGCTGCCCACCTTGAGTGCGGTCTCGTATTTGTGTTTCAGGTGCTTGCCCACCTCGTGGAAGGGTGCTAGCTGCCGCCAGCAGGTCCGCACGGTGCAGGAGCCAGACACACCGTGACATTTGCAGGTGGTCTCCACTCCAGCCTTTATCACCTGCAAGGGAGAGCAATGGGAGTGTGAGGAGCAAGCCAGGAAGACCTGAGCCCACCCTGGTTGCATATTCAGAAACCCTCACACAGACCTAGAATGGAGCCTGGCCAGCAGGGGGCAGCACTGTGCAGCATACAGGAAGCCCAGCAACCCAGGATCACAAGAGGCTCTTTCCAAGTCAGGACTGTCAGGGCACAGGAGCCCTAAGGTCAGCAGCACCTTGACTTCCAGGATGCACCTCTGCACCTCTATGAACACAGGCTGGCCCATGCCTCCTTTGAGACACTTCTTGCCTAACCTTATAAACCATCCCTGCCCCACCATCACAGCCTTGCCAATCTTCTATTTCTGATCTCAGCACACTGTTCATCTGGTCCTCTGTCTGGGCTGACCACAAGCCTCTTGAATGCCGAGCTGCAGGAGACATGACTCAAGCCCTGCCCACTTCAGTGTCAGCCTATGAGGGGCATGGGTGTGGGTGCAGAGAAAGGTGGGAAAGTGCACTGCAATTAGGGTGCCTTCTTAACAAAATGCAGCACCTTCCAGGGCTTTCAGGGCCAACTCCCCCAGAAGAGAAGGTTGCATCCCTCACTCCGTGGCACAGATAGGAGCAGGCAGGTCTGGAACATGGCTGTGGGGGACCCTGGCTAGGCTCTTTCCCTTCTTAGGACTTAGGGCTCCGCCTGACAGGATCTCCTGCCTGGCCTTTCATGCTCAGCGTCTCCAAATGTTGTTTCAAATCTTAAGAGCGTTGTGGGGGGCAGAAGAATGCCGGGGAAGGGGGAGCCTCTGCCCAGGTGGGCCCTAAGCCACTGCTGAGCTCCCAAGCTGGCCCCAGGAGCGTCCATTGGAGAGGGATTAACAAGTGCAGCCACCTCCCTCACTCTCCTCAGGCAACTGGAGAGTCCCACTTAACCAAGGTTTCCTGAGAAACCAGGACAGATTTAATTAAAGCAAGGCTGCCTGGGCGCAGCAAGCTGATGGAGCACGCTCACACATTCTGACTTTTCATTAATAGCTCAAGAGAGGACGGTGGGGAGGGAGGGTGCAGCAGGAAAGAAAAGCACAGCCTGGCCTTGGAGATTGAATCTGCCCTCCCGGGCTTCCCTCTCCACTTAGCCTAGGCCTGGGAAGGCGCTGGGTGGGAAGGAGGCAGACCAATCCTTTAAGAAGTGGGGGACTCAGAACTCCGGTTACTCAATAACAGGGAGCTCAGGGGAGCACTGGATCTAATTACCTTGCTGTCCTCCCCAGATTGGAGATGCAGAGCCAGACAAGGGGAGGAGGAAAGCACCCCCCCCCCCAGCTCCTGAGGGAGGTGTGGACCCCGCTTTCCCAGGCCCAGGCTAGAGTTTGGACTCTGGGTCATTCAAAGATGAGGCGAGGGAGGGGTTCTGCCTTGTTCCCTTTCAGCCTGAGGAGACCAGGATTGTCAGAGCTGCAAGTGACAGCTAAAGATATTCAAGAGGCCAGGTGCCTCCAGAGCTCAGCCATGCAAGCAGCCCACAGCTGCTTATTTTTAAAGTTGGGTCTCTGTCTTCCAGAACAGAGCCTTGGCCACAGACAACATGGGCAAATAGGTCCTGTACCCTCGGCTCTTCCTTGGAACCTGCTGTCTACGATCCTGTGGCTGCTCTCTACTTCTGTGGTGACCCTGCAGGTCACTCTGACAGGCAGGGCACAAACCACCAGCCTCTGGGGCAGACTGTCCAAAGAGACAAGTCCCCATTCTTGACTTGCCAGAAACAGATGCTGAGGCGAAGAAGGCTCTTTCCTCAACCAGCACAGTGTACCTCCACGACTGGCGACCCCATCTGTCCCCTACGTAAGCAGGATTCCAGGACACCAGCTGGCACTACAGGGCTGGAACAGGCAGCTCCTGCCTCCTCCCAGCCCCTTTTCTTCTTCGGCTCCTCCATACTGTGCTCCCCACTCATTCACCCTGACTCCATCCACTGCATGCCCAAGCCCAGTGTCCCTGTAGCCATCCTGCCTCACCTGCCCTGTACTGAGCAACCAACCCCCTTCAGATGCAGCCCCCACCCACCCCCATCCTGCCCTGAGCCCAACCCAGCTTGCCTTCACACCCACGAGGTTGTTGTGGAAGTCCACTCGGGCTCGCAGATCCTTGCTAGACCGCCGGCCCAGGAACTCCTTGACAAACTTGCTGCTGTACTTGAGGTTGTCTCCACAGCCGCCCCACTGCCACGCCTCGCGGTTTTCCAGGTCAGGCGCCTCATCACAGGTGCAGCGCTCCATGCGTCCAGCGCTGCATGCTTTGGCCAGTGCATGCGTCAGGCCCGCAGAAGAGATGGCATAGAGGAAAGCAGTCTCCTTGAAGCCTGGGGACAGTAGAAGAGTTGGTGACAGTGGACAGACAGGCACCATGACTTCACATGCTGGCTAGGTAGGGGTTTGGGGTGGTTGGTGTGTCTCTGAGGGCCTTTGGCAGGCATCTGGAGAGAGGTGCTGGGGTTGCAGTAGTGTGGGCCAGGCTGGGGAGTGGGTAAGGCTTCAGAGCTTACTGTGGTACCTCTAGTGTGGTGTGAGAGATCTCATCCAGGTCTCTGGGCCTGTCCCTGGGGTCCTTGGCAAATCCAGCCTTAGACCTCAGGTATCATCTGTCATACACTCCTCTTTCTTTCTTCTTTTTCTTTCTATCTATCTATCTATCTGTCATCTACCTATCTCTACCATCATCTATCTGCATTTCCCATTATCTATCCACGTCTACCTATCACCTATCTATGCACAGAGATTGGCATAAGCCTCTGTGCCCAGTGGAAGGAGGGACAAGGAGGATTTGCCCTGGGCCTGAGGCTTTCGGTCAAAGCTGATGGTGTGCTGTCACTTACACACACATGGCAGCGTGAGACCAGACGGTACCGCTGCCATGGAGACAAGTGAGAGCTTACCTCGCTTGAGCAGGCTGGCTCGGTAGCGGCCCTCCAGGGTGCAGTTCCAGCGCTCAAAGCGGAACTGGTACTGGCACTCCAGTGCACTCATGCTCACCGCCTCCACCAGTGTCTCGGCCACGCCCGGGTCCCTACGGCACATGCGCCGCTGCTTGCGTTCCAGCTTCAGCCTGTCGCAGGCCTTGTAGTGCGCTTGGGCTGCGGCCTCAGTCTCCAGGGTCAGAGGGAGTATAGTCAAGGGTTCGCTGCCTGTTAGCCTGAGGACAGAGAGGGGAGAGTGAGCCCCTGCGTAGGGTGGGGAGAGCTGTCTGGGCTGAGGTGTCTGAGGTGTCCTCGCCTCACTCTTAAGAACCGTGTGGAGTGCAATGCCTCCATGGGAACAGAGAGTCCAGCGCACTGAGCCACGTCCGTCCGAGAAGGGCAGGAGTGGTAAGGTGGGAGCGTGGAGCCCAAAGGATCCTGAAAGTCAGACGGTGCATAGAGACCTTCTCTGAACCTGCTTGCCCTTATGTCTATCAGCACGGCCCTGTTCTCTACAGAATGCTGGGGAACCCCAAGTGACCCAAGGCCCTCATAGATGCCCAGACATGGCCTCTAAGAGCTCTGTAGCTTTCCAGACAGTTCCTGTTGAGATCGGCATTGACAGATAGAGACCAATCCCCAGTTACATCCTCAAGAGCACAGCAGGGTAGGACTACAGTGGGAAATGTAGGGTTCCAGTGGTGGGAAAAGGGCAGGGCCAGGACCCCAGGCCAGGTCCATACTGTCCTCATCCTCAGCTTGGGGTTCCTGACCCTGTGCTATCACCAGCCAGGAGTATCCTGGGCTCCCTTCTCTTCCCTGACTCCCTGAAGCCTGTCTGGTGGCCCTGTGGTCTGGCTTTAAGTGCCCTTGGGCACACTGGCCCCTGGAGCAGCAGGCTCCAAGCCTTCAGTTCAGCAGCACCTCTAAGATGTACATGGAGTGCGAGCTTTTGAGAGCTCTCCTCACCACAGCCCCATTCAGGTGCCAGGGTACCATCCACCCTGCTGGGTCGGGTCTATGCTAGGGGTGCAGAGAGTGGGGACAGGGCCTCAGGGGTGCAGAAAAGAGGGGGCGGGGCTTTAGAGAGAAGGAAGCTGTCAACTGGGAGCTCTACAGGTTAGAGCGAGACCTCTTGGGTTAGAAGGAAGCCGTGAGACTAGCAGGGCCAGGACCCAGTCGCAGAAGCCTTGAGTCATCAAGAGCTAGTAGCTGAGCTCAGAACCTTGGGAGTCCTCCAAAGGAGCTGGGTAGAGCATCCCCCTAGGGAGCTTTATAATAAAACACAGGCCTTGCCGACCAACTCTGCTTACACAGCTCCACGCTTCAGCCTCTCAGACAACACCAGGGGCCTCAGGTCAGCTCTCACCAAAGCAGGGTCAGGGGAAGGCTGGGAGCCAGACCTAGCGATAACCCTGCACTGTGAGAACCAAGGCAGGTCACAGAAGGGAGAGCTCTGTCCTCAGACAGGAATGTCATTATTATGCTCAAAACAGAGCACAGAAAGGCTCAAAGGCCCATCTGCACACCACCAGGACACCCCATTGGAGACAAGCCATGGGCAAGGTCCTTAGGAAGGGACAGGGACTAGGTGCAAACATGCAACTGGAGTTTTGGACAGGTAGAGAAGAACAGTGGACAAACTGGAGAGAGAGAAAGACAGAGAGAGAGAGAGAGATGGGGGAAGGGAGGGAGGGAGGAAGAGGGAGAAGGGGGAGAGGGAGAGGGGTGGGGGAAGGGAGGGAGGGAGGAAGAGGGAGAAGGGGGAGAGGGAGAGGGGTGGGGTAGAGATAGGGGAATGCTGGAAGAGACTGTAGCTAGCTTCCATGACAGCCTGGACATGTCAAGGCAGCATCAGTTCATGCCCTGCCTGGGGAAGTGAAGACAGGGTGCCCCTGAATTCTTGGGCAAACATGTCTCACCATGTAAACAGGAGGGACATGAGGAGGCCAGGGTCCCTGTCTGGGCCAGCCTGCCCCTCTACTGTCGTGCTGGGGCTGACTCAGTCTCAGAACTCTTCACCAGGATGAAGTGTTTCCTTCCTTGTGACTGAGTGCAGGGCCTAGGAATGAGAGTACCTAAAAGACTAAAAACCTTCAGGGTGATGCAAAGGGCACGGAGATAGAAGGGCAGCATACAATCTGGAAAGCTGTTTGCAACTTGTTTCCCAGGATAAAACCAACTGCGTGTGTGTGTGTGTGTGTGTGTGTGTGTGTGTGTGTGTGTGTGTGTGATAACCACCAGAAGTAGATGAGGTAACACAAAGCAGATGGCAGGGAAAGGTGGCTATGAATGTATGCTGTGATGTGAGGGTGAAATGTCCTCCTTCGGCTCCAGCTTTGAACATTTGGTGTTAATTTGAGGGCCTTCAGAAGCTTCAGGGAGTGTGGTGTGGCTGACGGACGTAGGCCATCGAGGTGGGCCTTAGCCGGTTACGCGCAGCTCTTGGTTCTTGGCACATGTGGCTCCCGGGCCCAGACTGACGTGTGCAAACAGCTTCCACTACACTGCTCCACCATGCCTCAGCCACTGTGATGGATGGAAACTCTCTGAAGCAGTGAGCCTGAGCACACCCTCCCCTAAGGTTGTTTCTGTCAGGCAGAAGTCACTAACACAGTAGAGGACAGTAATATACCATGTGTCCCAAAAAGCTAGAAAGATTTTAAACAATGAAGAACTGAACTATATTAGAAGACAGTATGTTTATTCTAACTTCAAAACCAGACAACACATGCCCTTAGGAAAACATCACTGATTGCACCTTAATATGCACAGTTTTTTTAAAAAAAGATTTATTTATTTATTGTTTTGTATACAGTACTCTGCCGCCATGTTCACCTGCAGGCCAGAAGAGGGCATCAGGTCTCATTATAGATGGTTGTGAGCCACCATGTGGTTGCCGGGAATTGAACTCAGGACCTCTGGAAGAGCAGCTAGTGCTCTTAACCTCTGAGCCACCTCTCCAGCCCCATATGCACAGTTGTTTATGTATCACTTTAAAAAATAAAGACTATAGCTGGGAAGTGGTGGCCCACGCCTTTAATCCCAGCACTTGGAAGGCAGAGGCAGGTGGATCTCTTAGTTCGAGGCCAGCCTAGTGAAGAAAATGAGTTCCAGGACAGCCAGGGCTACACAGAGAAATCCTGTCACCAAAAACAAAAGCAAAAAGGAAGGAAGGATGAAAAGGTCGTAAATATACATAATAAGGATGTATAATTGCTTTTAGAACTCACGGGAGATGCTGGGCATAGTGGTGCACCCAGCATTTAATCCCAGTACTCGGAGGCAGAGGCAGGTGGATCTCTGTGAACTCAAGGCTAGCCTGGTCTACATAGTGAGTTTGGGACAGCCAGAGCTATATAGTGAGACCCTGTCAGAAAAATTACAAGAGAAGACTATTGAAGGGATAAGTGAGATGGCTCAGCAGGTAAAGGAGCGTGCCTCCAAGTCTGCCAACCTAATCACAATACCTAGAACCCTCAGGGAAGAAGAGAACCAATTCCTGCAATTTGTCATGTAACATGTATTCTATGACAGACATGCACAACACACAGTGTTTTTTTGTTTTGTTTTGTTTTAAATACAACTGCTCTTAGAACTTAGGTGGGGGAAAAAAAAAAAAAGAGCCTGCACACCTTTAGTTCCAGCCCTCAGGGAGACAGAGGCAGGCAGATCTCTGTGAGTTCTAGGCCAGCCTGAGTCCAGGACAGCCAAGGCTACACAGACCAACCTTGTCTTGAAAAAAAAAAAAAAAACAAACAAACACAAACAAATAAACAAAAGAACTCAGGTGCTTATCTTCATTGAAAAAAAAAAAGCCACACGTGGTGGCACAGGCCAGGCACCTCAGTCACTCAGGAGGCAGAGAAAGGAGAAAGAAGGGAAGAGAAGAGGAAAAAAAAAAGAGGCAAAGGGAGCAGTCTGAGTTACAGAAGGTCTGTGCTGGCTAGTTTTAGGTCAGCTTGACACAAGCTAGGGTCATTGGAAAAGAGAAAATGCCTCCATCACATCAGCTATAGCCAAGCCTGTAGGGCGTTTTCTTAATTAGTGATTGATGAGGGAGGGCCCAGCCTGTTGTGGGTGAGGCCACCCGTTGGCTAGTGGTCCTGGGTTCTCTAAGAAAGCAAGCCACAAGGGACAAGCCAGTAAGCAGCACCCACCCAAGGCCTCTGCATCAGCTCCCTGGCCTGTTGGGGTTCCTGTCCTGACTCCCTGATGAACAGTGGTGAGGAAGCAGAAGTCTAACAAGTGCTTTGGTCATGGTGTTCCATTGCAGCAATAGCAGCCCTGAGACAGAGTCCCCATTTACACCAGCCCGACTTTACAGTGGTGCAAAAGTGACTACTGTGTGTTTTCTCTCTGCCCTTTCCTGTGCTGGCACTGTGCCACATGAAGTCCCTTAAAGCTGGCCCCAGGATCAGCAGTGCTCAGAAGCGACATAGGCAGTCAGCTTATGATGAGACAGGCTCAGTGTTGACTCTGCCTCAGTGTAAGCTAGGGTGTTCTGAGGGTGCGCAGTGGGCTGGCCGGGGCTGGGATGTTGGGAGGGTGGCCATGTTTCATGCATTTTTGGCTTATGACGTGTCATAGGTTTCTCAGGACATAGCCCATCTTAAGTCAGGGAGCACGGTGCCACATGGTCCTCACACGTGGTAGAATGCGGTGCTGGTGAATGTGTAAAAAAGAAGTAGGAAAGGGCTGGATCTGCATGAGCCACTTGTGCCCTGGAGTGAGCAGCAGCCACGTGCCAACATAGCGCCCACCCAACACCCCCCAGATGGCGTGCCCAGAAGCCTGCAGACAGGCTTGGAGACAGAAGGAAACACTCAGGACAAGCCACCTGGGGGGGGGGGGGACCACACTCTTTTCCACACAGCTGTGTGCATCCCTGGGCACAGATGGCTTCTCCACAAACAAGTGGCAAGTGCCTGCCTATATGACTCTCCACCCAGAGGTGGTGGCCCTGTAGCCCAGACAGTATCCTGCCCGGGCATGGCATAGGCCCTGCCCACGGGACCAGCTGCCTGCCACACACAGAGCACCTGCTGCCAGGCTCAATGCAGCTGCTGTGCAGCCCTGGTGGTGTCTGGCCTAACATGGCAGACAGAGCCAGCTGCACAGCTCAGCACAGCCACCCATCTGGGCACAAACATCTTTCCAGGCAGGGGTGTGGGTTTCCCTTGAGGCCAGGGACCTCATGCACTCTACATGGTCTTCTGGGCAACCGAAGGCCATAATTCAATCACATACCATGTCTGCTTCTCTATTTCTATCTGCACACGCACACACACACACACACATGCACACACACACACACACACACACGCACACACACACACACACATGCACACACACACACACACACACACACACACACACACACACGCACACACACACACTTACAGTGGGTTAAACATGCAGTGGCTAAAGATGCACGTCAAGTGGCAGAGTGCTTGCCTGTCATGCCCAAAACCTTGGGTTCTACAAACCAGGTGTGACGGCACACACCTGTAATTCCAGCACTGAGGCAGGAGGATCAGAACTCAAGGTCACTCTTGCCTACATAGACTGAGGCCAGGCTGAGCAACATGAGGTCCTGTCCTAAGAGAGTCCAGTGCGTTAGAGCCCTCATTCTTCTTGCAGGGGACTGGGCCTCAGTTCTCAGAACGCATATGGTGACTCGCAATCATCTGCAATTCCAGGGGATCCCACCCACTCTTCTGAACTTCACGGGCACCAGACACACATGTGGTACACATACATACAGGCAAATGAAACACTCATACATATAAGATAAAATAAAATAAATCTAAAAGAAGCAGCAGCAAACCAAAAGTGGACAGCATTACCTAAATCTTAATCCTAAAAGTACTAAAAATATTAGGGGAAATCACCGATCTTAGTCGTTTTCCTTGTTTGTTGTTGTTTTAACATGACCCTAAAAGCACACGGAATAGAAGTAAAAGCAGAAAACAGGACCTCACCAAGGTAAGATGTTTCTACAGAGCAAGGACGCAACCAACAGAGGGGAGAGACACCTTCGGAATACGAGGAAACACTCCGAGAAAAGGCGAGCATCCAATTCGGAGCAAGAAATAACCTCTTAAGCCGGGCCATCTCTTTAGGCCCCTATCCCCTGTAATCTCAGCACTTGGGGAGGCAGAGGCAAGTGGATCTTTATGGGTTTGAGGCCAGCCTGGTCTACAAAGTGAGTACAGGACAGCCAGGGCTACACAGAGAAATACTGTCTCAAAAAAACAAAACAAAATGAAAGAAAGAAAGAAAAGGAAAAGAAAGAAAGAACCTCTTGAAAACTAGGTAGGAGGAAGGGGACTGGAGAGATGGCTCAGTGATTAAGAGCACTCTGCTCTTCCAGAGGACCTAGGTTCAAGTCCCAGCACCCACATGGCAGCTAACCGCAGTCTATAACTCATTTCAATGGATGCGATGACCTCTTCTGGCCTATGTGGACACTGCATTCCCATACTGGACAAACATACTTGCAGGCAAAACACCAGCACACATAAAATAAAAATTAAATAAAGGGCTGGAGAGATGGCTCAGAGGTTAAGAGCACTGTCTGCTTTTCCAGAGGTCCTGAGTTCAATACCCAGCAACCACATGATGGCTCACAACCATCTATAATGAAATCTGGTGTACTCTTCTGGCCTGCAGGTGTACATGTATACAGAGAATTGTGTACATAATAAATAAATCTAAAAAATAAGAAATAAAAATAAGCCGGGCGGTGGTGGTGCACACCTTTAATCCCAGCACTTGAGAGGCAGAGGCAGGTGGATCACTGTGAGTTCGAGGCCATCCTGGTCTACAAAGTCCAGGGCAGCCAAGTCTTAGTAACTTTTCTATTGTTATGACAAGACACCATGAGGGAAACTATTACCCTCATGGCAGGGAGCAGAGCAACAGGCAGGCATGGGGCTGGAGCAACAGCTGAGAGCGTACATCTGGAGACACAACCATGAGATGAGGCAGAGAGCTAACTGGAAATGGCATAGAGTTGTGAAACCCCAAAGCCAGGCCCCAGTGACACACCTGCTTGCAACAAGGCCACGCCTCCTAATCCTTCCCAAACAGTTACACCAACTAGGGACTGAAAATTCAAACATACAAGCTTAATTAAAGGATCATTCCCACTGGATGTGGTGGCACATGCCTTTAATCTCAGCACCCTTGAGGCAGAGAAACCCCGTCTCAAAAAACCAAAAAAAGAAAAAAAAAAAAAAAGAAAGAAAGAAAAAAAAAAGAGGGGGGGCATTCTCATTCAAACCACCACTCCAGCTACCCTACTTCTAGCCATGTATCTAAAGGAAATGAAGTCACTATGTCAGACACACCCGCATCTCTGTGTTTTCTGCACTGTTGCAAGAACAGAAATGGAAGCACCCTTGGCATCCATCGACTTATAGGCAGATAATGAAAGCAAGGCACAGCCACACCATGGAGGAGGTCAAGCCATTTATGGCCATCCACGAGGAACCGAAGATCATTGCGTCAGGTGATGTAAGCCAGGCCCAGAAAGACAAGAACATTCCTAGGAGCAAGGTGAGAGAAGGCTCAGCTCAGTAGTGGACGGTGGCTAGCAGGTGTGCTAGGGAGGGAGCTGGGAAAGAGATATAAAATCTCCATGAAGCAGGAGGAGGAAGCTCAAGAGGCCTATCCACTGCACGGTGGCTATCTATGACAACACTGGGAGCAGGCTGTGCACAGCCAGTGAGGTCGGCAGAGAACACAGAGCTTGACAGTGCCCACTCTCAGAGCATGCGGGGATCCAGGCTCTTGAACACAGTGAGTTCATTTCCTTTGATACACCCAGAAGGGAGATATCCGATTCTATTTTTAATTTCCCCAGGAATGGCCTAACTATTTTATGCTTCCCACTAGCTGTGCAAGAATACCTTTTCCACCCCAGTGCCATTTTTTTTCCCCTTTGCTTCTGCATGGTGGTGTGGCATCAGCCGACTGTATCCCACACACAGCCTCCCCAGCCCACATCACTGGGGTCTTTGGCTGACCTGGCCCTTAGAGCAGCAGGTGTAAGCACACAGCCAAGCCCTCTAATAGCTGACAGCAAGAGAATCAAACCAATGTCAGAAATTTGTCACCCAGATGCAGTCGGCCTAGCACACACGGATGGCCCCGAATGACAGTAAAGAACAGAGAGGCAAGAGCTGCAACCAGTGCCCACATGTGTGTCCAGATTTTGGACTACTTATGGAGGGAAGCCAGGGCCAGCTAGCGCCTTCCTAGTGTTTATGAGGCTGAGCCAGAATCTGTGTCACCCCTGAACATCTTGATATCACATGATTCACCGTGGGACCTGGACACACTGAACAGCATGGGACAGCTCTCTCTGGGTTCCCTTCAGACTCGTGAGTGGGAGCCGTACATAATCAAATGTTGCTTGCATCATTTTGGGAGTGAACATCCCCTGTATCTGTAAGGGGGAGGCACAGAAACACATAGCTTCGACAGAGCCTCTATTGTGGGGCAAAGCTCAGAGAACACGCTTTGGTCAGGACGGCTCCACCAGAGGCAAGGCTGGACTCTGCCTGAGATCTCCACCTGTGCGCCCTTTTCCTCCAGTTGAGTCTCGGTTCTCAGAGAACCTTCTGTTGAGCTGGAGGCAGGGGTGGGGTGGGGGTGGCACACGCCTTTAATCCCAGCACTTGAGAGGCAGAGGCAAGTGGACCGCTGTGAGTTCGAGGCCAGCCTGGTCTACAAAGCAAATCCAGGACAGTCAAGGCTACACAGAGAAACCCTGTCTCAAAAAACCAACCAAACAAACAAACAAAGAACCTTCTGCTGATCTTCCCTGCAAGAGCTAACATCAGGTGGAAGGATTTAAGATCATCCTGAACCAACCCTTTGGAGCAGTTTCCCTCTACACTGCCACCTCTCCTCTTGTGCTTTTTAACACTCTCTTGGAAATAAATCAACTGCCACAAACTCCAACATTTAAACACTGCTGATGTATTATCCACAGATGCATGTATCAATCATCAGCATCAAATTTAGGACTTCCTCCATTGCTGCCAGATATAGTGATGCATACTTTAATCTCAGCACTCAGGAGATGAAGGCAGGCAGATCTCTGAGTTTAAGGCCATCTTGCTCTACAGAGTGAGTTCCAGGACAGACAGGGCTACACAGAGAAAACCCTGTCTCAAAAAAAAAAAAAAAAAAAAAAAAAAAAAAAAAAGGAATCCCCACCTTACTCCCCCCCCCCCCCTTTCAGCTTACAGCAACAAACCAATGGGCTTTCTGTCTAGATGGGTTATCAACTCAGGGAATGATTTTATACACCAAATATATGTGTGTGCACATATGTGCGCAGGTTTATGTATATAGAATGCACATGGATGTGAAGGCCAGTGATCAATACTGTCTATCTTCCTTAGGCACTCTTCACCTTACTTTTTGGGAAAAAACAACCCACATTTATTTATGGGCTGGAGAGATGGCTCAGCTGTTAAAAGCCCTTACTGTTCTTATACATAACCCAGGCTCAGTTCCCAGCACCTGCATGTGGCTCACAGCTGTCTCCAACTCCAGTTTCAGGAGATCTTACGCCCTCTTCTGGCCTCCATGGGCACTTCATGCATGTGGTGCATATATATATATACACACACACAAGCAGGCAGAACACTAATGCATATAAAATAAAAATAAAAACTTAAGTCTGAGAGGGAGGGCGTTGGTGTGCCATGGTGCATATCTGTGATTTGTGGAAGTTAATTTTTTTTTCTTTCCACTATGTGGGACTTGGTGATCAAATTCAGGCCACCCAGTCTCGCAGCAAGCACTGTTACCTCATGAGCCATCTTGCCAGCCCTCTGCCTTCATGTTTCAGACCAGGCCTCTCACTGAATCTAGAGCTTGCCTATGAGGATAGGCTGCCTGGGCAGGAGCCCTAGAGGTCTTCCAGTCTCTGCTTCCCCAACCCTGGGGTTACAGGTTTATATCACACCTCTAGTTTTAGGTGGGTCCTAGGGGATCCAGCCCCCCTTCCCCTGTGCTTGCATAGCAAGCCCTTTATCAATGGAGCAACTTACTCTGAGTATTTCATTCAAATGGAGCCAGGCGACACAGCTGTCCTTTGTGGCTGGCCCTTTTCACTAAGTCACACTCTTTTTTGGCTCATCCATGGCAAAGACTATTCGGCGTCTTTTTCTTTCCTTGGAAACATTCCATTGTGTGCAAGGACATTTTGCTTGTTTATTCATTGATGGGCGGGCACGTGGATTGTTTCTGCTTTTCAGAGATCATGTGGACCTGTTCTGGTTCTTGTGGGTGTGTCCCTGGGATAGAACTGCTGGGTCAGGGACCTTCCAGGGACTGTTAGCATGTTCTCCAAGGCAGTTGCCCCACCTTACATCCTCAGGCAGGGGTTCTGAGTTTCCCTGGACCTTCGTCAAGGTGAGCTGTCACCTCTGCAGCACACTGACTTCAGGTAAATCGCACTGCCACTGTCGAGTGTCTCCCCATGGCTGCCTTTGTGTTTGGCTTAAAAGGCTTTGATTCCAAGCCTCCCTCCACCCCGAAATGAAGCAGCGAAGGGATCAGCTACCATCATCACATTCGCTGATAACCTGCAGTGTCATCCCAGAAAGCCACACTGAACCCAGGTCGCAGTGCCACGGACCAATACAAAGCCCGAACCACAGCCTTGCAAAACCATACAGAGCCAGAGACCAACACAGATCCGGGATCGCGGTCTCAGAAAACTGTACAGAGCCCAGGACACAGCCTTGGACTCACCATACGGTATCTGAGTAAGAAGCACTGGGTCAAAGCAGATCCCAAGGCATAACCTGAGTTCATCCTACCGAGCCCGTCACTCTCCACAGAGCCTGAGTCAGCCTCAGGCCTTCACAAAGAGTCTGGTTCCCAGCTTCATCACGGGGCTGAGCTTGAGTCAAAACCCAGTCCTCTGTCTCTTGAGATTCCTCCACTGTCTGAGCCTGAGTTGGCATGCTGTCTCTTATGCTCTCAACCTTCACATCCTCGTGTTTTGAGGCGTGTCTCCTGAGGCGCCTCCGGCAGAGTGCACAAGATCATTCTCCCTTTGCTTAGCCTCACCACGGAGAGCTGACCCTATCATGTCAAGAGTCTTGGCTTGCTGTTTTCTTTCACCCAGTCTGTGGACCACACCTGTCCATTTTAAACTTTCTCTTTCCCTTTGACTTTAGGGATTTTTTTTTTTAACTTCTCCTCTGCTCATTTACAGTTTAGCAGCAGAATAGCCACCTGACATTCAGCTCTCCTTGACAGGAGGCTGTCACTCACCCAAGCCCAATGCTAGGGTAGGTCACCTGTTTACCCTCTTGCCACCAACGATATGCTACTATGTACTTTAGGTCCAGCTCGGGGTCAAGGAAACCTCATGTTACAGTCAGCACTGTCTCACCTGGTACTTCACAGAGGCCAGTCTCTCTGTACTTCTAGGGATGGGGTGGGCCAGCTACCAAAGTGAGGGTCAGCCTCTCGGCTCCCATGAACATCATGTGTCCCGTTCTCTCTGGCTCCTCTCACAACTGTCTTCACTATTCCCAGATGTAGCATGCTTGAATAAATTCCTATGATATTCGCTCTTAGTCTCTGTCTGGGTTTTGCCCGCCCAGTCCACTGTTCCTTGAATCTCTACAGAGCTTTATTTTGGAAAGGACTTGCACTTCCCCCTTGGAGCACTAGCCCTGTCCAGTGTGGCTCCCTCCCCTGCTTTGAACCTTCCCAGTAGGGAAGTTGCTCCCCTGGCCCACATCTGTCTGCCTCTCCACCAGCTCTGGGTAATTTCTTCTGACCGGCTCCCAGTGCGCTAATTCCCTTCAGCTGTTTTGAATCGGCTTCTTGATCCATCTGTCACTGGCACTTTTCCCCCCTGGTTGTTTGGTGTTTCCAAACTGCTGGGTCAGTTTTTTCGCGGGTTCTCTCTGCTGCAGAGATTCCAAGCCTATCTGCTTTCATCGTAATGGCCCCACCCTCTGCTCTAAGTGCAGCGGGCGTGAGTGTGGCGCTCCAGAGCCTGGGGTGTCTGGGGCTGCTTTTCCATGCATGTCTGGTTACCCTTGACGGTGTGCTGGTTGCTGTCTTTGAGATGAAGAAGTTGAAATAAAGCATAAATCATGGGGGTGGGGTATACGGTGACCCCCACAAGTTGGGCATCTACCCAGAGCCTCAAGAAGGAGTCATTTGGAATCTTTGCAGGTATCCTGACGGTCAGGGCCCTGAAGTGCAGACTCCTGAAGCCAGCAGAGGCCATCTTTGTAAGGAAAAAGGTAAGAAAGGGCTGGAGAGGGGGCTCAATGGGTCAAAAGCTTACTGTACAGGCATAAGGACCTAAGTTCAGACCTCCAGCACCCATGTAAAGGCCTGACGTGGTGGTGCACATCTGCAACGGCAGTGCTGAGGGGGTGAGGCGGGGGTAGGTGGATCCCTGGGTCTCAATGGGCAGCCAGTCTAAACTGAACTGGTGAGTTTCAGGTTCAGCAAGAGACCCTGTCTCAAAACATAATGTAGACAGCGGTAGAGGAAGACACCTGGTGTGGCCATCTGGCCTCTACATGCACGTTCACGTGTATACATACACGCATGTGTGCATGTGCACAGAGACCCATACAAAAGAAAACAGGGACGGGGGAGGCTGGAAGCACAGGAGCCTTCAGCAAGAGCCAACATCTTGAATGCAAACTTCTAGCTGCAGGATTGATGGAGAACAAATTCTTGCTGCTTTGATACACCACACTGATGTAGTCACTTGTGCAGACCAGGATCCAGCCTCCCACCCAGCCGACAGAAAATGCCCCCACATTATGCTGTGGCCATAATAATCCCAAACCCGAATAAGTCAAGTCCAAACAAGGCTGGACCTTGGACTGTGCTGGAGACCCAGGGCATCATTGGGTGTCCTGCAAGTTACTGGGCCCTGATAGTTGTGGGGAAGGCTCTGCTGAGTGTTCCCTGCTGTAGCAGGCACTGGCCGCTGATGCCCTTCCTCCTGTGAGAGGCTCGAGGCCAACATGCCTCCTTGTTATCTCTATGGGTCTATGTGTAGTCTTCACCTTACTGGCCTTTGACAGTTTCAAAGTTTGCCTTCCACATCCACGGACATACACACCCACATCCACAGGCAACCCTGACAGAAACATGCACACAGATGCATTCATACACGTGCCAACACACATATACTCACATAGATACATGCACCTCAAACACTTTCACACATGTACACACACACACACACACACACACACACACACACACACACACACAGAGTTTCAACTGCTTTCAACAAGAGGACATGGGTCCCCATTAGTGCAACTGGGGTACTTAATACTGACAGATGGGAGTCTAGGCTGTGGCCAAGAGTATACAGTCTAGGAGAAGCCAGATAAGACCAGGATCCAACAGCAGCCCTAATCCAGCCCAAAAGCAGGCCTGACTTAAGATCGCTTCCTTGGCAAGAAGCCCAACATGGTCTCCAGGGGATGCTAACACACACCCAGCTACCCAACCCATCCCAAGCTGGCGCTCACACCGCCTCTATCATACAAGTTGCAGCCACTCCAGAAGATGTTAAGACCAGTTGGAAAGAAGGACGACGTTTGTAGCACACTGGTCCACATGTGACAGAACTGCCATTCCAACTGGCAAAGTCCCACGGAGTAGGAGAGGGCTCATGGGAGGGTCACAAGGCTGCTTCTCTGAGCAGTCTGGCTGACCCTCTAGGACGTGGAGAGGTGTTTTGCCAAGAACCCCACTCCCTCACTGATCTGCTGAAACCTAGCGTATGCCCTTCTAGCCCTTTGGAGAAATCAGTGCTGGTAATTGTTCCTGTGTCCTGGACAGGCCTGAAGCTGTGACTGCTTAGGGACCCAGGTGCCTCCCTGGAGCAGTGAGCCAGGTGATCAAGCTAACTACCCCCACATACACAGGGCAGGCAGAGAGGGTAGCCCTTATGACAGCAAGCCCCCAGAGCTGCTCCCACAGTCCTCCCCATCCCACCAACAAGCTAGGCCACCCCCCTGGGCCACCCTGCCAGGGAACCAGCTCTCCCCTGGGCCAGGGTGGAGGAAACCAAGGGTGCAGTTCCAGAAGCCACAGCGCCCAGCCGAGGAAACCTCAGCTCCGCCAGACAGCATTTAATTTCTGTGTGAAACAAAATCAAAACAAATTCCAGCACTGAGAGACGGAACTGAGATTAACCCTCCGTCCTCCCGCAGTCCAGCTTCCAACCCGAGTACCTCCATGTCCCTGGGGGTGGCAACGTGCCCAGGACAAGGCCAGGGATGTTTTCCACAGAGACACTGGTCAAAGGCTGCAAATGGGCAGTTATCCAGTCTCCCTCCCTCTCTGCTCACTGCCCTGGAGGAGCCAGGCTCTTGAGGACTGCTGGATAGACAAATACCATCCAGCTACCACCCCGGGATCCAAGGTGCTGTCCAGCAGACTCCATCCATCACAGACAAGCTTGCTGTGGTGCTGCATTGGACCTCTGGGAAGAAGATGGAAACAAAAGATCCCAGAACAGCAGCCACTGTGTCCAGCACTAATGGCTTCACGTAAGACCAGCCATAGACCCATGACACTGGAAGCAGGCAGAACTGTGGGACCCTCCGCAGCCACCAGCATGACCCCACACAGGAATCCTCCCTAGAGGACTATACCTCTAGCTGCTCAGCCTTGTGTTGGAGCTTTGAAAGGGCACTGTGACTGGGGGTGGAGCGACCCCCATCTCCATATCCCCATCTGCCAGGATGCAGACAGCCCCAACGTCCTCAGGCTCTGGGAGCTTCCATCAAGCATCTTGTCCTGGGCCAGACCTCCAGCCCACTTCCCCTGGCTGCTCCGACCTCAGGTATTGCGATGAAAAACAAACGCAGCTTGCGGCTTGCCTTTTCCATCGCCTCGTCCGGCTGCCTGGGCCCAAGGTGCTTAAGGCTGCCAGCTGGGCAGCTGGGTTTCCTCCTGTGGGTAGGGGCGTAAGGCCAGCAGGGACCTTGCCAGAGGGGCCAGGCCTGTGGGTCACGGGGGCAGGGCAGCCTGGAAACCACCCAGATCGGCGGGTATGGTGAGTCTGTCCCCAGACACCTGCCATCAGGGCAGTCAGCCATAGGTGTACTTTCAGATTTACCCTGCCAAGCTCACACTGCATGGCTGCCCGGGAGCGTCGATCCGAATGCACAGGCCCCTTCCTCATTGTGATCTCAGGCATGCCCGGAAGTAGGGTGGTATGCCAGCTGGGGAGCCACGAGCTTGGAATAAGCAGCCAGGCCTCTTCTGAGCCACATGTAGCAGGTGAAGTCAGGACTCTAGTCAGGGTAGTGGACCAGGCCAGACTATAAGATCAATAAACAATGCAGACACCCCAGGAGAACATTAGGTTCTCCACTGGCTATAGGCTGGTAGCAGCTTTTAATTAGAGGGCACAGTGTGCAATATAATTGACCCTCCTGTACACACCAGAGTTGAGTTATTAGGGAAAGATCGACACATCTGGGCCGTTATGGAGCCACCCAGAAGAGGTAGCAAGCCAGACAAATGTTGATTTCACCCCAACTTCCGCCCCCCCCCCCCAACAATCTGCTTATGTGCTTCAGGGGGCCTGGCTTCATCCACAGGCATCCAAGGCTCATGCCAGAGGCTTCCCCAACTACACAGACAACTGTGCCTTGTCCACAGCCTGCTGCAGCCAGCCGGGCACCAGCAGGGCACCCGCCACACGGCACAATACACAAAGGCAGCGGGTGCCCGGCAGGCTGGACTCAGAGGGCAAGTGCAGGAAGCCTGTCAACAGGTGTCGTCTTTCCAGCAAGGAGCCAGGCAGGCCTGGCTGCCCCCCTCCAACTAACCCTTATCAGCTCATCACCCTCCCGGGGTTCAGGGCCTCCCTGGGAGGAATCTATCCTTGTGCATTCTTTCCAAGGGTACAAATTACCTGCCCACCTTACCCATGATGGCCAAACCTGGGAGTTGGCATAGAGGCAAAGGCACTGGCAGGAGGTACCTGGTACCTTAGGCCACCTAGATGCTGCCTGGCACCTACCAAGTCCTGCCTAGGACAGGCACCAGAGCCACAAAGGCAAGGAGGCAAAGCGTATGACGAGGACAGGAGCGAGATTAGGCCAGCTGTCTTCCCGTCCAGACGGCTGTCGGCTCTGAGCAGGACATCTGCTCACACAGCTGAGGGGGGCCAGGTGGCCCTAGGCTGGCCTCACCTTAAACCCCACCCTACTCCTGCTGAACACCACTCACCACTCCATTCCCTCAAGGTGGCACAAAAAACATTGTGCACCCTAGTGTGGGGGGGGGGTGGTGGCGGTCTGGGCTTGGTCTGTGCTGCGATCCAACGGAACCCCTCCCCCAAATCTAGGGACTTGCAGACAAGACACAAAGGCAGCCAGAGTGGAGGGTCTAAGGGGGTGGCTAATGCAGAGTGAAGGTAACAAGCTCTTACCCGGGGCTCATGCTGCACCCTGCCGCACAGCCTCCTGGGAAGCCAGGCAACTCCAGCCTCTGCTGGCCACTTCAGGGAAGCTGTTGAGGAACTGCAAACGAATGCTGGCTCCACCTCCACCTCCTTAGGCCTCCAAGAGCTTTCTTTCCCTCGCCCACCTTTTGGTTTCCCCTAATCCTCTTCCAAAAGGTCTCATCCACAGAGCCGCTTGGCTGAGGCCTCTAAGGCCTGCCTGTCCGCTTCTGTGGCTGCCCAGCAAAGCCTCATTGCCTGGGGGCCATACTCTGCTGACCTTTCAAAGGCCTGTGAGTATCCTGGGTATTCTAAGCTTAGTGGTGCCATAGATACACCTGACACCAACTAAGCCTGACTCCTAACCTAGATTCCCTAGCTTCTGCCCACTCTGCTCTTGGCTGGGCCTGACTTCTCTGCAACCTCACTTCCGCTCCAACACATACTGTGAGGGCTCCACACAGCTTAGAGAGTCTGAGCTCTCAGACCCAGCATCCTGCCCAGAACCCTTCCCAGCCTTCTCTGACTCCTCTAGGAGCTACCTGGATGCCCCTTGTCCAAACAGCTGTCGGACTTGGGCCAAGGCCATAGGGTGTTCCCATCCAGGCTCCCAGACAAGAATAAAGGGCACGACAGCCTCCTGTTCTTTTGACCTGAGGGAGGATTTTCCTCTTCTAGTTTTCTGAATACCCAGAATTGAACCCCATACAGGGTTCTCATAAATAAGGGATGCCTCCTCCACCCTGCTGGGGCACCTAAGGGTTGCCACCACCTCTGTGTGTAGGGATGAAAGAGCCCATTTGTTCTCCAGTCAAGAAATAAAACTCCTGTATCCAGGAAAGGTCCAGAATATGTAAAGAATTCTCACGTACAACAACAAAACAAACAACCCAACTTTTAAAAGAACTGACCAGGTGCTTCTCCAAAAGAGGTATGCAGATGGTCAAAGCAGCCTGCAAAAAAGCCAATAACCTCTAATCCCTTGAGTCTCAGCACTCCAGGGACGGGGTCGGGCAGATCTCTCTGTGTCGAAAGTCAGCCTGGCTTACACAGTTAGATCTAGAACAGCCACCAAGGCTGGATAATAACAGAGACTCTATCTTTAAAAAAAAAAAAAAAAATCAGTACAAAACCCAACCAAACAAGGAGACCGTAAATGTCATCAGCCATCAAACCCACAATGGGACATGTTTCACACCCACTAAGATGGCTAGAACTAAAAAACAACAATGACAAAAACCAGAATGTGCTTGGTGATGACATGGAGAAATTGGACCCCTGTACATTTATGGGAGAGATATAAAATATTGTAACTACTTGGGAAAACCTTTTGGCAGTTCCTCAAGAAGTGTAAAGTAGAATTGCCTGAGGACCTAGCAATCCCACTTCTAGATAGGAACCCCTCCCCACTCCCCAAGAACCAAAAACATAGATACATGGGGGGAGCAGGGGGTAGAGAGAGGGAAAGGGAGGAGGGGAGAGAGAGGAGAGAGAGAGAGAGAATGAATATGAACAGGACATTCACAGTAACATTACTAGAAATAGTCAACAGGTAGAAATGACCCAAATAGCCATCAACTGACAAACCGACGAACTGGATTTTTAAAAAAGACTATTGTATAATCAATCCAGTCAAAGAAAGGAGTGAAATGCTGATGCATGCTACAACATGGATGAGCTGCCAAAAACATGACACCGAATGAAAGGAGCCAGACACAGAAGGCCACAGAGTGTACCGTCCCACCTCTACAAGGGGTCCAGAGCAGGAAAACCCCCAGAGACAGGGAGACTAGTGCTTGTCAGCGGCTGAGGGAGAGAGCAGGGAGTGACTGCTGAGTGGGTTTGAGGTTTCTGGGGTAAGGAGAATGTTCTGGTGATGGCTGACAGTTTTGTGAATATACCCCAAACCACGGAGCTGGTGTAGGGGTGGGGGCGTTTCCTGGGATGTGATTTATGTTCAATAACAAAGACAGGGCTTTCGTAGGCTCTGTTACCACTAAGGCTCAAACAGTCCAGAGTGGTCTTTAGTGTCTAGGGTGCCTCTCAGAAGGGGACATGGAGGCATGCCCCGAGAGAAATAGGATGCATATGGCCAAAACAGAGGGATGAAAGGCAGTATTTAAGGTTTACAAGCCACCTTCCTAGTTTTGTTTTGTTTGTTTTGCCTCTGCTGGAGAGAGAGCCCACTGCTGTCTTGATCCCTACCTCCACTTAATCTTGGGCCTCCTCTCCAAAGGCCCCTGTCACCTAGCAGGGGAACAGAGTCACAGGTCTGTTCCTGAGGCCTGTTGCTCACATAGATAATCTCACCTGCCAATTCCCAGGGCGGTGGGGCAGAGGGGGGAAGCAGGCGAGGGGGGGAATAGCAATGCCCCTAGAGGGTCTGTGTCTCCATCCCGAACCCACATGTGACCTCCGGCTGGCCCCAGGAACGCAGGCCTGCAGCAGGCAGCGGCTCCAGAAGAAACTAATGGAATTGCCACCTGCTGATCCGTTGAACCAACTGGGATGAAAAACTGAGCCAAGGGAAGAAGAGAGGGGAGCCCCTTCCCCATGGCTGCTGGCCAGCCTGGAGGGGTCCAGCAGCAGGGTGGCCAGAGGCCTCTGGAAGGGAAGGGCAACCAGAGCTGTAGGGTTGGGTTGCAGCTCTGGGAGGGGGTGGGGAGGGCTCCTGTAGCCACGTGACCCTCCCCCGGGCCAGCCTCTCCTCTCTGGGTTCCTGGGCTGTAACTGGAGCCGTGTTCCTGCCTGGGAGCCTCCGTGCCAGGCAGAGCTTTGGAGAGGGGGAAGGGAGAGGAGAGCCCCAGATTCCAGCTCCTTCTCCCTACTCCCTCTCCAGTTGGGCTGGGAAGGGACACTTGAGCACACCACAATCTCACAGGCGCACCCTCAGTCTCCCATTCCAGCTCCAGGCCTGCCAAGCCTTTCAGGGTTTCCAGACTCATCTCCTCCCTTGGTTGGGGCAGGGTTGGGACCTCTGGACACAGAACAGCCTAGAATAAATACATCGTGTGCCTCCAACATCCATACATACTCCTCAGAGATCAACTCCAGAGAGACCCAAGTCAGCTAGCTTGTCCTCCCAGGTTCCCCTTGGTTCTCCATTAAACAGGTTCAACCCACTCTGCCCATCTTTGGAGTCCTTCCTCCAAAGCCCAGACAGTGGGTCTCCAGGGCAGCTGTGGGAATGGAACAACCATACACATGCTCAGCTTTCCTTGAAGAGCCCTTTGGGGCAGAGAACTAGGTAGAGGTTTAGTCAAGCTATAGCACAGTAACATCTGGGGGAGCCAGCCACCCTGTACTTAAGCCCTACCATGGAACCAAAGGGTGCCAACACCCCTACATAAGCCAAGCAGGAGGAAGACTTCTCCAAGACGCCAAGTATAGAGACAGCGGAGAGAGTGTGAGAAAGACAGACAGGAGGCAGGGCAGCCAGGACTCTAGCCCCACAATTTGTAGGTTCTGAATCCTAGGGCCACAAGACCAGCAGCAGAGATCCCAAAAGGAGCAAAGGGTCCGCCCATGCAAGCCCAGGGCGTGTCAGAAGCCTGGCTGGGCCAGAGAGAGGAAGGCACAGCTGGCTGATGGGCTGCTGTGACTCACCACGGACCTGTGGCCAGACAGCCATCCTCAGCCCTCCCTCTTGCCCGCGGGTGAGGCTTAGGGCTGCACAGATGGCGTGCAGGGGCGTGCCAGGCCAAGGCCCAGGGACTGGACCCACAGTGGAAGACAGGAGAGCCAGGGTAGGGGAGACCCTGGGAACCGAGACACGGAGCTGACCCTGGAAGACAACCCAGAAGAAATGGACAGACAGAGGAGAAAGAAAAACACAAAGGGAAATTTTCCCATGAAAATATTTTATTTTCTTTGAGAACAGGATACACCTGCAGGTCTCCTCAGCCCAGCCGCCTCTCTCTGCCCCGGCGGGTGCCAGATTCCTGGACCAACGGGGCCCTCTGCCGGCCACACCACTGCGAGCGGGCACCGCAGCCAGGGGCGAGGGAACAGGTGACCGGCGAAGGGCGGCGGCCCAAGGAGCAGTCCAGGGCACCCACGACCAGGACTGCGACCCGAGGGGCTAACCAGGGCTCCCAGTGGTACAGTGCGGGTATAAGAAGCAGGGAGGGCAGAGAGAGTTGGGGTTCTGCCTCGCACGGTGCCACCCAGGACCTTGACGAACTCAAAGTGCAAAGGGTATCCCTCTAAAGATCGCTGGGTTCAAGCATCCCCAGACCTGGGAAAGGGAGTAGAGAGGAACCAGAGGAACTGAAGGCGAAGAGACGCGCCCAACTACGCGGCAAAAGTGATACGCAGAGACAGGCGAGTGCGGGCGGCGACCCCGCGGGACAGCGGCGGCGTTTACCCTCCCACCCCCCGGGCCAGGTCTCCCAGACGTGTTCCCGTGGGCCGAGGTCGGGGCCAGGCTCGGGCGGGCGCCAGAAGAAAGCGCAAGAAAAATAAATTTCTCCAGCTTGGAGGGTTTTTTCTCCCCTTTGGGGCTCAGTGCAAGGAACATCTGGATTTTGTACGTGTTTTTTTGTTGTTGTTAAATTAACTTTTCCAGGAGAGAAGGGGGGTGGTGGGCAGGGGCCAGGGAGGCTCCAGCCTTTTGGCAGGAACACCGCGGCCTAAGGCGGCGGCGGCGACTCGGGAGTCACCGTGGACCGTGGCCCCTCGCAAGCCCGTCGGGGACACGGGCCCCTCTACTTGTAGGGCGCACGGCGGACAACGACCTGCGGACCGACAGGCGCGCTCGCTGCCAACTAACAACTCCAAGCCACCCGTGTACCCCGCCGAGCACCTGACGGGTGCTGCCCCGGGCTCGATGCCCCCGTCCGGCCCCGCCGCCCTCGCCCGCCCTCGCGCGGCCGCCCGCCGCGGGCACCTACCCGAAGTAGGCGGCGGAAGGGCGCAGCGCGGCGAGCAGCAGCGTCAGCCCGAAGGCCGCGGCCAGCCAGCGCGCCAGAAGGGACCCATCCAGCATCTTGCCGCGCCACGGCGGCTGACCATCGCGCTCCGGGCTCCGCGCAGGGCGCGCCGCGACCGCCGCCCTCTTATAGCGTCCACAGCCGCGGCCGCGGGGCGGGGCGCCGGCCAGCTGGGCCCGGCCCGCCTGCGCCCCGGAGGAGGGGTCACGCCGGCGCCGGGGGCGGGCCGAAACCCGAGCTGCGCGCCCGCCGCTGCAGCGGCCGCTGCCGCCGCCGCCGCCGCGGAGCGCCTCGGCTCGCGGGGCGGGCCTGGGGCTCGCCGTGGGGAGGGCTAGGCATGTGGCGCGGAGGGAACCCAAGCGGAGTAACGGGGCCCGAAGGAGCGGCGGGGCGGAACCGGGATACCGAGCATGGGTAGACCGCCGTGTTAGGTGTGTTTGCAGCCGGGACACAAGAGCGAGCTTCGGGGAGTCTCCGTACAGTTGGCCGGGTGTTGGCAGCCGGGAAAGACATCCGAGAGCCGGGAAACTAGGACTTCTGTGCTTGAGGGGTGGTAACTGGTGGCTTGGGGTCGACGCTAGCCGCTGAGTTACAGCGCGGGGGCGCGAATCCACTCGCCGCAGATGTTGCCAAGAGAGAGCCACTCCTGAAAGCTAGGGTGCTGTGTCTGGAGGAATGGAAAGGCGACCCTTCGAAGGGAGACCAAAAAGACGTTTTGGCAGAGTGGGTGCTGTGGCCGACTTGGACCTGGGAATTGTGCGATAAGGTTCTTAGGGGCCTTCTGACTACAGGGTGTAGATATCACTGACACCCAGGGACCTCTTCACCCAAATGGTGGAAGATGAAGGAGACCACTGGCCAGGGTGGTGGTTGGTGTGGGTGAAAACCTGGAGCTGTGACTCATCTTCGTGGACGGAATTGTCTATAAGTCAAACCTGAACCAAGACTCAGAAAAACACAAGTGTCCAGGGCACCCAGGAGACTGCTTCCAAGTCCCTTGAAATGGGGGTAGGAGCGGCGTATGCTGGGACAATGCAAAGTGCTGGAGAACAGAACTGAGTGGTTTCTGGAGACTTATGGAAGACAGTGACCACACCAGAGCCAGACTGACAAAACTCAGGGCCTGCTAACACTAGTGGCTTCCCTGGTCCGGGTTTGCAGGGCGGAGCTCCACTCCCTGGAAGGCAACCTGCTCTTACCAACCAGCATCCTCTGAACTTAACGCGACTGATCCAGGATCTGAGACCTCCAAGTCTGAGGGTTTGGAGCTCCTGTGGGAAGCCGAGTCGTCTAGCATTGCACAACTGTTCAGCCACCTGTCACAGGAAGGATGCTCCCAAGCAAAGGAGGAAATGAGAGAGCAAAAAAAATCACATCCACCTCCACAGTGGTTAGAGCCAAGCAGGTTACTCCTGTGGGTGTGGAAGACCTAAGTGACTACGCCCCCGTCCCAACAGAAAAGTGTCCAGGTGTGGTGGGTATGTGGCCAGGTGAGGGGTCAGGAGAGCCCATCACGACTTGGTTTCCCCCATCGGAGGCCCATTTAAACTTCCATGAGCAGTGTATAGCATGTGATACCCGCCTGTGATCTGCCTTCTTCCTAATGGGTGGGACAGACTTACATCACTCCCCAATTGCTGGGGACCCTTCTACACCCCGCCTAGCCATCCAGTGATGCTTCTGCAGCAAAGTGAACCCAGAAGGCAGCCCCAGCTACCCCAACATTGCAGGGGGGGCCCTCCACATCAGGAAGACTTCCACTTGGAGGCCCGGCTCCCACTCCAGCTCGGAAGAGGCAGGAGACGGGAGACCCTGAGCGATGACATATTTAAAGGCATGAGATTGCTTCCAAGAAAAATGATGTGTGAGGCTGTAAACGAGTGTCGCCAAGCACTGGGGGCGATGCGTATTCAGTGAGAGTAGAGCTGGCACCTCGGCCACCCAGCAAGTGGCGGAGGGGGCAGGCAGCAGGTGGGGCAGCCCAGGCACAGAGAGGCCTGGATTCAGCCCTGGCCATCTGTGGAGATAATGAGGATGACCCACCCTTTAGATACTGGGGAGGGTTCTGCTTTCTTTAGTTTTGGGTAGGTCTGATCACAACAATGACAGTTGGGGTAGTCTGTCTCTGAGTGACCTGTCAAACACAGAGCCCGGGCCCACCTCTAGGGCATGTGGGTGGCAGGACTCATGCCTCCCCTTACCCAGGCATAAGGCGATGCCCGATCTAAGTCTGAGGGCAAACCCAGCCTTCCATTCCCACCTTCAATGGAAACTTTAGAAAAAGTGCCCCCGGTACAGTTACATTCTTGCTGTCTCGCCCAGGGCTATGGCAGCCTTGCTCCAGAGCATAGGGAAGCCAAGGTGGCTCCTCTCTCTCTTTCACATACCTTTGAGGTGCCTCTTCATATGGGGCTTTGTGCTACCACATTCCCCCAAGGGAGCACCGCAGCCTGCCAGTCCCACTGTATCTACCCAAGCTGCCACCAGTCAGCCCAGCATTGGGGTGGAGAGGGCACCTGCCCTATGGAGGTTCTGCCACGTGTGTCTGTGTCTCTGCTGAAAATGGGTAGAAAGGGGAGAAAAACCTTAGTGGAGGGGCCACTGAGGAATAGAGTGAAAAGGTCCAGGAAACCAGCTTCTGCGGCTTTCCTGTTGCTGGTCAAATGCGATGCCCCAAGGAACCACTAAGTAGGCAGAAGCCAAGTTCCTATAGAAGAGCTATTGATAAGCACTGGCTGGTAAACGGAGTTTGGCAGAACTCACCTGCCCAAGGGAAGTGAGGAAGGAAGGAAAACTGCCCTCCTTTGCCTCCTCCCTCCCACTCCATACTCTTTCTTTCCCGCCATTTTCCCCTTCTCCCAGTGTAGATAATCTCCTGGCTTTGCAGAGGTGGGGAAGGGCAGGCCAGTCTCCTCCCGCGTGCTCTGGCTGATGGCCAAGTGGCCCTCTGGTTTCATTTTTGGCTACATGGCTGGAAGGCTCACTGTCGTCACTCCCAGTGACCACCTGGGTCATCAAAATACAGGGTAGGAGCAAGATGTCACCATGTTCACAATCAAGAGATCAGAAAGGAAACGACCAGGTCCTTTTGAGATAACTGGGCTCAGGTCTTGGACTTGCATGGACCCCCCAGGGAGCTGAAGTGACACTGCCCTCCACAGGCTTGAGAAAGACAGATGACAATGCTTGCTGTCTTAGCTCCACCCCATTTCACAGAGGGTTCTGTGGAATCCAAGGTCATCCGACTGCCATTTCCCCAGACCCGGGTTGCATAATGTGAGTAGACAGTCAACAGTGGGGCCACAGTAGGCAGGAAGAGGTGAAGATGGTAGTGTCTGTCCCTGTCCTGTGCACTCACTCAGCATTTGGAACCAGGGGAGCAGATCTCTGGTGGTCTGGGAGGAGTGGGGCAAGGGGGCCACTTATCAGGAAACACTGCCTAATTGAGAAGGTTCGGCAGGGGTCTCCCTGGGGAAGAAGGCAAAAAACGGGGCATGAGTCATTTGAAATGAGGCTGGACAGAGTGTGAGGAGAAATGAACCCACCCAGATTGCCAGACATGGACAAAATGAGCTCATGGCTGTGATAATGTGGGGTGTGTGTGTGTGTGTGTGTGTGTGTGTGTGTGTGTGTGTGTGAGAGAGAGAGAGAGAGAGAGAGAGAGAGAGAGAGAGAGAGAGAGAGAGAGAGAGAGAGAGAAGAGAGAGAGAGAGAGAGAGAGAGAGAGAGAGAGAGAAATACAGCCAAGCCTCTGAAGCTAAACTACAAGGCCAGGCTGCCCCCTGCCGGTCAATGAGAGAATAGCTAGCGCCCCAGCCAGCATGTGCATACGTACATACTGTCTGGGCATCACTGAGTCCAAGACCTGGCTTGGGACAGATGCCAAGCAAAAGGCAGACTTGTCGAAAAACATTTTCCACACCATTATATCCACTTGGATATGAATGTAAGAAATTTGTTGCTATTTTTCCTTTGTGTAAGACTTTTATTAAATTGTTCTTACAAAACAATATTCAGACTCTAGATACAATTGTTTTGATGTGGACACCAAGCGGCTTTCAACTCTTCTGCTGTGAAGGTGGGGATCTTATCGCTGGATTGCAATGCCAGGCCGAAGCTTTCTTTGCCCCCAAGACAGGGTTTCTCTGTGTGTATCCCTGGCTGTCCCAGACTTGCTTTGTGGACCAGGCTGGCCTCGAACTCACAGCAATCCACCTGCCTCTACCTCCGAGTGCTGGGATTAAAGGCTTGCACCACTGCGCCCAGCCAAACCTGTGTTCTTTGCAAAAGCAAAACGCACTCTTTACTGCTGACCAACTCTCCAGCCCAACCATACACATTTTTCATGCTACGGAGCTGCCCGTGCCTGTCTTGAAGGTCTCCCCAGCGCCGGGATTACTAATTTGCACCACCTGGCTTTTTGTGTGGATGCTGGCCTTTGGTCCTTCCTGAACAGAGTTGCTTTGTTGACTGATCTCTCTCCTCAAGCACTCTCTACTGGTTATTTTGTCTCCTCTGGGAGAGCCAGAAGGAGCACATAAGGAGAGGAAAAGCCCTTGAAGAGAAGTGCTGAGTTGGATTTAGGGTGAGTGTGTCCCCCGAGCTCATGTGTTGGGAGCTCGGGCCTTCTGTGTCACAGTATTGGAGACCACTAAGAAATGATGCCTGGGCTGGGTGTGGTGGCACACGCCTTTAACCCCAGCATTCAGGATGCAGACACTAGCAGGTTTCTGGGAGTTCAAGGCCAGCCTGGTCTACAAAGTGAGTCCAAGACAGCCAGAAAAACAAACAAGCAAACAAAAGAAAAAGGAGGAGGAGGAGGAAGAGGAGAAGGAGGAGAGAAAGAGATGATTACTGGGCTGGTAAGATGGCTCAGTGGGGCTGGAGAGATGGCTCAGCGGTTAAGAGCACTGACTGTGCTTCCAGAGGTCATGAGTTCAATTCCCAGCAACCACATGATTGCTATAATATAATCTGATGCCCACCTCTGGCCTGTAGATGTACATGCAGATAGATCACTTATACATAATAATAAATAAATAAATCCTTAAAAAAAAAATAGAGCCGGGCGTGGTGGCGCACGCCTTTAATCCCAGCACTCGGGAGGCAGAGGCAGGTGGATCGCTGTGAGTTCGAGGCCAGCCCTGGTCTACAAGTGAGTCCAGGATGGCCAAGGCTACAACAGAGAAACCCTGTCTCGAAAAAACAAAAAAAAAAAAAAGGCTCAGTGATTAAGATTACTAATTGTTTTTCCAGGGGACTTGGGTTCAATTCCCAGCACCCACATGGCAGCTCACAACTGTCTGTAACTCCAAGATCTGAGACTCTCACAGACATACATGCAGGCAAAACACCAATGCACATAAACAGTAAAAATTAAAAGAAGAAAGAAATGATGCCTAGGGGCTGGAGAGATGGCTCAGCAGTTAAGAGCACTTCTTGTTCTTGTCCAGAGCCCAGTTTGTGGTCCCAAAATGGCAGTTCAGAACTGTTGGTAACTCCAGTTCCAGGAGAGCTAGTGTCCTCTTCTGGCTTCTGCAGGCACTGCACAAATGTGATGCAAAGATGTGTAAAAAAATAAATCTAAAATAAATAAATAAATCTAAGAGGAAAAAGAAAGAAGGGAAGTCTAAGCCAGACTTAAGGGGTTAACTTCTGCAATCTCAGCATATAACACGTGTCTTTTCTGACCACAATGACATAAAATAAGAAATCAATTAAGTGTCAGCTGGGTATGGTGAAACATAATTACATCATTTAGGAGATTGGAGGAGAAGGAGGATTGCAAATTTGAGGTCAAAATGGGATCGTGTTTCAAAGAAAAAATGTTGTTGCTGTTATTGTGTTGCCAGTCATGGTGGCACAACTTTTTTTTTTTTTTTTTTTTTTTTTTTTTTTTTTTTTTTTTTTTTTTTGGTTTTTCGAGACAGGGTTTCTCTGTGTAGCCTTGGCCATCCTGGACTCACTTTGTGGACCAGGCTGGCCTCGAACTCACAGCGATCCTCCTGCCTCTGCCTCCCGAGTGCTGGGATCAAAGGCGTGCGCCACCACGCCTGGCTGTGGTGGCACAACTTTTAATTATACACTCAGGAGGCAAACTCAGCCTGCTCTACATAGTGAGTTCCAGGCCAATGGGACTGCATAGTAAGAGAGACCTTGCCTCAAAAAGAAAAGAAAAAAGTGAGGCCAAGTAGAAAGCGACTGGTTCACTGGCACTTCAAGGTGGTAGATACGCCTATGGTCCTAGTTTGTCCCCAGGAGTGTTGTTTTTAAACCCCGAATCCTCTGGCCTCCTGCTTTCCAACAAGATCTCTTTTCCCTATCCATGCTTCTGTCATAATTTCATCTTCCCTCTCTAGAGGCCAGATTGGCTGCCTGTCACTAGACTTTCAGCCTCCTGAGCTGTTTCTACATAAGCCTCTTTCCTTGGGTGTTCTCTACAGAAAGACAGAATTAATTCAAGTGGGAGGGGAAACGTGGGAGAAGCATGAGCTACCCTAAAGAGAAACAGAGAGGCAGGAAAATGTGAGAGAGTTTAAGGAGATGGGGTGAGGGGTCTGGAGGTGCCCAGGGCTCTGTAGGGTCTGTAGGGGAAGGGGGGAAGGGGCTACCTTAGACAAGAACGGGCCTTTCTGGGGTGTAGTGTGCAAACAGCAAGTGCTAAGGGTGGGGTGTTTTGGAGTCTCCACCATATGGCACTGTCCTACCTTATGCAGATAGGATTTTCTTTTTTCTTCCGTTTTTCGAGACAGGGTTTCTCTGTGTAGCCTTGACTGTCCTGAACTCACTTTGTAGACCAGGCTGGCTTTGAACTCACAGCGATCCGCCTGCCTCTGCCTCCCGAGCGCTGGGATTAAATGCGTGTGCCACCACGCCCGGCCTAGCACATTGCTTTTATCCATTCATCAGTCAGCAGCCACTTGGGTTGCTTCTGTTTCTTGGCCCCTGTAAACGGTGCTGCGTGAGCTTGCAGATGCCTATTTGGCCGACTGCCTCCATTTTGTTCGCACATTCACACTTAGGCTGGGACAGGAATGCCCACTGACTTAGAGTTCACAAATGGTGACACCTATATCTACCTACCAAGGGGTCTAACCTGGTCCACACAGAGCCTGGCACACAGCGAGCAGGGAGGAGTTACAGCCACCACCGTCATGAGATGTGTCATCCACACCATGCAAAACCTGACTTGGGCCTCGGGAAAGCTGAGAGGATTGAGAGGAGACACCACAGAAGCCTTCCATAAGGTCTTCCAAGCTACTGGGCCCACTCCCCCTAACCCCCCCAAGCAACTCCATGTGGTGGCAGTATTGACTGAAAAGCAGAACCCAGTCATCACTAAGAAAAATCTAATGCCTTCACTTCCTGCGAAAGCCCGAGATCCAGAGTGCTAAGCATGACTCTATGGATTCTGACCCGCTGTGGTAGAAGTCTAGCAATCTAGCTAACCTTGGTGCTGTGATTTTTTTTTTTTTTAATTCCAAATTCCATTTCCTTATTCTTCTGTGATGCTCCAGCTATGGCCCCTTGTTTTGAGAATGATAAAATTCCAGGATACGTGGCGCACTCTTTTAATCCCAGCACTTGGGAAGCAGAGGCAGGTGGATTGCTATGAGTTCGAGGCCAGCCTGGTCTACAAAGTGAGTCCAGGACAGCCAAGGCTACACAGAGAAACGCTGTCTTGAAAAACAAAAGCAAAAAACAAAACAAAACAAACAAACAACAACAAAAAAAAAACCAAAAAACAAAAAACAAAAACACAACAACAACAACAACAAACTTCCGGGATTCAGGGTTCTATCTAACCAGCTGCTGGGCCCTAGGACCTCAGAGCTGGGTACTTTTAGCTTGTGGGCTCATCCCAGCCCACAATAAGGGAGGTGGTGCTAGTAGCTTCACGAGCAAGCCAGAGGCTGGAGTCCTGTGCCCATAACTCTGAGATTCTGTCTGATTTTGTCTTCTGTGTAGAGATCCATGATGCCGCACATCCACCCGGAGGGTCCAAGCCAAGGCAACTCTCAGAGAGAACAGTACTGGGCTTGGTTCAGAACACAGAAGGGTCCTTGGGGTAGGGGCCCCAGCCTAGGAGCTAGACTATTTCTCCTCACCCTGCCATTTCCCAGTGAGCCTGATTTTTCTATATGAGGAAGTGCTGGCCTGAGGTTCTGGAGACTTCCATAGTCTCTGAAATAGCCTCAATATGATTTGAGTGTGCTTCCCCGGGATTCCTAGGTTGAAATTTAATCCTCATTGTGGGATCCTGAGGGTGCAGAAGTCGAACTGACTGTAATGTTCAGAGGTGCAGTCTTTTGGGGGGATGACTCAGGTTAGATGCGGTCCAGAGTGGGCCCTGTGACTGAAAGGCAGTGGATTCATGGGACTAGAAAAAGAGGCTCGAAGAGACAAATAAGTGAATAAAAAGGTAAAAATTAGCACCCTTCAGCCGTGAACCTCCAGGTCCACGATCCCTTATCGGCTTACTGTTTTCCCTTCCAAGTTACGCAGCCTGTGGTACCATCTTATAGCAACAGACAGGACACTAATGTGCAGTGCAAGCTGATAAGACTCAGATAGTACTCCAAGGGGGCCATTGGGAGGTGTGAGGGTGTGAGTGTGAGAGGAGAGAGCCTACGCCGAGACAAAAAGTGAGTGAGTGAGTGAGAGAGAGAGAGAGAGAGAGAGAGAGAGAGAGAGAGAGAGAGAGAGAGAGAGAGATGCTTCATCCTCCTCCATGATGTCTCCAGGAACAGCAATGGGGAAGCCAGACACTGGGTGCCTCATTTACACTCTTTATTTGGAAGCAAGTGTCTCAGAGGTCAACTCAGGAAAACAGCCATACATGGGGATGGGCTCCCGTCAGCTCACCAGCTGTGTTAGTTACCTCTCTCCACGTTGAGCTCACAGGTGGAGGTTTTCATCCTTCCTGGCAGGGAAGACACGATGGCAGGAGCTCAAGGCAGGCACTCACAGTGTGGAAGCAGTCAGGAAGCAGAAAGCAATGAGTGACGGTGCCCAGCGCAGGGTCTCCTCTCTACACAGTCTAGGACTGCAGCCCATGCAATGGAACTGCTCACATGTAAGTCGAGCCTTCCTACCTCGCTGAGCCTAATCTAGAAAGCCCCTCAAAGGCACGCCTAGAGGTCTGTCTTCAGGATGATGCTACTTCCTGTCCAGTCACCCTACCACCCCAGCAGCATCCGTCCCCCAGTCGGAAAAACCTCAGAGACATGATAAAGCCACCTAGCACATCCCACCATGCAGCACAGAAGACAGCTCATCTTCTGGGCCCTATAGTCTCTATCCCCACCTTAGAGGGATGCAACACAGCCCTCCGAGAGCTTGAGGTCCAGAGAGCCTGGAGCAACCTCCAGAGCTTCAGCTGGCTGCTGCCCTGTGACAGCACAGCCTTGAGAGAGGACGGGGACCACAACGATGTGTTTTCTCTTCTCATACAGCTAGGACATTAGAGAAATCCTCTCACTGGAAATCCATATTACTCTAAGAATTTCTCCAAGAACCAAGAGAACATGGAAATCTGACAAGGGGTCAGAACTGGAGGAGGAGAAGATACAGTAGCGCCCTGAAACCTTGGGGGAACACTTCTGGGGGGGAGGAAACATGAATGCATGAAACCAGTAGCAACAGCCAAATCCTATATATATATTAATTCCCTCTCACCTGTGATGAAGTTGAATTCTGTTTTAAAAAAAAGATGTATTTATGTGTTATGTATAGTGTTTTGCTTGTATATATGCCTGCAGGCCAGAAGAGGACACCAGATCTCATTATAGATGGTTGTGAGCCACCATGTGGGTGCTGGGAATTGAACTCAGGACTTCTGGAAGAGCAGCCAGTGCTCTTAACCTCTGAGCCATCTCTCCAGCTCTGAATTTGAATTTTAGTTAATTAATTATCTATTTATTTATTTTGGTTTTTTTTTTGTTTGTTTGTTTGTTTTGAGACAAGGCTTCTCTGTGTAGCCTTGGCTGTCCTAGACTCACTTTGTAGAGCAGCCAGTGCTCTTAACCACTGAGCCATCTCTCCAGCCCCTGAAGTTGAATTTTTAAAAGACAATTTATTATTTATTCATTTTACGTAGATGAGTGCTCTAGCTGCATGTACACCTGCAGGCCAGAAAAGGGCATCAGATCCCAGTATAGATGGTTGTGAGCCACCGTGTGGTTGCCAGAACCTGAACCCAGGACCTCTGCAAGAGCAGACCAAGCTCTCAATCATCTCTCCAGCCCCGTTGAGGTTGCATTCATAAGTTGGGCATACTAGGACCTAAACAACCAAACTCAGAGTAAACAGAAGCATCTCCCTCCTCTCGGCTCTGAAGACAGACCACTCAGTCTTGGCAATCTCAGCAAACTGCCTTTTTTTTTCCTTATTGAAAACTTTTTACCGTTTTAATAGAAGAAAACACTTTCTAGCTTCTCTTTGACATATTTGAATTCCAGCATCATTCTTTTGGGCTCCTGAGTGAAAAAAAGGGTCGTTTAAATATAAGCACAGTGGTGTGGATATTGTCGATCTGATAACAGATTTAAGGAGAGGGCAGAGTTCACAATGTGGGTGTGTTGGGCAGTGGGGTAAAGAGGTGATAGACATTACACATGGGACAGAGTCAGATTTCATCACACTGCACATGATGGAGGGAAATTTAAAATTCATGAATTATTTATTTCTGGATTTGGGGGGAGGGTGTTGAGACAGGGTTTCTCTGTGTAGCCTTGGTTGTCCTGGAACTCTCTTTGTAGACCAGGCTGGCCTCAGACTCACAGAGATCTGCCTGCTTCTGCCTCCCAGTGCTGGGATTAGAGGCGTGTGCCACCACGCCCGGCTATTTCTGGAATTTTTCTACAGTGTTTCTGGAATGCTGTTGACTGACGGTGACTGAAACCGCAGAAGGTAAAACTCAGGATAAAGGCTGGGGAGGGGAGTGAGTGTAAGTATTCCTGTAAGCTAAGAAAATAAGGCACTCAGAAGCAAAGGCGTCACTATCAAGTCATCCACCGCCTCAGCAAGATCAGCCTCAGGATATAAGAGCTCCCTATCCCAAAACAAACAAGAAAGAATGGAAGGAATGAAGGAAGGAGGGCTCAATATAAGAAACAGATACTCTCTTAGGAGAAATACACTGAGATAAATCAGGAGCACAAGATGCTGAGGCAAGGGGCGTGGCTGGGGAAGCAGAACACCCAGACAGCTGGTGGGCACAACACCCCAGGAGGAACAGCTGCTAGGGCCGCACATGCCTGGCACAAGCTCAGACAGCGAGCAACAGGGCAGTCTGAATAAAGCGCTAGGAACAAGCCCCATCCGTGTTGGAGATGGAGTACAGACCAGACACAGACTGTACAAGCAGCCTCGCACAGAAGGCAAAGGGAGGTGACTCTCAAAGATAGACTGCCCTAAGCTGGAAACCTCGCTTGCAAAGGCCCTGTAAAGACATGCCCATGTCAATGATTTCCACGGACACAGCAGTCCAAGTAGCAATAGTCTTGGTTCCTGAGAAGATGCAGGGGATGGAGGGGATGAGACGAAGATGTGGAGAGAAGAGAAAAGAAGGAAAATCAGTCCTGGGTGAACAGGAAGCTCGCTGGCTATGAGGAAAGGCACACAGCACCAACAGGACCGAACAACCCACACAGACAAGTTTGTGTTACACAGATGGCTGTTAAGTGACCTAACCAGGAGGGTAGAAGCAAGTAGAAGGCTAGAGTTCAAGGTCAAGAGGGTTCACTCTTGAAGGACAGCTCCAGGAGCAGATGTGGCTGAATCATTTCTTCCTGTCAGCTGCACACACCCATGCATCTGGGGCACAGTCCTGTCCTCTTGTTTTAGTGCTGTCTTTCTCAAAGTGTGTGTCAAGGCAGCCCAGGGTGCCCAGAGAACTCCAAGCATGGTGTCACATGTTTTCTGCTGTCCACAGAGCTCTCTGTTAGGCACGGGATGCTTCATTTTAGGGCAGATGGTTCTAAATTCCTCTACAATCTTGTCTCTCTGAGGCTGGTCTTGGAGGCTGTTTCTACTATTAAAAGCAAAGACAGTGGGGCTGGAGAGATGGCTCAGAGGTTAAGAGTACTGTCAGCTCTTCCAAAGGTCCTGAGTTCAATTTCCAGCAACCACATGGTGGTTCACAACTATCTATAATGAGATCTGATGCCCTCTTCTGGCCTGCAGGTGTACATGCAGGCAAAGCATTGTATACATAATAAACAAATAAATCTTAAAAAAAAAAAAAGCAAAGACAGTATACACATCAGCCTGTAGAGCTGGTTTTGGCTGGTGAGGAGCCACAATTGTCGAAGAATGAAATTAGCCAGGTGCAGTGGAACATGCCCTTAATCCTAGAATTCAGGAGGCAGAAATAGGCAGATATCTTTGAATTAGAGTAAAGGCCTTGGTCTACACAGCAAGTTCCAGAATTACATAACAATTTTAGTTAATTTTTTAAAATATAAAATTATTATCTCACTAGGCGGTGGTGGCACATGCCTTTAATCCCAGCACTTGGGAGGCAGAGGCAGGTGGATCTCTGTGAGTTTGAGGCCAGCCTGGTCTACAGAGGGAGTTCCAGGACAGCTAGAGCTGTTACACAGAGAAACCCTGTCTCTGGCGGGGGGGGGGGGGGGGGGGGGGGGGGGGAGGAGGCATGGAACCAGAGAGACAGCTCTATGGTTAAGAGCTCTGGCTACTCTTACAAAGGACCTGGGTTCAGTTCACATTAGTGGCATAGTGGCTAACAACTATTTGTATCTCCAGGTCCAGAGGATCTGATACTCTCTTTCTGGCATCCACTGACACTACACGTATATGGTGCACACACACACACACACACACACACACACACCCACACACACACACACGCAGACAAAATTCCCATACACGTAAAATTTAAAAATAAAAATAAAAATGAGGGAGACTCAAAAGATGAGCCACTGACTAAGAGCAACTGCTGCTCTTGCTTAGGACCTGGGTTCTGTTCACAGCACCCGCATGGTGGTTTACAAACGCCTGCAACTCCAGTTCTAGGGACTCTGATAACCATTTCTAATCTCTTTGGGTACCAGGCACAAATGTGATACACATACATACATTCAGGGAAACACTCATTTGCATAAAATTGTTAAATAAAATAAAAATATTAAAGTAACATGCGCTGGCTGTGGCTCAATGTCAGAAGGGCCTGTGTGCAAATCCCTGAGGTTGGTCTCCATCACTTACACACACACTTCTTTTGATGTATGTGGGTTTTTTTTAAAGTTAACTTCCGTATATTGCTTGGGTCTTGTTTTGTTTTGTTTGAGACAGAGTTTCTCTGGGTAGCCTTGGCTGTCCTGGACTTGCATTGTAGACCAGGCTGGCCTGGAACTCACAGAGATCTGCCTGCCTCTGCTGGGATCCCGAGTGCTGGGATTACAAGTGTGCTCTGCCATGGCCAACTAGGTGGCTAGATATTTCTTTTAGCCTGGATATAGAGAAAGCACTGCAACTTTCTGTCTTTGAGCTCAGAGGACGCAGTCCTGTGAAAAGATCCTGGGAAGGACCTCATAGGATCAGTCAGGGAAATTGCTGGAAGGAAGGAAGGAAGCACCTGAGAGGTAGGGATGGAAAGGGCTGCCCTCTCTGCCTACTGCTCACTAATCCCTTTGTTGGAATAAAAATGATTTTCCTCCAGGACCACTTATACACAGTGGCATTTCTTCTCATCAAAACCACAGTCCCTTGAGGCTCAGCTCCAACATGGTTTGCACAGAGAAACCTCAAACACCCTCAGTCACCACAAACCATTTGCAATACTGCCTCAGAGGCCTCACCCATGTTTCTGTCCCATGCTAGGTCAGCTCTCTCAGTTGTGCTTGGAGAAGACCTGTAGTTAAAAGGACTTGGTCTTGTGGTGGCGCACGCCTCAGGAGGCAGAGGCTGGCGGATTGCTGTGAGTTCGAGGCTAGCCTGGTCTATAAAGTGAGTCCAGATCAGCCAAGGCTACATAGAGAAACCCTGTCTCAAAAACAAAACAAACAAACAAACAAAAAGACTTGGTCTCACCTTTCAGCATTTACCACGTATTCACCAAGCCCACCTTTGAACCAAGGTACAGATGCTGTCCTATCCCCCTTAAGTATTTGGTTTGGAGACACACTGGCTGGTAAGGGACAGCTCCTTAGGAGACAGCAGAGGGCGCTCCCAGGAACACCCCAATCTCCAGACAAAGAGGAAACCGTAGGCAATGCAAGTGCGCCCAATATGAGAGACAAAATGTAGGTGTGTGGTGGCCTGCACAGCCTCCCCCCCAAAGGCAGGCTGTTAGTCAGGGAGCATAAAGAAACACTGGGAGTGATGGGACACAGCTGCTGCAAAATGAGGCCTGAGGCAAGGAGAGCAAGTCCAAGGCCAGACAGTTAACTAGTGAGTTCCAGGCCAAAAAAGGGAGGCAGGCAGGAGGGAAGGAAAAGAGAAAGGGAAGTAGTGAATAAGGTAAGGAAGAATGTAAAAAATGGAAGAATGGAAGAGATTCCTAGAGGTCCCAGTGTAGTAGAAAAGCCCTCTGACAACAATGACCCCCACACACTGAGAAGCGGTCCCCAGGTTCATGGGAGACTGCTATCTGCTGCTCCGTGATGAGATCCAGAAGAGGGCACGGCCTCTCACATCTTGGTGGTTGCCTACAAATTCTGAGCAAGGCTGGCATAGGCTCCTTGGGAAGGCTAGTGCCTTCCCACCGGGGGAACCAAGGTACTCTGGTTCCCCGCCTTGGCTCTCTGTTCTTTCACTCCCTCTAGCTGGCTGTGCAGGGGCAGGGGCCAATACAACTGCAGGAAGTCCAAGAAGAGCCTCTGTTTGCACTGTTTTGGATGCCCCTAGCCCAGCATCGACTCCCCACTTGCTCCCCGCCCCCAGCTCCATTTGCTCCACTGTCCTGAAGGGATAGTATGATGGTCCAAGCCTCCAGTGACCCCCCCTCAACAAGACAGAGCCCCACCTGCAAGCCCCAGTGGAGACAGAACTTAACACTCATACAGGATTTCAACTCTGGCTCCTCCTGTCCTAATAGCAGGGTAGGGTACTGGCCCTTTGGTTCCCACCACCCACAGGTGGCCTCTTAGAGAAGATGGAAGAAACTAAGGGACCAGAGAAAAGCTTTACAAACAGATAGGGTAGGAGGGGTGGCCTGAGAGAACAGAACCGACATGCCCCTGTTTGGTGGAACCACGAAACGTTCTATGGAGAACAAGGATGCTTCGGGCTTGTGGGTTCTTATCATCCTTCTCCTTTGTGTCTGGAGAGCCAGCAGCCTCTGGAGTGTTCCTCACCATTGCTCTAATCCCCAGACCTCATCACTTGGAAAGTGGAGGTGTTGGAAGCCTGCCTGCTGGGCTCAGCTCCCCCACTCACCCCCCCCAGCCCAGCATCCATAGCCCAGGTTCCCCCAGTAATTCGATAATTGGGTGGGATTTTCACTGAGAGAGAGGGAAAGTCCAAAGTACTGGTGAGCCAGCTCTCCTCCCTCCCTGTCTCATTCCAGAGTTCTCCCCTACTCTCCCCCCCCCTTCCCCCTGAGAGTAGGGGTCTAGTAGAGACTCAGACGAGGGAGGGCGGACAAAGGCCAGATTTACTTAGATTGTGCAGCTTCACAATGGTGGGGCATAAGAAAAAGAATGGCTATCTTTCCACACTTGGGTCTCCTGATGCCAGCTCCAGGTGACTCTTGGAGCCAGGGTCTGTAAAACTCTGGGTGACAGCCTCAAATCAACACCATGAGCTCCCTTTGCTTATGGTAAAGCACTGTGGACATGGAGTGGGAGGAGGCAGGCTCTAGGGAGCAGCCTGTTTCTCTGGTCTATACTAAGGGTACAGGAACTTCTATCTGGGTATCTCCTGCTCTAAGAAGCAATCATGCGCAGCCCCACACACACCGGAGACCACCTAATGCTTCCATCCCAAGCCACAGGTGAGTCATGACTCAGGAGCAAGGGGTCAGCCCGAAACTTGCATTTGTAACTCTCTTATGGTGGCTCTTCTTTCAATTCAAAATCACACACACACACACACACACACACACACACAAATTCCTGCTGAGCTTCCTTTACAGTGTGCTGAGGACCAATCCCTGGCGAGAGGTGTCTCTTACCTGTTATACCTTTAGGTGCCCCAGGGAGAAGCTGGAGCACATCCAAACTTGTACCTTGTCCTCGACTTTAAAAACTCCCTAGGGTCTTTTGCTGGGCTACAAAATCCTGCAAATGGCCTCAGTCAGTAGGAATCAGCGTGTACGACTTTGGAAAACTCACTTTGCCTTCCCAATCAGCAAAATAATAACTTTTGTTGAAATCGTCAAATTTTTCTGCCTGAGTGGACTGTTCCTGCCTTGAACTAGAAGTGATGATTTTGGAGCCTGCGCCCACGGGCTGCAACTCCCTTTCCATGGGTTTCTGTGTTGTCTTCCCCGGCAGGAAACGAAGGGTATTGTAGAAGGGTCAATTCTTGTACTCGGACTCCCTAAAGGCTACCTGCCCACAGGATAGGGCAGTGGTCCCTGCTCCTGGCAGGGGTGTGGCTACAAACTGACTCCCGAGACTAGGTTATGGATAAGAGGAGCTTCAACGTGCTCAAGAGCTAGAGACAGGATGTGACAGAACAGAAAAAAGCGCTGGGGACTGGACGGGGGTGAGGCGGGCGGTGGGGGGGGGCGCTGTGTGTCTTGCCGCGAGCTCTGGGCGCCCGGGGCTGAAGATCCAGGGCCTGGCACAGTGACCCCATAGGTTGAGACCGGGAAGGACCAAGCCCAAGCCGGAGGTCTACGCAATGCAATTCCCAGCTGACATAGCGCAGCCCTGGAAGGCCACTACCGTGGTGCAGAAGAACTCCCTATGTACACCTGGGCACATCTAACACCCTGTGCATCCGGCGCGCACTGCACTCCGTCACATACCTGCAGTGTCCCAGCACCCCAGCACCCTCTCCACGAACAACGACACACCCCGCACTCTGCACACACCTTCAACACCTCAGCGCCTAGAGCGTTCCCATTCACCCTAGCACCCCGCGCACCCACGGCTGCGGGAGGGGCCAGCGCCGCGAGGCTCCAAATCCCTAGGGCCCCGCCCGCCCCCTGCCCGCCCCGCCCCGGCCCCAGCCCCGGCAGGCGCCCCCCGCGGCGCTGCCCCGCCCCCGCCGCCCCGCGCCGCCCAGGGCCTCGGCCCGCCGCCCGGCCGCCGGCCCACCTGGCGCAGCGCCGCCCTCGGAGCCCGTGTACCGGTGCACACCCGGGAACCCCGCGCACCCCGCTGCCACAGAGGACTCAGCACTACTGCAGCCGGGCCACCTCCTAGGGCCGGGCCAGCCCCGGCGCTAGCGCTCTCGGGGCGGACTCCCCGCCCTGCGCGCTCAAGCCCGCGATGGCTCCTCTCGGATACCTCTTAGTGCTCTGCAGCCTGAAACAGGCTCTGGGCAGCTACCCGATCTGGTGGTGAGTGAGTCTACTTGCGTTTTCCCCGGCCCTAGTGCCATCCTAGGGCAGCCGTGCCCTGGGGCAGGGCCCCCACCGTCGCTCCGCTCACTGGTTGCGGACCGGTTGTTTTTCTTGGCTGCCACTTGGACCTGTTCGGGCCGCAGCTGGGACGCGGGTGGCAGAGCTTCCGGGGACACTGATTTCCCTGGCAGGCGGGGAGGAAGGGCAGGGAAAGTCCATGCTGTCCCTGGCGTCGAACAAGAGCGGCAGAAAGCGGGTTAGCACATGACATCGCAGAGGCGATGGTTGAGGAGAATGTAAAAGGAAAGCAGCGCGAGGAAAAGCGACACTCTTATTAGGGACGCTCTTACACACACACACACACACACACACACACACACACACACACACACACGCACGCACACATTTTAAAACAAAGTCGTCAAGACAAGACCGAACAGCTCGGGGCAGCGCAGTTACGTAAAGATAGTCCGAGACCGGGCGGGGAGTGGCGCGGAGCCTGCGGCAAGGCGCACCGTGGCCAACCCGGAGCCCTGCGCGCTTCCCCAAAGCTGTTGCTGTCGCTTCTTAGTGGCTGTCGGGTTAGAGGGGTCTGTCTGCCGTCCACAGCCGTCCACTGCCGAGAGAGTTGAGCAGTAGGTAAAGAAAGGGATTTGAGTTTCTCGGGGCAGAGGCTTCGGGGATCCAGTCCTGGAGAGCTGGACAGCATCCTCCACTCCGGACAAGGTACACTACGAGGAGACCCTTCTCAGCCTGTGAATAGAGTGAAATTAAGCAAAGGAAAGGTCCTGGCTCTCAGGCCCTATGTCCTCCGCACGTACCCTGAGCGGAGAAGAAGTTGGGGCGACCCTTACTCTAGGTGTTTTAATACCCTCCTCCCTGCCTAGAGAACAGACTTAAGGCCACGATCAGATGCGCAAATCTCTGGAACACAAGCGAGAGGAATGCGAGCGCCCAGGGGCCGGGACGCGCCGCGCGGGTGGAGACTCAGTCGGACAGAGCCTCCCACAAACATGAGCAACACCCCCCCCCCTTCCCTCAGGAACACTCTCCGACAGCTTGCCTGGAATTATAATAATTATGCCGAGGGGAAGGGGGGACCCAGCGAGCTGAAGTACATCTAATCCGATAATCATTTTTCTCTTCGTGATGCTTCAGGAGAAGAGCTGAGAAGCCTGGGGTGGGGATGCAGGGCCCGCGCCGCTGTAGGGATGGAAGGTGGGCAACCGGGAGTTGCTAGGGGCTGGGGAGGCTGCTGCGGAGCGGGTGCGCTCTACAGGGGTCTAGCAGAGCCTTAGCTTCCGTGAGATTTTAAGTCCCCGGAGCTGCACCTGTGGAGCCCTATGGCCTCCGCGAGCGAGGGCTGCGACCGGCGAGCGTCTAGGAGCGCTGACACATTAGCCGCGTCCCGCTGTTCGCGGGGAGCCAGGGGCAGCGCGTCCGAGGGAGCCCCACGGGCTGCCCGCTCCTGCGCCAGGCTTCTAATTAGAACCCGCCGCCGCTGAATTCCTGGGCTCAAGAGGAAGCGCCTTCGCCCCCGCTCTACTCTCATAAAGAAGGGCCTTGTCGCCAGCCACCTGGCTACTCCGCGTCCTGGGATTTTTGTCCCTATGGTCGTGGCAGGGGCGGGGGGGTGGTCTCTAGCCGGGTCCCCCCCCCCCAGGCCAAAAGAAGTATAGCTTCCTTTTCACCTGGGCTGTTGGACCCCCTCGGGTGCACCGGGCATTCTCCAGGTGAGAGAGGAGGGGTGTGAAAAAAGTGAGGCCCTTAGCCTTCCCACCCCTTCCCTCAAAGGACTGGGGCAGCCCCTTTGGCCCCAGAAAGTGATACGGAAGTCCACCTGGTATTCATAGGGGTGGGTGACAAGGGCCACCTCTCCGCCCACCCCCTACTCCCACTTTGTTCTCTGTAGGATTCTCACACTTAACAATTCTGCTTCCTGAGACACAGCCCCCAGCCCCCAGCCCCCCACTCTCGGATACTGGCTTCCTGGGGACAAGACCGAGTTCCTCTCCTGCCTCCTCTATTCCCTCTCAGAGCCCCCCTCCCGCCGCCGCACCCCCCCCCCCCCGCCCTCAGCAAGCTCTAAGCGACAGCTGGATAGGGCGTGCTAGCAGAATGGAGAGAGAGGGTCCCCTAAAAAGAGCAGCAGTGGCTGCAGTCACTTTATACAGTGTGCTAGTGGGCTCCCTAATAAAGGTTGCTTTGCGCTTTCTACCTCTCCGAGCTTCAAGCGTCTCCTCTTTTCTCCTGCCCAGTCCTGAGCCTAGATGAGGCATAGCTTCCAAAGTGGTGGGACATCGTGTCCACTGCGGGGTGTGCGGCTGCCGCTGAACACTACACAGAGGCAAAACCGGGAACATGAAAAAACCTTTTCTTATGATTTGTTACATTTACCCTCAGCCTATCCATTGACCGGTTCACTTCACCTCCTGTCTAGCCTGAGCCTGCCTCCCAGTCCCCAGCTCCCCTTACCTATGAAAGTGAAAGCCCCCAAACCTCCTCACCTGGAGGAACAAAACCAGGAAGTCTCAAATCAGGAGTAATTAGGCTTTTGAAGTTGGTGCGGCTCTTGGGGGGCGGGGGAGGGGGGGAGGGAGAAGAAGGAGAAGGTTGGTGTTCCTGCTCCTTCGTGGGACCATACAAGGCCACCACCTCCACAGGATCTGCTCTCAGGAGTGATGTGTTCAACCCCAACGCCAGTCCTGGTACTACAGAGGGAGGGCCAGGCCTATCCCAAAGTAAGACCTCCAATTGCATCTGTCCTGGGAACTTCAGCTACTGGGGAGAGGGGTAGGCAAGTGGACCAGACCAAGTCCCACAGGCAGGTTCTTTTTGGCTTTTCCCACTCTGTTTGCCAGGTTCTCTTCTCACAGTGTTAGAACTCATTGGAAAGACCCCAGGGGAAGAGGAGCAGTTCCCTGGGGCTAAAAGAAAGCGGACCCCATCAGAGGACACTGGAAGAAATCTAAGATGTGCCCGGGGCTTCCCTCCCTCCTCCTCCTTCCTTCTTGTCAACTCCTGTCTGAGAGGTCAGCTTTGTGGCAAAGAATTGACTCTGTAAAAAACTTAGAAATTCTTCTGGGCCCTCCACAGACTGCACTGCTGCATTCCCACTCTCACCAGCCACTTCTTGCCTCGGTTCTCAGTCCTCACCCGGACACTTAGCCCATGCCCTCGCTGCCACCTGGATTTCCTGTTTATGTAGTAGCTGCTTCCCAGCTCTTGTTTCTCCCTTCTTCATCAGGGATCCTCTCCTGTGGACACGTTCCTGCTGGACCACCAGCTCCTGAGTATAGGAAACACACTGCAGAGTAGGCGGGGAAGAGTGCCCATCTCTCTCACAGCTCCTCAGTAGCTTCTGACAAATGTCCTCTCTGGGTATCCCTGAAACTGTGTGCTGTGTCCCAGGGACACTTTAAGGGGTCCTGTTTCTTTAGGACCAGCTCTAGCTCCTCTTCTCTGCCACCCCGACCCCCCCCCACCCCTGCCCATGCACTGCTAGGCACAGCCAGCAGCCTGGGAGTCAGTGCTCTTAGCTGTCTTCCCATCACTTTGTGCCCTGATAATGGCTGCCAGCAGTCTGCCCCAGAGTGGGGGAAACAAAGCCTCTGGGTGGAACACACAGGGTAAGTGAGAGAGTCAGGAGGGTGTGTGTGTGGTGGTGGTGGGGGGGGGAGAAGGTGGAGAGAAGGTTACAGAAGAGGTGGGTGATCCAGCTGGAATCACCAGGTTGCCAAGGCGAGCAGGTGTATAGCTGCTGCGCGGAGCAGACAAAGAGATGAGAGGCCAGCTAGATAGACAGAGACAGGTAAATCTCCTGGCTTGTTACAGGCAGGGCTGCAGAGCCTACCTCATCCCACTCCAGCCATTAAAGCCCACTCCTCCCTCATCTTCTTGCTCCTCCCCCCTCCCCTATCGGCCCACCTCTGTCAATCATTCTGTTCCCTCCTTCTCTTTTTCTCCCTTCTTCCCTTCTCTCACCTCCTTGGTCAGTAACTAACATAAAACCCACTAATCAAAAGAAATCAAGACATTAAGTAAATCACCACTACTACTAATATTGCAAGTCCTGGAGCACGGGGCTAGGTGTTGCTGCCCTGGAACTGCCAATCATCCAACTTCCATCATCAACCACAGAGGATTATTCAAAGCCAGCCTTTTCCAGAGCCCAATTTGCCTAGCCCTTCCAGACTCTGATGCTCCCTCCAAATGCTATGGGGGACGTCTCCAAGGCTGGGTGTCTTCCTTCCACCCAACTTCATGTCCTCTTAAGTTGATTTTCTATCTCATTCATTTGCATAAAGTTTCCCAGACCCCTTTGTGGCCAGAGCAGAGGGTGAGTCAATACAAAATCAGTTAGTATACTCCTAGGTAATCATTAATGGCCTGGTGACTTCCACTACATACACAGACATCTGGTCCCTTATACAAACTTTTGGCCTGGCCAGGCAGTGGTGCCACATGCCTTTAATCCCAGCACTTGTGGAAGCAGAAGCAAGTGGATCTCTGGGTTCGAGGCCAGCCTGGTCTATAGAGTGAGTTCCAGGACAGCCAGGGCTACACAGAGAAACCCCGTCTCAGGAGAAAAGAAAAACAAACAAACAAAACCTTTGGCCTGGAGGCTCAGAAATTTCCAGTCCCTTGGCAACTCAAACCATCCTTCTTTTTTTGGGATGGTTAAAGATTCAGGAAACAAGCCGGGCGTGGCACCACACACTCCTTTAATCCCAGCATTCAGGAGGCAGAGGCAGGCAGATCAATGTGAGCCTGGTCTACAAAGGGAGTCCAGATCAGCTAAAGCTACGCAGAGAAACCCTGTCTTGAACCCCCACCCCCTCTCGTCACCACAAAAAAAAAAAAAAAAAAAAGGGAAACAGGACTCAAATTTGTCACCTTGGTCCATAGAATATGATCAGTGCCTTTTGGTGTGTGACCAGACCTTAGTTCTGAATAATCAATCAATCATCTGCAGAAATGCAATCTAGAATTGAAAAGGTTCCAGGGGTGAGTGGGGGGTGGGCGTGGGTGGGGGGTGGAGAGTGGTATCTCAGTAGCTTAATGATAGCACACCAACAAATCTGGCTCTTCTCTGGTTGGTCTTGGAGGCATCTAAGCCTGTGTACCAGCCTGAACTCATCAGCTGAGCTCTTCCCCACCCTATATGCCCTGGGTCCCAGGTGTGAGCACCGCTGGCCCGGCCTTTGGGTTTTCGGCATTTGCTTCTATTCTGGGAAGCTGAAGAATTGGGCTGTTAGGCTGAGAGGCTTCGGGAAGGACCATTTGGATCTCTGACAGACCTCTGGAGAAGGAGGCCCTGTCTTCTGCTTGGCCCGCAGAAGCTGCAGCCAGGGGTATAAATAAGCGGCAGAAGGCTGTCATGGGTTCATGGTGTGAAAAGGGCTTCCTGAGGATTTGACCTGGTACTAGTCTTGCTGTCTGGGACATGATGAGCTACAAAATCCAAAGCTGAGAAAGGGAACTGGTTACTTCCCTCCCCTTCCAAAGGCTGAAACTTCAAGGAGGCTGTTAACAATGCAAGGGCCACATAGTCCACTCCTCCTTAGAGTCCACAAGGCCCTCAGCTCCACCATGCACACCTGAAGGAAATGTGTTCCTGTGGTGAGCTGTTGGACACATACTGTATTTGTAGATAGCTGTGGGACGCAGTCTCAGAGAGAAGACACAGGCTCATGACCACAGAGGTCTTAGCCACCTGGGCCCTGCCACCTGTACCCAGGAGCATTCCTCTCCTTTGGAAATAGCACACTCCTACACCTATCATCAAGGTTGTGACAAGCAGACTCAGTCAGTATGGTTTCCTGTCTCCTTCCTGCCCTTGCTTTCTGCTTTCTGCAGCCAATCAGTAAGGTTATGTTGAGTTGATGGATGGATGGGGGGGGGGGGTCTATCTTGTGACAAATGGATACTATACCTGAACATGGAGGACACCGGGACATGTTTTTTTAAATATTTCTAACGCCTTCCCCCATCCCACCACGTGACAGCTTTCCAGCCCTAAGACCTACGGGAACCTGGCCTCTGTCTCTACCTAGGTCTCCCTCCAGGGCTCCCCAGGTGACACCCTGGAGGTGTCTGATACATCGGAGCTTCCACATTCCTTTACCAGCAGAACGTGCCGCTGCCGCCCAGGGAGGCTGGCAAACACATGGCCGCCGGCGCGGGAGCCTCCCGCCTGCCAGGACTCGCTCAAAGTATGTGTCAGTAATCCTACTGGCCCGGCGGGGCAGGACAGGCGCTGGCTGGGAAGGCTTCAGGCAGGGCCCTGTGCAGCCTGGAGTGAGGACTTGGGACCCCTCCCCAACTCAGAAAGTGCGGGAATCTCAAGGAGGGCTTCCACTTTCTGGGGATGCCATCCATCTGTGGGAAGGCAGCCAGTCATTGGGGATTCGGGAACATGGGGTACCTTGGGGACAGCTCTCCTTCTGGGTGGGTCCCAAGCAGCCCCATTCAAGGGCAGAGAGTGCGCTCTGGTTGTCCATGAACAGAGTGAACCCCAAAACCTGGGCCTCAGGTATGGGAGTGGAAGCATGCACGCACGCAGGCACGTACGCAGGGCATGAATACTCCATCAACCCCACAACACACTGGCTGGGGACCCTTATCAGAAGAGACCTCTCTACCCATGATCCTCCTTGTGCCCTCTGGGCAGAGCCTTGCGAATCCCACCTGCCAGGATCCAATGCAGTGCTTACTGTGCCTGACTCCATGCCAGCAGAGGACAAGAGAAGTCAAGCAAAGCAAAGCACTTCCTGCGCCAGATACACATGCAGGAAAAGGTAGACAAGAGACAGTTCCAGACAGGCTGATAGCAGAGCCACCAGTACAGTGCTTCTGGGAGGGCGGGGTGAGCAGAGGGTCGATCACTAGCATATGGCTCAGACTTTAAAGTCAGAAAATCAGATGGAGACTTGTACGTCCTGCTCCTATTTTGAAGCTTCAGTTAGAATAAAGTCTGACCACTTCATAGGATAAATAGGGAAACTGAGGCCCAGGAGAGGAAAGGTTGTCACAGTGCTCAAGTGACTAAATAGCACAGTAGTCTGGGCCCCTCACCCAAATGCAACCGGCCTCAGCACCCCTGCCTAGTTACTTCCTCATACCGCCTCTCTGCCTGGCCACAAGCTTCCATCATAAATGGTGGTGTGTCCTCTGCTTGCTCCAGGAGCCTCTACGCTAGCTAACATGGAGCCGGTGCCATGACACAAGGATGGGAAAATTCACTCGAGACCAAACAGAAGCTAGGGACCGTTGGCCCAGGGAGGCCAGTGCTGGCCCAGGCTTGGCTGGCCTGCTGCCCATCTCCCAGTGCTGGGCCAGCCTCCTTCCTCCCCTGCATGTCACAGCCAGCATCTCTGCTATATCCCTGGCCAGGTGCCCGGCCTTTCAACAGGAGCAAGGGAAGGAGGAGGGAGAAAAACCATTAGTGTTTGCCGGCTGCAGGCGTGGCTCACGTGGCTGCAGCCACAGGATGAAACCCTGAGTGTAAGGATGGGGCTTTGTTCCAAAACGGTGTTCTGCACACTCTACGTGGAAGGCGATACCTACCCCCTTTAAAAAACAAACTGTGATTAAGTAATGATTAAAAAAAAATTAACAGCATTGATGGAAATGAAGAGGAGAGGAGAGCTGGCTGGCACCACACAGGCATCTCCATCAGTAGAGGCTGTTCTTGTTTGACTCACAGATACATGCTTTCGTAAGGATCAAAAGTTTCAGCTCTGCTTTCTAAGGCTTAGTTGAAACATCTGCGTTTTGGGAACTTTCTGATGGTGGCCTCAGCGGTTACATGGGGTCTGTGATGCTGAGTCCGCTACCTGACTTTGGCTGCCAGTCCTTCTGCTGGGATCCAGGAAAAGGTTTCTTGGGGGTGGGGGTGGGGATGCTGATTTGCGGGTGGTGGTGGTGGTGGTGGCGCTTATCCAGAGGACCTTGCAATGTGACATCTCAGTTGGACCGTTCAAATTCTAGCTGAAAGTAGAGTTTGTAGGCTTCTCCCAAGAGGCTGTCCTCCACCCTGGTTGGCAGAGAGAGGGGAAATGGAATGAATTCCTCCTGTAGTGAATCACAGAGGCCAGGTGCAGAGAAATGGGTGCAGTGAGGGTGTGCCGGCCTCCCAGCTTCTCCCCAGGCCCAGGCAGGGCCCTCCTGCCCTAGCTGTTTCCATCACCCCAAGGCAGGGCTCAGACCTTACCGTGACCTCCCGACATGGGCTGGGTATGGATAGGGAGGCGCTGGTTACAGGGTCTTCTACTCTATTTTTTTTTTTTAGGGTCTCATTCTTTTTTCGTTTGTTTGTTTGTTTCGAGACAGGATCTCTCTGTGTAGCCTTGACTATCCTGGACTCGCTTTGTAGACCAAGCTGGCCTCAAACTCACAGTGATCCACCTGCCTCTGCCTCCTGAGTGCTGGGATTAAAAGTGTGCGCCACCACCACTGGGTGCCGGGTCTCTTATTCTTCATAGTTTCCTGGGTAAAAGATAGGGGCACAGCTTAAGCCAGGACACAGGCTCCTTTGACTAACCTTAAGTGAGAGCTGTGTGTCTTTGTCTGGATACTAATTTGCACACGTGAGAAGTATCTACGTGATAGGGTAAAGCCAGAGTTCATCAGACACTCCTGGGATCTCAGGATGGGCACTAAGGGCTTTATAAAGACTAGGTTCATTGCTAGGCAGTGTGGCATACATATTTAATCCCAGCACTCGGGAGGCAGAGGCTAGAGGATCTCTCTGCGTTCAAGGCCATCCTGGTCTACAAAGTGAGTCCACAACAGCCAGGGTTACACAGAGAAACCCTCTCTCAGAGACTACCTGTTTGGCTGGTGGCTGTCTCTGGGGCTTATAAACAGGCAAGGGCGGCTGGCTAACTGCCAGGGCTCGGGTTCTACTGGTTTCTGTTCCTTCTCCAACCCCTGATATCTCTTGGGGGTTTGGATCTGATAAGTCTTGGCCTTTGAGGAGGAACAATAGCTCCAGAGAGGCCAGAGGAAGTCCAAATGTCTAGGGAGACATGGCTAAGCCCTGGATGGGGTGGAGAAAGCTGAAAAGACAAGTGGTAAAGGTGCTTCAGGTGTTTTGCATTTGGACTCAAGCCTGAAGATTCCTTGTCTCTGAGGAATCTTTAGAGTTGTGGGACTTGAAGGTGGAAGGGGCTTGTTTCTGAGACTGGGCCCATATGCTCCACCCCTGTCACCACCAGTTCAGCTAAGGAAACTGAGGCTCCCAGAGTCTTAGAGGGCAGGCCAGAATAGAGCATCACAGGGGGTAAGGTGAGGGTTGAGGCCAGCATCCTCTTCTCCTTTGATGATTTGCCCTTGGTGGAAGTGCTTCTGGAAAGGAAGCAAGCCACCTTTGTAAATGCTGTGTGTCATTTTGATGTGGTGGCTGCACATGGGCTCGGCTCGATGCATTTCTTTATGTCGGACTCATTCATAAACGTTATTTTGCTTGGCCTGAGGCTTAATGCATTCAAGAGTGTCATAGTGTACTGGGGCCAAGACCATGGCTCAGTCAGTATATGACGTTTATGCTGCAGAAGCACAAGGGCCAGTGTTTGATCCTCAATGCAGAATATGGTGGCATAGTTTTGCAATACTGGTGCTGAGGAGGTAGAGACAGGCAGGCCCCTAGAGCTCACTGACCAGCTGGCCTAGCCTAATTAGTGGTCTGTAGGTTCCATTGAGAGGCCCTATAACACAACACAAGGCACATAGCCCCTAAGGAACAGCACGCAAGATTGACCCCTGGCATCCAATGCAAGTGTACACATCTGAACGGGAGTGCATGAAGGAGTGCCTGCCCTTGGGAGACACTGTGCCGTGTGTCAACCTGAAATCGTGGTACAGGTTCCACTCACCAAGTCTTGGTTTCTTGTCCCCAGGTGGCCTTGGGTTGCACCTGTCCTAGTTTGGCTGGCTGGAGGAAGCCACTATAGGGTCTATGAAGATGTCACCCACCCATGAGCTCCACCCAGGGGGACTGGAGCAGAGGACAGGCAGGTGCAGGGCTGGGATAAAGGTGAGAGGTTTGTGGGATGGGGAGATGGCTCAGAGGTTAAGAACACTGGCTGCTCATTCAGAGGTCCTGAGTTCAGTTCCCAGCAACCACATGGTGGCTCACAACCATCTATAACAAATAGAGGTTTGACAGAACAGATTCAGCATGACATGATCTGTGGGAAGAAAGGTCCTAGGAAGAAACAGGAAGGGGCAGCTGTCCGCAGGCTAAGCCAATGGGGTAGTGGCATGTGATCCCACAAGGTGACCTAGAAGGTGGCATCTCTCAAAGATGCTTTTTTTTTGTTCTGGGTGTTAAGGACTCAGGAGAGGGTAGGAGAACACAGTGCAAATGAGGAAGCCAGCGGTGTACCCCTTGGTTCTTGTCAAAGCAGAACAAATGCCCACAGATTTAAGAAAGCTTTGCAGCTCACAGGTATCAGCCAGACTGGGGACGCCACTTCTAACCTCATTCGTGCTGTTGACGGTCATTTTGTAGGCTGTTTGAAGGACTGAGTTCTCCAGGGCTGGCTGGCTGTGGCTTGGGGCAGCTCCTGACAGTCTGGTCTCAGAGCCAGAAACTTAGATGCAAACTCCATGCTTGAGGTCCAACTTCTGAAAGCACACATGAGTAGGTAAACTTAGACCCTCAGACCTCAATATATACCCCCAAACCCTGATAGGAGGTTTTGGGAATAGTTCTGGACCTCAGAACCATGGGAACGCCTCAGAGTTTGGGGTGCTACCAGATTCTGGGCTTGGAGAGGCTCTGGGGGAGGGGGCTGTAGGGGACAGAAACAAGAAGCTATCCTGGTGAGCAGCCAACTTTTTCTGAGTGTAGAATCATCCAGTTACTCAGCCTACAGCAGTAGAGACCTGGTGGACATCCAAACCCTTGCGTCATATTCCTGTGCAGCCCCTGGGCACTAAACCCATGGCCATGTCCCAGATGGGATGAGAAAAAAGCATTTTCCTTCCCAGATCTGCTAATTGTGATGGGACCTCACCTTCAGTTATGAAAGGAGGTGGCACGCTGCTGTGACAGCCATGGTTTCTATCATTGAGGGAAGACATGGTGGGTGCAAGCTAGTGAAGAAATTACAGATGCTATTGCTATTTAGAGTTATGTCGAAGTCTAGCGCGCACAGCAGCATAAACCCTCCAAAATTCAAACTTGCTCTCCTTCCGATGACTCAACTGGTTCGGTTTGTCATAGCTATATTGTCTCCATTTCCTTCTGGACTATTTCTTTTGGTTTTTCATTTTAATTACATTTTATTTATTTATTCTCTCGGTCTACTTGGACCTGTGCACATGCCCCAGCAGAGGTCAACTTCAGGAATCTGATCTCTCCTTCCATGTTGTGGGTTCTAGGGACCAACTGAAGCTTGTCAGGCTTGGGAACAGGACCCCCTTATTCACTATCTCCCCTACCCTGGGAAGTGTCTTGATGATGGTACAAAGAGATCTTGGCACTTACACTTCAGAGTCAGTTTCTCCTCTTGCTGGTGTTAAGAAAGAGTAAGCTGTGGTGGCACACACCTTTGATCCCCGCACTTAGGAGGAAGAGGCATGTGGATCTCTGTGAGTTTGGGGCTAGCCTGGTCTACAGAGTGAGTCCAGGACAGCCAAGGCTACACAGAGAAACCTTGTCTCAAAAAAAAAAAAAAAAAAAAAAAAAAAAAAAGGCAAACAGGGTGTGAGTTTGAGACTAGCCTGGGCTACCTAGCAAGAGCTTGTTGCTTAGCAGTTGTTTGCCTGGCAGCGGCAAGTCTCGTTAGCTGAGAAGGGGAAGGTGGAGGGAGACACTCAGGAAATGGTCAGCTAGCCGAATATCTGGAAGAACAGGTGAAATAGCTTTAGGGAGGATTAGAAGTTCAAAGTCACCCTTTGCCTTCATACTAGAGACTGGGATACACGGGGCTCTGTCTCAAAAACATAAGGAAAAGTAAATAAATAAGTCGATGTTTAACGTTCTACGGCTAGCCCTCTATATTCACGAGTTCTGTAGGCACAGACTTAGCCAGCTGAGAACTGAAAATGTTTGGAAAAACTGAGCTTGGTGGTGCACACCTTTAATCCCAGCACTTGTGAGGCAGAGGCAGGTGGATCTCTGTGAGTTCGAGGCCAGCCTGGTCTACAGGATGTAGTCTAATTAGTGGCATGCTTGCCTAGGACACGGAGCCCACACCTGCAGTCTCAGCTCTCAGGTGGGAGAAGCAGGAGGATGAGGATTTCAAGGTCATCTTTGGAAACTTAAACTGGAAGTTAGCCTGGGCTATGAGAGAACTTGCCTCAGAAAACAAAAAACAGACAGGTAGGCAGGCAGACAGACAGACAGACAGAACTAAAACAAAACTAGACTGACCATCACAGCCCAACTGAAATCCAGAAGTTTAATGAACCTCCTTGATCCTAACCTGCCCTTCTCCATCATATGACAGGCGCCTCTTGCTCAGCCCTTGGCATTTCTTCCTACCAGGCCTCTGCGTCTGGGCTTTCCTGATGGTCCCGCTCACAGGGAACAAGAAATGATCAAGACACTGGAGGGGCCCTTCCGCCCAGAGAATGCTCTCTTCCACCTCCCTAAATCCATGAGGTGGGGCAGGAGAGAGCCTGCTGGAGCTGCCCACACCCTGGCCTCCTAGCTAGGGGAGGTGGCGAGCAGGGACCTGCCCAGAATATGGGATGCAGAGCAGGCTGACTCAGCATCTCTAGAGGAAGGGGGCTGGGGAGCAGCCATGGACCTGGGAAGTCCCCTCTCTGCCTTCCTTTGGGGGCCACTCCCAGCTGGGTGGGGAGGGAGCTGAGGTCTGACAACTCCATGCCCCTCAGCAGCAGCTTCAAGCCCATATCATCAGCACCCAGGATGAATGCTCAGTTCTGGGACCTAACAGCGGAGACCACCCATCCTGGGGAACTGGCCACTGGCCCTGGGCAGTTCCTACTGCGAAGACAGAGATAACCAGCATCTCTCTTCCTGCTGTTTGAGAGCGACTGTACTTTCCACTTACTCTAAGTCTCTGGTTAACCGCTTTTGAGGAGGGAAGACTGCCCCCTTTTTTTGGGTGAATAGACAGATGCCCCTTCTCTGGGAGCTATGAATGTAGCTTAGTGGGTAGAATGGTTACCTAGCATATATAAAGCCCTACGTATGATTCCCAGAAACAGGTGTGGTGGTGCACATACACGCAGGCAAAAACACTCATGCCATGAAAACAAAATAAAAATATGTGTTTGCTTAAAGAGAAAGAAAATAGCACTTGGGCGGCAGAGGCAGGAGGATCTCTATGAATCTGAGGCCAGCCTGGTCTACATAGTGAGTTCCAAGACAGCCAGAGCTATGTAGAAAGACCCTGTCTCAAAAAACCAAACAAGAGAAAGAGAGGAGGAGGAAGTAGGGAAGGAAGGAAGGAAAGGAGGAAGTGGGGGTGCAGATTGTCCAGGCCAAGGGAAAATTGTGCTTTTCCACAGGTGGGATAGTCTTGGGGTGAATGTGGATGCAGTGAGTGGTGGGGTCAGATGGAGGCCTGAGGAGTGGGGGGTCACGGGTGGTGGTGGGGGGCTGGGGGAAGGAAAGCCAAAGCCCTGGATGCACTGTGATGTGAGGAAAGCAGGCCTGCTGATGAGACAAGTTGGGACCTCTGGTTTTAAGGTGGTCGGCTGAAAGTGGCATAGTGGCAGAGTTCAACAGTGGCTTTCCTCCTTGATCTAGTCTCTTCCTTTCCACCCTGGGCACCTAGTCAGGCCCATCCTCTGCTGTGCTTGAGGGCAAGGAGCACAGATCCCAGGCAACTCCATATGCGGGTGTCTTGGCCTTCAAGCCAGGACCTTGGACAGTGATTTCTTCATCTCTGCCACGTGTCTGCTCACCCCATACTCAGAGGTGCTTGTGTGGTCCATCTAGTGCCATCACTAGGGACGCCCAGACAGCCGGGGTGGTCTGCACCTCGAAAGGAGAATGCAAGCTAATTCTTACCGCAGGCAGGGAAGGGGGCATCTCTGAGCTGGACTAAACATGGAGGTCAGGGGGGCTGGAGAAGAAAGATCCACAGCTACCGAGAGCAGAAGCTGCCCCCAACCTGCACAGGGCTGGCCTTCCTGTGAATACAAGGTGGGGAGGGGGGGAGAAAGAAAAAAGAAAAAAAAAAACCCAAACCAAACCAAAAACTTAGTGGGGAAAACCCCCAACAAACAATGATAGTGCTTTTCTTTCCTTTTTTTTTTTTTTTAAACAAATCTTTTTTATTTTTATTTTTTATTTTATGTGCATTGGTGTGGGGGTGTCAGATCACCTAGAACTAGAGTTATAGACAGTTGTGAGCTGCCATGTGGGCACTGGGAATTGAACCCGGGTCCTTTGGAAGAGCAGACAGGAATTCTTAACCACTGAGCCATCTCTCCAGCCCCAATAGTGCTTTTCTAATGAGTATGAAGTCCTGGGTTTGACACCCAGTATAACATAAATCGTGGTGGTGCCCATAGTCCCAGTGCTGGAGATGTGGAGGCAAAAGGACCAACAGTTCAAGGTCCTCCTCAGCTATGTAGTTAGTCCCAGGCTAGCTTGAGCCACATGGGACCTTGTCTCGGTAAATAAACAAACGGGTGTTCAATTTTGAACAGCCAAGCTCTCTGTGTATGTGAGGGTTCTGGAGTCACAGATTTAACTTACTGCAAATGGAGTTTGGAAAGAGCTGGGTATGGTGGCCCAGACCTCGCGCCATGCCACATCCCTCCAGATGCTGAGCCACGAGGACTCCTGCGACTACATAGTGAGTACCCATGTCAGCCACGGCTACAGAGCAAGACCTTGTCTCAAAGAAAGGAAAGACAATAGAGAGATATTGGGAGATATAGTGGCTCGTACCTGTTAATTCCAGTCAGAGGATCAGAAGTTCAAGGCTATCCATGGCCATATAGCAAGTTTGAGGGCAGTCTAGGCTTCGTGAGACAAAACCCAAGAAGAAAAAAAAAAAAAATGGAGAAAATATTTGGAAAAGTCACTGCATGTGTACTGGGCGTGCGTGAAATTCCTGCATCAGAATTCCTTGCTATTGTGTCAGTATCATTGGCATCTAGGTTTGGCGTGTACCCAGGGCATGTAGACTATGTACAAATGCCATGCTCTGTGTGTGTGTGTGTGTGTGTGTGTGTGTGTGCGTGTGTGTGTGTGTGCGTGTGTGTGTGTGATGTTGGATGTCTTCTTCTGGCACTCCCCACTTTGGTTTCGGGGACAGGGTCTGTCTGTCACTGAACCCAGAGCTCACTGGCTACACTGGCTGTCCCTGTGGCCCACCTCACCCTTAGTGCTATGGTAACAGACATATGCCGACCTGGTTTTTCACATGGCAGCTAACGACACTATCTCAGGCCCTCAACCTTACCTTACCTGGCGGGCACTTTACCAACAGCCTCTTCCTCCCTCCTCACAAGTGTTTTGGGGACATTTGCTTTCGTATCTTGGGATGACTAGTCCAAAGTAGGCAGGAATAAATTTAGCCCAAATGTCACACCCCGCCTTGGAAGCTGGTGTCTTCCCCTCCCCCACACCTGACTGTGCTCCCTTGTCCTGAGGTGGCCAGTGCCACCTGCTCCGGGATCCACTGAGACCCCCTCAGCAGCCACCCTCACTCATCCTTGCTCTCTCTATTGCTGTCTGTATCCTCCAGTGCCTGCAGAAGCCTGAGCTGCAGGCTGAGGGTCCCTGGACCTCTTCAAAGCAGGAATGTTGGCCTGGTTCTTGCACACAGTAAATCGTGACAGCTTGACATCTGATCTCCATCCTGGGTACACAGTGATGTCTCTAGATGCCCTCCATGGCAGAAGCAGCATCCGCCCAGGATTGTAAACACAGCAGAAAGTCTGTTTCTAGAGAGGGTCTCACTCTCTTCCTTGTCTTCCCCCCCCCCCAGGTCCTTGGCTGTGGGACCCCAGTACTCCTCCTTGAGCACTCAACCCATCCTCTGCGCCAGCATCCCAGGCCTGGTGCCCAAGCAGCTGCGCTTCTGCAGGAATTATGTGGAGATCATACCCAGCGTGGCCGAGGGTGTCAAGGCTGGTATCCAGGAGTGCCAGCACCAGTTCCGAGGCCGCCGCTGGAACTGCACCACTATCAGCAACAGCCTGGCGATTTTCGGCCCCGTTCTAGACAAAGGTACCATGGGCGGTTAGGGGCATGTCTATATGGGCATCAGGCCTTCCAAACTCTACCTGTCCGAGCTTCCTCCTTCCTCCTATCAGTGCCTCAGGAGGGTTCAGGAGGTGGGGGGGGGGGGTGGGAGCCAAGGGGTGGGAGAGGCTTGGAGGGTGCTGGGGAAATGATATGTCAGCCAGCAGGGCCTGGGGCCCCTGGGCTGGTTTGGAAAGGAGAAAACAGCAGGAGGGCTGGGTGTTGGTTAGCTGCTGGCAAGGAGCAAATTATCCTAAAGTGTAGTGGTTAAGGCAATAATTAGCATGTGTTGACCTCCTGCTGCCGGGGGTCAGGGGCTGGGCTGGCTCTGCTCCCCGGTGGTGGTGTGGTGGTGTGGTGCATGCCCCCTCCATATGTAGGCCCACGTGAGGCTGGCTCAGCACCAGTGGCAAGCCAGGACTCCGAATGGGGCAAAGGCATCTCCCTGTGGTTTCTGGGACCCAGGGCAGAAACCAGAGAGGAAGGCAGAGTCAGAGATGTGGAGAAATCTGAAGAGAGACAAAGAAATGGAGGGGAAACAGGACAGAAAGAGAGAAAGAACACACACCAAATGAAAGCTTTCATGCTCTGAAAGAGAGGGGAAATCATATAATTTAATTCACTTTAGAACATACAATCTCAGCACACTTAGCACACCCACAGAATTGCGACACCACCCCTCCTAATTCCGAAATATTTTCATCATCTCAAAAGGAAACCCCAAACCCATTACACAGTGCCCCTGGAAACCACTGGTTTGCTTCCTACCCCTGTGGTTTCCTTACTCCGGACATTTCCGCTCCATGTAATTATGCACTCTGTGGCCCTTTGTAGCTGGCTCCTTCCACTGAGTGTGAGGTTCGCAAAGTTCATCTGTGTTGCCACACACATCAGTGCTTCATTCCTTTTGATGGCTGAATACTATTCCATTACACGGTGTGTGTGTGTGTGTGTGTGTGTGTGTGTGTGTGTGTAGAATTTTATATGTAAATGGTGATGCCAGATGGGAATTTCACTTCTTTTCCTTTTCTTTTATTGGCATATATTCATTGTGCTGGGTTTTATGAGGATGTTTCAATACACATGTAGAATGTATTTTGACCTGACCTAATTCTGCTGCCCAGGACATCAGTCCCCGATGGAACCAAAATTATGAGCAATGGATGTCTGTGCTTCCTGAGCCACCCAGCCTCAGGGATTTGCTGCAGAGTCCAAAATACACTCTTGACCTGCTGCTCTGGTCCTTGTGCCTGCTGGACGCTCCCTCACTTTGACAGAACAGGCCCTGGGGTTTGGCAAGTCTGGCGTGGAAACATGGACACTGGACGCGGTCCTCAAGGAGAACAGTATTATGGAGAGGGAGCTGGAGCTGGCCACCTGCAGTGGGCTCCCTATGGCCTTGAAGGTGTTTAAATTCTTTGTTCCAGCCAGGTCAAAGCAGACGACAGCATGAGGCTTTGGGGGCGCAGGTTGCCCTGCTCTCTACACAGCCCGACCCTTGCCTTTCACTTGCAGCATTCCGCTTTCTGCGTGGCTCCACCCAGTCCCATCAACCTCCAGCTGTTCTCTTTATAGGATGGACGGCATGCCACCAGCCCTGACCCTATAGCTCCTCTGACCCCCTTTCACCCAGCATCATGACCCACCATTGATGTTCTTTCCTGGGACATCCATTAGCTCACTTCCAGGAGTGTCAGCGTCCCTATCTATAAAGTGGGAAAGTAATTACAGCTTGCAACTTCAGAACTGCGAGTCAGGCTAATTACACAGTTGCTCCCCACAGGAACAGTCACTACTGTATATGGGGAAGTTAAGGTCCCCAGGGTGGTATGGTTTACCAAGCATGGCTTATAGTATATGTGCTTATGGCCCATCGTGTGTATTCATGGGAATGTGATGTATGTACGTGCAGAAATACAAATGCTAGTGTGTGCACATGTCTTCCTACAGGACTATGTACAAGCAGCACATATGGGTTTTTGTTTGGTTTGGGGGTTTTTTTTTTGTTTGTTTGTTTGCTTGTTTGGTTTTTTACTATGACAACGTACCTCATGCAAACAGTTTTAAAATGGAAGCTTCATTTATTTTGGCTCATGGTTTCAGAGGGTTTAGCCCACAGTTAGACAGCTCCATTGCCTCAGGCAAGGCAGTCATGAGGTGGCTGAAAAGGCTTACAAGAGGTTTCTTATTTTCACAGAGAGCAGAGAAAGCATCAGGGAGGAGCCAGGGATGAGATTTCCTTCTAGGGCGCGCCCGTGTCATGCTTCTACCCTTTCCCCCCAACTGGGCCTCTGTCGCTTAATAACACCATGATATTACGATTCTGTCAAGTCTGCTAATTAGTTCCCAGGCCAGGATCCAGTCACCTCAAAAGCCCTCCAGCCCACAACATTTCATTTCAAAGCATAACAGTATGTGTGACTGTGGTGTGCACATGCATGCACATGCGTGGTTCCCGTGGGGGTGCTGCACTCGCACGTGAACCCATGTGCATCTGGGGTCTGGTGCACATACACATATGTATGGGACATGCATGTGTGGATGCTCAGTGTGTGCAGAACAGCTGCTGAGTTGCCTATGCTGGACGTGGTGCCCAAGCAGGAGACACATGTATTACTAGCATGGGCTTCTCAGGACCTTGCCTCTTCAGATATGAAGAAAACGGAAGGGAATCTGAGGAGAAGGTAGAAGGCACCTTGTGGCTGGGCTATGGATTGTCCCCCACAAGCTCATGTCTTGAAGACTCAGCCCTCAGCTGGTAGCCTTATTTTGTAGGCTGTGGAGACCTTAGGAGCTTGGCTCTTGAGAGGCTGGCCTTTGAGGGTTTCTGCCCATAGCCTGTGCTACAGTGAACAAACGTGGCTTCTCTTTCTACAGAGAAGGCCTCTCCACTCTGCTGCTTCTCTGTGGTGGACTGAAACTACTGGAATCCTGAGGCAAGCGATGTCGCTGTTGCTGTTGGTTTTGGGTTTTTTTGTTTTGTTTTTTGTTTTGGTTTTTCGACACAGGGTTTCTCTGTGTAGCCTTGGGTGTCCTGGACTCACTTTGGAGACCAGGCTGGCCTCTAACTCACAGTGATCCACCTGCCTCTGCCTCCCGAGTGCTGGGATTAAAGGTGTGCGCCACTACGTCCGGTTTGCTGTTGTTTTTTTTAAGACAGGGTTTCTCTGTGTAGCCTTGGCTATCCTGGACTTGCTTTGTAGACCAGGCTGGCCTTGAACTCACATAAATCTGCCTGCCTCTGCCTCCCCAAGTGCTGGGATTAAAGGTGTGAGCCACCATGCCTGGCTTGTGTTGGGTATTTTATTCACAGCAATAGCAACTAACACATCCATCTCTACTGGGTGGAGGTCTAGGGACTAACATCCCCATAATGCTAAGGTGTGTCTTTTGCAGGAGCAAGGTGGTGACTGACCCACATGACCCACCAACTGTATTTTAGCACTGAGGAAGTGGCAACTTTTATATTCCTGTTGTTGTCAAATGGGGGTTAGTGTTCGGTTTCTTTCCTTCACCAGCACTTGTTTCTGTTGCTTTCTCATAGCTGCCTTGGTGGATGTGAGCATCTTTTCTTGAATTTATCCATTATGCTGGGCGTGGTAGCCCACGCCTTTAATCCCAGCACTCGGGAGGCAGAGGCAGGCAGATTGCTGTGAGGTGGAGCAAAGTCTGGTCTACAAAGTGAGTCCAAGACAACCAAGGCTACACAGAGAAACCCTGTCTTGAAAAAGAAGAAGAGGAAAAAAAAAAAAGAATTTATCAGTTATATATGTCCTTTTCTGAAAAGAAAATTACTCAGTTCTTCTATTCATGTTTTAATAGGGTTATATGTGTTTGGTTTGGGTTTAGGTTATGTATGTTTTCTTTTTAATCACAGTTTTAGTTTCTGTGTGTGTGTGTGTGTGTGTGAATGTTTATGCCTCAGTGCATATGTGAAAGACAGACAATAAGAATCTGGTCTCAGCTAGGCCGTGGTAGTGCTTGCCTTAATCCCAGCACTTGGAAGGTAGAGGCAGGTGGGTTGCTGTGAGTTCGAGGCCAGCCTGGTCTACAAAGTGAATCCAGGACAGCCAAGGCTACACAGAGAAACCCTGTCTCGAAAAAACAAAAACAAAAACAAAAACAAAAAGAATCTGTTTTCAGTTAGATGTGGTGGCACACACCTTTAATCCCAGCACTCGGGAGGCAGAGGCAGGGGGATCTCTACACAGAGAAACCCTGTCTCAAAGAAAAAAAGAATATTATATATGATTATGTTATCTTATATAAATTAATACATAATATAAAGGAGATAATATGTATGTATATACATATGTGTGCATATGTGTCCTGCATACAAGTCCCTTATCAGTTATATAACTTTCAATGTTTTCTCTCATTCTTGGGCAGTTTTTCTCTCTTTGGCATCAGATGCCATGTAGCCTCGGCTGGTTTTAAACTCCTGATCTTTTTACCTCCACCTCTTAAGTACTGAGATTAATAAGCCCGTGTTCCCACATTTGGCCTTCTTTTCAACTCTCTGTAAGTTGTCCTTGGAAGTACAAAAGTAAAGATCACTTTTGGGGGACTGAAGAGATGGCCCAACCGTTGAGAGCACCGGCTGCTTTTCCCGAGTGCCTGGGTTCTATTCCAACCCTCCACACGGCGGTTCGCAGCCTTCCGTGACTCCGTCTCTAGGAATCCTACACTCCTCTATCCTCCACAACATGCAGACAAAACACGCAATACATACAAAGTTAAAAAAAATTTTTTTCTTTAGTGTGTAACATGTGTCTGTATATGGGTTTGTATACTTGTATGAGCGTGCCCTTGGAGGCCAGAACAGGGTTCAGATCTCTCGGAGTTACAGACAGTTGTGAACTGCCCAGCATGGGTGCTGGGAACTGAATCTGGGCCCTGGGCAAGGGCAAGGCATGCTGTCAACTGCTGAGCCGTCTCTCCACACTCCTACAGGTATCTTTAACTTTGATCATAACTCCCCAACTCTCTCTTTGGCTTTTGATCGCTAAGAAAACTACAGAACGTGAGGTCACAGATGTGTTTTGTTTGTTTTGTTTTATTTTGTTTGTTTGTTTGTTTGTTTGAGATAGGGTTTCTCTGTGTAGCCCTGGCTATCCTGGAACTCACTCTGTAGACCAGGCGGGCTTCGAACTCACAGAGATCCACCTGCCTCTGCCTCCCAAGTGCTGGGATTAAATTTGTGTGCCACCACGCCCGGCTTTTACTACACTTTCTTGAAAGAGTCTTAAAGCTGCAAGTTAGATATGATGGAGTGTGGTTTGGCTTTATCCTACTCAGAAGACAGAGGCCTGTTCTTGGAAATTCAAGAACAGCCTGGTCTGTATAGTAAGTTCCAGGCTAGTCATAGCTCACAGTGAGATTCTATATTTAAAAAAAAAAAAAAGTTTTAACTCAGACATTTAGGTCTTATGATTTTGTTTTAATTTTTAAAAAAATAATTATTTTATGTGCATGGGTATTCCCATACATGTATGATTATGTACCATGTGCCTGGTGCTCACAGAGGCCAGAAGATTCCCTGGACAGGAGTTATGGACTGTGTTGCCATGTGGATGCTGGGAATTGAGCCCAAGTCCTCTGGGAGAGCAGCCAGTGTTCTCAAACACTGAATTATCTCTCCAGTTTATTTAATATTTTTTTTCAGTTAATTGTTTTTACTTGTGGTGTGAGAATGAGATTTAACTTTATTTTTTGTTGTTTTGTTTTTCAAGGCAGGGGTTCTTTGTGTAGCCTTGGCTGCCATGGAACTTACTCCATAGACCAGGCTGGCCTCAAACTCAGAGATCTGTCTGCCTCTTCCTCTCTTGGTTTTTCAAGATAGGGTTTCTCTCTGTAGTCTTGTCTGTCCTGGAACTCACCATGTAGACTGGCTTCAAACTTCCAGAGATCCACCTGCCTTTGCCTTCTGAGTTCTGGGATTTAAGGCATGCATCACCACCACCCAACTCCAACTTAATTCTTCTTGTTTGTTTGTTTGTTTGTTTTTCGAGACAGGGTTCCTTTGTATAGCCGTGGCTGTCCTAGAGCTCACTCTATAGACCGGGTTGGCCTTGAACTCACAGAGATCAGCCTGCCTCTGCCTCCTGAGTGCTGGGCTTAAAGGTGTGTGCCACCACCACTGCTCAGCAAGGCTGGCTTCTAACTCACAGAGATCTACCAGCCTCTGTCATCCAAGGGTTGAGATCAAAGGAACACACCGTGCTCCCAGCTCATCGGTGTCCTTTTTTTTTTTTTTTTTTTTTTTGGTTTTTCAAGACAGGGTTTCTCTGTGTAGCCTTGACCATCCTGGACTCACTTTGTAGACCAGGCTGGCCTCGAACTCACAGCGATCCGCCTGCCTCTGCCTCCCGAGTGCTGGGATTAAAGGCGTGCGCCATCGGTGTCTTATTTACCTGTTTGGTATTGTATTTGCATTGCTAGGAGGCAGAGCTCTATGGAGCTGGCGTGCAGTACATGCTTCCAGCCTTTTATCTTAGAGAACTGTGGGCCCATTCAGCTTCTTAACTTTGTAGATTCAGGAGTTAGAAACCTTTACTCATATATAAGTAGATAAGGGATTTTTTTTTTTTTTTAAGATTTCATTTGTTAGCCAGGCATGGTGGCACTCACTTGTAATCCCAGCACTCAGAAAGGCAGAGGCAGGCAGATCTCTGTGAGTTGAGGCCAGCCTGGTCTACAAAGAGAGTCCAGGACAGCCAAGGCTACACAGAGAAAACTTATCTCAAAAATATAAAAAAATAAAAATAAACAAAAGATGTTTCATTTATTTTTATTTTATGCATATAGGTATTTTGCCTGCATGGATATCCATGTATGACTTTCATGCAGTTCCCACAGTGGCCAGAAGATGGCGTTGTGTCCATGGAGCTGGCATTCCGAATGGTTGTGAGCCAACATGTGGGTGCTGGGAATTGAACCTGGGTCCTTTGGAAGAGCAGCCAGTGCTCTTAATGGCTAAGCCATCTCTCTAGCCTCTAAAGGGTCTTTAAATATATATTCATTTAATTTTATTGTTTTATTTTATTTGTGTGTGTATGTGTGTTTGTGTGTAGGTGTGGGTGGGTGGGTGTAGGCACATGTCTGCCAAGTGTCTGTGGAGAGCAAAAGGGGTCATTGGTCCCCTGCAGCTGGAGTTACAGATGGCTGTGAAGTACCACATGGGTGTTGGTAGGTTGCAAAAGCAATACATACCCTTACTTGTTGAGCTATCTTTCCAGCCCTAAGAGAAGTTGGTTTTAAATAACCCATTCTTTTGATCTTTTGGAATTATGCCAAAAATTCAAAAGGTGGCACATGCCTGTAATCCCAACAGTTGGGCAGCAGAGGCATGTGGGTCTGTAAGTTCAAGGCTAGCCTGGTCCATCCAGAGACACCCTGTTTTGAAAACAAAAACACAACACAACGCAACACAACAAAAACAAAACAAAAACAAAAGATAGACATCTTTAATCCCAGCACTTGGGTAGCAGAAGCAGGTGGAATTTTGTGAGTTTGAGGCCAGCCTCATCTACATAGCAAGTTTCAGGCTGGTCAGAGCTACATAGTAAGACCTTGTCTCAGAAAGAGAAAAATAAAATTGTTCTAAATTCATAAGCACACATAAGCCTTATCACCTTACTATGCTGCCCAGGCTCTTCTTGAATGCCCCAACCAGGCAATCCCACTGCCTCAACCTTCTAAGTAGCTGAGACTTATAGGCACGGGCCACCCGTTCATCTTCCTTCACTGAGTGTCGCAAACAACAGAACTGGAGGCAACCAGAATTTCACAAGGCACTGAAGCTAGTGGCAGCACCCCTTTCTTATAGTGTATTTATTTGTATGTGTAGGAGTTTTGGGTTTTTTTGTTTTGGTTTTGGTTTTTTTTTTGAGAGACAGGGTTTCTCTGTGTTAGTCTTGGTTGTGCTGGACTCACTTTGTAGACCAGGCTGGCCTCAAACTCACAGTGATCCACCTGCCTCTGCCTCCCGAGTGCTGGGATTACAGGCGTGCACCACCACGTCCAGCTAGCACTCCTTTCTTGATTTCTAGGTTACATTCTCCATGGCCGAGCACATTCTAGAAAGATCTAGAGATCTTCCAGAACCACACATTGCAGGTGCACGCAGCTCGCTATGGGCAGCCCAGGTGTGCTGTGAATGTGTTGCATGACTAAATGGCAAGACGCTGGTGCCTGGGGGGATCTTGGAGGGCTTCCCTGGGGGAAGTGGCACTTAGGCTAAATCAGGAGGTACTGTCTGCTTTTCTTTCTTTCTTTAAGTGTGCATAGACAGTAATTCCCAGGAGCTGTTTGAGAACTCAGTACACTGTAGCTGGTTGACTCCTAAGACTCACCTGAGGCCAACAGTGGGATGCATTCTGTTTTACAAGTCAGGAAACTGGGGCAAAATGAGCACTCATCAGCCGGGCTCCAAATTCTCCAGGCAGACAGTGGTATGATCATGGGGAGGCCGACGGACCAGAGGAAAGGAAGGAACAGGGAAACTGTCCCAGCACTTGGGAGGCAGAGGCAGGTGGATCGCTGTGAGTTCGAGGCCAGCCTGGTCTACAAAGTGAGTCCAAGTCCAGGACAGTCAAGACTAACACAGAGAAACCCTGTCTCTCTCACACACACACACACACACACACACACACACACACACACACAAAACCAAAACAGAGCGAGGAACAGGGGAAGGCAGCAGGGCTCACCAGTATGATTCAACTGTTTCTGACATGGCACAGCCTGTGAGGAGGAGGCATACTGGTGGAGAAAAGCGGCTGGATGTTCCTGAGGCTAGCGCCCCACCATATTCATGTCTTGGGGTGAGGTTAGGGGAGCTGCAGAGTGTTGAGGGTCTCCCCAGGAGGCTCTTGGACAAACACACCAGACTGTCTAGGGATAAGCAGATAGTTAAGTCAGCCTTGGGGCTGAGGGCTGTGCCTGCCCACATTCCTCTGCCTACAGCCTTGCCCCCTAGAAGCCCGCTGCAGGACAGAGCCTAGGCTGTCTGGCCTCAAAGTCCCATCTCCACTTTCCCCTGGCAGTGCAGGAGGATTTCCTGCCAGTCAGCAGCCTGCACCCGTGTGCCACTGTCCTGCCTGCAAGCATGTCCTCACTTCTCTCAGCTTGCCAGCTTGCTGCGTCCTCCTTCACTCTGTCCCCTCCACTCCCCATCCTCCCCTCCCCACGTCTGCCTCCCAGGTTCTTGTTCCTTCTCTTCTGGCGGCCAGGGGAGGAAGGAGCCCTCCATGTGCCCCCAGAAGGGCTGGCTCCAGAAGCCTGTGTGCCCCCCCCCCCCCTGCCTGCCCACTGGCCTCGAAGTAATCAATCTGATTGGATTAGGGTCAGGGCCACCCTAATCATGTCAAAGGTTACCCTAGGCTTTGTGGCACGGACCACAGGGTGCCTGGCCACCCCTGCCGAGGTAGCCTCTGTTGAGCAGAGTTTAACATCTACTAGCTAGCTGTGAGAAAAGGAGTCAGGCTCTTGCATGCGTGTATGTGAGTTTGTGCAGCCATGTGTTATACACAAATGTGTGTGTGTGTGTGTTTTAAATATGCATGTGTGCATGAGTGTCTTAGGTGGGTATGTATACTCCTGAATGTGAGTGTGTTTGTGTGCATGGTAGTGAATATGTTTGTGTGTATGTGTGTGTGTGATATGTCTGTGTGTGTGTGTGTGTGTGATATGTCAGTGTGTGTGTGTGTGTGTGTGTGTGATATGTCAGTGTGCATTTATGTGGATGGGTATGTGTGTGAATATATGAATGTGTATAAATGTGCAGATGTGTACGTGTTCCAGTGCACATGTACATTTGTGTACTTGTGTGTGCATTCATGTATATTGCATGCATGTGTACAGATGTGTTCATGGAATTACATACAAATGTATGTATGAGTGTGCTCATATGCATTGTATATACACACCTGGGTGCCGAAGTGTCTCCATGTGGTGTATCCCTGTACCCTGTACACATGTATGTGCATACGGATGTGCACTGAGCATGTGCCTGTGTGTATACGAGGCAAGTGTGTGCTCAAATTTGATCCCACTACCGTCCACCGTGTCTACCTGGCCTGAGAAGCCAGGGTGCTCCACTAAGCCTGAGGAAGCCCTGGATGCTGAGCTGAGAGTCCTCTGCTCTGGGACCCAAAGCTTGCAGGGAGCTACCCTACCTGCCTTGGGTCAGGAAGCGTTTGGAGAATTTTGAGTGCATGATGATTATGAGCGCCTTTGGGGCAGGCGCTAGGTGACTCCATTGCCTTGACCTCTGGCAAGGTGAAATGGGTGGGGTGGTCTCAGGGCCAGCCTGTCCAGAGGCAGGGCTCACAGGCCGACGGTCAACAAAACAGCTGGTCAGGCTGGAAGGAGACTAGGGGGAGGTACATAGGAAGGATGTAGGGGGCCAGAATCCGGGAAGCAGGCTCCTAAACAACACGTGGCCTTGTAAGGGGACAGCTTTCTTCTGGTTGAGTGGGGACTTACACACCTAGGACATAAAGGACAGTGCCCTGGAGCCTGGAGCCCACGGCCAGCCATGGAAACTGGGGTTTCTACCTGCCTGCATGCCCAGGGGTCCTAGGAAGCTCAAGGTTCCTGGGTCTGGACGGTTTCCAAATGAACAAAGGCCTTCATCTACCCATTGTTGCAACTCTGCACCCCCTAGTGAGGGTGGTCCCCACAAGTCCCTAAGGGCTCCTGAGCTTGCTGCTTGTGCAAGCAACCCTCCCTCACTGTAAGGTCTTCATTTGGACCTTGCTGACCTGGTCAGTGTCTCCAGCCTGAACATCGTACCTTGTGTCTGGTATAGTCCACCCATCCCTCCTGTGGCATACCTCCTGGCCAGTCACACTCTCAGCATATAGTGGCTGGGCTTCTGTTGGATTCCCCAAGACCTCCGGAGTCACAACAGGTGGCAGAAGTGGGCTCTTAAAGACATCAGACTATCTGCTGAGGATCCTTTGGTCAAGTCAGGGAAGGGCTCACTTTCTTCCTCTACTTGGGGTCCGAACAGGGAACAACAGCCTGGCCTCCTCCCCCTCCCCCAGGCAAACCCCCTTCCTGATGACTGGCCTCTGCACCGCGGCTCCTCAGGGGGTGGTCCTCTACCTCTCTGTGTGCCCAGCCTATGGAAGGACCAGCTCTGATGGGGCTAGCCTGCGAGACAGCGGGAGCCTAGAGCTCTGGAGGGACAGAAGGGCAGCTTTTTAGGGAAGCAGAGTCCCCAAATCCAGGTTGCGACCCTTGACCCCCCCCATCCGAAAGTGTTACCATTTACGATGCGTTGGGGGTGGGGGCTCCCCTGGTTCTGGGGGCCTCTCCGGTATATCATTAACTCTCCGCTGTGGGAGGGGGGACCCCGGCCGACATCCCACTGCGCTCGGCTCAGAGCACAATGTCCCTGCGAGAACGACAAGATTAAGCACAAGGGAAAAGTGAAAATGCTGTTGGCGATTCACACGCCCTTCGGGGTGTTGAATTAAAGCGTCTGAAAGAGGATTTCCCCTCGCGCCCGACGGCGCGGCGGGCAGCGCATACTTCCAGGTTGCTATGACTGGCCGGCGATCGCCTAATCACCGGCCAGGGGGAAATTCATATAAAATATCGCTGGCCATTGTGGGGCTAACGCGGCGTGACAGTGTCGCACAAAGCCGGATTCATCAGCCCCAGCAGGTCAGCCAGGCGCCCGGCCGCGCGGGCCCGGGCGGTGTCAGGGGCCGCGGCCACGGTGGGGCACCGGCGCATTCCGCTCTCAGGTGGCTCCGGGGCCTTTTGTGCCTCTGTGTGATTACCAAATGCCACCGCGACACCCCCTCCGGGCCGCCCGACTCCTCGAGGCCAGGAAAAGGGCCTGGGGAAGGAGGGACGGTAGGCAGCCTCGGAGGGGAGGCGCCAGGGCGGGGCCTGGGCTGCAAGCTACCAGCTGGGGCTGCACCGATCCTTCTGTCTGCCCTAAGCCTGCAGTGTGCTGAACACTGGAGGGGGAAGGGGTGCCCACCTACTGAATGTTCGGGAAGCACTTTTAGACATCAGGATGGCAACGGGGAAAGATAGTTTGTCTTTCCTCAGCGTAACAGGAGGGCGATGCTCCCAAGTGCGGTGGCGCTCTATGGACTGCAGGCTCTGGCCCATCTGAGCGATTATGGCTACAGTAGGGCTTTAAGGGGATTGGTCTTCTTCCCACCAGTGAAAAGGCGAGTGATCTCCCAGCTGGAGTCTGGAAATTAAGGGGACAGAGACCACCTGGAGGGTGTTGCCTGACAAACTCAGGCCAGGCTGCCAACCCTTACCCTTCTGTGGCCTCCAGAAGGGTATGGTTCAGGTAATGTGCAATGTGGCATAGGTAAGGGCGCCCCTCTGTCTGCTGGGGTTCCCTGGTTCTAGGCCTGTGTAGAAGGATAGCTTCAACAGGGATAGATGGTCCCAAATAAACATATACATGACACAGGATCCTCTATGCACCGAGCTTTGATGCATCCAATTTCATTTAAAAAAAAAAAAAATCATCCCAGCACTTGGGAGGCAGAGATAGGCGGATCTCTGTGAGTTCGAGGCCAGCCTGGTCTACAAAGACAGTCTAGACCAACGAAGGCTACACAGAGAAAACCTGATTCAGGAAAAAAAAAAATGTACTACTAGTTTAAAGTCACAGATTAAGGGCGCACGCCTTTAATCCTAGCACCAGGGAGGCAGAGGCAGGCAGATCGCTGTGAGTTTGAGGCAGCTTGGTCTACAAAGCAAGGCCAGGATAGCCAAGGCTACACAGAGAAATCATGTCTCAATAAGATAAAATAAAATAAAATAAAATAAAGCGGGCAGTGATGGTGCACGCCTTTAATCCCAGCACTTGGGAGGCAGAGGCAGGTGGATTGCTGTGAGTTCAAGGCCAGCCTGGTCTACAAAGTGAGTCCGGGACAGCCAAGACAGAGAGACCCCATCTTGAAAAACCAAAAATAAATAAAATAATAATAATAATAAAAAAGTCACAGACTAAGGCCGGGCGTGGTGGCGCACGCCTTTAATCCCAGCACTCGGGAGGCAGAGGCAGGCGGATCGCTGTGAGTTCGAGGCCAGCCTGGTCTACAAAGTGAGTCCAGGACAGTCAAGGCTACACAGAGAAACCCTGTCTCGAAAAAACCAAAAAAAAAAAAAAAAAAAAAAAAAAAAAAAAGTCACAGACTAACATCATCTTATAAATAGTATATGTCAGCACGCACACGTACACACACACACACACACACACACACACACACACACACGTTGTCATCAAGCTGATCCTCCTTCTTCTACCTCCCATCTGCTGGGATTAAGAATATGTACCACCAGGCTCAGCTCACACCTGGTTCTTGAGAGTGGACGCCTTGCCAATTACCCGCCTCATTTCTAGTTCTGAGCCTAGTGCCTAACTCAGTATGGACGCTCATATTCTGGATAGTTGGGTGGAGGGACGGATGGTAGGTAACTGGAAGAAAGGAAGATAATGGATGGGTGGAAGGATGGGTGACGAATGGTAGTAGGAGGGTAATGAGCAGATGATGAGTGGATGGCAGACAGATAATTGAGTGGGTGGTATTTGGTGGAGGATGAGTGGATGATAACTAATGAGATAGATGAACGGAAAGGAAGGGAGCCCAGATAACTAATACTTTGCTTAAAAACCCAGTAGCACCACAGGAAGGCTGGGCTGAGATGGCTTCTGCGGGGAGAGTTTGCTCCCGCCTCCCAGGATCTGGCTGAAAGAGACACTGGGCTCAGTTCATAACCCTGCCGCCCACCTCGGCTCTCCAGACGCTGGAATTACAGGCCAGGGCCCTGACACCCAGCTTAGGATTTGCTTCTCTTAGGGAGCAACGTCATCAGGTAGCCCCCTTTCTTCCTCTTGACCTGTACCAGATGAACAGGCAGAGTCCTGGGTCCGAAGAGAGTGGGTACCTCCAGCCGCCAAGGCGCACCTCAGCTCTGCCCCAGATGACTCCCCCAGATTGATGGCACTTGTCTGTGAGAGTCTGGGCCCAGTCGCCCACAGGCACACTCACCTCCTTATCTCGTATCCAGCACCCATCTGTCTACTGCCTGAGCTGATGCACTTGTTTTCTGGAGTGAGGAGACGGTCACCTTTATGCTGGCTACCTCTGTTGAGTCATCAGAAACTGAAACCTCTAACGGCGTTGCTTATGGCAGAAAACTTTGCTGTGATAACTACGGCTGGGCTGCCCTACGCTCCTGAGAGCCCTGCTCCCATTCACCCTCTGCAAAGGGGGTAGCTCTGGGACAGTGATTCACAACATTTGTTCTAAAATCCTATGGGAATCTGATGAAAGCAATGGAGTTCCTCTCTGAGAAAACCTGCGTGTTCCCGAGATCTTTCAAAGTATGTGAATCCCGAGTCTTGCCCCAAATCCTGGGTGGAACCAATTTCAATGCATTAAAATCCCTGCCAACTGGCTCTCTGTCAGTTCGAGGCCAGCCTAGCCTGGTCTACAAAGTGAGTCCAGGACAGCCAAGGCTATACAGAGAAACCCTGTTTTGATTTTTTTGTTGTTGTTTTGTTTTTTTGTTTTTGGTTTTTGGAGACAGAGTTTCTCTGTGTAGCCTTGGCTGTCCTAGACTCACTTTGTAGATCAGGCTGTCCTCCAACTCACAGCGATCCACCTGCCTCTGCCTCCTGAGTACTGGGACTAAAGGCATGTGCCATCATGCCCAGCAGAAACCCTGTTTTGAAAAACAAAAACAAAAACAAACAAAAAATAAATAAATAAATAAATAAAATAAAAATAATAATAATAATTTTTTAAAATTAAAAGTAATAAAATAAAAATCCCTGCCAATGCAGGATGCCACCTGAACATTCCGGAATCTTTTTTTCTGGGTATTCTACAATGTTCTTGATTACTGTTAAGCACAGGGAAGCACTGCTGGAGTGGTGTGGAAAGCTCAGGTCCTCTCACACAGCCTTGCAAACTGCTGTGGCACATGGCCATACTGTATCCATCACCACTGTGATCTCTCACGAAGCCCTTGAGCTCTACTGTCCTTCCCTACTTCCCTATTTCACTGCCAGGAGCAGCATCGTTTCCTAGGAAGGACCTTAATCTGGTTTTAGCAGCTGCCTCCTAACCATTAAGTGCAGGCTATACATTTTAGCAAGACAATCTTGAAGATATGTCTTGGGAAGTAAATGGCATCTATTCACCCCTAGGAATGTTACCTCCATCCCTTGCTTAGGGTGGTGTCTACCTGGGTGTGGCAGTGCACATGTGTAAAGCAAGTGCTCAAGGGGGAGGCAGGAGGATCACAAGTTCCAAGCCAGCCCGGGCTGTGAAAACCTGTATCCAAAGAATGCAGGTACCAGCCAGATTTCTCTAATGTGGAGTCCAATGTTCCCCCCGCCCCCCGCGCTTTTTTGTTTTTGAGACAGGGTTTCTCTTGTGTAGCCTTGGCTTGTAGACCAGGTTGGCCTCGATCCTCCTGCCTCTGCCTCCCAATTGCTGGGATTAAAGCTGTGCACCACCACGACCAGCGACTGACCAATATCTAGGGAGGAACTGCCTTTTTAGGCAACCTGTGGCTGCCATCTTGCATTCAACTTTCTTTTGCCGTAATGTTCCATCTACCATTCGTTTGGCCCGAGGGCTTGCAGCCTGCAGCGTCTCTCCTGGCCTCGCTAATGGTGTGTCTGAACCCATTTGTAGAGGCTTCTGGCCTTCATTTCCTTCCCAGCTAGCTGAAAGCCAGCGCCAGAGCTTGCCCTGCCCTGACTTGATCAGGAGCCCCAGATCGTCATTTGATACTGAGGGAAACTGAGGCTCCGTGCAAAGGGAGGACTGCTGGCGACAGAACTGAGCAAGAATGAGCTCTTGAGCCGGGCATGGTGGCTCTTTAATGCAAGCACTCAGGGGGCAGAGGCAGGTGGATGGCTGTGAGTTCGAGGCCAGCCTGGTCTACAAAGTGAGTCCAGGACAGCCAAGGCTACACAGAGAAACCCTGTCTCGAAAAAAATAAAATAAAATTAGCTCTTGTCCACTTGAAGTTTAAGCTCCGTGTTGCTCTCTCGTCTGAGCGGCCCTCCCCTCAAGTGTGGCTACCAGCTCCAGGCTGTTTGCTTGAGTCCTGATAAGCAGGGAGCCTGAAGCCCTTATTCTGGGCAGGGCAAGGGCAAGGCCTAGAGTGCTGCTGGGGTGGGGTGGGGGGAGAGGGAGCTTATCTTTTAGAGCCGAGAGGGGTGGGGGAAGGGTGTTTGGGTGACACTTGAGCTGGATAAGGTAACTCAGGGCAGCTTTGAGACTTGGAATGTGAGGGTGCAGGCTGAGAAGTAGGCTTCTGAGTGGCGTCCCAGGAGGAGGTGGCTCAGGGCCCCTGGCCCAGGCTCGGGTTCTATGCAGAGAGAGGAAACTGTCTACAGTCATACCACCCTGGATTCGCCCAGTCTCGTCTGATCTGGGAAGATAGAGGAGCCTAGAGCCTTAGGGGAGCAAGAAGGAGTGGCTTGGCTCCTACAAAGGTGAAGCAGGAGCCGGAGATGTGGCCCAGTTGGTAGAGTCTTTGCCTGGCATGAACCAATCCCCAGGTTCCATTTCCAAGACTATATAAAACTAGGTGTGGTAGCTCACAAGCCTAATTTTAACACCTGGTGGAATTCAAGGTCACCCTGGGCTACCTGGTAAGCCCCAGGCAAGCTTGGGCTAAAGTCCTTTCCTAAAAAAAAAAAAAAAAAAAGTAGAGAAAATAAGGACAGGGGCTTTGCTAAGTGAAGGCAGCAGAGGGTGGGTATGTATGTACGTGTGGTAGTGACGTTGCTGTTCATTCACAGTTGCCTCTGCAAAGGCTGCCCCTGTCCTATCCCTGGACTGAACGATGGTATTAGGGAAGGAAAACAGGGCGGAGGGCTTTTCAAGGGTGCTCCATTCAAGAACACAAAATGTTCTATAGTGTCACCTAGGGTTCCCAGGGTGGTCTTAATGCCCTAACCCAGGCAGGACTCCTGTCCCTTCCCCTGGTACCTCAGATATGTAAGGAGTAGCCTGTGCTCGAGGATGGAAATAAATAGAGGACAGGATACAGGCCCCACCCTTGGATTCCAACAGACTAAACACTTGAGGAACAGCCACAGCTGGCATTTCAGGGAGCCAGAGGACACACGTTGGGTAGGTGCTGCCCAGGATCTCAGATGCCATGCTGCAGAGAGGAACTAATAGCTCTGAGGCAGGGGTAGCACCCCTATCCGCCGACAGGGTTTCTTTTGTACTCCTGGCTGTCCTGGACTCGCTTTGTAGACCAGGCTGGCCTCAAACTCACAGAGATCCGCCTGCCTCTGCCTCCCGAGTGCTGGGCTTAAAGGTGTGCGCCACCTCGCCTAGTGGCAGGGGCAGCTTGAACTCAGGGAAGAATAAAAAGTTGAACGTGGCCAGAGGTCAATGAGTGACTGAGACTGAAAAAAAAAAAAAAAAAAAAAAAAAAAACCAGCAAGGCTGGCAGTAAGAACTCTTTAAATAACATTAGAAGGGCTGTGTATCACACTGGCAGTGGACACGGAACTGGGCCCATGGTGGGCAGCTGTGTGAACGGCTAGTGAAGGCAATTCAATCTGAGTGACAGTCCAGTTGAGAGCTTTCTCTGTAGTTCCAGTAGAAGATGGACGCTGTGTTAATCATCTAGTGTCCAGACTGGGCTGTTTCCAGACAGTGGGAAGATGTTGGGCAGCTTGATGGCTGCAGAAGGTGTCCAGGCTCGGGCAGCGGCCCAGGTTGGAGTCTGCAGAGGGCTATCCAGGGAGAGGGGCAACTCATAGACAGGGTTAAGGGCTCGGTAAGGCCACAACTCATGCTGTGCTCTCAGTATGAGAGTAAATGTGTGTTCTTTGACCCTGCACGTGGATGCATACTGAGCTTTGTGGGCAAGTCTGATTGTGTGTGTAGCTGGACAGTTTCTCTGTCCTTGACTATTTGGGCTTATGGGGAACACGGAGTCCCAAGAGTTTAACCTCTTAGATATGGCTTGTGGAAACATGGAAAGCTGTCACTTGCTGGTCTTCCAGGATGACAGCTCCCTGTGTGTGCAGGAAGGATTGAAGAGATTTTTTGTGAAGAATCTCATAATCCTACCCAGAAGCTCAGTGACATCACCCCACCTCTGCTGGAGGATTCCCCAGCCCAAGATAGCCTGTTTATTATATTATTTATTTACTTATTTTTTGGTTTTTCAAGACAGGGTTTGTCTGTGTAACAGCCTTGGAGGTCCTGGACTCACTTTGTAGACCAGGCTGGCCTTGAACTCCCAGAGACCTGCCAGTCTCTGCCTCCTAGTGCGGGGATTCCTGGTGGCGCACGCCTTTAATCTCAGCACTCGGGAGGCAGAGGCAGATGGATCTCTGTGAGTTTGAGGCCATCCTGGTCTACAAAGTGAGTCTAAGACAGCCAAGGCTACACAGAGAAACCCTGTCTTGAAAAACCAAAAAAAAAAGGTGTGCACCACCATGTGCAGCTATAGCTCCTGCAGGCCTGTGAGGCTGTCAGTCTGTAATGGTTTCTAGTTAGGTTTGTAAAATCTTTGCAATTGAGCCAGGCATGGTAGCACAGGCCTTTAATCCCAGTACTCGGGAGGCAGAGGCAGGTGGATCTCTATGAGTTCAAGGCCAGCCTGGTCTAGAAATTGAGTCCAGGACATCCAGGACTACAAGTGAAACACTGTCTCAAAAAACCAAAAACCTGAAGAAAAAAAAAAAAAAAAAAAAAAAAAAAAAAAAAAGAAAAAAGAAAGAAAGAAAGAAAAGAAAAAGAAAAAGGGAAAAAAGAAAGAAATATCTGCTAGTCAACACATCAGACTCATATTCGTCACGCTAGGAGAACCCCACACTTTTCATACCACACGCACTGGCATAGCTGTATCTGGTGTCAAGGACAGGAAGGAATGCCTTCTCTCAGTAAGAAACTCCAGTTCTTCAGGCATCGAGTTCCAGGACAGCCTGCCAGGACCACACAAGGAAACCCTATATCGGAAAAAAAGAAATGAGAGAGAGGGAGAGAGAAAGGAGAGGAGGAAGAAGAGAGGAGAGGAGGAAGAGGAGAGAAGAAAGTCACACTGAGTCTTTTTTTTCTTTCTTTCTTTCTTTCTTTTTTTGGTTTTTTTCAAGACAGGGTTTCTCTGTGTAGCCTTGGCCATCCTGGACTCAATTTGTAGACCAGGCTGGCCTCGAACTCACAGCGATCTGCCTGCCTCTGCCTCCTGAGTGCTGGGACTAAAGGTGTGCGCCACCATGCCCGGCTCTGTCACACCGAGTCTTGTTATCACTCAGTTGCAAAAACACATAGACCGCTGGGTGTGGTGGATCACTGTGAGTTCAAGGCCAGCTTGGTCTACAAAGCAAGTCCAGGACAGCCAAAGCTACACAGAGAAACCCTGTCTTGAAAAACAAAAAGCAAAAAACAAACAAACAAACAAACACAATGGCTCACCAGAAAACCTTGGCGGTGAGAGAGATCACATAACTTAGCAGAGTTGTGCTGTGCGTGCTGTTTGGAGGTTGGTCGTTAAATCTTACTTCATCTAACTTGTACATGATGCTTTGGCAGAGGCCTGCATGAACAGGAAAAACAGGAAAAAGCATCCACTGTAGATCTGGACCAGGGTCCTCAGATTGAGGGAGCAAATCACTTAGATGGATCTTGAAATGATGATATTGACTATAAAAGGCAGTAAAACCGGGCAGTGGTGGTGCGCGCCTTTAATGCCAGCATTCGGGAGGCAGAGAAAGGTGGATCGCTGTGAGTTCAAGGCCAGCCTGGTCGACAAAGTGAGTCCAGGACAGCCAAGGCTACACAGAGAAACCCTGTCTCGAAAAAAACCAAAAAAAAAAAAAAAAAAAAAAAAAAACAAAAAACCAGAAACAAAAACAAAAAAACATGTCCTCTGAAAACATTCAAAATCTTCTTAAAGCTGTTTTTTTAAAAATACAATCAACTTCCCACTATCCTCACACTACCATTCAGTAGCACACCAGGACCTTTTCCTCCTGTTTTTTAACTGGAATCTGGACCCATTGATGAACCTCTCGCCACAGTTTTCCCAGCCCTGACCTCTGCTAACTTTTTCTACTACCTGCTATGAAATGAATGCCTTTAGATTCCACACCTAACAGCATGCAAGTCCTTGTCTTTCTATGCCTGGCTTATTCACTTAGTATAATGCCCTCTGGGTTCGTCAGTCTTGCTGCAGGTGACAAGGTGTCTTTCTTATTTATGACTAAATAGTATTTCATTGTGTTCACTGCAGAGCTATCATAAGAAAAGCCATGCAGCGCTGGCATCAAACAACACACACAAGCCGATGACTCAGAACAGTGATTCTAGAAATAAATCCACATATTTACACCCAATTGGTTTTCAACATATGGAGAACATAGATTTTAGAGAAAAAAAATAGTCTCTTTGATAAATGGAGCTAGGAAACTGGATATCTCTATCCACACAAAGAAGAACCAATTCAGACATTCCACCCCCTATCTTCTACACACAAAAACCAACTCAGGGTAAGACCTGAAACTACTCAAAAAAAAAAAAAAAAAAAAAAAAAAAATGTAGGGCCAGGCATGGTGATGATGCCTTTAATCCCAGCGCTCAAAAGACGGAGAAAGGAGTATCTCTGAGTTTGAGGCCAGCCTGGTCTACATAGAGCATTCCCGGCCAGCTAGATCTCTATAGTGTTTTCCTACCTCAACAAAACAAACACACATACGCATGCGCACTCACGTGCACTTAGGAAAGACACTTAGGACAGTGGGGATTAGGGCCAATATTCTTCACAAAAGATCCTAGAGGCACAGTGGTGAGGCGTGGATCCTGTATACCGAGTTCTCCTTTCTCAGCCCTGGTGTTTGGATTTCCGCCTTTTAGACTGCCGCCCTACTCGCCTGGTTTCCATAACGCCCTATCTCCTTCCTCCGCAGCCACCCGAGAGTCAGCCTTTGTTCACGCCATTGCCTCCGCTGGAGTGGCCTTCGCGGTGACACGCTCCTGTGCAGAGGGGTCAGCTGCCATCTGCGGGTGCAGCAGCCGCCTCCAGGGCTCCCCAGGCGAGGGCTGGAAATGGGGCGGCTGCAGTGAAGATATTGAATTTGGTGGAATGGTGTCTCGGGAGTTTGCCGATGCCAGGGAGAACCGGCCAGATGCCCGCTCTGCCATGAACCGTCATAACAATGAGGCTGGGCGCCAGGTATGTACACAGAACCCCCAGGGTTGTAAAGAAAAAGAGCTGCTTTTTCATTGGGGTATCCAGTGGGGGCAGGGCACGGGTGGGAGAGGGCCGTTCTGCTTTCCCTCTACCAAGGGACATTGTGACACTGCCCAGATGCGCCTCAAGTGTCCAGTGTGTTCCCAGAGGATGCCAAGCTCACCTGTGGACTTAAGGTCCCTGGGAAGTAGGTGAGTGAAAGGAGGCAGCTGCAGAGCATGTAGTGTCTGTGGCTTCTGCGATGAGGAAACACACATGAAGGGAAAAACCAGAGCGGGGAGAAGCAGAGGGATGGACGGATGGATACATGTAGTATTGACTTAAGATAGAGAATCATAGTGATAGAGATGGTTGACACATGCTATTGAGACAGAGGGAGGGGGAGAGAGAGGAGAGAGAGATTAACATGAGAATTTGGAAACAGACCAGGGAACCAGATAACAGAACATCATTGAAGTTTCCATTCCTCTGCCTGGGGTATGCTTGGACTTCTGGGGGTTGAGGCTGAGATTTCAGAAGACTCGAACTCACAGAGATCTGCCTGCCTCTGCCTTCCAAGGTTTTTTGAGGCAAGGTTTCATACATTCCAAGCTGGCTTGACTTTTCTATGTAGCCATCTTCTAACCTCCTCCTACCTTCCAAGTGCTGGGAATACAGACAGACATGTGGTATCGCTTTCAGTTTATGAGATGCTGGGGATCAATTCCAGGCCTTCATGCTCAGCAACTGAGCTGATGCTTGGACATCTTAAAAACAATGTGTAGAGATGAGAAAATACAGGGCTGACCCATGGTGTGCGTATGTTAATCACGTAGCAGAAAGTCGAGAGAGAAAGGAAACGTGACAGCGTATGGTAAGAAAGCAACAGAGACGCTTCCATTCAGAAATCAAGAAGCAGAAAGACAGGTGCTGTGACAGCCCTCATACTGCCAGGCACTGTCTTGCATGGTCAGGAGACATGCCACACAGGTCAGCACTGGCCAGGACCCCTGTTTTAACCTGGTCTTAGCAGCTATTGAGATCTTTGACCAAGTAAAACCAAAACAAGAGAGATTGAAAAAGGAGAAAGATCGCCAGGCGTGGTGGTGCTCACCTTTAATCCCAGCACTTGGGAGGCAGAGGCAGGTGGATCTCTGTGAGTTTGAGGCCAGCCTGGTCTAAAAGTGAGTCTAGGACAGCCAAGGCTACACAGAGAAACCCTGTCCGGAAAAACCAAAAAACCAACCAAACAAACAAACAAAAAGGAGAAAAATAGAAAGAGTCTTGTCTCAGAAAGCTTGGCTGCAAAAGAGAGGGACGCGGGTGTTAGACAAACTGGATGAGCCACACATAGTGTCATCCTACCATGGTCATGGGCCAGTTTGTAGGGAGGGCGAGGAAGCAGCTGAGAGTTAGATGAAGTGCACGCGGTGCACGCAGGCCTGAGCCCAGCGTGATTCATGCCTTAAGCTTTGCAAGCCACAGCCAGAGCCGCTTGGACAGTTGTTAGCTCTCAAGTAGTTATATTGAAAGATTACCCAGAACCGGGCAGTGGTGGCGCATGCCTCAAGCCCAGCACTCTGAGACGGAGGCAGGTGGATCTCTGTGAGTTTGAAGCCAGTCTGGTGTACAAAGTTAATTCCAGGACAGCCAAGACTGTTACACAGAGAAACCCTGTTCTGAAAAAACGAAGCAAAGCAAACAAATAAATAACAGCAAGGAAGAACACACAGTTAAAATATACTTGGAGTCTTTTGAAAGGCAGTCTTGCAGTGTAGCTCAGGCTAGCCTCCAATGCTCAAGCCCCCAGCCTTAGCATCCCTAGTGCCACTGAGAGTGTAGTCATGTGCCATCATGATGAGCTGGTCTTGCTCTTTTATCATAGCCCTCTCTTCTTCCTTCTGGTCCCAGACTTTATACAGAATGACTCAAGGGGAATGAAGGAGAGAGAGAGAGAGAGAGAACCTTCCAGACTCTTGACTCCTGGGATCTGACAGTGAACTATTACTACCACAGGGAAGGTAGTGGTCAGGTACACATGGGGATGGCCTGTGTCTCAGACTCCTGGTAGTTTTACAGAGCAGGTGGACAGCAGGCATGGTCCTTGAGAGGTATGCTCCTAACAACCTAACAGGTCTCCGCCTCTGTTTACAATGTTTCACCTGACCTAGTAACTGAAAACAGCTCTTAGGCCCACAAGACGTTTCACTATGTGACCATAACGCGTCATGACGCGATCTGGGTGGGAAGCACCCTCATCACCCAGGCATGATGGTGTATGTACCTGTAACCCCAGCGCTTGGAGGCACAGGTAGGAGAATTGTGACAGGTTCAAGGCTAGCCTGGGCTGTGTACTGAGTTTCAGACCATCCTGGGCTACATAGTGAAAACCTGTCTCAAAATGACTCTTTTTTTTCCCCCTTCGGTTTGAACATTCCAACCTCTCACTCAGCTGGGTGTGGTGGCACACACCTTTAATCCCAGCATTGGCTGTCCTGGGCTCGCTTTGTAGACCAGGCTGGCCTTGAACTCACAGAGATCCTCCTGCCTCTGCCTCCCCCAGTGCTGGGATTACAGGCATGCACCACCACGCCCCAGGGATTCCTTACTTCTTGAAGCACTTTGTTTCTTCCCTTAAAGAAGGGGCAAGGTCTCCATTGTCCATAGGGGAAGCGGCTGTTCATCCAGGCCCTGGGAGTATAGGACCCACTTTAAGCTCCTCTGCTCTGTATTCCTAGTACAGTTCCCCACATCTTTCCTCCAGTATCTCCAAACTGTCCACTTGAGGCCCAGTGTGGTCTATAAAGAGAGTCCAGGACAGCCAAGGCTACACAGAGAAACCCTGTCTTGGGAGGAAAAAATGTTCACCGGCAACACCCTGCTTCCTGCACTCTATCCTAGACATTCCTGGGAAAAGAATTATCTAGGCCTACATTGAGAAAGAAGCTCCTGAGGCCTTGGATCTGGCAAGGGAGGCCCAAGTCACCATAGGGAAAACAGTGGCACTAGGTGCGCACAGAGAGGAGTCTCAGGGGCTATATGGAACAGGTGGGCTGCAAGCAAAGAGCACCCGCACCAGGGACGGGTGTAGACGTAGGCTTATGTGCTTGTCCCCTCAGGCCATCGCCAGTCACATGCACCTCAAGTGTAAATGCCACGGACTATCCGGCAGCTGCGAGGTGAAGACCTGTTGGTGGTCGCAGCCAGACTTCCGCACCATCGGGGATTTCCTCAAGGACAAGTATGACAGCGCCTCAGAAATGGTGGTGGAGAAACACCGAGAGTCTCGTGGCTGGGTGGAGACCCTGCGGCCACGTTACACGTACTTCAAGGTGCCAACAGAACGCGACCTGGTCTACTACGAGGCCTCACCCAACTTCTGCGAGCCCAACCCTGAAACCGGCTCCTTCGGGACACGTGACCGCACCTGCAACGTGAGCTCGCACGGCATAGATGGGTGCGACCTCTTGTGCTGCGGGCGTGGCCATAACGCGCGCACAGAGCGGAGAAGGGAGAAGTGCCACTGCGTTTTCCACTGGTGCTGCTATGTCAGCTGTCAGGAGTGCACACGCGTCTATGATGTGCACACCTGCAAGTAGGCGGGTTCCTATCAGAGGGAGCAGGGTTCATACCTAGGGGCAGCAGGGGTTCCTACTTGGAGGGGTCTCCTACCTCAGGATCCATTTCCTACTTGAGGGTGGGGCTCCTACCTGTGAGGGTCTTCTACCTAGGGACCCAGTTTCTGCCTTCGACTGTTGTTCCTACTTGGGGTCTGGGTTCCTTTTCAGGGGAGAAGCTCCTGCCTGAGATACGGGGGTTTCTACCTGAGGGTGGGGCTCCATCTGAGTTGGAATTCCAATTTGGGATGGGAGTGGGTCCTACCTCATATGGGTTGGGTTCCTCTCTTGACCCAACAGGGCGACAGGGCCCAGACCGGGACCATGAGCTACTCCTTCAACTAAATGGGTTTCGTGGATAGGCAGGAGTGGAGGGATTGGGGTCCCCCCTCCCAGGGGCACTGCTCTAGATAGATGAGGGGGTGATTCAGGGTAGGCCCTATGGGGCTTGGGGATCCAGTGGGGGTGGGACTTCACCCTGAGGGAAGGCGAGGCTTCACTGAAGACTCACAGTGTAGCTCCCTCCTGAGCTAGCTTAAGCGCTAAGCAGGTGATTCAGCTCCCGTCTGGCTCCTTTCCAGGGGCCACGTGCAAGCATCGTCTGTGCATTGCACGATCTCCTGGCAGAATGAGCCATGAAGAACTCAGGGGTGACTCCGGGTCCCACTCTCATGCCTGGGAACCTCTTTCTCAGCCCTGAACCCCTTCTGCCCGGGCTTTCCTACTCCCTCTCCTTGCCAGGTCTATCCTGAGGAAAGTTTGCAGTCCCTCCGAGTTCAAGTGACCACCCACGGAACACAGCTCTCTCCCGAGTAGAGATGGCTCTGAAGGGATGGGGGCTGCTAAGAAGGATCCTGGGGCACGGCATGGCACCCTCCCCCCCGTGGCCTGCCTCTGCCCTGACACTTAATACTCAGATCTTCCAGGAAACCCAGCTCATCTGGTCAGTGATTCCCAGGCCCCAAAGGTGCTCACAGACATTGTTGCCTCACTTTGAGTTGTGTGAACTTCAGGGACGTCAGGGAACAGACAAGCTGCAGAGACAGGGTGTCTCCTGGAGCCCCCTGTTCAGGACCGATCTAACCCCCAGGGCCTGCTGCTGTTGAGACAATGGTCCCCATATCTGTCGGCCACCAGCCTGTCCTCAAGCCTCTCTACTGTCTGTCTGGCCTGGAAGTGAGATGCTGCAGGACATGGGCCACGAGAGCCTCCTGATCACTGTCACTGTGAATTGTCCCCACCTCCAGGCAGGGGAGGGGATATGGCCACACAAGAGTCTACCCCAAGAGCACCGAAGAGAGGCTACGCATGCACGGTGACTGTTTTCTGCCTGGAACTTTGTGTTTGGGGTTGCAATTTTATTTTCAATGCTGCTATATCCACCATCCACTGGATTTAGACAAACATGATTTTTTTCTTCTTATTTTTTTTTCTTTTCTTTCTATGAAAGAAATTATTTTAGTTTATAGTATGTTTGTTTCAAATAATGGGGAAAGTAAAAAGAGAGAGAAAAACAAGTTTGTGGGTTGTACTAGATTTCCCCTTTTTATTAATATGTATGAGTTGCACATGTGGATGGGGTTTGGTATGGAAGTCTGCACTGATCCCCTGAGGGCAATTCACATTTCCCTGTCCCTATCACTTGTGGTGGGTAGCACGTTGTTGGGAACCTAAAGATGGCAGCTCAGGCTCTGGGACTCAGAACCAAGTAGAGACAGTCAACAAGCCTCCGGGGAGGGCTGTGGGGTCAGAATTCCAAGAAGAGAGAACAGAAACAGCGAAGTCAGGAAAAGAGCCAGTCAACTGTAGCAAAATCTGGAACAGAGTAGACCTGAGAGTTTAAATAGAGGGGTGCAGATGGGGTTTTTAAAGTTTGAACAAGTATGGGAGCTGAGGAGCCATGCAGTAATTAGGATACTTTTGGTGGTTCCAGTGAACAGATGAGGGTCCCAGGAGCAAAGGCTTAACCAAGACCCTTCACACACGGATGATACAGAAGAAATGTGCAGCAAATCCCTCCCCATGAATCCATAGTCACACAGCCGGTGTCCCAGTATTACTGTATGGAGGGCATGGCAGCCCTTGGGATTCCAGGGCAGTGGCCTGGCTTGCTGCTGCTGGCCTTTTGGATGTCAACTGTATTAAAGGGCACACAGGTCCTCAGAAGGGGCCTTGCCTCCAAGAATGTCTTGGATTCTCACCCAAAGGAAGCTCTGGGTGGGGGTGGTCTTTGCTCAGGTGCTGTCATACTCCCACTTGTTTTCACTGGGGGACTGGGGGGGGACGACGATGATGAGCCCCAGCCAGGCCAGGTAGGGGTAATCATCCTGTCAGCATCGAACCAGGCGATCAGGGGAGGGTGTCAGGGGCACCATGGAAGTGAGGCTGGAGGCCTCTCTCAAGGCCATACTTATCTCAAGGCCACAACTCTCCCTAAGCAAGCCCTACTGTGTCTCTGCTCCTTTTCCTGCTCGCCCAAGTCCATCCGTATACTGTCCCCACCTCTGGGTCCTATCTTGATATCCAGATACCAAGGCAATGAATGTCCTGAGGAAGCAGAGAGCAGCAAGCCCACTCCTACCTCTCAAGAAGCCAAGTTGAAATTGAGCATGGTGGCGTACTCCTTTAATCCCAGCAAAGAAGCAGAGGCAGGTGGATCTCTGAATGCAAGGCCAGCCTGGTCTACAGGGGAAGTTCCAGGACAACACGGAGTAACCCTGTCTCAAACAAATCAAAACAAAACAAAAACAGAAAAAAGCCCAAGTTGAGGATAGTCACTGTCTCTGTGTCCTCATCCCCGACATCTATCACTCCTGCCCTTACCCAAGCGACTTGAAAGCCAGTTAGAGGATGGTCACAACAGGAAACCTAAATAGTGTTCCATGATGTCCACACTCCCCCAGTTTTAGTGATTCACCACGAACCTTAGAACTAGGAAACCCCTGCTGGCCTCCAGAGGACCAAGGGAAGGAACTGAAATTTAACCACTGTAGACTTGGGGTTAGGACGACAAGAAAGAGAGTTAAGCATCCTCTCAACCCTCCTAGGGAACAGTGGGCTGCCTGACTCAGAAAAGGGAAAGATAATTCCCCAGGCCCTAAGACCAAGGAAGAAAGACAGGGAAGGGGGGGGGGGGGGGGACAGAGGCAAAGCTCTTCCAGGCCCATTTGACTCAACATGGTAGCTGCATCTGTGAGGTTGGTCTATACAGACAGCTAAAAACCAAGGCCTCTGGAGATGTGTGGCATGAACTTGTCCACAGACCTGAAGGCAGAACACCATGTCACACTATCTGAAACTGCACTCTGAATGCCATTTGTCGGAGCATCCTGCCACTGGTTTTGTGTGGCAGGGTCACTTAAGGAGATGCTTAAACCTTCAAAGCAGTCACAACCAGGCTGAAGACCCTACTAGCCTCCCCTGTACTCTTAAAAAAGAATGCTGGGAAGGAGCCCCCAGGTTTTGGGGCATAAAGATGGGACTGGAGCCGGGCAGTGGTGGCACATGCCTTTAATCCCAGCACTTGGGAGGTAGAGGCAGGCAGATCTCTGAGTTTGAGGCCAGTGTGGTCTACAGAGTGAGTCCAGGACAGCCAAGGCTACACAGAAAAACCCTGTCTCAAAAAATCAAAACCAAACCAAAACAACAACAAAAAAGACAGGGACTGGATACGGCGCCTACTGCATGCTCCAGATACTGCTTTTGTCCACCTACCCTGCTGGCTAAGCCTTGTGCCACTCAGTGCATGTACCCCTTCCAGGGCACAAATTGAACTTGCAGGCTGCTAGTTCACAGTCTGAGCCAGAGCCGAGACAGTCCACCACACTGAGTACACAGGTCAACTGCATACACATTGCCACACCTAGACACCAAGGTCCCCAGAGTCCCAGTAGGGTACAAAAGGAATAGCCAGCCTGGCCTGACAGTCTAGGCCTATAATCCCAGCTGCCACAGAAGCAGGAGGACCACAATGTCAGGACTGCCCAGGATACAAAACAAGGTCAAGATCAGATAAAATAACAGTGTGCAATGAAGAGCTGGGATGCACCTCAGTGTCAGAGAACTTTCCTAACATGTGTGAGGCCCTGGACTCTACCACAGCACTGAAGAAAGAAAGAAAGAAAAAAAAAAATCACAAGCTATGAGGGACGCTGACAGCTGAGTGGTCTCGGGGAAGGAGTACTGGTGCCAGAGCTCACTGGCCTCCAGAGAGCTGGCCGGGACTGATCAGGGCTTGTGGAGGAACAGGCCCAGGTTCTGGGCTCTGAGTGGCCCCTCTTTAGGCTTCTGATTCCCTGAATCTTGGCAGGCAGGCACTCTAGCGACATTTATTCCTACACAGAGCCCACCCTCCTCAGCCTCAGGGCTTGCTGTACCCCTGCTGGTGCATTCCAGGCAGGCCACCCACTCTCAAGGTTGCAGGTGTCCACCAGGCCCAGACCTACTATTGGCAGGACTACCTAGGAATTCCCAGGGAGGGCAAGGGTCAGTGGGGGCCAGGCAGCTGCAGGTGAGCACTCTGTAAAGAGGATGCCATGTTCAGGGCCAGCCAAGGCAGAAGGAGAGGCGCCCATTCTCCCCTCAGGGGAGTGAGTCACCAGTGGGCAAGGGGGCAGGTTTGGGAAGAGTCCACTTAGCTGGGCCATGTTGGGGGTGCTAACAATAATAAAGCCATCAGTCCCCGGGGCAGTGATGAGAGTCCCGAGTTAAGCCTGTCCCACAGATGAGTGGCTCCTCTGATTTGGCACCCTGGGCAGGAGCCACCCTAATTGGCACCTGCTGCCCTACTGCCCAGATGAAAGGGACAGACTCGCCTGGGAGGCGGCAGAGCAGCTGCACGACCTACAGGCCATGGGTACCTGAGAACTCCCAGAGTCCAATGGGCACTGGGAGTCCAGGTTGTCACAAGACCCTAGCAGGGTCCAGATGTCACACAGCCTTTGGGGATGCAGAGTCCATATGCCCAGGGAGAAGACAGACCACTTTAGGGGTTTAAAGAGCCCGTCAATCTCTAAATAATAAGGCGGGGAGGCTTGGTGCATCTGGGCCTAGAGAGGAAGCAGCACTGGCCCAAGGGCACACCAGGGATTCAGGTGGGCGCTGGTGTCTAGGTGCAAGGTTCAAAGCAGCAGGCTCCACAGACCCATGCTGACAGACTACCACAGAGATGGCCTTGCCTATCCACAGGAGACACATTAGGCTGTGGTCCTCATGGCTATGGTGTGAGAAGGAAGCTAATTCCACATGGAGAAGGCCCATGAATAGAGACCATCCACAGTCCACAGGAACACAAGACAGACCTCAGATAACAGCCTGGCCATGGGGAGTTAGGAGATGAGGCTCTGAACTCATCGCCTGACAAGAACAAGCTCCACTTCTCTCTGGGCCTCAGTTTCCCTTCTTGCAGGAGGAAGTGGGATGAGCCACAAACCCCCAATCCTAGGGGTGGGAAAGCCCTAGGCCCCACTCAGATCCAAGCTTGCAGCTGTGGGCCTCAGAAGCTGCCTCTCTGGTGAGTTTACAGCCCCTCCCGCTGCCCTGGAGAAGGAGGAAATGAGCTGGGGGCCTGTTCACAGGTAGTTGAGACAGCCCCCGAATAACCATATAAAAGGGCCGGAGGCTGGGGGCCCCACCCAGCCAGGACAAGCTTGGCCACCCCCTTGCAGATCTCACACTCAGTAACTTTGAAGTACTGGAAAGGGTGTGGCCAACCCCCACCTTAGGGCCCCACTGACCCTCCCTCTTTCTGTCACCCCCTCCCCTGGATGCCCACTTTCTGGGTCCTGGGGCTCAGTTTCCTCTCTTCAGAGACAGACTGGAGGCTGTCACCATGGCCTGGCCTCCAAGAAAAATCTACTTCAGATAGCTGGGGTGCAGCCAGCTGTGGTTCCCACACCTGGTTTGGGACTCAGAAAATGGACCCGAAGACTAGCTTTCCATGAATAGCTGGTAAGGATGTAAGCAGACGTATGGCAATAAGCTGGAGTCCCCGATCCCACCTTGGCTACAGGGACTGGCATACCCTCTTCTAGGGAACACCTGGGGACAAACAGGGAGCCAGCAGGAAATTCTGGGAAGTCCCCAAGACCTTCCTGAAAGATGACCACCGCTGTTGGGCTGAGAGAAAACTAAGAGGTAGTGGTACCACAGCCCCAGGAACTCCTTCAAGACCTGGCATGTTGCACAAATGATGCCAAGCCTGCCATGCTGCATGGGTGCCAGTTATCCCACTGCCTGGGAAGCTCTGCTGCCGTGCAGCTGAGGTGATGAATCCTTATAGCTGGACCAACTGAGCCTTAGCGGTGAGAATCCACCCAGAAGGAACTTCGGGACATGGTACTGTCCTGGAGTCCAGCTAGTGGCCTGGCACAGATCCTTCTCCCTCTCGCTCTACCCTGCAGCATGCCATAGGCCCCAGGTCCCACCTCCCGTGGGACCTTCTCCCACAGCCTAGTCCCCTCAGGGGTTCCCTATTCTCCTGTCTGGACCTCTCTCCAAGGGGTACCCAGGAACAGCACTCTCTGAGATCATAGCCAAATTTTAGGGTCATCATCTTCCTCTCCCATGATTTCCAGAGCCAGAGTAGAAGCCAGGTCCAGCCACTTCCTGGCCCTGCAGCCCTAAAAGGCCAGCATGCCATCCTCCTGGAGTCCAGAGTTAGAGAGAGGTATGAGTCCTACGTAGCCCAGCTGGGCTGAACTACACTCTCAGTGCTTGGGCCATGTGGGAAGGCTTCTAGGAGGAGGAGGAGGTGGCCAGCAAGGTGCTGTTTCTGCCCTCTGGTGTCCTTTACATACACACGCCAAGACAAAGAGTAGTGGCCAAGGCGGTAAGGAAGGCCTGGGAAGGGTCCCAGCTCCTTCCAGGAGCCTGGGCGCTGCCTACCCTTCCTGGCCTGCCCTGCTCTGCCTGGTCAGGCAGCTGGGATGGAGCTGCAAGCTGTCAGAAGGTGCTAATTGTTGTTTAGCTCTAAGCCAGCTCCTTGCTCTGGTCTTTTTTCCACCCTCTCTCTCTTTTTTTATTTGAGCGTCTAGAACTCACGGTAAATAGTCATTTGGCTCTCAGAGCCCTGCAAATTGGTGTTTATGGTGTGAAGATGAGGAGGGCCCAGGACTAGTCCACCCAAACACAGGCCAGTAAGGAGGGAGGAGAGAGTGAAGGAGGCATAGGTCCAGCGGAGACTGGGCACCCTCTAGGCCCCACGCAGGCCCAGCTCTGCTTGCTGGCTGATCCAGGAGAGCTTCCAGGAAGAGGCTCCTTGTTAATCCCTTGCAGTGGGGAGACTGGAAATTGCAGGAACTAGGGAAGAACCCATATTTAGCATGCAAGAGGCACTGAAGAATAGAAGGAGAGGGAAAGAGAGATGGAAGGGGAGAGAGACAGACAGACAGAGAGACCGGCAGGCAGACAGGCAGACAGGCAGAGAAAACCCATGCACCTAGGCTGTTTTTTAGCTAGTGGCCTCACCGATTTGGGACAAGAATGTGTGGCTTCTGTGTGGTGCTTGTGGGGTGCAGGGTGTGGAAGGCAGGTGCCAGAGGAATTCCAAGCCCGAGCAGATGGCTGGGAGGGCTTCTCGGGAGAAGGGGACTTCCCCAGTTGTTCAACTCTCACTGTGGAGAGCAGACAGGCCTGTGCAGAACCCTGAGGCTCCTTGGCAGGCTCCTTCAGCAGGCACCCTTCACCCCAAAGTCCTCAGCTCCCTCCACTGTAGGAAGCCAGGGATGCTTCAATGGTAGCACTCTAGCCTTCTCCGTTCCTGGCACAGACTTGAGACTCTCTGTCACCCTACCGTGCCAGCCTTTATGAAGCAAGCTGACTCCTCGCCAGCCCACCAGATGCATCCCTGGAGGAGTGAGTCCCGAAACCCGAAGGCCATTTGATGTCTGTAGTTTGGAGTAGACCCTGGGGATCACACACACTTCTTTCCCGACTGTTTTTATTGTCCAGGTCTGGGTTGGGGCAATAAAGTGAAGTGCCAGCTTGCACCTCGGGGACCAGGGGCTAATCTTGTGGGAGTCATGACCCAGGCAACATTCCATATGCCATGGACCTGATTCTGCGTCTCCTCTACTCAGGGATCTTCATTCCACGGCTCCTGGGAGTCCTCAGGATGAAGCTTGACTCTGCAAGCCTATGTACCGTTAAAAGAGTCATTGATCAATGGAGTGAGAGACTGTCCTACTCAGAATTGTATAAATTCATTGCTCGTCTAACTGCTGTTGACCCCCACCTGTATCCTTCAGTCCCTCGGACACCCCTCCCTGACCTCTGTACCAGCCTTCTCACCAGTTCTAAAAAGAAGTCTTGGGTCTCTAACCTTTTTTCTCTTGGATCCTAAACTTTCAGTGGCTCCTTCTGACTCTGAAACTGGTGCCCAACTCCTTGACCTCCCCTGCCCGCATTCAGGAGCCCATCACTGTCCCTGGGGACACTCAAAGTGTCAGCTTGACCTCAGAGGCCTGTATGGCAATAAAGGGGCGGGGGCAGGAATTCTGATGTCATTGCAACCTTGCTCATTCCTAGAGGCTTTGAAGCATACACAGATGAACCAAGGGCCTGCACTTCCAATGACCCATGTGCCAGAGGAACCCTCACTGTGAGGTGAGGAAGGGGCTGCCTCAAAACCAAGGCCCTGCCATGTCCTTGCTGTCACTAGAAGGTTGTTTGACAGATGCAATGGGTGCACAATGTGTATGGCAAGCATAGAAGGGAGGAGACCACAAATGAGGACAGTGCAGGTGAGGATAGTACAGGTGAAGAGGGGCAGGTGTGGACAGAGCAGGTGGAGAGGGGGTCAGGTGTGGACAGAGCAGGTGGAGAGGGGGCAGGTATGGACAGTGCAGGTGGAGAGGGGGTTTATAGAGGTTGTGAAGGTGAGGAAAGTGCAAGAGAGGACCTTGCAGATGAGGATGATGCAAGGGAAGATGGTACAAGAGAGGATCCTGCAAGTGGGGAAAGTTCAGGTGAGATGTAAACAAAGAAGGTGCAAGTGCAGGAGATGGTGGTTCTGCAGTAAAGAAGGTGCAGGTTAGGATGTTCAAGTAGAGAAGGTGCAGGTGGGGGTGGCACAGGTGGAGAAGGTGCAGGTGGGGGTGGCACAGGTGGAGAAGGTGCAGGTGGGGGTGGCACAGGTGGAGAAGGTGCAGGTGGGGGTGGCACAGGTGGAGAAGGTGCAGGTGGGGGTGGCACAGGTGGAGAAGGTGCAGGTGGGGTGGCACAGGTGGAGAAGGTGCAGGTGGGGGTGGCACAGGTGGAGAAGGTGCAGGTGGGGGGGCACAGGTGGAGAAGGTGCAGGTGGGGTGGCACAGGTGAAGAAGGTTAGGTGGGGGTGGCAAGGTGGAGAAGGGGGCAGGTGGGGGGGGGGTGGCACAGGTGGAGAAGGTGCAGGTGGGGTGGCACAGGGGGAAAGGTGCGGTGGGGTGGACACAGGTGGAGAAGGTGCAGGTGGGGTGGCACAGGTGGAGAAGGTGCAGGTGGGGGTGGCACAGGTGGAGAAGGTGCAGGTGGGGTGGCACAGGTGGAGAAGATGCAGGTGGGGGTGGCACAGGTGGAGAAGGTGCAGGTGGGGTGGCACAGGTGGAGAAGGTGCAGGTGGGGGTGGCACAGGTGGAGAAGGTGCAGAGGAGGACGGTGCAGGTGGGACCCTACTTATGTTACCAGGGACAGAACAGTGAGCTTGTCCATGGTCTATGTGAGACATGGACACTGGGTACTGAAAGCACAGGCTTTTGGTCACCTTGCCCTCCCTGTCTGTCAGCTATTAACATAAAGAAAGGAATTTCTACCCCTTTTCCAGTCTTCTCCTGTGCTTTAACCACAGACAACTCTTTTTTTAAAAAAAAAGATTTATTTATTTATTATTATTTTCTATATCGTGTTCTGACTACATGTACACCTGCACACCAGAAGAGGGCACCAGATCTCATTATAGATGGTTGTGAGCCACCATGTGAATGATGGAAAGTGAACGCAAGACCTCTGGAAGAACAACCAGCGCTCTTAACCTCTGAGCCATCTCTCCAGCCCCTCACAGGCAACTCCTGTGCCCCCTGCTTCACCTCTGAGGCAAGAGTAGAAAGGCCACTGTCCATTCTGACTTGTTCCCTGAGCCATCCGGTTCAAAACCAGAGGGTTTTTGGTACTTGAGTAGCCCTGGCTGGAGGGGCCTCTAAACCCCACAGTCCTGGGGCAGCCTACCATTGCCTGGGGTCAAGTGTCCCCCATGGGCCCACTGCAGTCCCAGCCAGCTTGAGCTTGACACCCAGCACTCAAACTGGCGACACAGCAATCTCAGGCAGTCAACACATCCTCCCTAGCGATAGTGTGGCCCATACTCCAGCTTCTGTCATGTGGGGCTTTTTCCAGCCTTCCCCTTCTGTTTAGGAAACACCATTTTCTTCAGGGACAGAAGTAACCCTGAGGGAGGTGCTGGCATCACTAGACCTTTTCACACAGCTCACCTTTCTGCTCTGGGTACCCCTAACCCCTACCCCACAACCCAGCTCAGCCAGGGGGTCCAAGTTTGTCTGGCAGCACACAGGCTTCCCAGAGTGTGTTGGCTCTGGGTGGGCAGGCACCCTGAAGATTCTAGCAGTGTCCTTTGCCATGCCCTCTGTCAACTGAAGTCTCTGCTGGCCTGTGCCTTTCCCTCTGCCTCCTTTTCCTCCTATCTTGTTTCCCTCACTGCAACCAAACTCAGGGGATCATTTGGACTATAGCTTCTGTGCAGGTAGCACAGCCTCCTCCCTCCCTCCCCTCCCATGCTTGCCTCTCTCACACATGCAATAACCTTTGGGAGCCTCTGACTGCTGCCTTCCTGATAGTCGTAACCAGTGTGGGCTGGGACACTGTTAGCCACTGCTAACAGAAGTAAACGCAAGAAACCCCTCTCATAATAGAGATGACAGGTGTGGAGACTCAGTTGATCCTGAAGGTGGAGGGCACAGTAGTGATGACCTAAGGACCACATCTAGCATCTGGACCCTAATGGTGGGAGTCAGGACCTGTCAGGAGTTCCCAGAGCCAGACCTGGAGGCCAGAGTGGGGAGACTGAGGTAATTAGAATATCAGAGTATCTTAGGACATGTGCTTCCCCGAGGCTCCGAACATGTGAGTATGATATTGCTGTCGAGGCTACTGGACAGATCCAGGCTCTGGAGCCCACCTGAGGAGACATGGAAAGACCAGCCCCTGGGCACAGTCCAGACTTTACCACAGACCCAGCCTGGGGCACAGGTGTTAGGGGCGGGAGTGCTGGCTGCAGATGCCTCAGCCGAGCTTTTTAATTAACCTCTGCTGGCTGCTCAGAAGGGCCCCAATTAAGTGCAGAATGCAATGGCAGAGTGAGGTCAAAGAGAGGAGCTGGTTTTAATTAAAGTGCAGTGGCCTGGGCAGGAGCGCCCCCGCCTGACCGCCTCCTCAACAGGTCCGGGCTCAGCTCAAAGGCAGTCATGGTAGATGACAGAGAACTCTGCGGTCGGTCCTATCTGTCTGAGATCCTATTACATAACAGCAGGACCAAGGGCTGCCTTGTCTAGCCTGTGTGGCCACTGCCAGGCAGCCCCTCTCTGAACCACCTTGTCCCCTCTGACCTCTTCTCATTCGTCACCTGACCTGGAATAAACATCTGCTATGCACTCAATAAGCAGGTCCCTGGTATAATAGGCATCTGTGCTATGTCTACTTCAGAAGCAGCAGAAAGAATAAAACAAATAATTACATCAAATGTGCATGGGCAATGGAATTAATTGAGACGGGGGTGGGTGGAGGACAGCAGAGAGCTACCCAGCCTTGTAAAGGAGCAGACAGCAGCAGGAAAGGGAGGGAGCTCACCTGGAGAGCCAACAGCCTGGTAAAAGCCAGAGCAGTCGCTGGGCAGCAAGGCCAGAGCCTGCAAATAAAAGTAAGAGGGAAACTCAGACTTTTCTCCAAGTGGCCAGGCACCCACTGAGGACTCAGCGTAGTTAGCTTTCCAGGAAATGTAAGGAAAAGCCATGGGAGAGGGCTGGTGAGATGCCACCAAGCCTGGGACCCACCCAGTGAAAGAAGACAGCTGACTTCTGCAAGTTATCTTCTGACTTCTTCACACAAATGCTTATACACACGTGCACATGTGCGTGTGCGCGCTCCTGTGCACATGCACGCACGCGCGCACGCACGCACACACACACACACACACACACATACACACACACAATCAACCAATGTAATTAACAATTTGAAACTAAGAGATGCTATCCTTTCCTCCTAGGGTGTCTGATACAAGGCAGCAGAGGATGGTGGCACATGCCTGTGATTCGAGCACTTGGAAGTGGAGGCAGAAGCATTAGAAGCTCAAGGTTCTCCTCAGCTACACTGGGATTCCAGGCCTGCCTGGGCCGCATGAGATCCTGTCTCAAAACACCAGCGGCGGTGTGGTTGCGCACGCCTTTAACCCCAGCACTCGGGAGGCAGAGGCAGGTGGATCGCTGTGAGTTCGAGGCCAGCCTGGTCTACAAAATGAGTCTAGGACAGCCAAGGCTACACAGAGAAACTCTGTCTCAAAAAAATTTTTTTTGTTGTTATGGGTATTTTATTACACACACACACACACACAGAGAGAGAGAGAGAGAGAGAGAGAGAGAGAGAGAGAGAGAGAGAGAGAGAGAGAGAGAGAGAGAGAGAGAGAGAGAAACAGATGGGGGTAGGGAGCCAAGGAAATAAGGGCCTTTGACTTTCGTTTTGAAGAACAGGGAGTTCTTACAAGGAGAAACCTTTGCTAGGCATCCTACCCTCTACAAACCTCACTGGCTAGGAAGAAAAGATGCCCTTCAGGATCTTGGTCCAAGCACAGGTCCTGAGCATCAGCATGTCCTGATGCAGTTGACCCTAACCATGCCTCTGAGAGCACTCTCAGGCTGGGGGCTACCAGGCAAGTATGCGTGTCCTGCTCCACGGCCTCCCATATTTCTTCCAACAGCTTTGAATAACTGCAGCTGCGGGCCAACATTCTCCACGCCTGGCTTCTTCCAGACATGGGACTTGGGGGAGTGATGAATGAGGGATGAGGAATGTGGGGAGCTCTCCAGGGCCACTGTGAGTCCCTCTCACCTGCCTGACTCAGGCTCCCCCAACCCAGCCCTGCTGAACCTGAATGCCCAAGTGCAAGCCACCACAAAGCTCCGTGCCAGGCGGTGTTTCTTTGGTTCTGCTGGGGTGCCAGGTAGTATTTCTTCAGAAGAAATCTGCTTTGGCCCCCTGCACTAGTCACCAACGCAACAACTCACATTGAGAGTGGAGCTCCCAGCTGCCCAGATAATGGGTAATGCTCAGATGAGCAGGACAGATGGCTATCTGTGAGTGAGCTGCTATGCTGTGGCTACTGTGGATAAGGGGACACATGGAAAAGCAAGGAGCATGCTACTGAGACACCCCAAAGCCTTGACTTCAAAGATGAGATATTAGGGGAACAAACATGATCATCATTTTTAAAATAATTTATTTATTTTTACGTGCATTGGTGCTTTGCCTGCATGTATGTCTGTGGGTGTCAGGTTTTGGAGTTACAGTTGTGAGCTGCCATGTGGGTGCTGGGAATTGAACCTGGGTCTTCCAGAAGAAAAGTCAGTGCTCCCAACCACTGAGCCATCTCTCTAGCCCACATGATCATCATTTTAAGCCCTGAGGTTTGCAAGTACCTATCAGTAAGCAATGGGAATCAGACCAGAACAGCTGTGATTTGAAAACGTCTGCAGAATTCATGTGCTGGAAACCTATGCCCTCACATCATATATTGATGGTATTTGAAGGCAGTGCAGTGGGAACGTAATGTGGGTCTGGAGAGATCATGAGGACAGGGACCCATGGTAGCATGAGCTGTTTTCTTAGGAAAGGAAGACAGGGGCCTGAGGTTGCTTGCTCTGTATCTCTTGAGTATCCTGCAGGTGACTGAGGAACTCCAGCCCCGGTGATAAGTCGGCGTTTTTACGGGAATCTGTGGGAGTGTTCTTCTGACTGCTGAAGGACCCCTGACCTAGAGAAAGATTAAGAGTCCTTTCTCAGCCTTTAATCCCAGCACTAGGGAGGCAGAGGAAGGATGATCGCTGTGAGTTCGAGGCCAGCCTGGTCTACAAAGTGAGTCCAGGACAGCCAAGGCTATACAGAGAAACCCTGTCTCAACAAAACAAAACAAACAAACAAAAAAAGAGTCCTTTCTCACCCTAGGCTCCTGAAATCCCAAGGTACAGGCAGGCAGAAGTAAGCTCTGGTACCCTACAGAATAGCAGAGCCATCATAGTACCCAACACTTAGTTCACTGTGCTCTTCACAAAGATGTGAAGGGAGAACTTGGAGGCTCTAATACAGAAACACAGTGACTGATGGGAAGCAAGCTGGAAACCCCGAATGCCCTGATCTGATCACTACATGGGGCAGCACGCACATGGTTATTACACGGTGCCCTGTCAATATGTATAATTATAGTGTATCAAAATTAAACACTGATCTTGCACACACTGCTATTTGAGAATGTAGCCTGCTGCACTCAGAAGGGGAGGAAACTGCAGCAGCCACCTGTCAGAAGGTGCTAAAGCCCAGGTGCACTGACTGTGAGCACTCTCACTTCGTCACCTCTGCAACTGTCCGCTCAGGTGTGGCGTGAAGCCAAGAGCAGAGACGGCTTGCCAGGACAGAGCTGAACCGCGGTGACATCGATATACACCATCCCAGCAGCCGAAACCTGGGTCTTAGTGAGGGACTAAGCATGAGGAAACTGAGGCTGGAGTAAGTAAAAGAGAAGCCAGATGCTCAAAGGGACTAGAGCTGAGAAAGGTCCCGGAGCCAGCCCTTTCCATTTCTGGGCCTGGCCCAGGCTGAGCTCGCCCACTGCTGGTCATACGTTCCCTGCAGAAGGCCCTGCCAAGCCTGGGACTTAGGACAGGGATACCCCTTGTGGGGAAGGGGACTGAGCAGGAAGCTGTTCCCTCACCTGCCCTGGAACAGGCAGTTCCCTCATCTATTACAAGTGTCCTGACCAGGCAGTAGGAGATGGGTCTTCAGCAGAAAAAAAAAAAAACCTCAGCTTCTCCTGCAGTCTCATATCACAACCAGCACAGGAGACTTCTGGGATCTCAAAAGGTGGCTGACCTGCTGCTCACCAGAAAGTAGCTTGTCCCTCAGCAGTGGACACCAGCTAAGATTTTCCCACTTCAGGTTGTATCATCTTTCCTTCTGCTAACTAGTATAAACCAGCTTCTGCTGGGCATGGTGCTGCATGCCTTTTAATTCCAGCACTCAGGAGGCAGAGGCAGGTAGATCTCTGAGTTCCAGGCCAGTCTGGTCTACAAAGTAAGTTCCAGGATGGCCAGGGCTACACAGAGAAACCCTGCCTCAAAATAAATAAATAAATAAATAAATAAGCAGGGTTCCTTGACCATCCTGCTTTGCTCAAGCAGCTCGCAGAACTTGTGTTGACTGGTCAACCGTGATAATAATTACCAAGGATACAAAGAGCTGTAAGGAGTCAGGTATGTGGAAGGGATGAGGCTTCCATGCTCTCCCTGAGCACAGCCCTCGGGACCTGCCACACGTTCAGCTCCTGGGAAGCTCTGAACCTCGCTCTAGGGGATTTATGGGGGCTTCATTACATGGGAGTGACTGATTAAACCACTGGCTATTGGTGATCCATGAACCTCCAGCCCTTCTTCCTTCCCTGGGGCTGAGATGAGGCTGAGGGTTCCCACCCTCTGATCCAGCGCTGGTCTTGCAATGACCAGCCCTATCTGGTAGCTCCCCAGGGGGCTCTTGACCAGCAGAGGGTTTATCAGTACATGGAATACACATTACTTCCAGATTCCTACGATTTTAGGAGCTGTGTTCTGGGAAACAGTTAAAAAAAAATTTTTTTTTTTCAGTCTTCAAGGCCTGGAGAAGGGAGTGGGACAGGAATTAGGGCAGGGCAGGGCTCTCCCTGCATCCCTCCCTCTGGGGAAGCCATTAAGAGTATAAATGCAACCAGGTATTTGAGATCCAGAGTTTTGATTGTATGAGCATGTTGAACAAGTAAGACAAAATACCAAATGGATTTCAAATGAGACTCAATGCAGTGGTGAGCTCCCCGTTGGCATAGGAATCCCAGAAAACACTGTAGTCTGTAAAAGCACTGGAGAATCTGAGTCTTTAGGGGCCAGGGAAAGAGGCACAGTGTTAGGTATAGAAGTCAAACTTGAGTGGGCTCCACCTCAGGTGTGTGTGTGTGTGTGATGTTTGTATGTACATGTGCCCATATGTATGGATATGTGTGATATGTATGTGAAGCAAGACTTCTACATCTCTAAGCATCAGTGGCCTGGCATGAATGGCATCCATCTTACATACAGAGGCTGCACAAGCTGTCTGGGGGACAGGATGGGGTCCTCAAGGCACTCAGTTCCTTTCACCTGTCACCGGGTCTTACCTTCTGTCTCTGGGCTTACTCTAGCTATCCACCTGTCTCTCTGGAAACCTGGAGAAGCAGAAGGCTGGGCCCCCGGGTATCCATGCCTCTGACTAGGTCCTCAGGAGTAGGATGGTCTAAAGGGAAGGGCTTGGACTTTGCCCTGTTCTGTGCTTTTGGCACTCATAGCTTCCTAGTACAGGTAGCTGAGGACCCTGGACTGCCACATGAACACTTTCTTTCAGTCAGCTCACCTCGCCCCCTCCTGGCCAGAGCTGGACCATCCAGGGACTTCAGACATGAAAAGGCTCTCCTGGTCTCTAAGCAACCTTGTGGAGCAGTTCGCCTCAGTTTACCCAAGCAGTTGATATTTCCTAGTAGGGTCTGTCCCCATGCATGCCCACTCAGGGCTCCCACACATATGTCTGTACCCCACCCACTGAGACAGGGCCCAAAGCAGAAGCACAGAGGAAAGGAGGAAGTATGTTTCTTAACTTGGGAGTGGGGATACAGCAATCTGTTTTATCATTTTCAAAACTATATCTTACATAAACCCTATCCTGTCTCTCCATATTGTTTTCACTTTGTTAAACTCTTCCCCCAAAACAAAGTTTCTTTGGCTTTGTATTTCTTTTAAAAATTGCAAAGATTTTGTTTTTTAAAAATTAAAGATTTTATTTAAAAATTTTTATGTTTTAGGTTTTTCAATACAGGGTTTTTCTGTGTAGCAGCCCTGGCTGTCCTAGACTGGCTTTGCAGACCAGGCTGGCCTTAATAAACTCACAGAGATCCAATTGCCTCTGCTTCCTAATCACTACGCCTGGCTTATTTAATTTTTATTTATTTATTTTACTTTATTTATTTAGTTTTTTCGAGGCAAAGTTTCTCTGTGTTATCTTGGCAGTCCTAGGCTCCCTTAGTAGACCAGGCTGGCCTCGAACTCACAGAGATCCCCTTGCCTCTGCCTCCCTAGTGCTGGGATTAAAGGCATGCACCACACTCCTGGCTCTGATTTCCTTTTTAATATACACGAAACTGGAGAGATGGTTCTGTGGTTAAGTCCTCTTGCTGCTCTTGTACAGGCCTTGGGTTTGGGTTTGGCTCTGGCTCTCAACATCTGCATGGCAACTCAAACTCCAGTTCCAATGGATCTGACCCCATCTTCTGGCATCTTTGAGCACCAGGCACCCATGTGGTATACAGGTATACATACATATTTATAGGCACTCACAAACATAAAATAAACATATACATTCAAGTGAATATACAGCTTAACACCCAAAGTTCATGTGCAATATGAAAATTTCACTGGAGGATTAACCTGACCTGGGAGGTAGGGAGAGCCTGTCTAGGTTTTAAAAGTAAGGTCTACTTCAAAGTTATCATCCATTACATATTATTAAACATCTGTGATGGCTGTTTAATTTAGCCTTGGTGGCCTTCCTGGACTCACTTTTGTAGACCAGGCTGGCCTTGAACTCACAGCCATACGCCTGTCTCTGCCTCCGGAGTGCTGGGATTAAAGGCGTGAGCCACCACACCCAGCTATATTTTTGGTTTTTAAAGACAGGACTTCTCTGTGTAGCCTTGGCTATCCTGGGGATGCTTTGTAGACCAGGCTGGCTGTGAAATCACCTCTTGTTTGCCTCTGCCTCCCTGAGTGCTGGGATTACAGGCATGTACCACTGCCAGGTGGCTGCTTACATTTTGAACTAACACAAATAATTGTTTATAGGTTACAGAGTAACTTTTGGGGGCACAACTACAGCCTGCAGTGGTCTCCCTAGGATAAACGTAATAACTACCACCCTGACTCTATTTTGTCACAATTTTGTCCTTTTAGGAACAGAAAGAGAATTTGGTTCTTGACTGGTAACTTGCAGTTTTCCTGGGCACCCCATCTTTGTCTCCTCATCTGTAAAGTGGCTAGATGGGCGTCTTTCATAGCTGGACTCACAGGCCTCTGGGTATGTCCTGCCATTTCTCCAGGGTGTGAAGAGGCGGCGCCACCCAAGGGGTTGCATGAACATTTGCTGTGTATTGAGGGTGGGAGAGAGCAGGCAGGTCCCCCCACAGAAGTTTACAGAAATGGCATTTAAGCCAGGCATGGTGGCTCGCACCTTTAATCCCAGCACTCCGGAGACAGAGGCAGGCGGATCACTGTGAGTTCAAGGCCAGCCTGGTCTACAAAGAGTCCAGACCAACCAAGGCAGCGACAGAGAAACCTTGTCTCAAAACAAAACAAAAAGCAGGCTCAGGACCAACAACTCCGGGGAGAAAGAAAGTCCTATTGGTCTCAGACCCCAAATCACAATGAAAATATCTTGCACCCTGTGCCTGGACACAACAGTGGCTGAAGTAGGCACAGGTAACAGAACTGCCTCCTGCCAACTTAATAGATAACGTTCTAGGCTCAAAAGAACCCCATTCCACCCGTCCCCATCCCTCAACATCTCTGCCTGTAGGACTCCTCACAAAAGCATATGGAGTGGATGAACTGGGCAGGGTGAGAAGAGCCTGGGCCTGATTCCTGCATGGGGATGTAACTGGTTCCTTCTTCTCACCTGTACCCTGTACTCTGAAGGAGGCCACCCCATCAGGGGTAACCCAGAGTACCCTCTCTGGCAGTGCTATGCCAAGCAGGTCCTCTCGGTAAGCTCTGAGTACACACAGGTCCAAGTGCGTGTCTGACACTTGGCCCTCGCCTCTTGCGGCTTTGGCCACCAGTCAGTCACATCATTCTTTTCAGTAGCCAGGTCTAGCTGGAATTATCAGAGACCCTGAAGTCCTCTGCGAGGGACATCACATCCCATTACTGCTAATACGACCTTCCCACTCTGACCTTGGCGCTCTAGAACGCTTAATGGCCTCAACCCCCGCATCCGCGGAATGGGCTGGAATTCGGCAGGAAAGCGCGCGTGCGCACGCGTCGACGGACACGGAAACCTACACACCACACCCTTGCGCATTCTAGTCCCGGGAGCCGGTGTGCTAGCCTGGGCCGCGATCCGGAAGCAGAGCGACTTCGGCTCCGCCCCGTGAGGGCTACTTGGTGCAGACGCGCAAGCGCTATCCACGTGGGGGCGGGGCCTCAGGAAGGCCCGCCCCTTTCCCCCAGCGTGCCCCGCGGCAGGCGCTGACGTGGCTGCCGTCAGCGCCGCCATCTTGTGGGAGCGAAACCAACGCCTGGCTGGGAGCAGCCGCCGCGGAGGTGAGGTGCGGGGCGCGCTAAGGCCAAAGCTGGGGAGGCCACGGGCTGGTCATCGTGGGCGTCGAGAGGCGGTAGGCTGCGACTGCTAAGGGCCGAGTCTCGCTGACTGGGCAGGAGTCTGTGCTCAGTGGGCCTGGCGGCAGGCCGGACAGAGAATCGGGGCACCCCCAAGTCCCGCGTCGCCCACGGCCGCTTGGCCCTCCCCCACTCCACGGCCCTTACGCCTGGCCGCCCGCCGCGGCCGCAGCCCGGAAGTCCAGCCAGGACGCCGGCTCTCCTCCAGGAAGCCAGGTTTCCTGCTGTTCCTCTCTGCGCCTCTCCTAGGCTCTACGGCCCGGAGCCCAGTGGTGGGGAGCAGGGCTTCAGGGGTACGGGGTCGGCCTTCTAGAAGGGCCAGCCGGCAGCTTCAGATACAGCACGGGCCTTGGGGCTGGGGAAACTGAGGCTCGGGTGGCCCTGAGACGGCGTCAAGGTCACTCGGATGGCGAGGTCTTCCTCCTCTGTGTCTCGAATCCGGTTCCTGTCGGACCGGAGGACCGGAGTTGTAGGAAGGAGAAGGGAAAGGGACAGGTGCCTAGGGCCCCTGGACTGTTGAGCCAGGTGTTGGGATTTAACAAGCGCATAGGCTTGGGTATCCCAGAGTGCCCACTCTGATCCCCAGTGAGCCGTGATTTGGGCTCCGCATTTCCCCGGTGAGATCTTAATTGGGGTCTGCACTCAAGAGCCTTTTGGCTTCCGGGGGAGGTTGACTGAGCCTTGTTTCACCTCTTGGCTGACTCCCTTGATGCTCTTTTGGGTGGGCTAAAAAGACCCTTCTGAATTGGGAAATCTGTAACCTGCCCATGGAACAACCTGCTCCCACCCCCCTATCCCCATCCCCACCCCCACCCCCGCCTCTGAGCAGTCTGCAGGTGCACAATTCTGTGATCAGGGTGGTCGTACCATGTCATAGTATGTAGCTAATTCTAGCTACATACAGTAAATGATAGGGAATCGGCTCACAACAAAATCTCCCCATCCAAACAGCGAGTGGCTGCTTTGCTAGAAAAGGGTCTCCTGCATTTGGTCCCAGAAGTCACTGGAGAGCCCAGTAGTTGATGCCACAACCCATGTTGGAGTAGTCCGTTGTAGTTCTTGTTTCACAACTAGTGGTCAGCAGTTTTTCCTGCAGACTGATTCTGGTGTTTTCTGCCGTGTCTGTGAGACAGAAGACTACTGAGATTCCGTGGTGCTTTGTGTGCTGGCCCCATGTCCCTTCTCTGTCATAACCAGTCTCTACAGTGTCTGGCGTGGGTGACTGCCTGTAATGTCCTTACCTTTGCTGCTTTCAGCAGTAGTCAGAAATAGTCTAGACTGTAAGGTTTGATGCACAGTAATACTACAAGGTTTCTCTGTTTCTCCAGAATTGAGGGTTGTGTGGTGTAGGGGCCAGTTGGAGATGTGTGAACTACACTGTTGGAGCTACATTGTCTCCTTGGCATAAAGGTTTGCTTATTGGAATGTCTGTCAATGCCCCTTAGGTTTGAAAATGAGTCTGAGTCACTGGACCACATTGTTCTCTTGCTTGTGAGGCAGATGTACAGTATTGCTACTTCAAAAAGTGCCAGGGGTAGAGTGCTTTTCTAGCCTGCATGAAGTCTTGGTTTGGATCTCCAGCGCTGCACACAACAAGGTTTAAGACAGTGTGAATAACAGCTGACTCATACTGAGTCTACTCATCCTGAAAGGAGAGTAACACTAACTAGTTCTGTGCCTCTCACACACAGTTCTGATTGTAAGTCCTGTAGCTGAGATGCCCACTATGCCTCCTGCACAATAATACCTTGTAGAGAGGATGTCCAGAATCTTTCCTCCATTGGGCTGTTGCCTCTGCCCAGGACCAGACAGACAGGATTTAAAATATACCTTTTTTTAAAGATGAAGATATATTAGACCAGCAGTTGCTCTGGTGACCCAATGTGAGGCAGCCTAACCAAGAGAAAAAACTTGTTGTGCAGGTTCATACAATAACTTGTTACAATAGTGTGAGAATTTTGGGTCAATGTTACTTTGAGATGCAGATTTTTACTTTTCCTCCCCAGAGACAGGTTTCTGTGTGTAGCTTTGGCTGTCTTGGAACTCCCTCTGGAGACTTGGCTGACCTCGAACTCAGAGATCTGCCTCCCAAGTGTTGGGATTAAAGATGTAAGCTACCATCTCCTGGCTCTGAATGCGCAGATTTAAAATTAATCACAAGGGCTGGAGAGATGGCTCAGTGGTTAAGAGCGCTGCCTGCTCTTCCAGAGGTCCTAAGTTCAATTCCCAGCAGCCACATGGTGCCTCACAACCATCTATAATGTGATCTGATGCCCTCTTCTTCAGATAAAGCACTCATATACAATAAATAAATAAATTTAAAAAATAAAATTAATCACAAGGGCTATGTCATTTGCACTGAGGAGCCCATCAGACCCCAGCCTGCTCTAGGTTGCTATGTCATTCATGGTCTGTCCCTGTTGGCTTTTGTGATTCCCTTTGACTTTTGATATTTATGAAACTGTTAAGAGATGTTGAGGAGAGAAACATAAAAATTCCTTTGAGTTGAGATCTGACATTAAGCAAGAGCATCTTTTTGTGTGTGTTCTGTATTTACTATTGAAAAATATTTCATAGTGCCTACTGAAAAGTTAAAGATAGCTTGGGGGTATATATTGGGAATCCTCATTAAACCCGGAGGTTTGTGTCCAATATTGAGTATGATGCAGACTATAAGTAAGAAAGCGTGTGAGGCTTGTCAATGCCTGAAAGGTAACAGCCTTCTCAGGTGGGTCAAGTGGCCAAATTAGCTGGAAACCTTGTTAGTGAAGGCATATCCAAGCACGTTATTTCCAGGAGGACTTTTTAGATATTCACACGAGTTCTGCCACCCTGTCCTGCTACAGATAGAAAAAAGTGGTGAGACTGATTAGGGCCCAACCTCCATAACATTCTTATCTGATCCTGTTTCCTGATTTTTAACTCGACAGTGGTAACAGGGCTTGGCAGCCTGTCAGCAGCCAGTACATTAAGAATAGTGGTACTCACAGTAGGCCCTGATAATAGGGAAAGTTTTAAGTGATAAGAGGGGAATTGACAGAAAATAGGAAGATGGGCCAATGTTTTATTGGTGCTTTTCATCAGGAAGGGTTTCACTGTGTAGTACAGGTTTATCCTAAACTTGAGATCCTCCTGCCTCAGCCTTTGGAGATTACATCCTGCTGGGATTACAGGTGTGTGCCCCCATGGTAGGCGGGCATATTTTACAGAGAGCAGTTGGCAGTGACTAAAGTCAGGTAGCCAAGACCTCCACATAATACTGAGGATCTGAGAATCGCTGCTGTATAGCATGAGTGAGTGGGACTTGGTCATCACTACTGCACATTTCAGGAGCCTAGAAGTGTGTGATAGAATTAGAAAGCTGTCTTTCTCGGAATCTATAAAGTACACCTGTTAAAGGGCAAACAAGTTCTTTCCAAAAGGCTCTTGTTTTTTGTCAGTATCAGTTGTCAAAATATTTTTGTAATACTGTATGCTTAAATTGGAAAGGTTGTGGCCTAGAGCCTCTGGGGGTCCTCTAATGAGCTTTGTTGTTGTTGTTTGTTTGTTTGTTTTTTAATTTTTGTTGGTATGGTTTAGGTGCAAGCCACAGGCCAAGAAAAGGTTTCTAGATTTAGTGAGACTCATTGCTGAAGAATGAGAATGAAGGCAGATCTAACTGGCCTGAAGTGCTAGTATTCCTCTGAAGCTTGCTGTTCTTCTATAGATAAGAATGCACTTCTGGGCGTGGTGGTGCACACCTTTAATCCCAGCACTTGGGAGGCAGAGGCAGGCAGATTGCTGTGAGTTCGAGGCCAGCCTGGTCTACAAAGTGAGTCCAGGACAGCCAAGATAACACAGTGAAATCCTGTCTCAACAAAACAAAGAATTCATTTCTTACTCGTTTGAATCCAACAGCTTATATCGAAAATACTCAATCTCCCACTGAGTTTGGTGGTAAAATTTTGCTTGGCATTGTTTTCAGCTTTTAAAATTCCTCTTCTGTCAAAATCATATCAGACTTTGGACGTAACTGAGGTGATTGACTGAAAAGTGCTTAGAGCTGGCTGTTCTCAGGGTAGATTGAGGAATACCTGCTTCCTTTATGCCATAGCTTCACCTTCAGTTCTCAGATCTGTGCAGCCCTGAGTCTCCAGGTGTTACAGATGTAGGAATGTTCACACAGAGCACACTTTTGCATAGTTTAAAACAGGGCAATATTGCTTATTGGCTCTGTAGGTTTTTCCTGACAGCCATTGAGATTAGCCTCTCTGCAGGTGTGTGCTGCTTTTTTTTAATCCCAGAAGCCTTGATAGACCTTTTTAATTTTTGAAAAAAACATTGCTTTCTCCTGATAAGGAGTCATCTGTAAGGGGCCTAGTGGAAGAAGATGAAGGTGGACAGCCTTACTTAGCATTGGGCACAAAGCTACTTGTCAATACATGCTATTGGAGCGTTCATTTTAACCATCCTACAGATGATGTGGGCAGGCACTGAGGCCCATCCAAGGAGGCAGAAATGTTACCTGACATTTTTGCAGATATATCATAGAAAAAGATTGGCAAGTTTAAGGGAGGAACCAGAGGCTTCTTAGAAGCCTAGGACAAATACCAGCTCTTGGGAGGCAGAGGCAGGCCGATCACTGTGAGGTCAAGGCCAGCTTAGGGTACAAACTGAGTCCAGAACAGCCAAGGCTACACAGAGAAACCCTGTATTGAGAAAGAAAGAAAGGAAGGGGGAAAAAAAGAAAGAAAGAAGCCCAGGACAATTAACACAAGGGCTTGAGATTGGAAATCTTTCAGGAGAAGTGTGGGAGGGTAGGAATAAAGAGAGGGTAGCTCTAGTCCCTGGAACAGCTTTGCAGTCCTCAGAAAGGGTATTTTGAAATCTGTGGGAACCCTGCTGGCTCTGTCAGGTAGGTAGGCAATATGTCTGGCACTTAGCCACTTGTGTGGTTTTCATGTAGATGGAAAATCCCTCTGTGATAGCCTAAGCTTGATCACAGAAAGATAAAGTTTTTCTTTGGCATAATGTTAACAGATTTTCCAAGTCTTCCAGGAACCCAGCTTTAACTACCTTGTAAGTCAAGGATAGTGCATTTTGTTCTCTTCAGCACCTTACAAAAAGTTGTCCTCTGTTTCCAGGGGAAAAGTTACTTCTTTGAGGTGGCAGGATTGCTGTGGTTGGCATTTAATGCCTCAGTAGACACCTCCCTTTGTCATCTGAGTGGCTGGGCCTATCATAAAGGCAGTTTCAATAGAAGTTACTTCCCTTTGTGTCCCTGTGCTATCATTTTTGGGGTAGACGCATGAGGATTTTCAGTCCTGTGCAAATGTCAGATTGTCTGTTGGCTTCTTTTCCAGGTGGCCGACTTAGTGGGCTAAAGGGTGTGGTGGGCACCAGGCAATTCTGGTAGCTCCTATACGCGAGGGTCCTAACATCACAGGTACTACTTTGTATATGATTAATTCAGTTTTTGGAGTGTAGTTGGGGGTGGTGGCAGCAAGTCTCCATGGTTTGAGTCTAAAGAAGTGGGTGGAAATTTGGGAAGGAGGGAGATTTTGGTGGAAAAGCTAGGTATGGACCCATGGAGAAGTCTTACCCAGAGAACAGGGGCAGTGCTAGAGAGTGCTCTGGGTGATGGGCACATGAGAAGAGGCTTCTGAAAACTCAGGGCTTTTAGAGAGTTTTAAAGGAAGCCTTTCTGATACCAGGATGATGGGTAAGTAGGGGTGTGTGTTGTGTGGCCTGTGGTGCCTGGCTCAGCGAAGACAGTGGACTTGGGGGTTCAGTCTTTGTCCTTCTGTGTGTTTGCCTGGCTCCAGCAGGGTGGGGCAAGACTGCACCAAAGCTAGTGACAACTCAGTCTTCCTGTACACTTTACTCTTCTGTTTCCTCCTGAAGAACAAGTTTTCAAAAGAATGGGGCAGGGCACTCCCTGCCCTCAGAATGGAAGTTCCGGAAAGTAGAAATAAGATTTTTATTTTTTTTGAAATAAAAATATGTTATTAGTATTTTTTATTTTTTAAATTGTGTGTGTCTCTATGTGGATATGAAAGTGGTGCAGATGTTCAAGGAGACAGCCTATGGGATTGTTCTGGAACTGTATTACAGTTGTAAGCAGCCTGATATAAGTTCTGGGAATTGAACTCTGGCTCTCGTCAATAACAGTACTTAACAGCGGAACCATCTCTAGCCCCTTGTTTTGTTGTCATGAGACAGTCTCAAACTATAGCCCAGGCTGGCCCTGAACTCAGGACAGTTATTCTGCCTCATTCTTTGGAGTGCTAGAACTCTTGACAGATCTGAGCCATCATGATAGCAGAAGTCTAAGCACCCGAGTGGCTATCTGCCTCTTGTCTAAAGTATGGCTGAGCACAGCGTTAAAGTTGAGTTTCAGTAGAAGAGTACACTGCTTACTATCACTGGTTTGAGGAAGAGCTTATTTTATGAAAGCACCATGAACTAACAGTTGTTGGTTGTTCTAGTTCCCTTTTTCTTCACTGTGAAAAGGGCTTCTGGGAAGCCAGATCCAGGTTCCTTGGCTCCCTCCTTCCCTCCCCATCACCTCCTTTCTCCCTCCCTCTCCCTCTCCCACCCCCTCCCTCCTCGTGTGTGTGTGTGTGTGTGTGTGTGTGTGTGTGTGTGTGTTTATGTTTATTCCATAGTGTCCTAGGGGGGAAGCTCAAAAAGAGATAAGATGGCAAGCTGGGCGTGGTGGTGCTTGCCTTTGATCCCACCACTGGGAAGGCAGAGGTAGGAGGATCACTGTGAGTTCCAGGCTACACAGAGAAACCCTGTCTCAAAAAACAAACAAAAAATAATAGATAAGCTATATTACTTTGGTTTGCCTTGCAACAGAAATTAATGCTCTTCCAGGCTCTTCTGCCCCTCCTGAGCCCAGGGATGGTGGTGTTTAATGTGGGTGTAACTTGGGTTGGGTTTGTGCTTACTCTGCTCTCTGTAAAGAACAGTGGAGCAGGGTGCCATGGGGAAGCCACAGCCACCCTGAGGTTCAGCCTCATTACTTCAGCAGGAGCCTCAGTGGTTAGAGGGCATGCATGTAAGTAAGCATGTATGTAGATCTGAAGGTGGGAGATTGGGGTATGATCTTGGGTCATTTCCCCTCAGTTCCATTCTGTGACCAAAATAAGTTGCACGCACCTGTCTATAGCCAGCTGGTATTGTCTTCTATCCAAATGCATGCTCTATCCACATGCTCAAGAAAGATGGAGTGAGGAGTAAAGGTCTCGGGGATACAGCCAATCAGGCCTTACAAAGAGGCAAGATAGAGTCTTCCTTAGAAGCGCCAGGCTGATGCTAGATTGGCAGTCTTGCTGTCATGTTGAGTAGGCAAGGTATGAAGGCTGCTACTCAGAACCGTGGCTACAGAGTCACTAGAGAGTGCTGCGCTGAGCCTTGTGCCCTGACTGGGGGGGAGGGGGGGGCGTGTTGTCCTTCTACTGTGCGTTCCACCATTTTAGATGTGCTTCTGGTTGATGCGTGTTTGTGTTCTTGTTTTGCTTTACCTGTGGTTTTGGGGAACAAACCTAATGCTCTGCTACTGGTTCCAATCCCAGATCTATAGTTTTGGAGTTTTTCCAGCAAGATAAGTAGCTTTTTCTGTATTTCCTGCCAAAATAGAAGTATGATAGCTATATTATGTGTTAGGGCAGTTGTTGTCAACTTACCTAATGCTTTGACCCTTTAATATCACTCACTCCTCATGTTGTGACAAGCAGCCATAAAATGATTTCATTGCTACTTCAAAACTAATTTTGGTACTGCCATGAATCTTAATGTAAATATTTGATATGTAGCATTTCTGATACACAACCCCCTAAAATGGTCGAGACCCACAGGCTGACAACCCCTGTGTTTGGATGTGGATTCTGTTGGTGCTGTGGGTATACAGTGCTTCAGGAAACTCCAAAAAATGTGTGCTTTATTCTAGAAGCCCTGACTCCAATTACAAGTCAGGATTCTGTTACTAAGAGGAAGACAAGACACAGAACAACAGGTATCTGCTACAAGAACATTTGCACAGACAATGTGGCAAGCGTTTTCCCCACTGAAGCCTTGAAAAGTCCCAAAAATTGGCCGGGCATGGTGGTGCATGCCTTTAATCCAGGCCTCAGAGGCAGAGCCTAACAAATAGCAGTGAGTTCCAGGACAGCCAAGGTGGCTACACAGAAACCAAAGCCCCAAAAATTGTGTTTTATGAATTCCTTATTGTAGTTCTAGTTACAGGTCATGTGACAGGCCAGTTGGTATTTGCTTAGAGCTGCTGATACAGAGTTAATGTGGCTGAATGTGTTTGGTGACTTCCCCCTCCTCCCCCACTTTTCTTGGTTTTTCAAGACGAGGTTTCTCTGTGTCACCTTGGCTGTCCTGGACTCACTTTGTAGACTAGGCTGGCCTTGAACTCAGCGATCCACCTGCCTCTGCCTCCCTGAGTGCTGGGATTGAAGGCGTGTACCATGCTTAGCTGGTGACATAAATTTCATGGTAGTTAATGTTAAAACATGGTAACCTTAAAAATAAAGGGAGAAACCATACAAGGCAGGATTCAGCATTCTACTTATGGTAATTCAAGAGCTGAGCTCAAGAGTTTTACTTGAGTGTAGGTATACACATTGATGGGGCGGGGGTTTACCTTAAGTTTGCAAAGAACAATCTGACTTCAGTTTCACTCATCACCCCACCTACACATCAGACCTGGCGGGTTTTCCCTGCCCTTAAGAAGCTTTGGGGAGGCAGTGTGCAGAGCAGGCATGTGTTCCAGCTCCTGTCCTGGAACATGCTGATTGAGTCATGGTTTTGCCCTTACAGGAGTGCCTAGTATCAGCACATTCAGTTTTCCTCTTAAACAACTTTTATGAAGTAATGACAAAATGTAGAGCAGTACTTGGATTGCATGAACATACCAGACCTAGAAGCCTGGAATGTTTATCTGAGGGGCATGTGAAGATCTGAGGCATTGGGGACAGACTCAATCCCTGTTGATGTACAAAAAGCAGTGTGTGCAGAGGTCAGCATGTGGCCACGTTGCACATTACTCTTAAAAAAAAAGTTAAGTTACAGACACCCTGTATTCAGGCTTTTTTGTATCTGATTGTGTCAGTGTTCTATATTGTGTTGAAGTTCTTTCAGAAAAGTTTCAAAAAGATTTGGCAATTTTCTTTATGTGATAGCTGAGATTATACACTTTGAACCCGGTTTCTCTGTGTAGCTCTGGCTCTCCTGGACTAGCGTTGTGGACCAGGCTAGCCTCGAACTCACAGTGCTCTGCCTGCCTCTGCCTCCCCAGTGCTGGGATTAAAGGCTTGCGCCACCATGCCTGGCAAGATTATACGTTATTAATATATGTGGTTGAAATTTGTTCATGAGGGGCTAGAGAGATGGCTCAGAGGTTGAGAGCACTGCCTGCTCTTCCAAAGGTCCTGAGTTCAATTCCCAGCAACCACATGGTGGCTCACAACCATCTATAATGAGGTCTGGTGCCGCCTTCTGGCCTGCAGATGTATATGCATAATAAATAAATCTTTAAAGAAAAAAAAGAAATTTGTTCATGAGGCAGGATCTCGTTATGTCGCTCTGGCTGTCCGGAACTTACTATATAAAGCAGGCTGGCCTTGAACTCACATAGATGCACCTGCTTCTGATTCCCAGGTACTGGGACTTAAGAGACATATGCCACCATGCCTGGCTAAATACATGTGATTTATTTTATACTGTAGTGACTGTGTCTTAAAGTAAAAGAGAGAAAATGAGTTTGCTCAGTCAGTAAAATGCTTGTTGCACAAGCATGAGAACCTCAACCCCCTTCACATTCTCATATTCATTCCCCTTTCCCTCTCCCTCCCTTACCTCCCCTACCCCCACCCCAGAACTGGGAAGGCAGAGGCAGGAGGATCCCTAGTACTTTCTGAGTAAGCCATTCCAGCTGAATTAGTGAGCTCCAAGTTCAGTGAAAGATCCTACCCCTCTCCCCCCACCCCACCCCCCAAAAAACCCAGTATGTATTGGTGTTTTTGTCTGTGTCATGTGCATGCAATGTCTGTAGAGGCCAGAAGAGGGCTCCACATCTCCTGGAACTGGAGTTAAGGACGGCTGTGAGCTGCCGTGTGGATGCTGGGAATGGAGCTGGTGTCCTGGAAGGGCAGCAAGTACTCTTAATCCACTGAGCCAGTGTCACTAAATTTCCATCCAGGTAGTAAGTGTGGGTCTTATTCAAGACAGAACATTTTGTTGAGTCTGCAGCCCAGAGCAGAAAATGTCTCTTCCTACTGGGATCCTTTCAGAATTGTAATCATGGAGAAAAATGACAAACCTGCACAGTCTGATTTAGAGAAGATTGTCTGTCTGGCTTGTGCTTGGGTGTTCTGAGGCTTGTGGAAGGATGGTGGGCCCTCCTGGCTGCTGGTCAGGTTCCTATTGTGATCTGCTGAACTAGTCTGGTTACATTCATTCATCACTGTGGAATAGGTGTGGACTCAGGCTCAGCTGTGTTTTCTCACCTTTACTCAAGAGGCCAGGAAGGTCCTGCTACTGACAGAGGGCAGTGTAGGGAATGTAGTTGTAAGAGGAGAGGCTGCTTCAACCATTGTCCTCTCCCCCAAAATGAACTTTCTTGACTTCATCCAACTTGATTGTGGGTCCTTTTGCCTGAGGCACTCCTGGTGGTTTGGGAGGCAGAATCAGCCAGCCTGAGGCTCTCTGGGAAGTCTGTTTTCACTGCCTGCTAATGAGAATGCAGAGGAACCTGAAAAGCAGGTTTGGTTTGTGTGTGGGGTTGTAGAGGTAAGGTGACAGCAATTTGGTTGGGCATCATACAGTCAGGGCCTGTGCTCAGACCTCTTGGTAGTGATTGGCCCATGTAGCCATTTGGCTTTTCTCTGTGGAGGCTGTCTTGGGTTTGGGTCTGTTCTAGAAACAGTAGATGGGGCCCCATAAGAACACTGAGAATGCCAATGCAGAAGTGCCTATTGTGCCTGCCTGTGTGAACAGCAGGGTGGATCTACATGCTTATATTCTTGAATATCTTTGTTTGTTTGTCTGGTTTTTTTTGTTGTTGTTGTTTGTTTTTGTTTTTTTGTTTGTTTGTTTTGAGACAGGGTCTGTGTAGCCTTGGCCTGGAACTCACAGCGATCCACCTGCCTCTGCCTCCGGAGTGCTGAGATTAAAGGTGTGCACCACCACGCCCGGCTGGGGTATTCTTGAATATCTTAAACCTGAAGCTCATCATTGAATTGTATGACTGCTCCCTTTGGTGATTCTTGTTGAAAAAGAAATAAAATGTTCACTGTGGTTCTCATGGCCCTTCATAGAAGGCGGGGTAGGCCTAGCACATGAAGCTGTGGGCCATGCCCGATGGCATGCAAGAAGCAGCACTGGATCACCAGTAGTCATGGACAGTGAGGCGGCTATGAAGTCAAATTTAGCCGATGTCCCTGCCACTAGACAGTTATTCAGAGTGAGTGTCTGCTCCTGTAGGGGCCTGAGGGGGGAACCTCTGTTCTCTGGATTTTTTTGTTTTGTTTTTTCTTGGAAGGGGATGCTTTTCTTTTTGCAACTGGGTCTCTTGTAGTTCAGACTGTCCTTGAGCCCTTTATTTATAGCCAAGTATTAATTATCTTGAACTTCGGCTTCAACCTTACATGTGCTGGGATCATAGATGAACATTTCCACATAAAATAGGAACTGTTGGTTTCTACACAGTACCTGAACATACAGAGCTGTCTTAGCTAGATGTGGTGGCTTAGGACTTAGGAGGCAGCGGTAGGCAGGTTACTCTAAGTCAGAGGCCAGCCTGGTCTACAAAGTAAAGGCTACACCGAAAAGGCTTGCCTCAGAAAACAAAACAAAACAAAAGCTCTATCTTATGCCCCCTTTGCCTCACCAATCCGGTTGGCACCCTGGTCACCACTGGTGGATCCCTTTTGTTTCTCCGTTGATACCTAGTTGTGATGTGTTGATTTGGAAGGAAAGTAGAATTTTTTTCATGGACAACTGAAGCCACCTGCTTCTGTTGGGTGTTCTTGTTTAATGTGAGTTGTGTGCTGCCTCCTTGGATTTTCTTCCTGTACTTATTTGCTTTCCCAGTTCCCCAGCACCGCCAGACCTCATGGTAGAGACAGCTGAATGGAGTGCTCCCTTCTCTGTGGCATCTAGTGACTCCCTTCCTAATTCATCTTAGGCTCCCTTTTGCCTGGTTTGGATCCTCATGGGATGCCTTCCCATGCTGAAGCTGTTCTTTGCTATCTGTAATTGGTAGGAATTAAAGGTTGAGAACCATAATCTCAGAATTTTTAAAGAGTGTTGCCTGAGAGTCTTCCTCCCACCAGCACTGCACTGTCATTGTCACACAGTGTTTTGGCAAAGGCTCTTAGAGCATGTGATCCTCCTGCCTAGTTCAGAGTCTCCTCTCTGTAGTTAGTCTTGTCAATCTGTCCTGTCCATCTGCCTTCTTTCCACTCTCTTCTCCTGTCTTGTCTTTTTTTTTTCTTTCTTTCTTTCAGGGTGGGGGGAGGTTGTTTTGTTTTGTTTGAGACAGGGTTTCTCTATGTAGCCTTTGGCTGTCCTGGACACACACACACACACACACACACACACACACACACACACACACACACACCTACCTCTCTCTCTCTCTCTTAAGCTTATTTTATTTTAAAATATATTTTATTAATTTATTCATATTACATCTCAATTATTATCCCATCCCTTATATCCTCCCATTCCTCCCTCCCTTCCATTTTCCCCTTACTCCCCTCCCCTATGACTGTGACTGAGGGGGACCCCCTCCCCCGTATATGGTCATCGGGTATCAAGTCTCTTCTTGGTAGCCAGCTATCCTTCCTCTGAGTGCCACCAGGTCTCCCCATCCAGGGGATGTGGTCAAATACAGGGCACCAGAGTTCGTGTGAAAGTCAGACCCCACTCTCCACTCAACTGTGAAGAATGTTCTGTCCATTGGCTAGATCTGGGTAGGGGGTTGAAGTTTGCTACATGTATTGTCCTTGGCTGGGCCCAGATCCACCCATCTTGACTCATTTTGTAGACTAGGCTGGCTTTGAACTCGCAGAGTTCTGCCTGCCTCTGCCTCCCAAGTACTGGAATTAAAGGCCACCATGCCTGGCACTTGTCTTCTCCACCCGCCCCCAATCTTTTTTTTTTTGGTCATTGGTTTTGCTTTTTAGTTTTTCTAAGGCAAGGTCTCACACTAGTTCAGGGTAGAGTCTGCCAGCCTCAGCCTCTCTAGTGCTGGGATTACAGGCATGACTCAACCTGTAGATTTCTTCCCTCTTTTTCTTTGACAGTCTCACTACGTATTCCAGATTAGCTTTATACTTTCTGTCATCCTCTTGTGTTTATATTTTTCTTACTCTTGCTTTCTCGGAGCCGCAGGGTTTCTCTGTGTTAGTCTTGGCTGTCCAGGACTTGCTTTGTATACCAGGCTGGCGTGGAACTCACAGCGATCCACCTGTCTCTGCCTCCCAAGTGCTGGGATTAAAGGCGAGCACCACTACGCCCGGCCATTTTGAACTTTTTTGTATCTCTCATTTTCCTTTGTTCCAATATCCTGTGGTGGACATCTGTATTGATACTACATGCAGGCTTTGGAGGGTTTTATTGTTATTTGTGACTTGGTCTTACTATGTCTCCAGATGAACTGGAAACTTACTTTGTAGACCAGGCTGGTAGGTAACTCATAGCTACCTACCTCTGACTCCTGGATGGTGGGATTAAAGGCATGGGCTACCATATCTCTCACTGTTTTTATTTTTGAGCTGGGGTCTCTTGTAGCTTTGATTGGCCTCACAATTGCTAAGTAGCTGAGGCAGAACTGCTCTTTCTACCTCTACCTCCCTAGTGCTGGGTTTACAAGCATGCATACCATACCCTGTCTATGTGGTGTTGGGGATTGAATTCAGGGCTTCATAAATGTTAGGCTGGCACTCTGCCACCTGAGCTCCTTCCCTACCCTGTGTTTTGTTTTGTGTGGTGGTGGCTTTTCATTATTTTTTAAAGATTTGTTTATTTATTAAATATACATGTACATCAGAGGAGGGCACCAGACCTCATTATAGATGGCTATGAAGCACCATGTGGTTGCTGGGAATTGAACTCAGGACTTCTGGAAGAGCAGACAGTGCTCTTAAACCACTGAGCTATCTCTCCAGCCCTTTTCTTTTAAGTAGTCTCTGTCTCCTGTTTTGGCTTGCTTACAATTAAAAAAAAAAAAATGTTGCTTTTGCTTGTCCAAATCTTTGTTAGAGGCTTTTAAAGAGAGGTGGAGCTTTTGAGCTCATATCTTCTGGGACATTCTGAGATGCTCCTAAATCTCCGTCTTGAAGGCACTAGCAGCTGGATCCTATCCATGATGAGTGTCTCAGGAACTCCAGTGTGTTCCCGTTGATTGGAATTTGGTGCCTTGGTCTCCATACTGTTCTACCCATCCCTGCATCCTTCTGGGAGCATCCTGAGGAGTGAAGTGGCGGTGCACTCCTTAGCATCCAGATGCAGAAGGAGGTGGATCTCTGGGTTTAGGGCCAGCCTGGTCTATACAAAGGGAGTCCAGGACAGCCAGGGGTACTCAGAGAAACCCTGTCTCCAAACAATAATGAAGTAGAAGACCCTGAGTGGTAAAAGTACCATTATTGCTCTCTTTGTCTTAGCTGATAAAAAGGTGAAGAGCAGGACGTGGATCCTCCATATCTCCCTCCCCTTTTCTCTCTACCCTAGTATTTTTATTCCCCTTAGGGCAGTAATTTTTAGGACTATAGAATGTTCATCTGATAAACACAATACTGTATAACTTTTTGATTACATTACCTAAAAACATTGTCTAGGGGGTACTAGATGGTGTGAAGGGGCACTGTGGTGGCCCTAACAGGGACATAGGGGCAGCATATCAGCTGGACAGGTAGGTCCAGCACTCGCGAGGCAGAGGCAGGTGGATTGATGTAAGTTTGAGGCTAGCCTGGCCTACAAAGTGAGTCCAGAACAGCTAAGGCTGTTAGACAGAGAAACCCTGTCTTGAAAAACACCTCCCCCCCCCCCAAAAAAAAAGGAGAAGAATGGGTAAGGGCCATCATGCGAAGGACTTTGAAAATAGGTTCACACTCACTTCACCGCATGAGATCATGGCATTCCTCTCCTGGAGGATACAGCTCAAGGCCACATCTTAGAGCCAGACATCTACCTGCCAGACCATGGTTTGGGATATCCACCTTATCTGTTGTTGCTAAGTTGCCCAGTTTGTGGTGTTGTGTTATGGCAGCACAAAGGGACTCTCTCTATATATATATAGTGACACCTTGTGTTTTTTGTTTTGTTTTTTTTCAAGACAGGGCTTCTCTGTGTTATGTTGGCTGTCCTGGACTCACTTTGTAGACCAGGCCGGCATCGCACCCAGAGCTACCCGCCTGCCTCTGCCTCCCAAGTGCTGGGATTAAAGGCGTGCACCACCACGCCTGGCATCGTTTTTTCTGTGGGAAAGCAGCTTTGTACAGACAACTCTTTCTGAAGGCTCCATGCCTTCTATTTGCCTATTAGGAGCTAACAATGAGCATTCAAAAAAGCAGCAAAATCCATGTGGATAAAAAACAAGTGAAGAATCAAAGTGGCCACCACATGGAGACCAAGGCACCAGAGCCTGGGAAGGCTAGCTGTCCTTTCTAGATGCCCTTAACATCTAATAGGCCTGGGAAATTGGTGCTGGCTAATTGCCTAGCGTTTTTGTTCTGCCTTACCAAGCATGTATATGTCCTTGTAGAAACACATCCTCACACGTGCCTATCCTCATAGATCGCAGCATCCTTATGTATAGATTTTTAAGGAAAGTGCTGCCAGCTGTTTACTGTTTGGGCTCCTAGAAATGGATAGAACACTGTTTTCCATGACCTGGCTGACAGTTTCTGCCTAGAGAGATGACACCACAGTTTTTGTGGGCTTGTCTTGCTGCCACCAGGGCGTGGTGGAGCATTTGGCTTATAGTATTGAGCCTAGAGTGTGACCATCTCTTGGGTTGCAATTTGTGGGTATTTTGAAGCAAGGATAGAGATGTAAGGTGGGTCTTTCTGATCTTGTGAAGAGCTCTGTTGGGCTTTAAGAGGCCTCCTGTGTCTCTTCAAAGCACTCTTTAGAGAATGAACATGCCAGCTCCTGAGTGAGTTGTACATGGCTGTAGTTAGATGTGCCTGCATCCTGATAGGTTGAATAGACTTGGGAGGTAAGGAGTTGTTTTGGCATCTGCCTTCCTAAACTGTTGTGTGGCCTTGGGGAGCCTAAGGAGTGGGCAGGGTGCTTTTTCTGCCGGCTGGGATCTAGGATTGAATTGTCTCCCCTCCTCCATGGGATTTCAGGAGGGATATGAGAAGGCTTGGTGCAGGGGACTCCTAGGTAGGTGTCTGACCTGCCACAGTGCCCACACTGACAGCACATAACAGGAGTGGTACCACTGTCTCCCCCAGGTCTTTGGCCAGTATCACATCCACCTGTCCACAAGCATGGGGAATATCTTTGCAAACCTCTTCAAGGGCCTTTTTGGCAAAAAAGAAATGCGCATTCTCATGGTGGGCCTGGATGCTGCAGGGAAGACAACAATTCTGTACAAACTGAAGCTGGGAGAAATTGTGACCACCATTCCCACCATTGGTGAGAAGCTGGGCCATGGCCAGGGTGGGGTTTGGGGTTGGGGTTTCAGAGTACAGAGGGCCCTCATCTGTAACTCTGCCCCCAGGTTTCAACGTGGAGACTGTTGAATACAAGAACATCAGCTTCACCGTGTGGGATGTGGGCGGCCAGGACAAGATCCGGCCACTGTGGCGCCACTACTTCCAGAACACCCAAGGTGAGGAGCCAGTCCTTGTCCTGTGGCTTCTTCCTTTGCCTCAGAGGGATGCACCTAGCTCACTGAACCTTGTCGTTTTGCTAGTTTGGGGCATGATGCCACACATGGCCAGTGGGAGGATTGGATCTACTAGCACCTGTGGGTTGATGAGGTGGGGAATGTTCAGTGTGTGCAGCAATGTGGCCATGTTTCAGGCTTGATCTTCGTAGTGGACAGCAATGACAGAGAGCGTGTGAATGAGGCCCGTGAAGAGCTCATGAGGATGCTAGCTGAAGATGAGCTCCGGGATGCTGTTCTCTTGGTGTTTGCCAACAAGCAGGTAGGAACCAGAAAGCTCCTTCCCTGAAGGAGAACCTGTGTCAGGGGAGAGAGAGAGTGGGTGAGAGGTTGCCCAGGGTGACTGGCTGCTTGCGGTATCTGCCACTGATTCCTCCTTTCCCTCAGGACCTCCCAAATGCCATGAATGCGGCTGAAATCACAGACAAGCTGGGGCTGCACTCTCTACGCCACAGGAACTGGTACATTCAGGCCACCTGTGCCACCAGCGGGGACGGGCTCTATGAAGGACTAGACTGGCTGTCCAATCAGCTCCGGAACCAGAAGTGAACCAGACCCCTCCCTCCCCCTCACTTCCTCTTCTCCGCCCTCCGCTTTCCTCTCATGTGGCAAACGTGCGACTCTGTGGTCCTGAGTGCCAGAAGCTGTCTCCATGGGTTGGTCACAGTGTGCATCGCACCGTGCTGTACATGTGCAGACGCAGCCTGCAGCCAGGTTTTTATTTAATGTAAATAGTTTCTGTTTCCACTGAGGCAGTTTCTGGTACTCCTATGCAATATTACTTAGCTTTTTTATTGTAAAAAGAGAATCAACTCACTGTCAGTACTGAGAAGGGATTTGGGTGTAGGGGCACCTGGCCTCCGGGAGCCATTGGGCTGTAGACTGGTGTTGGTATCCATTTGGTGGTTGGTTTTTAACCCAGACTCAGTGCATTTTTTTAAATAGTTAAAAATACAGTACAAGAACACTTGAACACACAGAACGGAGACTATGCCTAGTGTAGGTTTTGCAGTTACGGCCTGAATGCTAGTCCATCAGATCACCTGTTTCCCTGTGGGAACAGGAGAGAAGGTGATGACGAACAAACCACCATCCGCTGCATGGTCACAGTAGAGCCCCCGTGACTCGCCTGTCTTTGGGTCACCTGCATTCCATAGCATTGTGCTTGTACTTGTGCTCACATGGTCACCTAGGGGTAGGCTGGGAGCCATTGTGGGATGCAGGGCCCGGCTTGTACTTGGTGTGTGGCCGGGCCAGATGGCAGCCTGCACACCCAGCTTACTCTTGGGCCCACTTGGACGCGCTGGCAGGAGGCCTGGGTCTCACCAGCAGGAGCGCGTGCAAGCTGGGAGGGTCGGTCCACTACAGACCCACATCCTGGAGCACCCCCATCTCCATGTGTGAAGTAGCTTCCTCCCTCAGCCTGCAAGGGTCCGATTTGCCATCGAAAGACGACCTCTACTTTTTTCTTTTGTATTTTGATAAACACTGAAGAAGCTGGAGCTGTTAAATTTATCTTGGGGAAATCTCAGAACTGGTTTATTTGGTGTCGTGGAACCTCTTACTGCTTTCAATACACAATTAGTAATCAACTGTTTTGTATACTTGTTTTCAGTTTTCATTTCGACAAGCACTGTAATTATAGCTATTAGAATAAAGTCTCTTAACTATTTGATGGGCTTGTGTATCACTGTCAGTACTGCCAGGCTGCCTCCTGAGAGCCCTTCAAGTCCTGGTAGAAATTAGTGAGGCCTGGGTATCTTGGCTCCCCTTGTGTCTCAGAGCAACTGCTAGCCTTGGGGTGCTTTTTTTTTAATTTTTATGACAACCTAGGTATGCCTCCTGTCCCTTCAATAGGCAGACAGCCTTGGGGTACATATCACTGGGTAGGCGTGACCACTACATCCAAAGTCTACTATCCTTTTGAATGGGCCCCTGCCTAAAGACTGACCTTCACCCCCTTGAGGTGGTGTCTTAGATAACTCTCTCATGCTTAGGTGGCCACCTGCAGGGCACAGGTCATCAAAGAAGCAACAACTTGAGTCTTAGGAGTCTGCCAAAGAGCACACTCCCAACATAATAGCTTTTACAATCAGAACAACTTGCTGTTTGGAATCCAGCCTGATTTCTACTGTCTGCCCACAGGCCCTAAAGTTATCTGGCTACGTATGCATTCAGATCAACAAAAGTTGTGTTTGAACACCTTGGCCACCTGAATGGTTGTAAGGCAGCCTAAGGATGGGATTCTGGTCCCTAGACCCAGTGTGGGGGCGGGGTGGGGGCCCCTCCCCCAGCCTGCTGGATGGAGGCCTGGAGCTGGGGCCATAGGCTCCCAGCCTAACCTGCCCCTCATTAAGATGATACGCTCTACTTTTAAAATACATTTACTTAAGTACAAAGTGGGTTGATACAAAAAGTAGAAGTAATCAGATGTACACACACACTCCTGAACCTCAAGGGCTTGGACTGTGGCAGCAGAGACAGGAGTCTGGCCTTAGTCTCCTGGGCAATTATATCTTCCTTGGCATGGGGGCAAGGCAAGGGCACTACCCTCACAGAACCACTAGCCTCTGGTCACTCAGGACCCACTCCTGTACAACCTGGAGCAGTTGCCTCATAAGTTGCTTCCAAATGGCAAGATAGATCCCAAGGTCCAGCAAGCTTGGCTCAGGATCTTACCAGGGAACAGCCACCTGCCTTAGCCCAGATAGGGATGAGCTGCTTAGTTGGGCAAGTAGGGAAGGGCTGGAAGCCCTCTTTATAGAGCCCCTAGAGCTCAGTGGTGGGCAGGGTCTCAGCTCAGGGCAACCAGGACTCTGGTGTCCTCTGGTCTAGCCACATTCTCAGTCATCAGAGCCTCTGTCTTGTCGTCTGCGGGGTGGGCTCCTTCCATTGTCCTGGCTATGTTCCCGCTTCCTCTTAGAGCAGGGGGAGAAGTCAGAATGTCTCTGGCGTCTGGGCCTAGGAAGACAAGGACAACCAGACACTTGCAAGTATCCCATCGGGTCTGGTTAGCTTTGCCCCCTACTTCCTTAGTGCCCCAAGGTAGAGTTGGACTTCACCTACCGGGCAGGAGAGGGAGATGACGAGTAGCTGTCTGCCTCCCTCTTGTGTTCTTTGTCTTTCTTCTTCTTGTGTTTCTTGTGTTTCTTTTTCTTTTTCTTCTTTTCTTTCTTGCTTTTCTTATGGCTCTCTGCACTGCAAGAGGGAATACAAAGGGTCTAGGCCTGCAGGACTGGAAAATGCCAGCTGAAGTAGTAGGGTAGTCTCACCAGGGCAGGGCAAGGTAGGATAGGGCCTGCAGGGTTTATACCACAGAACTGAGCACTGATGATGTCTACGCATTGTGAATGTATAGTAGTAAATGAATTTAATACTAGGCTCCACATCCACAAGGCTGAATACTGGAATGTTGCCAACCTGAATGGGCCCTCTCTTTTTAAAAAATTCTTAGTTGTTTTGTTTTGGAGACATGTTCTCACTGCAGGCTTGCCAAGCTTCCGACTCACGCTTTTACTTAAGTACTAAGTTGAGTTGACAAAAGTAGAAGTAACCAGCTAAATACCAAGGCCTAGAACCAGCTAGTGGGAACTTTGAAAGTTCAGCCTGCCTTTGTCTACCAAGTGCTGGGATTAGAGTTGTGTGTACCACCCTAGCCTAACACTTTTTTTTTTTTTTAAAAGAGACAGGGCTTCTCTGTGTAGCCTTGGCTGTTCTCAACTCACTTTGTAGACCAGGCCTGGCCTCAAACTCACAGCGATCCACCTGCCTCTGCCTCCCAAGTGCTGCGATTAAAGGTGTGCCCCACCACCGCCCGGCTTTTGCCTCACACTTTTAACTGCTCCATCCCCCACCAAACTGGCCAGTATTATGGTCCTGAGTGGCACCTTCCTGTTGCACCCAGCACCCTGCTGGGTCACCTATGGCAGCTACCGAGAATCCTGAGCTTGTGGATAGGTAGGCACATCCAGCCTGGAGGTGGAGGCCCACCTACTTAAAGTAAGAGAGCTAAGGCTGTGCTTGGCCTTCAATAGAAAGACTTGGCACTCAACAGCCCTGTCTATGAGTAGAGACACCTAAAGGCCTGGACACCTAGTCTCTCCTGTGTGTACTCTCTTCATTACCCCCAAGCACACCTGGCACAGCTCACATATCATGCCTGTAAGAGACTCATCAGCGCACGGGTACACACACACACATACATGTACTTGTGCACTCAAGAAACACACATAGGTAGACTAGGAAGTCAGACTCAACTTACTCCAGTTCGACCTTGTCCTCAGCGCGAGGCTTCTTCTTGGTAGCAGATGGGGCAGTGCTTGGGCCTTCGTTGTCCACGCGGTGGTGCTGTATGAGAAGCGTAGCTGTGGTGAGGGACAGCCAGGGAGTCCCGCCCTCATGTCCTCAGACCCCCCAAGCTCTAGGATGCTGTGCATTGGGGCTGAAAGGGTTTACCGTGAACACTGACAGCCCAAGCTTGGCAGCCTCTTTATCTTCTCGGGATAGCGCCACACGGCCCGCGGAGCCACTGCAGGGGACAGAGCATTTGAGGACAGTTCTGGACCACCACCCAGTCCTGCCCCCCACTCCCCAACCTGCTGCACCTGGCGCTGCCCAGGCCTAGAAGCCGGTCCACGCCCTTCTCCTCGGGGTCGCCTCCTTCCCGTTTGCAGATCTCCACGAAGTCCTGCGGGAGCGGGGGAAGGCAGGAGGTTCTAGGCCGGCACAGACACACGCCCGCCCACCCGCTCTGCGGACCCAGAACCCGCACCTCAGACTCACCTCCTTGCTCAGGCCGGTGGGCTGCTTCCTCACGTTCTTGTAACCGCTGCGAGGGGCGGGAGAGCTCGTCAAGGGGCATGCGCCTCAGTCGCCTCCCACCCCCCCCCCCGCCGCCCCGCCCACATCCAGCCCCGCCGCAGGGCCACCCAGAGCCCGCCCCCGGTGCTGGCAGTCGCCCCGCAGCCCAGGCTCTTACAGTGCGGCCAGCAGCGCCTCACGCTCCGCCTCGCGCACGGCCGCCAGCTCTTCCTCACGGCTCGGGCCGGTACACGGCGCGCGGTCCTTCGCGTACCAGGTGAGGTCGCGGCCCTTTTGCCAGCGGCCTACTGGCGCCATCAGAGAGTTGCCCAGGTAGTTCTCCCTCTGCTTGTCAGTCTTTACATCCTCCCAATTGAACTGGTCCTGCCCGCCACGCACACCGCCGCGACTGGAGCCGAACATGGCGCCGGAGCCACAGCACAGCCTCCAGGACCCGCGGCCCTGAACGTCGGGCTCCCCACCACTTGGCCTCCGGACGCTTGCCGTGACGTCACTCGCGCGCGCCTGCGCCTCTCACAACGTGCCTGTACGCCTGCGCGCTGAGTTTCTAGTGCCGCCTCAGCCAAGGTCCCTCTGTCCAGAGGGCGTTCAGTGATTCACCCAACGGGCGCAACTTTCATCCCATTACGCAAACACTGGTGTTAGGATCCTGGGTGGACTGAAACGCCACCAAACCTTGGCGACACCTGGAGGGGCCAGGGTCGCGCCCCGCGGGGCATTTGCTTGGTGCCTTGCCTCCTGGAAAGGTGTGCTAACTCTAAAGGACTGGGGTCCCAGGTCACTGCTGAAACTAAGTTAATTAGTGGCAAAACTCCCCAGAACACAGAGGGGCCGGTAAAGTTGCTAAATAAACCTAGATCAGTTTTTCTGTGCACTGGGTGGCAGAGTGTGGCATGAAAGTAAAATAAAGACCACAAGCCAGGCGTGGTGGCGCACACCTTTAATTCCAGCACTCGGGAGGCAGAGGCTGGTGGATCATTGTTAGTTCGAGGCCAGCCTGCTCTACAAAGCGAGTCTAGGACAGGCAGGGCTACACAGAGAAACTCTGTGGAAAAAAACAAGATGGAAACCACAAACTCAAGCATCCCTAAACCAGAGCGATCTGTGTTCTAGGCATGTGAAGCTTTACTTACGAAGTACAAAGAACAGAGCTAATTGCGTTTTCTTCTGATGGGGCATGGCCAAGAAGAAAGTCAAGAGTAACTCAAAATTCATTAAAATGGGGTTAGTACTGTCATATGGTACTGAAAGATTCATTGGTTGTGAGCCGGGCGTGGTGGTGCACGCCTTTAATCCCAGCACTCGGGAGGCAGAGGCAGGTGGATCACTGAGAGTTCGAGGCTGACTGGTCTACAAAGCGAGTCCAGGATAGCCAAAGCCACACAGAGAAACCCTGTCTTGAAGAACAAAAAACCCAAAACCAAAATCATCATCATCATTGGTTGTAACTGGCAGCCAATGAACGAATGAGTTGATGTCTGAACTAAAGCTTAAATGATGAGTGCAGGTTTTCCACATTAGTGTCAGTCCTAGCTGCTTGTAATCGATTGTAACACCGAGATGGGAACATCCCATGTTGATATTTCTCAAGAAGGGAATTTGGAAAGTCAGCAAATGTGGGAAGGAACACAGGGGTGCCTGGGACCTTGCTCAGCTTTTACAGTCTAGGGTAAAGGATGTTCCTATACCTCTGATGTTTTTCGCCGAAGACAAGCATCATTTATATCCTTGACTATACTGGTCTGTGAAGCAGGCTTCTCTGCTGAACTGCAAGTGCATAACTCTTGTTATCAAAGTAGGGGGTAAAAAATAAACTTAGTAACGCAGATTGCAGTCAAGTGCTGGGTTACCTTAAACCCCCATGTTTTCCAGTTTTCCCAGCATTAATTAGGAGAGGCAACTTGGCCAACCTTTCTGGAGTATTTTGTTTTGCTTTTTTGTTTGTTTTGTTTTGTTTTGTTTTTGTAGACAGGGTCTCCTTCTGTAGTCCCAGCTGTCCTGGAACTAGTTCTGTAAGCCAGGCTGGTCTGGAATTCACAGAAACCAACTTGCCTCTGCCTCCCCAGTGCTGCGATTATTTCTTTAGGGACCTATCTTGTGAGCAGTTGGACCACTCCCTTATGAGAACGCCTCTGTTGACTTCTTTTAGGAAAACTACACATGAAGGTTCTAGAAAACAAAACATATACAATCTACAACTGTGAGAATGACCACTTACACAGTAACTCTGGGTAATGAGATGGCTCAGTAGGTATGGGCTCTTGACAGCAAGCCTGGGGGGGCCACGGTTGATCCCCAGGATCCACATGGTGGAAAGAACCAACTTCCACAATTTTTCCTCTGACCACAGATGTGCCCACCTGACTAGTTAATTAAAGTCCCCAGTCTGAGCTAGCACAGGTCTATAATCCCTGTAATCCCTTCAGGAGGCTGAAGCAGAAGACTGAGGTTCAAGGACTGCCTTAGTTTACAAAAAGATTTGAAAGCTACTCTGGGCAATTTAGTGAGGCATGTTTCAACATAAGGAACAGAAATGGAGGGTTTTTTGTTTTTTGTTTTTAAAGACAGGATTTTTCTGTGTGGCCTTGGCTGGCCAACTCAGAGATCCGCCTGCCTCTGCCTACCAAGTGCTGGAATTGCAGGTGTATGCCACCACAGCCAGCTGTGGAGCTATCTCCTAAAGATAGAGCACTTGCCTAACATGAATGAGGTCTTGGGTCCCATCCCTCGTTTGATAAATTACCCCACCTGGCACTCTCTGGCATCCCAAGTCGACCAAGACAGCCTTACTGTTTTTGGTCCATGTCTTTATTCTGAACACATGCTGAATACTTGCCAACAGCTTGTGAGGCAGCTAGTATAAGCCCTGAGGTCATGTCCTGGCTTTGGAGGACACAGATCCCTCGGAACAAGATCACACTAGGAACGGATGGATGGGAAAGGGGGTCCCAAGGGGAGATGCTCAAGAAGGGAGCAGCAGCCATGTGGACCACAGTAAATCAGGCAGCCATGCACCCCCTCCCAGGGAAGGTCTCTAGAAAGGAAGGTGGCAGCTCCTGAGGGTGTCAGGTATGCTTAGGACATAGAAGCATACATTGCTTTCTGTGTCAGAGCACAGAATGCATAATAGGTGAAGCTAAGAGGGGAGTGTGGCTAGGGGGCTAGAAGGGTATGGGACAAATGTCTAGAGCAGTTCCAAAGCCTATGCAGCTTTGAGTAACTACCTATTCCAGTTAGAACCAGAATCTGAAGCGATTGACTATAGCCATGAAAGGCTGGGTGGTCACAGGACTGCTTTTTCGGTTGGGTACTATGTACACTCTTGGATCTGGAGGAAGCCAGTGGGATTTTACATCAACATCAGGAGTACAAAGGTGCAGGTACCTGCTTGGCTTTGGTTTGCATAACCACTTATTCTGTAGACCAAAGTAGACTAGGGGTTCAAGGCCCAAAGCCTGGCCTCGCTCGTAGGTCCCTAAGGGCAGAGATGTATTTCTCCCTGGGTGTTCTTTTAAGGAAGGATCTATTAAAGGTCGGGGTATGAAAGATTGCTGCGGCTATGTGTGATCTAGGAGTTTAACTTGGGGTTCCTAGTGCTAGGAAAGTAGTTGGTGGGTCCTTCCTGTCCACATGCTTCACAACCAACTTGTAGCAGTGTTTAAAACAGAGAGGTTTAGCTGGGCGTGGTGGCGCACACCTTTAATCCTAGCACTGGGGGGGGGGGGGGGGGGGAGGGGCAGAGGCAGGTAGAATGCTGAGTTCGAGGCTGGCCTTAACTACAAAGTGAGCCCAGGACAGCCAAGGCTAACCCTGTCTCAAAAAAACAAACAAACAAACAAAACAAAAACAAAAACAAAAAAACCCCAGCAACAACAACAACAAAAAACCCAACCAAGCAACAACCAAACCAAACCAAACCAAACAAATAAAAAACCCCAGGTTTAGCTGGGTGTGGTAGCACAGGCCTTTAATCCCAGCGCTTTGGAGTCAGAACCAGACAGATCTCTGTGGGTTCGAGGCTAGCCTGGTCTACAAAGCAAGTACAGGACAGTCACGGTTGTTACACAGAGAAACTCTGTCTCAAAACAAACCAACACCAAACCAAACCAAACAAACAAAAAACCCCAGAGGTTTACAGCTCTGTGTGATGACACATGCCTTTAATCCCAGCACTCAGGAGGCAGAGTCAGGCCTGGTCTGCATATTGAATTCTAGACCAACCAGGTTTGTTTTGTTTTTTGGTTTTTTGAGATAGTTTCTCTGTGTAGCCTTGGCTGTCCTGGAACTCACTATGTAGACCAGGCTGGCCTCAAACTGCCTGCCTCTGCCTCCTGAATGCTGGGATTAAAGGCATGTGCCACCACCATCACCCAGCTTCGAGACCTTGTAGTGGATGTAAACATGTTTTTGTTTTTATCTCAAGTGTGGGATGTGAAACGGACTTGTGTGAGGGTGTGCGGTGTTTGTCTGTGGAAACAGACTTTTGAGAGAACACATGATGTTTGTCCACTAGAAAAGGAACTGCCCCTTGTGGGGGCATGGTCTTTACCAGCTGATAAACATCCTAGCACAGACTCTGAGAAGATATACATGAACCCTAAAACAAGAGGCTTAGCTTTTTGGTCTTTGCATCGTTTCCTATTGTTTAGCTGTTCATCACTGTTTCAAGATGTTCCTAGAGAAAAACACTTCAGAGAAAGCTTTGAGGTTCTGGGTTCCAGCTACTGCGGTTGCAGTCACCTTTGCTGAATTGCTGGTTTGCTGTTTAACTGGTCTACTGGAATTCTGCCGACAATGCCAGTGGAATTGCTCCAAGGAATGGAGTCTAAAAAGGTCTGCATCTCCTGTTCACATTAATCTCTTTTTCTATCTAGGATAGGTGGGTTGGAAGGGAGATTTAAGCATTAAAGAGCCCCAAATAAAGTAGGTTTGAAAAAGTTTAAAGCCTACAACCTTGTCTTATAATATAAAACCCAAGCTGGGCGTGGTGGCGCACACCTTTCATCCCAGACTCAAGAGGCAGAGGCAGGCGGATCCCTGTGAGTTTGAGGCCAGCCTGGTCTACAAAGCAAATCCAGGACACCCAGGGCTCTGTTACACAAAGAAACCTTGTCTTAAACACCCCACCCCCTCCCCGGCAAGTAAACAAACAAACAAAAAATTCAAAGGTCTAACCTAAATGGACCGTAACCCAGAGCCTCTCAACCTGGCTCTGAGCTGGCACTTACTTCCCAGAAATAATGAGTGTCAGGGCTGGGCTTAAACATAAAAGATGACAGTGACAAAGGCCATGGTTTACAGAACGTATGCTTTACAGATGCCCCTCCATCCTTACAAAATGTCGCTGCTATAACTCCCTGACAGTTACTTCTTGGTCTTGGTCCAAAACCGTTTATATCGTTCAGTATCAAAACTGTCAACCATCTCTGGCTCTTCCTTCCACTTCTGCTGGAGCTGAGCCTCACGTTTTCGAAACCGGGCCCGGCGTTCTTCTGGAGACAGGGCATCCAGGTCTAGGGGCATCTGCATGGGGAGAGGTGGAGGTACGAACACACCACTGAGGAGAGTCAGGAGAGTGACCAAGGAAGAATGCCTGCACCTCTTTACTGTGCCTTTCTTCCCCTTCAAAACTTTTGTTTCTGCTTCCTTCCCATACACTTAGTGCATGTTTGTTTTAAGGCTAAGTCTTTTTTTTTTTTTTTTTTTTTCTTTCTTTCTTTCTTTCTGAGACAGGGTTTCTCTGTGTAGCTTTGGCTGTCCTGGACTCACTTTGTAGACCAGGCTGGCCTCGAGCTCACAGCAATCCACCTGTCTCTGCTTCCCAATTGCTGGGATTAAAGGCATGCGCTACCATGCCTGGCCTTTGACTGAGCCTTTTTGTTTGTTTGTTTTGTTTTTCAAGACAGGATCTCTCTGTGTAGCCTTGGCTGCCCTGAACTCACTTTGTAGACCAGGCTGGCCTTGAACTCACAGCGATCCACCTGCCTCTGCCTCCTGAGTGCTGGGATTAAAGGCATGTGGCGCCACTGCCCAGCCTGACTGAGTCTTAATTAAGCCAAGAAAGCCTTGAACTATCAGCAGTGACCCTTGGCTTCTGGAGTGCTGCCATTCTACACGTGTGCCACCATATGCCTGGTTTTATGTGGTCCCAAAAACCAAAGGCTTTGTGCCTATCAGGCAAGCATTCTACACTCCAGTCCAGATTCAGTGTTTAAGCCTGGTATGGTGAGATAGGCCTCTATCTCAGGCCTTAAAGGAGGCAGAAAGACTAGGAGGTCAAGGTCAGCCTCAGCTATAAAAGTTCAAAGCCAGGTTGGTTTGTATCAATAGAAGAAAAACAAATCCCAAAAAAAGAGGTTGGTTTGCATCAAACCCTGCATCAATAAAACAAGGACAAATCCCAAAAAAGAAATAACTAATTTATTTGTTCTAATTTTTGTTATTAGAGGTTTGGTGTAAATTCCTCTAACAAGGTGGTCCTGCCTCCTGCACTACAGTGAAGTGACTGTAATTACAGGTACAACTCCAATCCCACATCTGGCCCTGGAGCCCAACACCATGCCTCATCAAGTACCTACTGAAGGAAACTTACCGCTAGCATACGTCGTGGCTCCGGGTATCGTATATGGAGAGTGGAGCCATCCTGCTTGACCAACAGCACAGGGTAGAGGCGAGCATAGGCCTGGCGGCGCAGTCGAGTAAGTGAAGCCCTGCTGCTGTCAGCTCTCCAAGAGGATGTGTGCAGGTGGCGGGGTGCAGGAGAGGCTGCCTTCAGAACACAGTATCTCACCAGGCTACAGACAGACATGCAGTGACTGGCTGACGGATGAAGATGAGCCAGATGGCACTAAATGCCAGGCCAGCCACTGTCAGGGTATGACAGCAACCAGAGACGACAGTGGGTGATTCAGGGCACAACAAGCCTTCCAGCACTGAGGTTAGGGGGTAATGGCCCCTTCCAGGAGAGGATAGGGTGTCTTGGGATGTGCCTGAGGGGACTGGAATACTATGCTTACCCAAGCAGGCTGCCCAAAGGCATTGTTTTCTCTTAGAGCTGTGGTGGCTGTAGGAAAGTCACTGGTCCTGATGTAGGACCTGTTAGGCAAGGAAAAAACAAACAGATTTTTCCATTTGATAACTGTCCTAAAAATCCTGTCCTAGAGCTAAGTCAGACCCCGCCGCTGCATCTCTAGCTGTCCCTTGGTATTCATGGGGAACTGGATCCAGGAGTCCCCTGCAGATAATCAAACTGATAAATTGTCAGCTTTCCGCTATGAAATGGCATAGTATTTACATATGACCTGTGTGCCTGTTCCCATGTGCCTTAGGTCACTTACAATGCCTAAAAGAATACAAAGCCAGGTGTGGGAGTGCATGCCTGTATTTCCAACACTGGAAAGGCAGAGGCAGGAGGATCAGGAATTCAAAGTCACTCTGTTACACAGGGAGTTAATGGTCAGGCTGGGTTACTTGAGACTCTGTCTTAAAAAAACAAAAACCGAACAAACCAAAAAGCTGAAGCAAACAACGGCAAAAGCCATATAGCCATTTGAAAATGATTTTGTTTAGAAAACCAAAAGACCCTTATGTTCATCATAGACGCAGTTTTTAAAAAGTTATCTTCAATCTGTGGTTTGAATTCTTTCTGGTCTTTCCTACTAGCCCTGTGGCCTCGGATTAGAACAGCTTGTGGAGGCTTTTTTGCAAAACCAGCTACCAGACTGAGTCAGCTTTCAGCAGGACTGAGGCCCATTCATGACTGAAGGAGGTTACAGAGTCCGAGTCCCCATGTGTCCCTGTGTGTGGAATGCTTGGTTTACTTTTTTTTTTTTTTTTAATTTTTCATTTTTTAAACGCCGTTCTAGTTTTCACAACAATACTGCGAGGGGACTATTATCAAGGCCGCTTTCAGACAGAAGAAACCAGAGCTACCCTTCTCCAATGCCATAAACGCCCAGAGTGGTCTAAGCAGGCGGAGTGTGCTACACACACAGCAAGTCTGAAAGTCTTGCACTTGAGGAGGGGACCTAAGGGAGGGCCCACTGCCTCGAAAGAGGGGATCCCTCTCTTCAGTGTCCCAAGCCCGAGGCCTACTCATTTCTAGCCACGACCATGGGGCCTCGGGTCATCTGAGGGAAAGCCTCCTCCCGTCCGCCCCACCCAACGGCACAAGAGGAGGGATTTCTCGGCTCAGTGATGGGACCGGTAGGTGTCGGGGCCCAAGAGACGCAAACCTGCGGCCGCCACCTTGGCGGCGGAGGGACCTCGTAAACCCGCAGTGCAGAACTTTACTCAGTAGGTGGGAAATTGAGGCCAGGCCAAGCAGGGGCGCACAGGGAACCTGTCACTGTAGCCGATGACCCTCCACGATGACCCAGATCTCCCGCAGGCGCCGCGCCGCGTCGCGAGGAGATGACGCCACACAACGCGGGACAGACGTCATCCGTTAAGGGCGGGGTAAGACAAAGTGGGCGTGATTGAGTCTGAACTCTGAGCAGTCCTGGTTCGTTGTCCAGCTGCGCGGGATGGGCCAGATCCCACGTCGCTGCGAGTGGCGAAGCCAAAGTAGGCAAGGCCCACGCTCTACCCAGGCTGTTGGGATTCTTGGACTTTCTGTTGTGTAGGCAGCACGGCGTTGTGCAGTACGTTGGTAGAAGCCAGACAGCACTGCTACGGGTCCCTGTGCGTCCTTGGTGTATTAAGTTTCCACGCCTAGTCCTTTTCTAGGTTTGCTCCAGATCCGATGATCGCCCTTGGAGGAAACTTTCTCTCAATAGTACACGAATAGTCTCGGGCCTCGTGATGGGCCCAAGGTCTGGAAGACGGACGTCCAAACGTCAAGTCGGGATGGCAAAACAGCCAACGTGAAGGAGCTGGATTCACTGCGGTTTCCATGAGGAGATCGTTAGAGACAACAATCGGTTCTTCAGAGCCAAACTACCTGGCTTTCAAGGACCCGACTGGTGTCTCCTGAGAAGCCCGACACTAAGGGGTCCTGAAGCTGTCCCCTCCCTTGAGCTTGTGCCAGCGGTTACTGTGAGCCCGGGAGGTGTGCTGCGGTGCAGGCGCAGGACTCTCTGCTGCGGTTTCTCAGGAGGACTGCTCAGCTGGTGTATTTTACTTCTTGTGCTGCTTTTAGAGGATTTTGCCACATCGGGCCCCTGGCGTCATTGTGGCAGATCTTTTTCCTTCCTCTTTTCTGTTTCTTCCTGAGTTCTTGCCTTTTACCACCCCACTTAGGTTGTCTCCTCCTAGACATTGCAGACACGCAGGCTGCCCTGCATGGAGGCAGAGGTCTGCAAGGGACATAATGAGTAATCCGAGGGTTTTTTTTTTTTTCAGCCTGACAGCCAGCCTCCAGAGCTCATCGCCCACGCTGGGCTGCAAGTGTCGTTAGGAGGCACTAGAAAGCAGAGACCAGAGAGCCGCCCTTACTGCCAACCAACCTGGTGCCTATAAGACCCCCAAACAGAAGTTCTAGCCTTACAAAGATCTGGCGATCTTCTATCGGTCTGTGGGCACTGGCAATGGCCTAGGAGTGGCATAGTCATTGGCTGAAGAAAAGGCCGTTAGCCCGGAATGGTGCCCCACGCCTTTAACCCCAGCACTCTGGAGGCAGAGGTAGGCGGATCGCTGTGAGTTCGAGGCCAGGCTGGTCGACAAAGCGAGTCTAGGACAGCCAAGGCTACACAGAGAAACCTTGTCTCGAAAAACAAAACAAACAAAAAAAAAGGCCGTTAAGCTTTTCCTCTTGTTCTATATTCGCGCTGTCAGAACAGCTGGCAATGACTCCTCCTCTGGGTGCTGCTCAGAGAGTCTGATTTTATAGATTGCTGAGCTCCAGCAAAAGATACCCAGGCTAAGAGTCTGGGGGACAGATGATGGCAGCATCACATACCAGTTTTGAGTTTATGGGGTTCTGAGACCTCCAATGTGTCTTCCATTCTCCATCAAACCTTTTATGTAGTCTGAGACTCATTTTCACCGTCTGAGATTCTGTCTGTTGTCCCAGTTAGGGGACCCGAAATTATTATTTCTTCTTCTTCTTCTTCTTCTTCTTCTTCTTCTTCTTCTTCTTCTTCTTCTTCTTCTTCTTCTTCTCCTTCTCCTTCTTCTCCTCTTCCTCCTCCTCCTCTTCCTCCTTTTCTTCTCTTTCCTTCTTCTCTTTCTTCCTCCTCCTCCTCCTTTTCTTCTTTTCTTCTAGACAGGGTTTCTCTGTGTAACAGCTCTGGCTGTCCTGGACTCACTTTGTAGACCAGGCTGGCCTCAAACTCACAGAGACCTACCTGCCTCTGTCTCCCAAAGTGCTAGGATTATAGGAGTGTGTCACAGTGCCCAGCCCGAAATTTATTTGAACAAAAACACAAACAAATAAACAAACAAACTTTCTAAGATAAAGTCAAGCTCATGAAGTGAACACAGCTGAGTTGGAAAATGGATGGCACTTAAACTCACACAGTACAATGGTGTCTTAAAATTCCCTAAATGCCAGCTGTGTGGACTCCTTGGCCTCACTAATTCTGCCACAACTTTTCTATGCAGCCGAGCTCTTCTGCCATCAAACCAACAACATGGTTGGGAAGGACCCTAAGTCACTGTTCTACTGCTGTGAAGAGACAGCGTGGCAAAGGCAACTTTTTTTTTTTTTTTTTTTTTTTTTTTTTTTTGGTTTTTCAAGACAGGGTTTCTCTGTGTAGCCTTGGCTGTCCTGGACTTGCTTTGTAGACCAGGCTGGCCTCAAACTCACAGTGATCCACCTGTCTCTGCCTCTCGAGTGCTGAGATTAAAGGCGTGCGCCACCACCACCCGGCTGACAAAGGCAACTCTTATAAAAGAAAACATTTAATCGGAGGCTTGCTTACACTTTGAGGGGCTTAGTCCACAGTCAGCCTGCTGGGAAGCTAGATTAGTAGCTGAGGGATTATGTGCTGATCTGTAGGCAGCAGGCAGAGAGGAGACTGGGCCTGTGTGGGCTTTTGAAACCTCAAAGCCCACCCCGCAGTGAAACACCTCAAGCAAGGCACTATCTACTCCAAACAAGGCCACCCCTCCTAATCCTTCCAAAACAGTTCCACTATCTGCGACCAAGCATTCAAATATATGAGCCTATCGGGGCCATTATTATTCAAACCACCACAGAAGCCGGATGTGTCTGCCAGGTACTGTCCTCCAGAGTACTGATGAATCCCTGCTACATTCAACTGCAGAACCCTCTAAAGTTCTTAGTAGCATCACTAAAATTACATAGAACCGGCAGCTGAGTAGTAAAGGCGGAAAGTTAATGGCTGCTGGCTCAGTGACCAAAGAACTCTGCCATGGACCGTGTCTCTTTTCCTATTGAGTTGCTATGGGAAAAACACTGGAGGGTTAAGGGCTTCTACAGAAAAGAGGTTTATTTGGCTCACATTCAAGGAGACACAAGAGCATGACAGAGCACCTGCTTGGCTTTGGTGAGGGTCCCTTGACAGCACCACAGCAACAGAAGCTCATGCAGAAGAGATGACATGTACAAAACAGTACGAGGTGCTCTCCTATTTTGGGGAGAACTAACTACACCGTGGTATTAGCATCGGTTCCTTCTGAGGTTGGTGCCCTGAGTGATCCAGTCACCTCATAGTAGACCCTACCCCTTAAAAGTCACTCAGGGTACTCCCAACGTAAAAGCTGATTTTGATTAAAAAGTGCTGATCCCTCAAATGGGCCAGACAGGTAGCCCATGATGAGATAATACTCCAACTGTGAGTAATAACCCTGTGACAGAAACCAAGGCTGCTCCTCAAGCAGGAACAGTCATCTCATAGGAACCACATTGTCCCCTCAAATGATCAGGACTTCTCCAGAGCCATCTTTTTTTTTTTTTTTTTTTTTAAGTATTGATTCTTTGTGAGGTTCACATCATGCACGCCAGTCCCAATCATCTCCCCGTCCCCTCATATCTGCCCTCAGCCCTCGCAACCTCCCCCACAAACAAACAAACAAAGCCTGTCTTGTTGTGGAAGCTGTAGTGTGCTGCAGTGTTGTCACACAGCATACTCTTTTGTCCACACGTTTTTCTCTTGCCAATGTTCAGTGCAATGAGTCATTGTTCTGGTTCAAGGTCTCTGGCTTCTGCTGCACCATCAACACTGGGTCTTCATCGGGACTCCTCTCCGTTATCTTGTTGCCCTGTGTCATGGAGATCCCGCAGCTTTGGATCTGCAGGACTGGTCCTTATACGTGCTCTGGCAGTTCATAGATGAGGTAGATTTGGGGTGGGCCAACTCGATGCCCTGGTAGTTGAGTTGGTCAGCCTGCCAACTCTACCATATCCACACCAGTAGGGCCAGCTCTCCAGCACGGCCCTGGCTAGCTCACCCAACACTGCAGGACAGCAGTGGGCAGGCTCAGCTCTCCTGTTCTCAGGCGGGCTCAGTTGTACCCATGCCACCAGAACCAGGTCTACTGTGCTACCCAGTTCAGGGTGTGTGTGGGGTGAAGCCAGCTTGCCCCACTCTCAGGACCTGGGACCAACTCTTCAGACTGCTTCAGGTGGGAGTAGTGGTGGAGGGCATCAACTCTTGCCTCATCACAGCAGATGAGAGGTAGGGCCAGCAATCCTGTGCTCATGCCCTTGGCCTTGGACACTCCTGTGCCCCTGCCACAAGGCCAGCTCTACTGTGCTGCCCAGGCAAGATGCAGGGCCTGCTCTCCCAGATGCTATAGCTAGTGAAGGGCAGGGACAGCTCTCCCACTCTCTTGGTAAGCTATTTTCTTAATTACTGATTGCTGGGGGAGGGCTCAACCCGCCACCCCTAGGCTGGTGGTCCTTGGTTCCATTAGAAAGTAGGCCGAATAAGCCATGAGAGCAAGCCAGTAAGCAGTGCCCATCTGTGGCTTCTGCATTGGCTTCCGCCTCCAAGCTCTGAACCTGTTTGAGTTCCTGTCCTTAGTTCCCTCAGTGCTAGACCACAAAGTGGAAGTGCAAGCCAAATAAACTTTCTTCTACATCTTGCTTTTGGTCATGGTGTTTCATCATAGTACACTAATCCTAACTAAGACATTGCTCAAAAGTTCAGGTCCAGGTGCTGGAGAAATGGCTCAGAGGTTAAGAACACTGACTACTTACTAAGAGGTTCTGAGTTCAAGTCCCAATTCCACCTGGTGGCTCACAAGCATCTATAATGAGATCTGGCGCCCTCGTCTGGCCTGTAGGTGTATATGCAGGCAGAGCACTGTATCTTAAAAAAAAAAAAGTTTAAGTCCAAAAACTCTGCTGTGTAAGTTCCGTGTAGTTACATACCTCCAAGATATAAATGGTGAAGCAGGCACAAGACAGACATTTCCACACCAGACAGGAAGAATGCATTGTCTCAAGGACAACTCCAAGTGCATCAGGGCAACTGCTAAATCCTCTGGCTGTGGCACCATGTATACCCCATTCCCTCACAGTATGGCTAGTTCCAGTCCCTGTGGGGCCGTGGCTGGCATCACACACTGCCATCGGCCCCACCTTTCTGGGACCTTAGCTGCCCCTTCACTTGCCATCTCAGTCTATCTGTCCTCATGGCAAACTCCTCCCTGGTCCTCTTCATGGCTACTTCTTCTTCCTCTCTTCCTGTTTCTTTTTTTTTTTTCTTTTTTTTTTTTTTTTTCCACTTCACCTCTGGCTTGACAGCTTCCTGACTCACCATCTGCTGCTCCCGGATAGCCTCCACCACCCTTCCTTTCTTTTTCTTTTCTTTCTTTTTTCCCCCCCAGACAGGGTTTCTCTAAGTAGCCTTGACTGTCCTAGACTCTCTTTGTAGACCAGGCTGGCCTCGAACTCACAGCGATCCACCTGCCTCTGCCTCCCGAGTGCTGGGATTAAAGGCATGCGCCACCCTTTCTTGATCTCTTCTTGCACGCTCTGTCTTCCACACGGCAGTTAGCCATTTGTCCTGAGTTCCTTTGGGACCTGAGATCTGGAAAGAAGGAGAGTGGCAAAGAACCATGCTGCTTTGGGCTAAGGGAGCACAGAGCAGAGCCCCATGGCAGCAGGCAGCTGCATGTTGGGGAGTGCTGTTGAGCCTCAGTCACCACAGCCCCGATGTCCAGCACTTGCTGCCTTTTAGCCGAGCTCAGCTCTGCTCTTTCCCTGCCCAGACTTAGAGTTTCTCCCATGCAAATCTTTCCAAAGTCTCCTTGCCTTTCAGTCTAGGAGAAGCCAATTAAAAACAACCACATGGGTCGGCGTGGTGGCTCACACCTTTAATCCCAGCACTCGGGAGGCAGAGTCAGGTGGATCTCTGTGAGTTCAGCCTGGTCTACAAGTTGAGTTCAAGAAAGCCAAGGTTACACAGAGAATCTCTGCCTCGAAAAAACCAAAACCAAAGCCAAAAACCAAACAAACAAAACGAAGGAACTGAAAAACCCAACCACACCAAGTGCTTGAATGCTCTGCTCTTCAGAACCACCGTGGCAGCGTTAGCCATTTCACTCAGCCTTCCACAGATCGCAGGGCACAGCCTCAACACAGCACAGAGGAGGGACAAGAGCAGGTCCATTCACCCTCCTAGAGAACATCGCCTGCCCTCCCTCCCTCCCTCCTTTGATCCCTCACTTCTTTTCTTCCCTCCCTCTCCCCTACCTTCCCTCTGCGTAAGGTTTCGTTTAAAGAGTAAAGTTGGGCAAAGATATTTATTGTAAAGTTGGCACATTTTTACTTAAGGAATTTCACTTGTTATTCCTTCCCTGTCCCCCGTGATCATTTTTCCTACTCAAAGCTCAGTGACTCTCTTTTTGAGAGAATTAATGCTTGCTTAATTCAGCTGTGCTACCCACCTTACTGCAATTCTTTGATTGTTTTATTCGAGATAGGGTCTCACTATGCAGCCTTGGTTGGCCTAGAACTCACTGTTGTAGACTGGGCTGATCTTGAATGCCCAAAGGTCGGCCTGACTCTGCCACCAAGTGCTGGAATTAAAGACATGCACCACATCCGGTTTAATTTTCATTTTTCTCTGCGTGAATTAAGGACACACCACCTCCGCATTCTCTGAGATCTTTGGCATCCAATTTCTTGAAATAATTTATTTAAAAAATATTTATTTTGGTGAAGCATAATGGTGTACACTTTTTTTTTTGAGACATGGTTTTTCTGTGTACCCCTGGCTGTCTTGGAACTTGCTCTGTAGACAAAGCTGGCCTCAAACTCAGAGATCTGCTTGCCTCTGCCTCACGAATGCTTGGATTAAAAGTGTGCACCACTGCCCAATAGGTGAGCAATTTTTAAAAAATTTTTTCCACATATCATTTTTTTCTTTTTTATTATTAATTTATTCAAATTAGGTAAGTAATTTTTTAATCTCAGCACTCGAGAGGTAGAGGCAGGTAGCTCTCTGGGAGTTTCAAGCCAGTCAGGACTACGTGTTTTTTAATCTAAAAAAAAAAAAAAATTAAAATTATGTGTATGTGTATGAACACGTTGAGTGCAGGTGATGAGACCGCACAACCTGAGTGTTGGGAACTGAATATGGGTCCTCAGGAATAGTTTAGTGCCCTCTATAAATGATTTATGATGTAACAGGTAACCAGGTAAAACGGAAGATGTGGACTAAACAGATTCGATGTCGATTTTTTTGGTTTGGTTTGGTTTGGCTTTTCGAGACTGGGTTTCTCTGTGTAGCCTTGACTGTCATGGACTCGCTTTGTAGACCAGGTTGGCCTCGAACTCACAAAGATCTGTCTGCCTCTGCCTCCCAAGTGCTGGGATTAAGGGCTCGGTGTCGATCTTCGATGTTTTTCCCTCCTGGTCTTCTCTGTGGGAAAGCCTGTTCTGAGCCTAGAAAAAGAAAGGCCTGTGGAAAAGGGTGTGGTCAGCGGGGGTGGGGGTAGGGGTGGGTGCTCCACCCGCCGCCCCGCCCTTCCCCGCCCCTCCCGTAGGAACTAGCAGACGGACGCACAGCTGTGACGTAGCCTTGAGGCCGTGACTATTAGACTAGGCGGGGTAATACGGAGTAGGGCGGGGCCGGCGAGGGTGACGTAATGCCGGTGGGCAGAGGTGGGAAGTGGCCTGCGCTGACGATTTGCGCACTCGGTCTGTGCAGCCGTGCGGCGCTCCGGGGGGCCGGCGCGCAGCTGTGACGTAGTCTTGTGGGCGGTCCCTGATGCTGCGGCGCCCGCTGGTCGGGCTGGCAGTGGCCGCGCTGGGTCGCGTCCCCGCGGACGGTGAGTGCGCTGTGCTGCTGGCGGCTGGTTGTCTCAGGAGAGGGACTTGCGGCAGAATGTTTCCCATGCGTCTCCAGTGACCCTGTTCTTGTGGGGACGCCGGGTGAACGTGTTTTCCGAGTCCCCAGAACGACAAGGGATGGACACGCGACACCCCCTCCGCCCGCAGACGCGCGCAGCCTGAGGTTGCGCGCTCTTTCTCGACTCCCTGCCCACCCAGCGTCCTGGGAGGCTCAAGCACCAGACCTTACTTCTCAGCCATTGCCAGTGCTGGACTTCGGTGTCTGCAGGTGCAGGCCTTCCCGACGCCTGGGTGTGGCTATTGGGATTCGGCCTGTCCTGAGTTGGGGTTTCTAAAGCCGCGTTTTGGCTTGATAGTCTCAGACATTTGAGCCCACGTGGAAGTGGGCGGGGTTTCTTTAGGTGGTGGCTGGAGGCGGGGCAGGTGACTTTAACTACGCGGTATCAGAGGAGAGAGGAAGAAAGCAAATAAATGATTGCTCAGCCTTGGTAGGGTCCAAGGAGAGGAGGAAGAAGGCCGTTTGCTTCTGTGGGCGCTTTGGCCACTGAGGAGCACAATTTCTTACTATTTTAGTTCCTGTCTACCCACTTTACACCTGTCCTCACATATGAGGCTTTTAAACGAGTGGATGCTACATTAGCCACTGCTGGGGTTTGCCTGCCCTTCCTTGGTGCAGCGCTGGATCTTTGAGAGGAGGGGGTACGGGGGAGACCAGTAGTTTTCTAGTCCATCCACACTTAAACTTTCTCGTCTGTCTTAATCCATCTATTTTGAGGTAATTTGAAGAAGAGGCAGACAGAGGTGTGGGAGGAGAGAGCTCAGGCAACAAAGAAGAAAAGGTAGACTGAGGGTGAGCTCTTGGAAGGCGGCTGTAGGAGGAAGGCTTCGTGTAGTAGCCCTCACTTCTGGTTGGGCCTCAGTCTCACCTGCCCTGCCCTGCCCTCGTTCTCCCCGACCCTGTATGTGCTGGTCCCCCATGTCCCCCGCCCTGTCCTGCTCTACCCATCCCCTGCCTACATCTACTGGGCCTTAGTTTGTCTCCCTTCTGCACGAGCAATCAGGTGACAAACTGCAGTGTCCTAGGTCTCTTCTTTTACTCTCATTGGGTTCTGAACCCTTTTTCTTGTATGTTCACTGTGCTTCGTGATTATGGGTTGACATCCAGGACCCTGTTCAAGATTCAGCTTGTTCTTTTTTGCCCTTGCTGGGAAGAGACACAAGCGGAGATGGGTAGTACCAGGAAGGTGCAGCAGCCTGTTCGTGGTTACTTCCTTGGGAGGCCATGGTATGTCCGTGTGGCTCAGGTAGAGGAATAAGAATGCAAACGCTTTGGCTGTTCTTGGTGCTGCTGCTGTTGGAAGAGGCTCCTAAACGCGGGGGGGGGGGGGGGGGGGGGGGGGGGGGGGGGGGGGGGGGGCTGTCTCAGGCCTGGGCTGGGTGGTTCGTTTCGTGTCTGCCTAGCGCTGTTTGTGTCTCAGTGGACTGGTAACTGTTCTCGTGCCTAGAAGGGCCTCCTCTTTAGTTGACAGGAGGGAGGTGCTGGTTTTGACAGATTGCCAGTCCTAGGAGCCTACAGTGTAGCTAGGAAGAGGCTGTACAGGAAGTTGTGTCCCAGGAGTGTTCCAGCAGAGCATGCTCCAGTGCTCCTATGGGAATTACTTGCATCTTGGCTTGTTTAACAGGGGCTTGGAGCTCTTTGTCAGGCAGTTGACGCTTGGGACTGGAAGAACTAAAGAGACCGGGACCCAAAGTTACTAAAGTTTCCCCAAAGGAAGTTGCTTCTAACAAGCACACACTCTGTAAACACTAGGGCAAAAACGAGATCTGTAATTTCTGACCTAAGCTGTACCCCTGTGGAGATGTAGTCTTGTCACCTGGCTACTGGCGAGAGCCCCTCCTTTGGTGGGCCTGGAGCTTTCCCAGGTTGGTACTTGTCTTGCCTGGACTGCACTGTGCTGTCTGCCACTGTACCACACAGCTAGCTAACCAGGGTCATCTGGTGTCTGTGTAGATCCTAGCAAGTATAGTGTCCGAGCTGTCAAAGATCCATGAGCTTTCTGTGCCGAGTGACACCTATTGGGACTCTTAAGAACCAAGGTGCCAATAGGATGGAGCTGGTGTCCTGTGTCTTCCTGTCTCCTGAGGTTCAGCCTCAGGAGGACAGAAGTCACACACTGGCTTCTGAAAGTCAGCTTGCAAGGTTAGGCGGCTCAGCAGGGGTGCGGTCGTGAGTGCAGAGCTGGGTAGGACTCCGCTGTCTGGCGTGTGCCTGCATGCGCATGCCTGTGTCCTTCCTCCGTCTGCCTGGTCACGGCCTACATGGTGTAGGGTTAGGGTCAAGCGAGGGCTACAACCATCCCAGAAATGAGGATTTGAGGCTGGATTCTAGGTGAAACTAGCACATGATTACCTAGAGTTAGAAGCAGGGTATAGAGTCAGGGATAGGTACAGGCTGCTGAATACCCAGCGGGATGGCAGATCGTCTGTTCCAACCGTGCGTGTCCTCTTACTGGCTCTCCTACCTGGGATCCTTTTCTCAGAAGCTTTCTTCGCTCATGCACCTTGGCACATCTCTCTTAGCTTTGATTCTTCTCTCTTGTCATGATACGTGTTCTCTGAGGCTCAGATCCTGTGTTCTCAGTCTCTGGGGTACACCTATGCAGCAACTCTATGGAGCCCCACAGCAAACACTGCCTTCAGTTCCTTTTAAGTTCAAGGCAACCAACAGCTCCAGAAATGGGCTGTTAGGAAAGTGCAGATATAGAACCTACATTACTTTGGCAGCTGCAGGTCACAACCTGTGGCCATCACTGGAAATTTGGGGCAGTGTGGCAGCCTGAGGTGGTGGTTTGCAGTGCACACTCTAAAGCCAGGCTGTGGTGGAAGCAGTAGGGCTCGGTGACTAGGAAAAGGATACCTATGAAAAGGTGGTCATGAGCTTGGGCAGTGGTGACGCACGCCTTTAATCCCAGTGCTTGGGAGGCAGAGGCAGGTGGATCGCTGTGAGTTCGAGGCCAGCCTTGTCTACAAATCGAGGCCAGGATAGCCAAGGCTAACACAGAGAAACCCTGTCCCCCCCCCCCCAAAAAAAAGAAAGAAAAGAAAAGAAAAGGTGCTCATGAGTTGTGTGTTAGGAGAAACCTGGAGCCCAGAAAGGAAATAGCATGTGGTGGTCAGTGTGATTGGGCTGATACGCGTGTTGGGGAGAGCCGGAAAGGGGCAGAGTTTTACTGATAGGCAGCCTGGTGATACTGGCTGCTTTCCTTTTCTGTGTCTTTGATAAGCGGTCCTATATATTTCTCAGGGACATATGCATGTGCCTGCGTGCGTGCGTGCGTGCGTGCGTGCGTGCATGCGTGTGTGTGTGTGTGTGTGTGTGTGTGTGTGTGTGTGTGTGTGTGTTTTCAATGTGCATGTGTGATGTGCATACACATGTACCATACATGCCGTGCTTGTGTGCCTGTGGGTGATAGAATACCAGCAACACTTGCTTTGTAAGATTACCTCATGGCCTACATTGGGGATTAAGAACACAAGACCTTTTTAAGCTGATGCTCTTCCTGCAGCCTGTGTCTTTTAGACCAAAAGCTATGTGGGCCTCACCTTTACAGATCAAAGGAGCTTCAGTTGTCAGTCAGCCTCCTCACCCGCAGTTCCCAGATACCCTCCCTGGTCTCCCTCTGCCAAGATCTCAGAAGAGAGCAGCAGCTCAGGCCTTTCAGCCCCTGTGTCGGCTCTTCCCCATCTCCCAGTGCACTCAGACACTGCCCTGGTTATTTGGACAGGTGCAGGTCTCAGAAACAAGACAAGTAACTGCATTTTCCTTCTTGCACAGTGGGAGGACAGGGCCGATTTCACAGTGTAGGCTGGGCTGGGTGCCCCAGGGATTTATTGCTCAGAAGGGCGGGGTATGGGCTTGGCAGAGATTAGTCCCCCAGACCTCAGTGCAGAGCAGCCATCGACTCTTCTCAGCTAACCACGGAGGCTGCAACACATCAAGTAGGTGGGTGCCATCCTTGGGGCCTTCATAGATAGGGTTCTTCCTGTGTAAGTGACCCACTCAGAGGCCTCGCTGGTGGAGGAGGAGGGCTGACAGTGAGGTGGGGCTGTGTGTGCTCGGGACAAACTTGGGAGCAGGTTGCAGTCAGATGGTCCTAGAGCGATGCCAGCAGAGCTTCAGGGAAGGATGCTCAGGTCCCAGGTAGAAGGATGGAGAAGGCTTCTGTGCTTTCATACCTACCGCAGCAGCTGCCCCTCCATGGCAGCCCTACCTGTGGCAGATGCTGAACCCTGAGCTGCATTCACTTTCTCTTTGCGAGCCTAGCAGGTGCTATTCCAACTCTTGGTAGCTTGTCCTTCCTGGACAAGTGGGACGTTTCCCAAACAAGCTTCCGTTAAACAGATTTGAGGATGCCATGTTTGTAGGGACAGGGACATTCCTATTTCAGACTTGGAACCCACAGTGGGCAATGCCATTTAAGGGAGCCAAAGCCCAGGCAGCAGTGTGAGGTCAGACTCTGGAGGGCAGCCTGTATGGGGTGGGGCCAGTGAGTTCTGCATTGTCTGGTTCTGGGTCACTTGGTCTGTGGACATCCTGTTGGGTGTGGCTGAGGCTGGCTGTTGGAATCCTGTTGGCCTTCCTGCCTGCATTTACCATCTTGCCAATTGACTGCTGTCGTGAGGTGGGTTGACATTCTATGCACGTTGCCCTTGGGAGGCCCTCACGCTGCTGCCTCCTATTCAACAGAATGCCAGGGCACTGTCTGATGCCTCTCCTCCCATAGGCATGGCAGGACCTAGGCCAGTGGTGCTGAGCGGGCCGTCAGGGGCAGGGAAGAGCACCCTGCTCAAGAAGTTGTTCCAGGAACATGGCAGCATCTTTGGCTTCAGCGTGTCCCGTGAGTGCCTCAGGACCCTGAAGGTCAAGGAGTGTGGAGGCTGTGCCAGCATGAGACTACTCCTAGAGCCCCCAGATGACACCCAGCCTAGGAGATGCTCTCCTCACCCTCATCCCCATTACCCTCTCCCGTCCCAGACCCTCCATCCAGAGTGAGCATCTTGGCCCCAGTGACCTCTTGAGATCTGCTATGGGCTGCCCACTGGCTGTGAGCACCAACTGCTGCTATACAACCAGGGGACTGAGCAGGCCTGCAAGGGAAGACCCTGAGGAGGGTGGAAGGACTGTACATTTTTAACTGTGGGATAGTTTGTTTTTTCCTTAGATACTACAAGGAACCCACGACCTGGAGAGGAAAATGGCAAAGGTGAGCTGGCCTGCTAATCTGAAGGTCTTAGGCATCAGCTCGGTCGTGTGTGTGTGTGTGTGTGTGTGTGTGTGTGTGTGTGTGTGTGTGTAGGTAGCAGGGGTGCTGGTGAGGGAGATGTAAGGGGGAGTGTTTGCTCTGTGTCTTGTCTGTAACAGAGCCCAGTCCCCACCAGAAGAGTATCTCTTGCCTGTGGGTTAGTGGCTTGATTAGAGTCACATCATAATGAAGGCTGAACCTTCTGCCTGCCTGGTGTATGGCAGGGATGTCCCCTTTCCTGTGGAACCTGGCTATTTCCAATTCCCCAGTGAGGACAGTGGGGCAGTGGTATCTGTTCCCGCCCGGATCTGGCCATAGAAATCCTGTGTAAGATGGAGGGGGACTGGGTTTTGGGCACCCTCTGGAAAGCCCTCTTCTTCTCCAGATTACTACTTTGTGACCAGGGAGATGATGCAGCGTGATATTGCAGCAGGGGACTTCATTGAACATGCTGAGTTCTCGGGGAACCTGTACGGGACAAGGTGGGCTGAGTTTGTTTTGGGCCTGGGGCCATGGACCAGGGTAACCCCTGAATTGTGGCAGAAGGAAGCTCTCCATCCTGTTTCCTCTGACTACACAGTACCATCCCATTCTCCCACGCAGGACTAGGATGGCTGGCTTTCCTCCAGTCTCTGAGTTTAGCAGATAGGCTCCAGGGAGTAGGCAGGCCCAGTCATGCCCGAGGTTCATCTGTCTTGAAGCCATCCAGTGGGGGAAGGAGCTACATGACACCTCACGTAGGAGAGGTAGGCAGCGACAGGCAGCTGAGGTCTGACCAAAAGCCCGCACCCTTTTGGCTTTTGCCTGCAGGACAGGTACAAAGGGCTGAGGATATGCTTGGATGTTCTGTGAAGTACAGAGGGTGCTGGGTTCACACGAACCCCTGCACTACCGAGACAAGGCCCAGGATGAGCTTGGGGAGGAAAGAGCTGAGTTTCTCTGCAGCTCTTGGAAGCCTTAAGAGGCTGCTAAGGTTTAGTAGCCATTGCCTGTATTTCTGAGCATGGCCAGCAGGCAACGACTCATGTGGGCCTAAGGGCCAGGTCTTCCCTTGGATTCCACTGAACATCTGCTCACGCCCTTCCCTGTTCCCAGCAAGGCGGCTGTTCGGGCTGTGCAGGCCATGAACCGCATCTGCGTGCTAGATGTCGACCTGCAAGGTGTGCGCAACATCAAGAAGACTGATCTGCGTCCCATCTACATCTCTGTGCAGCCTCCCTCGCTGGACGTGCTGGTGGGTACCTGGTGTGGGAGACTCGCAGGGCAGGCCCCGAGACCTGGAGAATACTGACTTGACAAGGACCTGCATTTCAGGAGCAGCGGCTGCGACTGCGCAACACTGAGACTGAAGAGAGTTTGGCAAAGCGGCTGGCAGCTGCACGGGCTGACATGGAGAGCAGTGAGTGTAGTCGGACCAGTTACACTTGAGCAGACAGGGAGGACCAAGGGCAAAGATGGAGGAGTCCAGACCTCTGTCTGCAGAGCCTTTGAGGGGTCACACTTCTCTTACTGACTTGGGAGTGTTGTAGGCATCTTTTCGCAGCTGTGCTCTTGCTTCTGGGTCTGAGCTTGGCCCACATTCAGACACTGTCATTGAGACCTTTTGCTGTTTCCTGTGTGCATGTGGCACCCATCACAGGCAGTGGCAGTTCTGAGAGGCCTGCGGAGGGGCCAGTGGTCCACACTCTAGGACTCAGGACATGATGGGATCAAGCCCCAGCTGCGGGTCTCTAGAGGAGGGAAGAAAGAGTTCCATCCATCCCTGGCCATCCTTCCACAGCAGCAGCAAGAATAGCCATAGCCAAGACAGCAGTTGTTACAGTAGTGCAGGCCCAGAAGGGGCTAAATTCCCAGTGTTCCTGACTCTGTCTTGTACCGTTCCCAGGCAAGGAGCCTGGCTTGTTTGACCTGGTGATCATCAATGACAACCTGGACAAAGCCTATGCTACTCTGAAGCAGGCACTCTCTGAGGTGGGCCCCTTCCCATCTGCCCTGTGGGGGCAGTCCCCTGCACAAGCCCCACTGAGGCCACCGCTCACACTTGTACCGCACCTTAAGCAGCTGAGCCTCTGCCAGTTGCCAGACTGGTCAAGTACAGGCGCAAAGTCCAAAAGTCCTTGGGAGCTGGGGGAAGATAGGAGGCCTAGACCTCCTGGTTCCCTGCCTCTTTTGACTTTCTCTTTTCCTTCTTCCCCGGCAGGAAATCAAGAAAGCCCAAGGAACTGGCCATGCCTGAGGGCCTGCTTCACTCCGTGGAGTGATGCCTGTGCTCCACATCTGCCTGGATTATGAGGTGGAGGGCACCAAGGACTTGTAATAGGATTCTACTGTGGAGGAGAAGGAGCTGTACCTTGTCTGGCCACATGGTGGCTCTGCTCTCTGGCCCAGCTTGCTCAGGCTGAAGGACTCTGAAGTGTACCTATATCTATTCTCCCTGGCTGTTCCTTGTCCCTATCCCTGTCCCTCCTGCTGGAGCAGGACTGATACCCTAATAAACAACTATTGGTCTAGAGTATCACAGCCCTCCACACTGGGCTCCTGGCTCCTGGCTGCCCACTTCTACCTGGTCAGCCCAGATGAAGGCTACCAAGGGGGCTCTGCATAGATGTCCAGTAGCCCCTGTCCCCCCACACATTCAGGGTCCATGGGTCATCAGAGTGCTGCCTAGGGTTGATTGTGTTCACTTCTTCCTCAGAGCCTGGGACAACCAGCAAGGGCTGGAATGGGCTCAACCCTGGAGAACTTGGTGCTGCTGCCTCTAGCTGTTTCTGAGTCACTTGGGGACACAGAAGGACAAGTTCGGCCACAGGGGAAGAGTTACTTGGAACCTGTGTGTGTTGTGTGTTCTTGTCTTTGTGTATAGTCAGCCAAGCCCCCAGGAAGGACAAGTGAACCCTGTCTGGGCTAGCAGATAGGCAGAGCCCTGGGGCTTTTGTAGAGGCTCCAGATTCTGAGCTCCAGAGGTTGTAGGGGGCTGCAGCATTCCTGAGGGCGCTGTCCCTCCCCTCCTGCCCAAGATGAGACATTCTGGGTGTTTGAGTCCTGCTGTCTTCCCCTTTCCTCTGGGCTCTCTGCCCGGGCTGCCTGGCTCCGCCCAAGAGCAGTCCCAGCTGGGAGGGCAGTGGTTGTTGCCAGCTACCCCCACCCCGGTGGTCAGCACAGCTCTGCCTGTGCATCTCCAGGTGAGGCCACTCCTGGGGTAGGGCATGGGCAGATTAGGTGGATATAGGTGTGTAGAGGTACCCAGACGGAAGAAGCCAGGGAGACTGGGGAGTTCTGGGCTGCTTCCAAAAGTGCAGATGGTCCTCAAGAAGGGTGAGCCAGAACTGCTTGGACCTCAAGTGGAGGCTGGGGAGGAGAAGGCCAGGACCTGCCTGGGCCCCCAGCAGGCCTGTCTAGCTCCCCACTGCTCCACCCCCAGGGACAATCATGGATTCAGACCCTGGGGGGAACAATGGAGCCCTTGAGGGCCCCTCCTCCATCCCCCATTGTGCTTGGTGGCGAGAGGTGGCCCTAGCCCGGCAGTAGAACCAGCGTCCAGCCGGCAGGTGGAGGGGCTCAGCCAGAAGCTTGCATTTCCAGCCTGGAGAAGGTAGGGAGGGTAATGCCAGGACCCTGACTGGTCTGTACTTGGAGGGCTAGTGTGGAGTTTTCCAGGTTCCTGTGTCCTGGCCTCTTTGGCTCTGTGGGGGTTTTCACAAAGGAGTGCTGCGGTAGAAGTCTCCCTGAAGCTCCGGCTGGACTCTTGGCTTGCCATATTAAGGGATTTAGGGTGTCTGTTAGGTTGGATCCAGCGGCTTCGTGACTCCTTTTGGGTAACTAGAGCGTGGAGGGTGGAGAGACTTGGGGACTAACTGGTAAGCTAGGGTGCATTCAGTACTTCCCTCAGGCTGTTGTAAGATGGGCCAGTCCACTCCAGGCAGTTGTACTTTGTCTCAGGGTTTAATATGGGCACCAGGCCCAGTCTACTCAACTCTAAACAAACTTCTTAGTTATCCACTTGCCTGCTGCCAAGCAGACCCTCTGAGCAGCGGGACGTGCACAGCTGCTGATGGGTTAGTGTGGCCTGTAGCTGGTGCAGCAGCCCTCAGGATGCCACAGCAGTTCCTCCTAAGTACTTCCCACCTAGCTGCTTTGTCCAGGGATCTGCAGAGAGGGAGATGTGAGGATGGGTAGCCAAAAGGGGAGGTCCCAAGTCCAAGGATGGGGAGTGGGAGAAAAGACCTGTTTAAGAGGGCCTGCTGCCTGCTGGCTGGAGTTGCTGTTGTAATGGGACGGGCAGAGGAGCCTGGCTTAGCTATGGAGGGGCTGGCGGACGTGACAGGAGGACTGAGGAAAGCCAAGGATCAGGTTGAGTGTAGGGAATTGGGCTCCCTAAGCAATCCCAAAGGAAGACATGGAGAGTCATGTGGTACCTATCCAGGCCAGCAACTCTGTTTCTGGAATGTGGTTTAGTGGAAGTCTGCTTAACCTATAGTTGTCCAAGCTCAAGGTTCTGACTTTCATATCAGGTGCAAGCTGGCCCACAAGCCCTGATTTCTGGTCCCGACAGCCTGATTTCATCCAGGTAGTTAGTTCTGCCTGTTTGACTTTCCAGGAGAGTGAGTGACGTGCATGCAGGTGAGGCACCACAGGTTATGGAGGGGGGGGTGGGTAGTTTGTACTGGGTACCCAGGGCTTAAGACCTGGCATGTCAAATCCGAATGCTTGTTGGCCATAGACAACTATTGCCACACCCTTCACCTGTATATCCTGTTAGCCCTGGGGGACAATGGAGGACCCTCCGGTCTCCCCCTAATACACAAACACCCCAAACTAAGTTGCTGGCCATGTGTTTACTGGCATACTAGGCCACATGTCCACTACCATGCTACCTACTTCAGGGCTCTGGTCAGTTCAGGGTCGGGCTAAATATGTGAGGATGGGTTACTATAGAGGCTACCTCTCTGATGCTTGGAGAGGATTTCCAAGGGAGGCAGGGGCTGAGTAAGCTATGTATTGTGTGGGGAGGGACCCCCTGGCTGAGCTGTAGTGCCACCCTCCTCGCCCCCCCCCCCACTGATTCTAATTCTGGACCACAATGTAGGAGTTGCTTTGGGGTTTCTTGAATGAAGAACCCCTTTGATTGACTGAATGCTGGAGATGGTGTCACACCTCTGTGGTGGAGTTGTGTATCTTCAGCATGTTTAAATTTACAACAGAATGGATAACAGTACAGAAAAATTCCCAGAGGATTTCATATCACAGGCCCCATTGGCATGAAACATATCACCATAATAAGCTCCAGTGCTGGCTCTGTGTTAGCTGAAGGCCACAGTCCAGGTGTTTTCTACATTCCCTTGGCCCCTCCTGATCCCAGGGTGCCTCTTTGAAGACAGTCTCCTTGTTTCAGCTGCCCATGGCTATTTGAATACCACCCAGGTATTTTTCTTTTAGGGTGCCCCTCTTGGAAATTGGCCTGTGTTTTTTCTTGCTTTGTTGGGGCTATGGGTTTCAGGAAGAATATTACGAGAGTGATGAGCCTGTGTTTATAGATGGCATCAGTAGGACTTACAGCCATGATGCGGAGGGCTCAGGTGTCACTGTAAAGGTCTTTGTCCCCATTTCATGCTGCCCTCTGATATGATGTTGCTACCCACATGTAGCCAATAGAGTTGGGTGTGAGCTCCCCTCTCCTGTGTGTACAGTCTCTGAGAGTGGTTGGTAGTTCCTCTGCACAGAGGCAGGGATGTTTCTCCAGTCCTCAGCCTGCTTATTCATGGACTCAGGTGCTATTATCTGGGTATCTATAACCAGCGCTGCAGGCTATAGCCCTACTTTCCTTATTCTACTGGTTAAACTGTTGTGGCATCAGTATGACCAATCCACACAACAGTGTTCATGCATGTGTAAGCACGTTCTTCTCTGAGCTTGTTCCACACTCCTGCCTTCCCTACCTAGTCATCTGATCAGCCACTAACCTGCCCCAGGGACTCCCAGTTTCTCTTTACTGGTGGGGGAAGAAGTTAGAATCCAGAGTCCAGGACCTAGATATATATGCTCTTTGATTATTTTGCGGCTGAGGCTTGAGAAAGGGTCTCAGTGCAGCCCGGGCTGGCATCAGACTCACCACGTAGCAGAGGATGATGTTGAAACTCTGATCCTCCTGCCTCTACCTCCCAGGTACTAACTTAGCGGCAGCATGAACATACCCATCTCAGAAATGCTTTTACTTAAGTGTTTCTGCAGTTCAGGCCTTTCAGAGGACACAGCCGGAGCGGATCTGTGCAGTCAGGGAAAGGCAGCCGGTGGGCTCCAGCATAGCAGGGAATGTGCTAGGAGCCAGCTGAGGAATGCGCAGGGCACTTGGTGCCGTGGCTAGGCGAGCAGTCACTGGAGGAGCTGCACATGCCTGAAAACCCCAGCATTTGGCAGGCAGAGGCAGGAGAGTGAAGAGTTCAAGGCCATCTTAACAAGCCAATACACAGTGTGAAGTCCACCCGTACTGCATGAAACCTTAAAGAAAAAAAAGTCACTGAAGGGACAGCAGAGGTAATCTAGTCTCTGTGCACTCTAAGGGCCCCGAGTGGGCATGAGCCAGGATTATAGGGAAGAGCGAAGTAGCTGGGACCTAGAGGGCCAGGGACTGCCTGGTCCCAAGTGGTGCAGGTGGCAAGTGTGGGTGGTTTTGGAGTTTGCACCTGGACCCAAGATGTTCAGGAGGCAGCAACTCAGATAAAGTAGTCCAAGTGGTAAAGAGGTCACTTTGGAGGAGAGATTGACATGTGAGTCTTGCCCTCTGTAGTTTGAGGTGTCTGCTGGTATGCCAGTGCCAAGGCTAGGCAAGAAAGAGTTACGGGGAAGTCTCCCTGTGCATGGCCTGAGCTCAGGGCCCTAGGTCTTCCAGGTCAGCTCTAAAGCCACAGCACTTCCTAGTGCCACTCTTGAAAGTGAACATGCTGTGACTGCATGCAGGCATTGAATGACGGGTCCTTCCAGGGCAAAGTCCTGTTGTCCATCCAGGGACAAAGTCAGCCCAGGGCTAATCTACAACGTCTGTTGTTGCCTGTGCACATCTTAACTCTGTGTTCGGTGCTAACCAGCCACTATGACAGGAGTAGGCATACCAGAGGAACGGCAAGCTGACAAGCAAGGCTTTGCCAGAGACCCAGCTGTTAAATACTACACACTACTAAGCAGGTCTACTCAGGAACTCCTGGTTCCAGACCCTCCTGGGTCCGCACTGGTAAGCCTTGGGCTCCTGTGATTGCGCCCTCAGGTGGGGGCTAAGACTGAAGCTGAGGTATGAGAGAGGACCCCACTGTATGTCCATGCCTGAGGCAGCGAAGTGGAAGGGGTGGGTCCCGAGGGTGTACCAGTCTGTGAGTGTGCATGTGTGGATATTTTTTATTCTTGCTGTGGGAGTGTGCATGGGTTCTTACGTGTCCATGTGTGATCACCTATGTGCTGCAGCTCATGCTTTATGCATGAACACTTGTGAGCACTTAGATATGTAAGTCTTGAGTCCTTTGTGTGTGGTGGAGTTTGTGAATACGTGTATATGAGTGTTAGTATATATGACTGTCTGTGCCCATGTGTATTTATGAATGTACACATCTGTGGGCATATTTGTGTCTGAGTGCATGTGCAGGCATGTGGTGTACAGTGTATATATGTGGATATGCATCTGCGTGCATATGCGGTAGCTTTGTATGTGCATATGAATGTTCACATATATAATACACACAGAGAGACACACACACTTGTATGTGCATGCATGTATGCACATGAGGGTGTGTGCCTCTGATTGCACACGTGGTCCCAAGAGGGGATACACAGATGTGAGGATGTGGGGGCATTTCCTCAGGAACCCCTGCTGTCCTGCTGGCTGCCCCCTCTTCCTGTCCTGAAGGGAGAGGCCCTAGTTACATAAAGAGAGCTGGAGGCACCACTCCTGATGTTGGTCCATACCTACTGCTGCTGCCTCCCTCCCAGGCCTTGTCACGGGGAGGGAGCCAGAAGTGTCAGTGTCGAATGCTTGGGGGACTTCTGCCCTACACCTTCCCAGGAGCAGGTACTAACTCTGTGGTAGCTGTGAGGAGGGACAGTGGGCGTGAGGGAACCACAGAACCCTTCTCTGACTGAGTTGGCCTGGATGTTGCCATCTCTTAGGCTCACAGGTGCCCAAGTGTGGCTGTGTATCAGCCTGCAGCCTCACCAGACATGGTCCTCCGTGGAGAAATCCTGGGACAGGCCAGGGGCTAGGACCTGGAGCTAGATGAACTCTGGATGGTCTGTGAGGGGCAGATGACGGGCTGAGCGCAGCAGGACTGGCCAAGGGTCACTTACGGAAGGGAGTCCCAGAGCTGTTGTTCAGGGTGTGAAAGGAGAAAGGCTGGAGCTGCTAGAGGATTGGGAGTTAAAGTATGGGGAGGACTGGGGGCCAAAAGTGTGCTAGCAGGATGGTGGTAAGCCCTAGGAGAGTGGCATCGGATTGGGGCTGACCCTGGCTGAGCCAGGCTGCCCCTGCCCTGCTTTCCCCACCCCCCCTGCTAATAAAGGCAGCACACAGGCTTTATGGCTCTAGGAGCCTGGGTTAGAGGTGAGCTTGCCTCTTGTTGGAGCTTTTTTGGCAAGTTTTGGGAGACAGAAAGAGCAGGCTTAGTGGGAGATGTTCTGTCCCCATCACCCAACACAGGGTGAGGATGCAGATGAGGGAGACCTTCTCTGTTAGCTAGTGGGCTCCAGGTCATCTGGGTAGACAATTGCTGGGCGAGCCTGAGGGCACCTCCACTCTGGGCTCAGCAGTTCCCAGTGGCCCCCTGATGACCACCTGCATGCATGCTTGTAGGTCCCACCTGCTCGCTCCCATGACCAACATGAGCTGGAGCTTCCTGACGCGGCTGCTGGAGGAGATTCACAATCATTCCACCTTCGTGGGAAAAGTTTGGCTCACTGTGCTAGTGGTCTTCCGTATTGTGCTTACAGCTGTGGGTGGCGAGTCCATCTATTCAGATGAGCAATCCAAGTTCACTTGCAACACGCGGCAGCCAGGCTGTGACAACGTCTGCTACGATGCCTTCGCGCCCCTGTCACATGTGCGCTTCTGGGTCTTCCAGATTGTGGTCATCTCCACACCTTCTGTCATGTACCTGGGCTATGCAGTTCACCGCCTGGCGCGCGCCTCCGAACAGGAGCGCAGACGTGCCCTCCGCCGTCGCCCTGGCCCTAGGCGCATGGCCCGGACGCAGCTGCCACCGCCGCCTCCTGGCTGGCCAGACACCACCGATCTGGGAGAGGCAGAGCCCATCCTGGCGCTGGAGGATGAGGAGGACGAGGAGCCGGGGGCGCCCGAGGGCCCGGGGGAAGACACGGAGGAGGAGCGCGTGGAGGATGTGGCTACCAAGGGGGGCGGAGGCGATGGCAAGACGGTGGTCACTCCTGGCCCAGCCGGGCAGCATGACGGGCGGCGGCGCATCCAAAGGGAAGGCCTGATGCGCGTGTACGTGGCCCAACTGGTGGTTAGGGCGGCCTTCGAAGTGGCCTTTCTGGTGGGTCAGTACCTGCTGTATGGCTTCGAGGTGCCGCCCTTCTTTGCCTGCAGCCGCCAGCCTTGCCCACACGTGGTGGACTGCTTCGTGTCGCGACCAACTGAGAAAACGGTCTTCCTGCTGGTCATGTATGTGGTTAGCTGCCTATGCCTGTTGCTCAACCTCTGTGAGATGGCGCACCTGGGTCTCGGCAGTGCGCAGGATGCTGTGCGCGGCCGTCGGGGAGCCTCCTCGCCGGGTCCTGGACCCTCGTCGCGCCCGCCGCCTTGTGCTTTCCCGGCCGCGGCCGCCGGCCTGGCTTGCCCTCCCGACTACAGCCTGGTGGTGCGTGCGGCTGAGCGCGCTCGAGCGCACGATCAGAATTTGGCTAACCTAGCCCTGCAGGCACTGCGCGATGGGGCGGCGGTGGCAGCGGTGACCGCGGACCGGGACAGTCCGCCATGCCCAGGGCTCAATGCAGTCTCACGGGGGGCACCCAGGGCGGGCGGCCCAGCTTCCGGAACCGGCAGTGCCACATCGGGTGGTACCGTTGGAGAGCAGGGCCGACCGGGAGCTCAGGAACAGCTGGTTACTAAGCCCAGGGCTGGCTCTGAGAAGGGCAGTACAGGCAGCAGGGACGGCAAAGCCACAGTGTGGATCTGAGGGCACTGGGGAGAGCTCAGCGAGGGCCTGACATGAGGATTCAAAGGAAATCTTTCTGCCCTCAACCGGTGGCCCCTGGTAGACCAGGTTGGGGACGTTTAGAAGAAGAGGGAGCTGAAGACCCTTGAGAAGTGCCGGCTCAGAAACCTCCCTGCACGGTGGGAAAGGGAGTGGCCAAAGGGAATGGGCAGAGCTGTGTCTGCTTTGGTAAGCCCCTCCAGGCTATGCTAAGTAGGGATCACCCCTCTGCTAGGCTTGTCAACCCTTCCTTCTAGGCTCTCCCGTAGCTTCCCCATAGGATGGGAGTGTCTGGCATGAACTTTTTGGAGACTGTACTTATCCTCTTTGCAGCAGCAGATAGATAGCTTTCCTCTGAAGTGCCCTCAGAACTTACAGAGGCAGAGAACTCCCAGGTCAGGGCCAAGAAGACAGGCCCTTGGCGCCCTGCTTGAGACCAGGAGGAGGTCTGGGCTAAGAACAACCTCCTCTCTGAGCTGAGATTGCCTGGAGTGTGGCCCCTTCCTAGGGGACATCCCGGAAGTTCTGTCTTGCTGCTTATACCCACTAGGCTGTGGTCCAGGGCTGTGGCTTTTGCCATGTTGGAAAATTAGAGCTCTGGGGAGCCTGCCCCCATCTTCTGTGTCCTTCTCCCTGTTTTAAAGCCAACTTCCAGAACAAATGAAGTAAAATAAAACTAACTTTTTGTTTACATCCAAGAGTGTACGTGTACTTATGTTCTGAGGCTACTTTGCACACTGCTCACTGTGCACCAGTGTGACTAACAATGTGTTGTGGGTCTGCATCTGAGCATTCGGGAATGTGCCCACTGCAGTTTATTAGGGGAGACAGCTTAACTGCCAGGAAACTGGGAGATGAGACCCCTCTTCAGAGACAGGCTGGGGAATCAAGCTGGAGACCAAACCCTGGAGGTCACCAGACCTATGATGGTGCCACTTGGTGCCAGGCAGCATGCCAGGGTCGGATGGTGGGGCTTGGTGAAGCGCACAGATGTCAGAAACAAAGAACAGTCAGGCACAAGGTCAGTCTGCAGCTCAGGGGACAGAGGCAGTCCATCTTGGCCTGGAGGTGTGAAGTGTTGCCAGAGATGGCAGTGATGACTTTGGAGAGATGGGGGAAGGCAGGGGTTAGGAAAACACAAGCCACTCCTAACCAGGAGCCATCTCAGTGCAGTCTCCAGGTGACCATCTGTCTCCTGTGAGGGCCAGGACAGCAGCACTCCCCATCCCTTCCTGGAGTTTCCTAAGCCAGGCTCCCCTCAGCCTCAGTCTAACCTCAGCTGTAGTCAAATATAGAGGGCTGAGTCCCTCTCCTGGAGCCCACATACCTAGTCTCAGGTCTCAAGGTGTCTTTATTCCCGCTGAGCCCCACCCTGAGTGAACCCAGCCTTCAGGTAAACCCCACCCTCTTGGGAACCTAGTCTTCAGCTGAGTCTTAGCCTCAGGTGTGCCTGACATCCAGGAGGGCCCGGTTTGAGGAAGCTCTGACTCAAGGCTAGGCTTCCACTCACCTCCTGTGACTCTTCCTCCCTAGGGGAAGCACAGAAGGCCGAGCTGGGAACCGAGCCTCAGGAAGGAGGGTAAATCCAAGCCATAGCAGTGCCTCCCCAGTGGGCTTCACAGGGGCCCAGCTGCTAGGTAGCATCTCTACTGAGAAAGCACCCCTGTTATAAGGCTTCGTGAGTCCGGGGCGGGGTTGAGCTGTTGGGGTGTCATCACAGAGTGGGGGCAGGGACTCCGTGCTGGGGGGAGGGGCTCGGAGTCAAGCATGCAGATGCTCTTACCCTCCCTTTATGTCTTCTAGTTTGTCCTTCTCCTGACTGGACAAGGCCTACCAGGCTTTCCTTGGTCTACTATTTCAAATGCCATTTATCTCACAGAAAAATGCTCCCAGACACACCCAGGCCATCGTTTTTTTAATCAGTTATCCTTCGCTGACACACTGGTAACTGAACAGAGTCTAACTGGGGAGGTGTCTGCAGCATGTACTGGTCATAGCAGGCTATTGGTCTGTCTTTAAAGATTCATCGGTTTTTAATGTTGGAGCCTTCAGGCTCTTCTCTACTTTTTAAACGAAGTGTCTGAACAATCATTGTAAATTATAGCATAACAGCTGGCCAAGTGTTTGGGGCCCAGGGTCTAGCCTAGTGAGAGAGAGAGAGCAAAGTGAGGCTGTTTCCTGCTTAGACGGAGGAGAACAAGAAGCCCCTGGGAAGAAAACTTTTTTTTTTTCTAGACAGGGTTTCTCTGTGTAGCCTTGACTGGCCTAGACTCCCTTTGTAGACCAGGCTGGCCTCGAACTCACAAAGATCAGCCTGCCTCTGCCTCCCAAGAGAAGAAAACTCTTTACAGACAGGTAGAGACCATTCCCCAGTGGGCTCCGCACAGAGGCCTCAAGCTTGTCTCACAAGGAGATTATTTGCAAAGTGTAGCAGGTTTTCCAGGATGTGTGGACAGTGAATGTAGAAGATGGATCCAGGAAAACAAACAAAAACCATAAAAAAAAAAAAAATTAAAAAAAAGAGAAACTAATTAAAAGCTGAAAATTTAGCTCAAAATCTCTCCTTCTTCACATGAATCTTGGTCTGGGCCTTGGGAGCACAGTGTGTCTGTAACTGTTCATTTCCTGTAAGTTTAGCTCAGAGCTGTGAGGTTTTCAAAGGCTCTGACCACCTGCCCTTGCTCTCACTTCCTTGCTCCCCCTTCCCTTGAAACTTCCTGGTGGGCTTTTCTTGAGCCTGCACTCTTCTACCTTATATCCCACCCAACACCCCCCACCCTGCCCATTCAATTCAGCTAAACAGAAGCCTTTAATTCAACACCTAGTTTGCATACAGGCCTGAGCTAACCAGACTCAAGTACTGGACATAAAAATGGTCGAGCCAAGTCCAGGTCAGCTGGTAACTCATTTTTGCATTTTTTTTCTTTGTAGGGAGTTGCTTCTCTACCTCAATAAAGCGTTACTTGTCCTTCTGATGTCCTTGAGGTTGTGTGTGTGTGTGTGTGTGTGTGTGTGTGTGTGTGTGTGTGTGTGATCAGTTTTGAGACAGTGAACCTGGGAATCACTAGCTCAGTGACTTAGGTGGCCCTGGAATTTCTGAGGCTCCAGCTACCAGAGTTAAGTCCACCTGAGCCAAGAAATAGGCTTTATGACATTCAAAGACTCCCCGTTAACACTAGCAGGCACATGGAGTTCCCATGGTGGAGAGACTGGAGGAAGCATGGCTTCTGTTTGGGGGAGCCCTCAATTTAGTCAGCTAGTAGAGAATATAGTACGCAGCAGGCAACCGGCTTCTGGGAGTTGTGTTACTTTGGAGACTCCTGGCTGCTCGCAGTTGCCTGCAAGCACACACAGCTCCACTTTGCAGGTGGGTTGGTTTGCTTGGCCTCCCAGTGTGATTACCCCATTAAGGGTACTTTGTGTATAGATTTGGGGTCTTCCACAGGCATGGGGGGCTATAGGTTGAGGACCAGAGTGTTGTAGGGCTAGCTGCCCCTGAGGCCCCTCTTCTTGGCTTGTAAATGCCATTTTAGCATATTTCCACTGCATCCTCTCTGTCGGGATTAGGGTCACCTCGCTTACCTTGGTGGATGAAACTTTTTGAGACAGTGCTTTACTTTGTAGCTCATGTTACCCTCAAACTCCTGAACCTCCTGCCTCCAGTCCCCTAGTGTGTACTACGATATCCAGTTCCTTAATAATTGCTTTTCAGGCCCTGTCTCCAAATGCAAGTACATTCTGAGTCCATAGAGTTTAGCATGTCAACATATCATTTGTCCCATATCAAGAGGTGCTTACCCAGCTGAAGGCTTCTGTGTCTATGGGAGGAAAGACCCTTGACAGCGATGATTTACTCAGATTCTGTTGTCCCACGGTCATAATCAGTGTGTCCCTGGATGTCCCCAGACTGTGCTGGCCAAGTCCCCAATACCATGCCATCCACAAGTTCTGACCTTTAAGACTCCTTGACTGTGACATCACCACAGTCTCATGTGTGACTTTCCCTGTTCACTCCCACATAGAGATGGTAGCAAGAAACTAAAGGAAGGGGTCTGTGCGAATCCAGGTTGGTGAAACAACGACTTCATTAGGGTTACTTCAGGGCCACGGGTAACTCCATAGGCAACTATACTGCCAGGAAGTCCCCTGGGCAATTTATGGACAGCTACAGGACCTGATAATCCCACGTGCAGTGTGGATGACTCACAAAAATTCTGTACCACTGGGGAGCCCCCCCTGGGTGACTCACAGGGAGCTACTCTGTTAAAGAGTCTCCTCCTTGAGCTCCCCAGGATCCTCCCATCTCCTGTATAACCTTGGGAAAGGGCCAGACCTAGTGAGGAGATCTTGAAAACCCTCTGAGCCCCAAGAGCCTCCACCCCCTGCTCCACTAAGCAGGCAACGTTAATGGCTTGATCTCATGAGGGTCCTGTGTACCCAGGGAGGTGATCACAGTTGCTTTGGTTCAAGATGGTATTGGCATATCCTACTGGGAGGAAACAGACAGACAGACAGACAGACAGACACACACACACACACACACACCTGAGCGTTGAGCCCCAGAAGATGTTCAGCTCTCTTTACTTTCCAGAGGCTGAGGCTATCCAATTACTAACCTGGCATTTATTGGTCACTTACCTTCATGCCTCAATTTCCCCTTCTGCCTGGCGTAAGCACAGGTCCCACTGGTCACTCCTGACCAATGCTTATCACTAGCTTCCCCTCTCCCGATTTTCTGATCCCTGGGCAGGCCTGTGTGGCCTGGCTGGAGGGCCCACCCTTATTCCACACTGTAGGGCAGCCATGCATGCCTTGTTGGCACAGGATCAATTGGGCTGCCTCTGTCTCATCCCCATCCGTTTCTACAGTCTTAGCCAACTGGCTGCCGCTCATGAAAGTTTATGGAGGGCCAGGGTGGAGAGGGGCATGTTCAGAGACACCCCCAGAATAGAGGCAGTTCACTTCTTCCTCTGGGAAGGGAGGAAGCCTAAGGAGAGAAAAACAGGAAACCACTTCCATCCTGGGAAGTGGGGCCTGGGACCCCACCTGGCCAATTTTCCAGCTCTCCCACTCCCTCCTGATGGTGGTAGAACCTGGGCCTATGAGAGATGTTGGTGGTGGCACCAGTTGCAGCTGGGCTCTGAAGCCAGGATAGAGCCCCTCAGGTCCCATAGTCCCCTCCTCATGGAAGGGGGGGGGATGGGCAGCAGTCTAGGTGCCAGCCTGGTGGCGGTTGCTGAGCATGGTGCTGGCAGTTTGATATGAAGAGTCCAGGAAGTTTCCTGGGCAGAGGCTGCAGCCATCACCAACACGCCTCATGAGGCAAGTTTCGCTTCGTTTCATTGGGCTCATTTACATGGCCCTGGCTATGGCTGCTAGCCAGGGTGGGCATAGAGGGAGCTTTCTGGTGACTCTATCCGGGGCACTGGGGCACTGAGTAGATTTCTTGCTTGCCCTTCCTGCCCTCCCTGTATGGGTGGGAAGCCCATTTCTCCTGTGCTGGCCAGGGACAAATTGATGTGAGGCCTGAGGAATGTGACCCCCTCAGCCCTGTGGGTGTTGCCCCCATCCAGTGTTGTCCTATTCTGGCTTCCCTGATGTCCTCCCCCAGGCTGGCAGGGGTTGCCAGGTCATCCTCAGGCCTAGGGAAGAGGAAGTCGTCATCTTCCAGGGCCACGCATTCCAGATGCAGGGAGGGTGAATCAGGAAGCCTGAAGGGAAACTGAGTGCTGGAGGCCATGAATGGGGGACCTGCCTGGACTGCAATCAGAAAATATTACTCACGGTAGTTAAGGGGATGGTTGATGTTAAGGTGGTTGTCCTAACACGGGCCAGGCCTCCAGGGATCCAGGGCCTTCCAGGGTTTGAGGTAGACAGGAAGGCCTTGAAATTCAAGTGCAGGACCTGAGCCCTGGTCTCAGCCAGGGGATACATGTTCAGCCCTGCCCATCCTTTTTTTTTTTTTTTTAACAGATAGGGCTTTGAAGCACAGATCGGCTTTGAACTTGCTATCTAGCTGAGGATGCGTTTGAATGCTCGATCCTTCTGATTGTGCCTCCCAAGTGCTGGGATTAGGGGCAGACATACCACATTGCTTGTTCAGGCCTCTGATAGAGGCCTGGGATCACTTGTTTTACCCAGTAACGCTGAGCTGTTGGCCTAATTTAGGGATTTGGCAGTGAGCTGCACGGAGAGCCTCTACTTGGCCAAACTATAGCCTCTGACTGTGCTCAGCTCTGTAAAATCCGGCTTCAGCAAGAACCCCGGATACTCTGTGCCACAGTTATGTGACTAGATCCTTATCCCCCAGTCTGAGGGGCTGTGTGCTCAGCTGGCACACTTCCAGCAGAAACCTGCTAGGTAGACTGGGCTGGACTCCACCTCACCAGATGGAGTCTCCTTTTGGTTACCCTGAAGTCACCAACTGCCCTGCTCCTGTAAACTCCCGCTGCTGGGTTGTGTTTGTGTCAGCGTGTCTCAGTAACAGCTTAAAAAAAAAAAAAAGATGTGTGTGTGCGTGCACGAGCGTGAGTGTGTGTGTGTGTGTGTGTGTGTGTGTGTGTGTGTGTGTGTGAATCCAGAGTCCAGAAGAGGGTGTCAGATCCTTCCAAGCTGGAGTTACAGGTGTTTGCAAGGTGCTGGCTTGTTAAATGGATGCTGGATCCAAATTCTGGTCCTCACCATTATGCAGCAAGAGCTCTAGATCACCGGAGCCCCATTAACAACTTCTTTGATGTCACCTTAGCAACTATCATAGGTAGTATTTTCTTTAGGCTGGGCATGATGACACATACCTTTAATCTCAGCAGGTGGAAGGCAGACACAGGCAGAGCTCTGTGACTTTGGGGCAGGCCTGAAATACATACAAAGTTTCAGGCCACCCAAGGTTACACATTGAAACCCTTTCCAAAATTTAAAAAAAAAAAAAAAAAAAAAAAAAAAAAAAGTTTTTCCAAGGCCTGGCAGTGGTGGCACACACCTTTAATCCTAGCACTTGGGAGGCAGAGGCAGGTGGAGCACTGTGAGTTCAAGGCCAGCCTGGTCTACAAAGCGAGGGATAACCAAGACTACACAGAGGAAACCCTGTCTTGAAAAACCAAAAAAATAAAAAAAAAAATAAAAAAAAAAAAACCAAAAAAAAAAAAAATATATATATATATATATTTATATTTCTCTTTATTATCTATATGAAAGTCACACTCACTTGGAGCTCAGAGATATAAACAAGGGCGCTTTCAAGTCTTTGATGTGCTGTGTGAGAAGTGGAGCACTTAAGAGAAACAAATTAGGCACCTGGAGGCTGATAGTGTGGGACTGACAGGAGCAGGTTCCTTGCAGATGATTGGTGGAGCCTCCCTGAAGCTAGGTGGCCCACGGCAGGGGAAGTGGCCCCATACAGGAGGGAGGCCACCTGTTCTGGGTGCAGCTTCTGACCAGGGATCAGGGCTAACACTCTTTGGAGAAGTGTGTGGCACAGTGGCTCCACCTCCGTGAAGCACAGCCCTACTACACTCATCCATTTGAAATCAGTCATGAGGAGACGGCACAGTAGCTCCCAGGAGGATTCTAAATCCTGCCTAGGCTTTGTCACAATGGTAGGACTGGATAGTGAGACCTGTCCTTGTCCCCAGGGGACACCCAAGCAGCTGATGTTCCCAAGGTTCAGCAGAAAAGATCATCAGCAGCAACAATGAAATTGGCAGAGCTGGCTGGACAAGGCAAAGCAGCGGGCAGTTGGCAAGCGGAAGTGATCAGAAGACGCTCGCTGATCATCTCATCACAGCCTCTGCAGGTTGAAATGTCAGTGTGGTGGCGCATGCCTTTAATCCCAGCACTCTGAATGCAGAGGCAGGCGGATCCCTGTGAGTTCGAGGCCCGCCTGGTATACAAAGGGAGTACAGGACAGCCAAGGCTACCAAAAAATAAAAAAATAAAAAAATTAAAAAAAAAAAAAAAAAAAAGAAAGAAAGAAAGAAAGACTGGGGCCACACACAACATGGGTCGAAAGTTCCTACCTGTCTGGACGAACAGCCTAGGTGTCCTTGATGTTCAGAGGTGAACTTTCTGCCCTTTGGTGCTTACTAAGTTCTGCAAGGTATACTGCATGAGGCACATTGCTTTCCAGTAAATTGATATTTACTGTATCTTAAATGGTGTCTGTTGAGAGCACAGAAATTGCTGACATAGTACCATAGCACATATGCACTCCCTCTCTCTCACTCTTATTTATTTATTTAGAGACAGGGTGCTGCCCTGGCTGTCTGGGACTCAATCTATAGACCAGGCTGGCCTTGTACTTAGAGATCCACCTGCCTGTGCCCCCGAAGTGCTGGGATAAAGACACCACCACTGTCAGGCTGCTTTTTTCTTTTCTTTCTTTCTTTCTTTTTTGGTTTTTTTGAGACAGGGTTTCTCTGTGTAGCCTTGACTGTCCTGGACTCGCTTTGTAGACCAGGCTGGCCTCCAACTCACAGAGATCCATCTGCCTCTGCCTCCCGAGTGCTGGGATTAAAGGTGTGTGCCACCACAGCCCCGTTTGCTTTTTTCTTTCTTAATAAACTGTCTCTAGAGGGATAGAGAATTAACTCAGAGGTTAAGAGCACCTGTTGGTCTTGCAAAGGATCTGAATTCAGTTCCCAGCACCTACATGGTGGTTTACAACCTTCTGTGAATGGCACCCATAGGAGATCCAACACCCTTTTCTGACCTCAGTGGGCACTAGAACTAAGGTGCAAAACATACATACATAATAACAAGATAAATGAACCTAAAAATATTCTATAAAGTGTCTCTCACATGAGTCTCTGGTGCAATCCTTTGCCCTGGTGTGGTAAATGAATGAAAAAAAAAAAAAAAATAGAAAAGGAAGGACACGAGTGCTCCTGCTGGTAGGTGTGGTGCAGGAGAAAGTGAGAGAGCATAGCCAGAGGCAGGGACATTTGGAGGAGTCCTGAGTGAGCACGACTCAATGACTCAACCGAGCCGGGCCATGTGAGGGCAGAGGAGAGGGGAAGGGAAGAGCCAGACCAAGAAGCCAGGAAGGTGACAGGCAGACTGAAGGGCCAGGTAACTGAAAGAGTTGAGTTATAGGGAAGGGCAGCTGGGGGAAGGACAGCCCAGCCCTTGGGCTGGGGAAGTTTAGAGTATGGGCAAGGTGTGTGGCAGCCATACCCTGTACCAGGTAGGGACTGAGGGATGCTGGGTGAACCTGGTGGTGGTGGTGGGGCTGCTTTGATATGTTAATGGGCATCTCATTTAGCCATTTGTCTCAAGTTTAAGACCTAGCAAGGTAGACGGGCGGGCGTGGTGGCGCACGCCTTTAATCCCAGCACTCGGGAGGCAGAGGCAGGCGGATTGCTGTGAGTTCGAGGCCAGCCTGGTCTACAAAGCGAGTCCAGGACAGCCAAGGCTACACAGAGAGATCCTGTCTCGAAAAACCAAAAAAAAAAAAAAAAAAAAAAAAAAGATCTAACAAGGTAGAGTCCTCTGAGAACCATAGGAAAGAAAAATAGAAAATAGGTACTCAGACTGAGCTTCCAGAGACCTTGAAGGAAAGGTGGGACGGCTACCATGTGGTTTAGTTCTGTCACGCTTAGGTGAGGCCTTGCTACATTTGAGTGGCTTTCCTTTCCTCCATGTCTAGACCATCTTTAGAATCCCACCTTAAGGTTGTAAAATAACCAATAAAACTAGAAGTTATCATATATGGAAGACAAAGAAGCAAAAGCCATATTAAAAGTCCCCTTGGCTCTTTTTTTTTTTGTTTTTGTTTTTGTTTTGTTTTTCGAGACAGGGTTTCTCTGTGAGCCTTGGCTGTCCTGGATTCGCTTTTGTAGACCAGGCTGGCCTTGAACTCACAGATCTGCCTGTCTCTGCCTCCCAAGTGCTGGGATTAAAGACATGCACCATGGCCACCTGGCCTTAGCTCTTCTTAAACAAGAGTTTCATTGAGACTGCTGGAACTTAAAAAAAATATTTTTTTTTTTTTCCTGAAAAGTCTTGGTATCCTGTCTCTGTTCAGAATCTCACAACACTGGGACCCAAGAGCCTGGAATCAGGTACCCTTTGAACTCAGGCCTGAACTGTTACCATTCTGAACTTAGACCGGGGGCCCAGCACTGAGCATGTTTTCTCTTTCCTTTTCTTAATCTCTCTAGATTACAAATACCTAATCAGCATGGTCCACCCCCCTCCCAATACTCTGGGCTTTCTGTTTCTGTGACCTCCATTTCGATGCAAAAGGCACGACTTTCTGTTCTCCAAGAAGCCATAGGAATTTCCAACCTACCTACTGACTTTCTATTTCCATCAGGGTTCCTGTTGTGACTGAACACTGTGACCAAACACCAGATTGGGGAGGAAGGGAGTTATTGGGTTTAAGCTTACACATTGTAGTCCACCACTGAAAGAAGTCAGGGCAGGAACTCAGACTGGGTAGGAACCTAACGGCAGGAGCTGATGCAGAGGCCATGGAGGGGTGCTGCTTACTGGCTTGCCCCCCACGGCTTGTTCAGTCTTTCTTATAGAATCCAGGACCACCAGCCCAGGGATGGCTGGGCCCTCCCCCATTAATCACTAAGAAAATGCCCTCCACGCTTGCCTGCAACAGGATCTCATGGAGACATTTTTAAAATCGAGGTCCCTCCTCTCAGATGACTTTAGCTTGTGTCAAGCTGACATAAAACTATCCAGTACACCTGCAGTGTTGTCTTTCTCTCAACTGTTAATAAAGTTCCTCAAGCTTCCTTCTAAGTCCTTCTTTTTCTTCTGTTTTATTTTCAATATAGGGTCTATTTGTGTAGCCTTGGATGTCTTGGAACTAGCTCTATAGACCAGGCTGGCCTCACAGAGATCTTTCTGGTTCTGTCTCCCCAGTGCTGGTGCTAAAGGCGTGCACCACTACTGCCCAGCTCCAAGTCCATTTCTAAATTCTTTTGCTAAGAGACTAAGGACACACAAAAGGGAATCCAGTTTCCCTGGTGGCAATATGTTCTAGCATGCACCAAAGAACCAAGCACAGGGTTTTAAAGAGACGTCTGTATAGTCATTTTCATAGCAGTATTACTTCCAGCAGCAAAAATTGGAGACTTCCCAAGTACCCATTAATAGCTAATTTGTTTGTTTTTCGAGACAGGGTTTCTGTGTGTAGCCTTGGCTGTCCTGGGCTCACTTGTAGACCAGGCTGGCCTTGAACTCACAGAGATCCACTCTGCCTCCTGAGCGCTGGGATTAAAGGCGTGTGCCGCCACGACTGGCATTTTTGCTTTTTAATTTTTTTTTTTATCCCATTGACAGCTGAATGCATACAGAAACGTGGGCATTCATATAATGAAATATAATTTTTAAAAAGGGAAGGAAATTCTGACACATGGTCCAGTGTGGATGAATGCTTCATGAAGAGAGCAAGGTGCAAGAGGACAGCCACTGAAAGTTCTCACAGGCTTCAAACCAACAAGGACAGAGCGTGAAGTGTGAATGCCCTGGGCTGGGTGTGTTTTGTGGGGAGACAGCAGGGAGACGAGGAAGTTCTGGAGTTAGACGGTGGTTACGGGCTGTGCACCAGTTTGAAGAATGCTGACCTGGATGCATTGAAAGTGGTCTTGTTGGCTGGTTTTTATCAACTTGACACAAACCTAGACATATCTGGGAAGAGGGAATTTTAAGAAAATGCCTCCATAAGATTGGCCTGTAGAGCCGGGTGTGGTGGTACACACCTTTAATGCCAGCACTTGGGAGGCAGAGGCAGGTGGATCGCTGTGAGTTCGAGGCCAGCAGCGAGTCCAGGACAGCCAAGGCTAACACAGAGAAACCCAGTCTCAAAAAAAAAAAAAAAAAAAAAAGATTGGCTTGTAGGCAAGTCTCTGGAGATACTATCTTGGTCAAGGAATGATGTGAGAGGGCCAGCTCACTGTAGGCAGGTGATCCTGGGTTGTGCCAGAAAGCAGGCTGAACAAGCCGTAAGAGGCAAGCCAGGAGAAAGATTCCTCTTGCCCTGAGTTCTCTCAGTAATTGGGTGTGACCTGAGAGTTTTCAGATGAAATAAACCCCTTTTCCTCAAGTTGCTTTTGGTCATGTTTATTATAGCAATAAAAAAGTAAGACAGTGGCGAAGATGGTACATTTTATACTGTCTATATTTAATCACAATGAAGAAATGCCTGAGCAATTTTTTTTCTTCCTTTCTTCAGGGCAGTACTGAGGATAGAAACCAAGCCTTTGTGCTTGCTAGAAAGCGCTCTACCACTGAGCTATTTCCAGCCCTCTTGCTTTTTATTTGGAGACAGGAATTTAAGTTGTCCAGGTACGTCTTGAACTGGCATCCTCCTGCCTCTGAATCCTAAGAGCTGGCCGGGACTGCACACCAAGCTCGGCATAAGATGTCAAATTTCACGTTTATGTATTTAAGCACACCACAAAGGGCTTGAACAGAAGCCCAGTAAGGAAAAGGTCGACCGATGGCTCTAGCCTTGGAGTGTATCTGGGCTTGCGCACCCATAGACTGGCCGTGGCCCCGCCCATCTCTCCCCCACGCACGCGCGTCGTCCGCCGCCGCCGCCGCCGCCAGGGGCCGCTGTGGCGTCCGACCTCACTTGCGCCCAAGATGGCAGCCACGGCGCTGCTTCGGGGCGCGGCTGTGGGGCGCGGCAACTCGGCTTGGCGCTGGCGGCCGAGCGGGATCCCGAGACGCAGCCTGGCCCGTGGCTCCGGCCTTCTGGGCAGCAACCCTGCGGATGGCGTGGCCTGGACTTGCTTCCGGCTGGACTCGCGAGCCTTAGTGCGCGTGCGCGGCCCGGATGCTGCACCGTTCCTGTCGGGACTGTTGACCAATGAGCTGCCGATTTCGGGACCTCCGACCGGCGAGGCTCAGCCCTCTGCGCCTGCGGCATATGCCCACTTCCTGAATGTGCAGGGACGCACTCTGTATGACGTCATCTTATATGGGTGAGTTTGGGCAGCCGGGAGAGGCAGTAGGAGTAGAGTGCTAGGGGAGCAAGCTAAGGAGGAGTACTCCCAGGAGGACCAGCGAAGGTTGTCCGGGATAGGAATTCTAGGGGATGCTGGCAAGAGAGCCCTGGGTTTTAATGATTAAAAAAAATAAGATGCCAGGCAACAGATATATGGAAAAGTTTATTATATGAGCATGGGCAGAGAAAGAAGAGGGGGGCACCCCAGAAAGAAAGAGACAGAGACAGAGGGAGGGGGGAAGAAAGAAAGAGGTAAGAGGGAGGGGCCAGGTGGGTCTGTCCTTTTATATACTGGGCAGGGCCACGCCCATCGGCAGGTAGGCAATGACATCACAGGCTGACTGGGGCAGAATCCTAACACTGGGAAGAGGCTGAATTACATGACTCTGGAAAAAGGTTTCTGAGGAGGATAATCTAGGGCTCACCTAGAGCCCGATGTCCTATGGTAGGCAAACAGGTTGGGCTAGTTACTTGCATGGAGTCTTGTGCCTGGGCCATCAACCAGTCCAGTTAGAAGCTGCTGGAGTTACACATCTTCGAGACGAGGGCTCCAGCCCTTGCCACTCCCTCCTCGCTGCATGGAAAGAGAGGTTTTGTTGGGAACAAGCAAAAGAAACTTGTTCTAAGTGCAGCCATTTTGCTTTCAGTTTCCATTTAATCACAGGGGGAACTTAAGTTCAAGGTCCCAGGCCCTAGGGGAGCTGGGGACTTCACAGTAGCTGAACAACCTCTGTTGGAAGGAGACAGTTGTCTGAGTCCAGCCATCTCAAGGAAAACTCCATCTTGCTGGCAGGGTCAAACAAGTTCATGTTCCCAGGCCCAGGAACCAATTCCTATCCTGATTGGTAGAAACTCCCTTGCTCAACTCTTTGTATCAAAATATGATTGGACAATGCTACTGCCCACCCCGTTCCCCCACACTTTAGCTTTATGGCTTCATCCTTTAAATATGCTGTACAATTTCCTTTCAAAGTTGCAGTTCAAAACAAACAAAAAACGCCGGGCTATGGTGGCGCACGCCTTTAATCCCAGCACTTGGGAGGCAGAGGCAGGCGGATCTCTGAGTTCAAGGCCAGCCTGGTCTACAAAGTGAGTCCAGAACAGCCAAGGCTATCACAGAGAAACCCTGTCTGGAAAAATAAAAAACAAAAAACAAAACAAAACCGCAAAACAAAGTTGCAGCTCACTGTACGGCCATACCACCCTGAAAGCTCCCGATCTCTTATGATCTTGGAAGCAAAGTTGCAGTTCAGCTCCCAAGTCTGTTCTGTGGCCCTGATCAATCAGTAGCGGCTTCATTACAATCAGTTTTTGTCATCCGCATCGACCTGCTGTTTGAGTTAGGTTGGATCTAAGTGGACCCCATAACAATTTCATTGACCTTTGGGGCTTTATTCAGAGAGCCACTCTGTACAGCCACTCTCCACAGTGACAGATTGTACCAGTCGGTTCCTCTTTGCAGTGCCAGCTGTATGGTCTCATCAGCTATGCAGACCTGGCTGTGGCTGTGATGAGCGCTTGTTGGCCAGTCTGGCCAGGGCCTGTGTTTGTAGCAGTGAGTTCTCAGTTGCTCAGCTTTCCAGGACCTAAGTCCTGAAATCTCAGCACCATCTAGCAGGCATGTGTGTCCCGGAGCTGGAGACCCATCCTCCCTGGCCAGTCCCTGGGCTGTCCCTCCTTCATTCCTACCGAAGTGCAGTCCTGGCTGCCTGTCTGAGCTGCCTGGGGTCAGTCTGTCTGTCTGTCTTTTTCTTTTTTTTTTTTCGAGACAGGGTTTCTCTGTGTAGCCCTGGCTGTCCTGGACTTGCTTTTTGTGGACCAGGCTGGCCTTGAACTCACAGTGATCCGCCTGCCTCTACCTCCTGGGATTAAAGGTGTGCACCACCATGTCCAGCTGCCTGGAGTCTTTCTAAGTTGGGTTTTGGTGAGCATCGTCAGTAGATGCTCAGATGAGTAAGAGTGTGTCGAGACTCTTCCTGTCTGGAGAGTCCTCCCTGAACCCTTGAGTGTGGCCGTCCTGGAGGATGAAAATGGTCCGAGAATCGGCAGCCATGACGTTGTTACACAGTAGTTGTCTGCATTCTGGGGGAGAAATCTAGAGTGTCTGTCTCCAGTGGCTGAAAGGCCACAATGACGTGCCTTCCAGAGACCTCTTTCCCATATTACATCGCTTAGTGGAATCTCTGAGTTTAGAACTGAGTCAGCAAATGACAACCCTTGGGCTGGGCCCAGTTTGATGCTTTGGTATATAGAGTTCTGTAAGAATCCCAGCACACACATTTCCTCCCCTCAGCCTGGGACTGTGTCTTCCAGACAGTGTTAGGGCTGAGGTAGCTCCGGGCCTCAAGCCAAACAGGTCACTGCTTTTTGTAGAAAACACGCGTAGACCCCATACTGGAGGTTTGGATCTGACTACATTTTTTGTTTTGTTTTGTTTTGTTTGAGACAGGGTTTCTCTGTGTAGCCTTGGCTGTTCTGGACTTGCTTTGTAGATCAGGCTGGCCTTGAACTCACAATGGTCCGCCTGCCTCTGCCTCCCGTCCCGAGTGCATATTTCCAGGATGCCATCATCTTTGTGTTATCAATAGGCCGCTGAAGGTCTTGGGCCAGCAAGAAGTTTATTCAAGTGCCAGTCTTTGGTGACGTTCATTCCTCTTGGTGGTTGGCAGTGTAGTGGCAGTTGCTATAGAAGCAGGAGTGTGTGGGCGCCCTCTAGTGTTGTAGACATTGAGCGTCTGCAGCCTTGGCTGTACAAGAGTTTACAGCTCTTGTGGACCTAGTACAGGGATCCCTCTACTCTTAGCAGCAGCCAGTGTTATAGCTCCTGTATGGACCAAGGACGTTGGGATTCCTTAGCTGTTAATACCAGCTATTGCCACAGCTCCTCTTCACAGGGTCTTAGACCCCCGGCTCTTTAACTGCCTCTTTTTTATCCTTCAATCTGAGCTTTCCCCCTCTTGCTGTCTCTATGTGTGCCACTCTTCTTCCTGCCCTGGCTGTTGTTGGCCTGCTCAGCTGTCGCCTCAGCTGTCAGGCAGCTGGCAGTCTTGCTTTCTCTGCAGCCTGGCTTGTCAGCTGCTCAGCCGCCGCTGCCATTGTCATTCCACCACCTGTGCTGACCTCTGCTGCCTCTGACATTATGTCTCTGCTACCAGCAAAGCCTACACTACTAAGATCAAGAAAAGAGCACGAGAGAAACCTTTTCCTGGGCCTGCTGCTCCCACACTGGTGTGCAGCTCAGGAGAGTCTCCCCACAACTCACTAAGTGAGCCTCTACAGCCTGTTTGTATAGCCCCAGAAGGGGTGTTTGGACCAATCACAGACTTGGCTGTTGGCACCCTCACAATGACTGGGGATTGTGATTTGGACTGTCATAAGCCTGTGTGCTTAGCGATAGTTACAGTTCTTCTAGGTTACTAGGGAGATGGAGATGCTGTCCGTCTGGTCTGGGTTGGAAATAGTTGCAACATCATCCAGAGTGATGGCAAAAAGCCTGGTAGAACTGTTTTAACTCTGGTAGAAGTGCAGTTAGCAGGGTCACTCTGCTGCAATTACCTGAGAAGGGTTCCATGCGGCTGCTGCTGGCATAAGGTAGTCTGCCTCCCTGTTTGACAGCCCTTCTGTCCAGGGAAGCAAGGGAGAGTCCAGCAGCTGCCAAATGATAAATTGCCCACCCCCAAACATCTTTGCTTACTCATAAAACAAAAATAAACCCCAGGGCTGCATGCAAATAGAAGTTTAACTAACTCAGTAGGACTTGGGATTGTCTAGGAAACAAACCTCCAGGCATGTCTGTGAGGCAGGTTCTAGAATAGGAAACTGAGGTGAGAAGACTTAACCCTGAACGGGGCGGGGGCGGGGGCGGGGGGCGGCGGCGGCACCAACCCACGGCCTGGGATCCTGGAGTGAAAAACAGGAGGAAGCAAACTGAGCACCAGCGTTCAGCTCTCTCTCCTTCCTGATTGCAGATGCAGGGTGACCAGTAGCCTCAAGCCCTGGCCACCATGCCCTCATCCCCATAACGGGCTGAACCCCAAAACCAACCTCCAATAAACTGCTCCTTAAGTGGCTTCTTTTCAGATACTTGGTTACAGAAGTGAGAAAAGGGACTAATACAAACACTAGTGGGTTTTTGGTTATTATTATTATTATTTTTTAAAGATCTTACATAGCTCAGGCTGATCTTGAGTTCTTGGTTTAGCAACCCTGAACTTATGATCCACCTCCCAAATATAGGGATTACAGGTGTATGCCACCACACTCAGCTAATAGTGATTAAAAAAAAAAAAAACAAACCTCCAGATTTTTACAGTGCTCAATACTGTTCTGAACTTGGGGACAGATGAATTTGTTTCACCTGCCTCATGCATTTATTTCTTTCCCTCCTAAGGCTTTCATATCTGCAATTTTCCTTAATTACCTAGGGCTTTCTGTTTCAATACTTCTCATACAGGTGATCCCTGACCCTCCGTGGTTGGACATAGGATCCTCTCCACTTCTGTGGTTCTGGGAATTGAACCCAGGGCTTCATGCAAGCCCTCTCCCAGAGCTGTATTGCCTTTAACAAATTTAGGATATTTTTTTTCACCGTGATGGTACAAGAAATATATGATTTCAGTAGAGACTAAAGTTGGAAATTTGAATTTGGCTCTTTGGTCCAGTATCCATAGTGCCTTACCGTAGCTACAAGCCACAGGACTGTCAGAAGACCTCAGGTGGGTGACAGCATGTGAGCTTGCTGCTGAGCTACGATGCTCAGCAGGTTGGGTGTGTTTAAGGTCTGATGTGCTCGTTTGGGTGAAACGCCACCAGAAACCGCGTGCTCATTCTGGTGGCTGTGAAGGTGCCGTCTGTAATGTTGTCTTGAGTTCCATCCCTTTCCTTCAGGTTTCTGTCCCCATTGTCATAGCCAGGACTCTCCTCCCTCAGCTAATCAGCTGCTCTGTGAGGGACTTTGCTTTGATTTCTTATGGCCTCTTTCTCCTTTTCATGTTTCCCTACCTGACAGAGTTGTAGCACCGGTTCTTGTTAGTGGTCTGTTTTATCCCGTTTTTTTTCCCCCTGAGGCAGGGTTTCTCCATGTTATTTTGGTCATCCTGGACACTCACTTGGTAGAGCAGGCTGGCGTTGAACTCACAGAGATCCGCCTGCCTCTGCCTCCCGAGTGCTGGGATTAAAGGCATGCGCCACCACACCCGGCTTGTTTTATCCCGTTTTTGTGCTATAGGGGCTACTTGCCCCTACCTGGGACGGCTGGGTTTTGTAGCTTCAGGACTCTGTATGACTTGCTGTTCTGTATGCTCAGGCACTGCCCCAGGTCTCTCCTCCTCTTCCTCCTCCTCTCCTTCTTTAATTAAAAAAGATTTATTTATTTTATTTTATGTGTCTGATTGCTTTGTATTTATATCTGTGCACCTTGTGTGTGCCTGTATATGGTTTGAACCTCCATGCGGTGCTCAGAGGCAAGCCAGGTCCTCTGCAAGAACAAGTGCTCTTAACCGCTGAGCTGTCTCTCCAGCCCTTGCTCTCAGTTCTGAGTCTTAGCTCTATTCACATGCTGGGGAATACTTGGGAAGGGGCCACAGGAGGGTGGATCGGGTGGAGATCCAGGGAAGGGGCCACAGGAGGGTGGATCGGGTGGAGATCCAGGGAAGGGGCCACAGGAGGGTGGATCGGGTGGAGATCCAGGGAAGGGGCCACAGGAGGGTGGATCGGGTGGAAGTCCAAATTGTCCAGTGTTTCACGCAGCTCCCCACTCTTTAATTCTCATCCAGTTCAAGGTGCCATCTCTCCTTGGCAGTTTGAAGAGTGGTTCTGTGCAGGTCCTAGGCTGTTTGCCTGGCTGGGGCCATCCTCTGCCAGGCATTCTTTTTAAATCTCATTTTCTGTCTTTGTCTTTTTCCCTCTGTCTCTATTGATGCCTCACTGTTTTTTCATCTCCATTTCTAAAGTTAAGTTACATTTAGAGTTCATTTGAATATTTATTATTTGTATGTGCATGTGTCTGCTTGTCTGTGTGTGCATTGTGCAGTGCCCAGGAAAGCTAGAAGAAGACATCAGATACCCCAAAACCTGAGTTACAGACAGTTATAAGCCGCTGGGTGTGGGTGCTGGGAACCAAACCTGGGACATCTGTAAGAGCAGTAAATGCTTTCAACTGCTGAGCCATATTTCCAGCTCCTGCCTGGTTTATTATTAGTGTGTGTGTGTGTGTGTGTGTGTGTGTGTGTGTGTGTGTGTGTGAGAGAGAGAGAGAGAGAGAGAGAGAGAGAGAGAGAGAGAGAGAGAGAGAGAGAGAGAGAGAGAGAGTTGTATCTGTGTGTGGGCATGGTGTGGGCATGTGTGCATGCCATGGCATGTGTCTGGAGGTCAGGATAACTTTGTAGAGTCCTCTCCATTCACCTTTCTGTGGCTGCTAGGAATTAAGTTCAGACCAGGCACCAGGCTTTCCCAGCAAACACCCTCACCCACTGAGCCCTCTCACTGGCTCTGATATCTAAAATTAAAAAAAAAAATTTTTTTTGCCTTTCTCTGTGTGTGTGTGTGAAAGCCAGAGAGACACTGTAGTGTCCCTATCAATCTACACAACTGTTTTTCACATTTCCTATTTATTTATTTATTTATTTATTTAGTGTTGTGTGCATGTGCCATGGTGTACATGCAGAGGTCAGAGGAAATCTTTCGGGAGTTTGGAAGTTCCTTCCACCATGCTGTTCTTGGAGGTCAAACTCAGGTTGTCAGTCTTGGCAAGTGCCTTTTCCCACAGAGGCATCTTGTCAGCCCTGCTGGTGCCCCCCCCCCCCCCACTCCTTTTTAACCGTGCTTAGTCTTCACCGTGGAGCCAGAGAGGCTGTGAAGTCCTGTCCCAGGTAGGACTGGCCAGGAGCTGGCTGAGGCTTTGTGCAGCTTCAGTCTGTGTCTGGGTGGTATGCCTCTTAGTGTGTCTGCTTTACCCTGGTAGGGGCACTGGAGCCTGCCCTATGATTGGCCGCGAGGAGCAGGGAGGTCAGAGGACGAGGCTGAGGCAGGCGCCTGCAATACCCAGCCACCTTCACAAGAGCTCTTTTCCCAGGTGGTGACTGTACATTTTTGGTCTGACTGAGTCCATTTGCGGCCCTTGGGTAGTCTTGGCGTCTTACTGTATATTCAGCCAGTCCCTGGAAGGATATATAGTACCCAGGTCTTAGCCTCCTACTTCTCCTATACCCCCACGCCTCTAAGGAGCTGGGGCTCTGCCCTCTGCCCTCCCCCAATCTAGTGGGGAGATTCTCTTATCACAGAGCCTCGGTGGTAGGAGGATGGGTCCAAATCAGCCACCTAGGGCCTCTGGGCTCTGGGCTCAGGGCTCAGCAGCTACTCAGGTAGTGCCTTTTTGAGAGCTGTCACAGCTCTGCTGCCTATGGCAGCCGGGGCCTGCACAGTCAGCATGCTTTGCTGTTCTTAGCTGTGGTGTGTGATTCTGTCTCTGTGTGAGTTGTACAGGCACAGCCCTGTGTGGATCTGAGGGCACTCTCTGCGCATGGGTCCCGTTAGAACATTTTATAAAGCTCAGCCCTGTGTGGACAGACACTGTCCTCTTGTGTTGATTCCCATAGTGCACTTAGCTGCCTGTGGGGACACTTCTCGGGAGTGTCTTGTGTGGCCAGTGGCAGGGCACTGTGTACCCGTCTGTGCTTCCTGAGAAGACTGAAGTCTGCCCACCCTAATGTGGCAGGGCAGACCCACACGTCCCAGGTCATGGCTCTGTACATTGGCCATCTCCATTTGCCTGTCTGCCCATGTGGAGGCAACTCTAGGGGCAGTCTCACGTCACTGTGGGCATGACAGTTAGTCGGCTATGAGCGACCATGGTTGTAGCTCAAGGGACACAGACCACACACTGGAGGGGCAGCCCTATGTGGCCCAGGCTACTATCCTCTGTGTTTTGGTCTTCATGAGCTGGCAGTAGGTAGAAATTCTGGCCAGTCCTAAGCCCGTGTATTTCCTGCAGATTCCCCGAGTGCACCGAAGAGGCACCAGGCTTTCTCCTGGAGTGTGACAGCTCTGTGCTGGGTGCCTTACAGAAGCACCTCACCATGTACAAGATCCGGCGGAAGGTCACCGTGGAGCCACATCCGGAGCTCCACGTGTGGGCTGTGCTACCCCGCACCCCCCAGAACCCTGGGCTTGCACCACTAGAAGAGAGGGTGGAAGCTGTCACTGTCCTTACCCGTGACCCTCGGACTATACGTATGGGGTGGCGGCTTCTCACTCGGCAGGATGGCCCAGCTCTGGTGCCCAGGGGACAGCTTGGGGATCTCCAAGATTATCACACACACCGATACCAGCAAGGTATGAGTAGAGTGGAGAGGGGCAGCTACGTCAGGCTGGTGTTGGGTTGGGGGGCATATGGGAGTGGTCAGGTGGACCCCGGAAGGGGCTGAGGGGTTGGGTGGAGTTGGCCTGCAGGTCTGTACTTGTTGCTGGGCATACTGAGTTCATTCTCTTGGTTTTTTTTTTTTTGAACCCCACAGGCATCCCTGAGGGGGTCTGTGACCTGCCCCCAGGGATGGCCCTACCCCTGGAGTCCAACCTGGTCTTCATGAATGGCGTGAGCTTCACCAAGGGCTGCTACATTGGACAGGAGCTGACGGCCCGCACCCACCACACAGGTGTCATTCGCAAACGCCTCTTCCCTGTGAGGCTCGAAGGCTCCCTGCCTGCCAGTGGCATCAGCCCTGGCACTTTGGTGATGGTGACTGCAACAGGCCAGGCAGCGGGCAAGTTCAGGGCCGGCCAGGGACATGTGGGACTGGCTTTGCTGCGGTCAGAGACAATCAAGGGTCCTCTCCACATCAACACCTCCGAGAGCCAACAGGTGGCTGTGACTGCCTTGGTGCCGGACTGGTGGCCCACGGCTGCCAAGTAGCTGGATGCCCTGGAGCTCCAGTGGCCTTAGAGTTACCAGGTGCCTCTGAGTCTCTGCCCAAGGCCTTCTGCTCTGTATGCTGCGCCCTGTTGGGCTTGAGTTTCCCCTCCCGTGGTGGCCTCCTGGAATACTCTGACTGGGAAAGTTCCATGTGTTCCAGGCTACAGACCGGGTGATGGAAGCTTCTTGCAAAGGGTCCTACCCTTGCGGGCTGTCCTCTCCCAAGAAAGTCGGTGCCTAGGGACAGAGTAACCACCCTGATGCTGGGAGCCAGAAAGATCTGTGCTCTCATTTGGACCAGATTCTGAATGAGATTTGATAAAGTCCATGGGCCGAGGAGAGGATGAGGCCTGTGTCCAGTGCCAGGTCCCTAGCCTTGTTTTCCCTTGAGGAAGGTACTCTGTGTGCCTGCCAAGTTGCTGGGCCAGGCCTTGTGTTCTTTTGCAGCTCATCTCAGGGCATGGAGTGTATAGGTTGTGTGCAGGGTGGGGGAGGTCGGATCCCTTGGACTGGGGCACCTGCCCTGTGAGCCACAGGGACTGCATGTCCACTGTCTCAAGGGCTCTTGTCACTCCTCAGAGTGAGCTGCTGGCTTTCCATACTCCCGTAGGAGGGTGAGGCCCGTGGCTCAGGTCCATCTCGGGGGTGGGGGGGGGAGCTTCTGCTTGGCTCACCTTTTTGCTGGTTTGGTGTGTCACTATGTGCTTTTAGTAGGGAGTGACTTGCTGGCTTCTAACGGGGGTGCATGCCTCTCTCTGAACCACTTTTTTCTAATCTTTGTAATGTGAACTGGGGGGTCTCACCACGAAGCTGAAGGACTAGTAAAGTAGGGTCTGCAAACAGCCCCTTTGGATGTGTTGTTTGATTTCAACAGACCCGTGGGACAGCTGTCCCTAGAGATCGATGAGCACAGTAGATGTAGTTATGTAGCCCTGGTTGGCCTTGAACTTGAGATTCTCCTGCCTCAGCTTCATGAGTGCTAGATTGACAGGCAAGTACCGCTGTGTTTCACAAGATATACGCCCCCCCCAGATGTATTTTTACGCCTGTATGTGTGTATTTATGGATGGATGTCTGGGTGCCTAATAGAGCACAAAATGGAGGGTATCAGCTTCCCTGGAGTTGGGGGTTACAGGTGGTTCTGAGCCGCTGGATGTACATGGTAGGAATTGGACTTGGATCCTCTGCAAGGGCAGCAAGTATTCTTTGTTCGTTTGTTTGTTTGCTTGCTTGCTTGCTTTTTGAGACAGAGTTTCTCTGTGTAGCCTTGGCTGTCCTGGACCTCACTCATTAGACTAGGCTGGCTTCAAACCCACAGAGATCCTCCTGCCTTGGCCTCCCGAGTGCTGGAATTAAAGGTGTGTACCATTACGCCTGGCTAGACCCAATAAATTTATTTCAGCAGAGTTCTGTGGTCCATACTGGGCTGGCAGGAAGTGGGGAGGCCCCTGAGCCTAGGCACAGGGAGTGGGTGCCCAGGCTTCAGGGTTTAGGGTAGACAGTTCTAAACTGTTTTCTACAGTGCCCCCAGGGTAAAACCACAGAGGCTGGGGCACAGGTAGCCAGGGGCAGTGGGGACATCTAAGAACTGTGACTTTGGAGGCCACCAGGCTAGAGTTCTAGGTAAGCTCTGAACTAAAGTGCAGCTTGCAGCAGCTTAGAAGGTAGTATGGACATGGGGTCCCCCGAGTGGATTGGTGATTTGTGGGTGGCCTCCCTCTTAGGTAGGATTTGATGGGGTACCCAGAATGACCTCACTCCCCAAGGTACTGAATGGACGGCCGGTGCGGGGGACAAGGACCTGGCAGAGACAACTTGGAGGATGGGTTGCTTCTGCTCACAATTTCAGGGGGTTGCAGGTTCATAGCAGCGAGAGTGTGGCAAGTCCCTCATATGGTAAGGCACTAGGAGGAAGCAGAGAAAGGGCATTCAAAGGCAGCTCCAGCCTTCAAAACAAAAGGCCAGTCTTCACACTCCACAGGTTCCACAGCCTTCCAAGCAGCACCAGGGACTGAGGACTGCCGTGAGGTCAGAAATGAGCCCCGAGGAGGATGTTTCACTTGAGGCACATACATGGGCTATGCAGGTGCCAGCACTGGGGACAGACCCTGCCTGTCCTGCTCAGATGGGGTTCCTGGCCTGGCCTATGACAGCCTTGTGCCCTGCGGCCCCCTTGTCTCTGGCAGCCTGTCCACTCAGCCACAAGGCTGCACTTGCGTTGGGGTAAACAATAGACTGTGCCCTGAAAGCCTGTGACTGCTGGGCTCCTGCTGACCCCACCTGGTGGCTTTTAGAATCAACCTCTGAGGATTCCAGGCAGCTTCCTTTTGGGCTGCAGTCATGTGACTGGCTTTTGCCCTTTCAGACCTGATGGGGAAGTGCTCACACACAGGCTGGTGCCTCCACGTTCAGGAAGGTTCTAAGGCAGGCCTATTGCGTCAGGACACGGCGAGTCCCAAAAGAGGTGGGTCCTGCTTCAGGCCTGCTGCCTGCTGCTGGGTTCTCACGGTGGAGAGGTCTTGAACGCATCCACGTTCGCCGAGATCTGCCTCAGCAGTTAAGAACAGCACCACACAGTAAAAGTGTGAGAAGCTGTGCACTGGGCTGACCTCCAGGCCCCACAGGGCCGTTCCTACGTATCCAGGTGTGCACCTGGTCTTCATGTTCTCATAGGATCTATATGGACCCCGGTGCAGACACTTGAAAACCCTTAACTGCTTTCCACTGTGTTTTGTTTTGTTTTTTTAAATGAGCTCGCATTTATTTATTTATTTATTTATTTTTATTTTTGGTTTTTCGAGACAGGGTTTCTCTGTGTAGCCTTGGCCATCCTGTACTCACTTTGTAGACCAGGCTGGCCTCCAACTCACAGCGATCCGCCTGCCTCTGCCTCCCAAGTGCTGGGATTAAAGGCGTGCTCCACCACGCCCGGCTCTCCACTGTGTTTTGTAAAAACTACAAAGCTGTGACAAATAAACCGATTAGGGGGCGGCGGGGTGGGGTGGGGAGTGTAGCTGTTATCCTGGATTTTTTTTTTTTTTAAACCACATCCAAACCAGGATTTAGGGACTGCATTCCTAGGATACAGGGTCTCAAAACCTTTGACACCACATCCCAAGGTAACAAACTGTTCTACTCTCTGCTGCTAGGTGGTAGGGCAGGAGTGGCCTTGGGACAGGCCCCTAGAACCTGTGAGGCCAGAAGGCAGGAAGGAGCAGGGGTAAATTTACCTCTGCGGGGGTCATGCAGCATGACGGGCACAGGTGATTTAAATGACTTTGGTGGGCTCAAGCTGTAGGCACCCAGGTACCTGGGTACCTGGCTCCTCAGGAAAAAGTTGAAGTCCTCTTGTCAAGGGGGCGGGGCCAGGCTCTGAGCTAAAGCCGGCACCAGACACTAGGAGCTGACTAGCCTGGGGAGAGCAGGGTCTTCCCAGCTAGGGAAGTTTCAGGTGCCAGAACCCCACAGTACACTGGAAAAATACCACGCATGCTCACCAGAATCCTATGAGAAAGGACCAGCAGAAAGACAAATTTAAAGATGGAGTACCAGGTACATCGTGTAAGACAAATATGTGGAATATATTAAAGGCAAAGGGTTTACATTTCAGTAAGAGCAGGAGAGGGGCTAGTGATTAGCAGGGGATGAGGCGGGAGGGAGAGGGGAGGGCTCTGTTAACAGGTGCAAGGTCACAGCAGCTGGGGCAAACACAGTCTCTTCTACTACATGGAAGGGCGACCAGACAATGATACTGGAAGCGCGTGGTGAATGTTCTCATCACAGAGAAATGGTGACTGTGTGGGATGGTGTCTCCCAACCACTCTGAGTTGCGCATCCTCACAAGATGTATACATGCACCAGCCATCGCACATCAACCTCCAAAAGACCTGAGAAGTGGCTGCCAGGATAAAAGTACAGTGTGGGGGAAGTGAGGGCTACTGAATGGCTCAATCACGTTTGTAAAAAGAGTTGTTCTAAGGCAAGAGTGAAATATGGCAAGACCCCGACTGGAAAAAAAAAAAAAAGCTTTGCCTACAAAGAATTCTATGGGCATGTTTTCTGGAGAATTGGGAGCTGGGGACCACTGAGCCTTAGGAATGATTGTCCTATAGCATAGAGAAGACGGAGAGTGCAAGCTAGGGCAGAAGACAAGAAAGACAGTGTGATTCAGCATCCAGGGACTTTAGGGTAAGTTCAGAAGGATGAGAAGGAAACCTCGGGCAGAGGAGTAATGTAAATTATATTGGTAAACTGGAGTGCTATTGGAGTTTGTTGAAAGTGGGTTCTGGGAGCAAGGAGGGGCCCCTTATCCTAGACTCCAGTATTTTTGTTTCAAGTCCCTCCCCCCCCTCGGTGCCGACTCCTAACTCCTTATCCTTGCTTGGGTTGTAGTGCTGTCTCTGTAATGGGGAGAAAGGAAAACAGAAAACAGTTAAGGATACTAAAACACCGTACTTGAAGAAAAGCTAGAAGGTCAGCCCTTTCCAACAGAGTCGCTGCTAATGTTTATGTCCTCCCAGCCCTCCCCAGGGTGCCCTGCGGTTACCCCTACTCATAAAGCGGTGACCCAGGGGTTCTATGTCAAACTCTTCCATGGGGGAGATGACCCTGTGACTGGGGCAGGGCTGACCAAGCCGTGTCACAATGCACAGCTTCAGAGGTGTCACTTGGGTCCCTTTAGCTTTGTCTGATCACAGTCTTCAGCTTGTTGCCTCAATGGCCTGGTTTGGATCAGGGCTAGGGCATCCTGTGCAGGGACCAAGGCGGTGCCATATAGGTACTGTGAGGAACTCTGTACCATCAGCTGCCTTGTCACATGTGACAGGAACGGGCCACACTCCTTACTGGCAAGGATGAAGCAAGTGGAGCAAGCAGGTCATTGAGATGTAGGAAGCCAATAGTGGCCTTCCAGAAGGGGCCTCTGTTCCTTTCTTTCTCTCTTGCTTGCCTTAAAAGCAAACAAACAATCAAAAAACCAGGGTCTTATATATACCCAATACTGGCCTTGAAGTTAATCTATGGCTGAAGATGACATTGAACGTCAGAAACTTCAGAATCCACCCCTAAGAGCTGGGGTGACAGGTGTGCACCACTACACCTGGTTTTTGTGGGGGATGCTCTGTCCAATAACATGTTGGCAGCAATAGCCTAGCTGCCTCTTTTCCGAGAGAGCTGGTTGTCCTAGAGCATCCTTCCCGCTCCTCCCCAGGGGTGCTGAGGTCTGAACCTGTGAGCCCTACACACTCATCAATGGTTATCTTCCCGTAAAAGCACAGTGTCTCCTCCTCTCTCTCTCTCTAGTACATAAAGCTAGGAGGCTGTGAAGCAGGTGTGCCCGACAAGACCTCTCCCAGAAGTCTCTGCCAGGGCCACAGCCTGAGGACACAGGAGGGGTACAAGCCACTACAAGTGCTGGTTCCCAGGCAGGAAAGGGGAAGGGCAGCTCCTCTTTCAAACATACCGCCTGGAAGCTTGTCCAGCTTGGAGGAGAGAATGTGGAGGAGGAGCAGAGCTGCAGAAGGGGAGGGGTTACAGAGAGAAAAGCCCAGGATGGGAAGACATGGTCAGAGGGGAGGAGGAGCTGTAGAATAGGAATCCAGGCCTTGTGGACACCCCTGGATGCTTCACTTGGGGGCTAGGACAGCAGGGCCATGGTTCTGTGTCTCCAGCCTCTTTGCTTTTGTCTCCTAGTATGTATGCCCCCAGCCCTGTGTTTTTAACTATTCCATCAGGGCTCACATACTGCCTTTTGGTTTATGTGTGTCCACCAAGTGGAGGACTTCCATTCTCATGGCCTCTTTCCCATGGCTGCTGCCTGGGGCATTCAACAGGTGCTTCAGCTCCCTGGTGCTCATGTCCTCTTCAATTCTGTCAAAGGGATTCTCTCCTTTAAAACAAAACGAAACAAAAAACCCAGCTGTAAGAGTCCCTGGAAATACATTCCCGTGGGAATTGGTATCTGTGGCTTTGGAGTTAGAAATTGCTTCTCTCTTACATTCCAATATGACTAGAGAGACCCAGGGAACAGCTGTTTCATAAAAAAGACTCAAGCGAGGAATGAGGGCAGATCCTGGGCTGAGCACTGAGCCCCTTGGCCTCTGATGTATGGATGATTCACAGGACTTAATGGGCCATTGCAGCTTCAGAAAGCTTAGACTCATACCCAGGTGGGAGGCAGAAAACCCAGCCAGAATGGTACTTCATGGATGAGCCAGTGAGGTTAGGGTGAGGACCACCAGGAGGCCAGGGCCACACTGGACTTAAGAGGACCTGGGTCTGATATCATGTACTTGAACTCTGAGTGAGCTTAAGGCCAGGCCAGGCTACAAAACAAAACCCTAAACAAAAGAGGGTTCTACTTTTCCCAGGAGGCCCTGGAGGGAACCAGGATGCTTCCTCTGTCTTCCCATGCATGCCTTGGGAGGGCGTGAGACACGCATGACTCTGCATAAGCTGGTGTCTCCATACCCCTGCACACACATGTGGACTAACACCCGTGCAGACATTCACACTCACACGTCACATACCCATAACAGTCCATATGTGTGCGTCAGCCGTGGCTTTTCAGGATCTTGCTCCTGGGCCTGGTGCCTTCCATTTCTTTCTTTCCTCATTGAGATCAGGCACTATCTCCTTTAAAATTCACATGCTAAAGCCCCTCCCCTGTGCTACTGAAGGGATGGGGGCTTTTGGGAGGTGATGAGGCCATGAGAAGCAGAGCTTGTGAGTAGAATGAATGTACTTTTACAGGGACCCCAGGAGTGCTCTTGTTTCCTCTGCCAGGCAAGAGTTGGGGATACTAGTTAAAAGAGGGTGCTTACCCCAGGCTAAGAGTATTGGCAGGGACACAGAACCCTGGCCTTGGCTCTAGTATAGGGGTAAGACTGGAGGTATGAAGCAGCTCCTAGTCTACTCCCAGCTCTGGATCCCACACACCGGCAGCTAACTAGAGAGTGCGGGTCATAAGACACAAGCCTTCGCATTTCCCTCCGACTCCCCACATCTTTAGCTGGGGGCCCCCGCAGGAGAGCTGTATACTTTCCTCAATCCACCTCCCCAAGGGTTAGGAAAGACCAAGGGTCCCACCAGATAACCCTCTCCCCCCATCCCAGGCTTCCCTGGTGCTAGCTCATCTTGTCCCTAGGCAGGGCCTACACAATGTCCAGTCCACATCTGTTCCTGGGTTTGGGGGCGTGGACAGACCTGCCTGGGACATGAAGCAGCAAGTACTGTCAAAGTCCACAACGGCAGAATGAACAGCCTTGCTCGGGTCGTGACGCAGTAGGCAGTGTCAGTGCCCATCTTTACTCCATAGGTTGGCTATTATTAGGGTTATTATTGGGGTTCCAGTCTCATGTAAAGTCACCATAGACCCAGCCAGCCGGAGCATGGCACAAGGACCAAGGTTGCCTGGGCCAGAAATGTGGACAGGGATCAGTGTATACTGTCTGCTTACACTGCTGGGTCCTGGGGAAGCCGGGTCCCGGGGGTGAGGGGAGCAGAGCAGATTGTCCTGATCCCCTTGGAGTAAACGTGATCCTCCATCCTTCTCAGGATTTGGGTCGTTGGTTTCATTCTAGTCTTTACATGTGTCCTGGTTTTCTTGGGTATCTTTGGGTTCTTTTAAAGTGCTTCTGGGTCTTTGGGTTGGTTTGTGTCTGATTGGGCTGGTTCTAGACCCCCGTGTGGTCTCATGATCCCTTAGATGTAGCCCTGGTTCCATGTGGTGGTCTTGGATCCCCTTCATGGTCACTGCCAAGCTGTATTGCTGAGTGCTGACTGGATGCTCTTGGCACTATCCCGGGACCCTAGGCTCTGTCCCCCCACTGCACGCCAGGATGCTGGTCTGAGGAAGGCTGGACCAGCTGCCCTTCTCTCAACTGCCCTCATCACAGTGGGAGGACACAGGCGTCTTCCTGCTCCTGACCACCTGCCCTTTGCCTCCTTGGGGGTGAGGGTGAAACCGAATCCTGGACAGTGACACCAGGGCTATTTTGGAGGTAGGCTGGGCTGGGCTGGGCTGACCAGAAGTGGGGGTGGGGCAGGGGCGGGCCCAGCCCTTCTTCAGCTGACAGCATTTGCCTGTCCTTTCGTCCCTGTCCAGTCTGAGGACCGGCTGGAGTGTGGGCTGCTGGGTGGGAACCACGTCGTCCTGGGCCCCAGGAAGGAGGCAAGACCCAGCAGCCCCCAGCTCACCATCTGTGCCCCTTGCCTGGGTGGTGCCCCAACCACCCCCCTCTCCCCGGCAGACACAGGTGAGGAGACAGAGCTGCTGTGGGGGCCATCTTTCATTCCTGGAGGTCAGATGGGCTGAAGGTCATGGTGTTCTGTGGAACTTGGGGACTTTAAGGGTCTGGTCATTCTGGGCCCTTCTCTGGGAAGAGAGTGGGCTGGGCATGGGACCTGGGCCCTTCTGTGATTCTGAGTTGAGCTCTTGGAATGGGAAAGGGCAGTGTGCTCTGAGGGGGTCTGGGACGGCTGCATCTGGCACTGTGCAACAACTGCCTGGCTGGGTTACCCCCTAGTCTCCCTGCTGCCCTGGGGGTCTGGTGTCCCTGCCCCCAGCTCTTCCGAGCTGGATGCCCGCTGACAGCTGGGGCTATTTTGGGCCTGTTGGCTCAGTGGAGGGGACAGCCAGAGGGGCACTGACACTTGACTCCAGGAAAGAATTTCCCGGGGAGTGGGGGAAGCCACAGGCCCAGGGTCTAAGGTGAGGCTGAGCTCAGGGGCTGCCCTTGGAAACTCATTCTAGAAGGGCATGGGGGCCACAGGCCTGATCTCTTAGAGCGGCGGGGAGGAGAGGGAGGGCCAGCAAAGTGGAGTTCCAGGGGAGTAGGGGAGCCTCTGCTCCTCCTGGCTGGTGTCTGTGTGTCACCTCCTGCTTGGTTTGTGCAAAAACCCTGGCCCATCCTGCAAGAGGCCGAGTAGTCAAGTTCTATGAACGTTGTGGAGGGTGTGGGCGGAGTGGCCAGTTGTATGAGCCAGTGGCAGGGGCTCCTGGGAACCACCATAGGCGATAGAGGAGTCCAAGGCACCTGTGGGGGTGGAGAAGGCCTCTAAGGCTTGAGGAAGAGCTGACTTCCTAGAGGGAAGAGGATCCCCCCGCCCCCGAGAGGCAGGGACTGACTATCTGGACCCCCCCTTTCACTTAGAACATATGTCCAGTATCCTCCAGCCCAAACCAGGCAGGAGAAGCTTGTCTGGGCATAGATGTCTTGGAAGCATCTGTCAGCCTCGGCTTCCTCGTCTATAAAATAGAGAACAGATTCCCAGGCCTGGGAGTCCCTCTCTGGCCTTAGGCCCGCTTGGCAGGGTGGCCAAGGGGCTCTGAGGCTATCATTCTGACCCCATAGAGTGGCCAGTGGCTTGGTGTATGACTGACAGGTCGCATAGTTGTGGAGGGAGCGCAGGCCCTGAGCAGACTGTGAGACCCAGAGGCATATCTGTGGAGGCCTGGGAATCTCCAATCCAGGCCTGTGGGCCTGTTGAGGCTGGACCCAGCTCCCTTTAAATATGCGTGTGGCAGGCTGTTTGCACATTCTTGTTCATGTGTCTCTGGCTGGGCCGTGCAGAGGATGGTGGGTGGAGGTGTGAGGTGGCCTGCCTTGCTTCTGGAAAACCTACAGACTGAGTAGGGAGGATGGAAAGCTCTCTCACTCAAGAGCTCTGATAGCTGATGTCAAGGCAGATCCATAGAACAGATGCTGAGAGGCGGCTCCAGGGGGGCTGGACTTGGGCCCGGGTTGGTGTTGCCTGATGGCCTTATCCTAACCCTAAGAGATGGGGCCTGCTTGTGGGTGGGGGACAGAGGTGCTGACTGGACAGTGAGTCAGCAGACACTACAGCCCAGCCCTGGTCCAGGATCAGCCTCCTGCAAAAGGATTATGGGATTAGCTACCTGAATCACAGGACTGGGAGGTGGGTGGCAGAGAGACTGGAGGCTCTGGTTAAGCCTAGCAGATGCAGAGGCTGAGGTGGAGGTCTCTGCACTGGGATACCCATGTCTGCCAGGGGTGGAGGAAGTTAGCCACGGTGTCCACTGTTCTTATATCAGAGCTGGTGGTGCAGGCAGGTAGTCTCACCCGCTCACTGAATCCATGGCTGCTCGGCTGGGGCTAAGCCTTGATTGGGCAGAGGCCAGTGTTAGCTGGGCTCCAATGATTCCTAGGACTGAGGCATGCAATCCCATTCTTGCAGGGGGTCCAAGTTGGCAGGACCATGCTAAGGACTGAATGGTGACAAGGCCTTTAGGCCCCAGGCTACCCCAGGCTAGCTTAGCCCAGTTGGTCCCCAGCTCTTGTAGAGAGAAGCTGGCTGTACTGGTCCCAGTCTACAGGGACTCTGTTCCAGTGTCCTCTACAGCCCCTGACTGTGCTGTTCCCACACCCTGCTCTTACCTGCGTCCAGCCTTTCCCTGAGGACCAGCAGTGTGAGCGCAGATAGGGGCTAGTGAGTGTGGGGTTATCTGCAGCCCAGTGGCTGAGGACACTTCTGCTAGCATGAGCCCCACTTTGGGTGAGGGTGAGGGCTCCTCTCCTTTCCTGCTGGTTGAAGAACATGTCCCCTTGTGAGTCAAGAGAACTCCCTGGTTTGGTATTTAAGGGGCATCACTTTTTGAAGTGAAACCGGAGTTGGGGATAGATCGGAGGGACATTAGGTAATTGAAGATACTAGACTTTCAAGTCACAGAAAGGGGCTAATCTGAACTGCTGGACTTTGGAACCACTAGGGTGCTTTGGGAATGGAGGAGAGTATAAGACTTGCTGAGGAGGTAGCCCACGTGGTTAAATTTGGTTAAATTGGGCTTTCCTGGTAACATTGGAATAATTAAGAGGGCTGAATGTAGCACAGGCAACTGGCTCATCTTAACATCACCATGACAGTCATCTCTGCCTTTTGTAGAACATCCTCCCACATCCCGCTGCCACCATGGACCACTCCTTCAGCGGAGCACCCCGCTTCCTGACTAGGCCAAAGGCTTTTGTGGTATCTGTGGGCAAGGATGCCACGCTGAGCTGCCAGATTGTGGGCAACCCCACGCCACATGTGAGCTGGGAGAAGGACAGGCAGCCAGTGGAGGCAGGAGCACGTTTCCGCCTGGCCCAGGACGGGGATGTGTATCGTCTCACCATCCTCGATCTGGCGCTCGGTGACAGCGGGCAGTATGTGTGTCGCGCGAGGAACGCCATAGGGGAGGCCTTCGCCGCCGTAGGCCTGCGAGTAGACTCTGAGGGCACATGTGCTGAGCAGGCGCCCCACTTTCTGCTGCGGCCCACCTCCATTCGCGTGCGCGAGGGCGCCGACGCCACCTTCCGATGTCGCGTGGGCGGCTCGCCACAACCTGCTGTGAGCTGGTCCAAAGACGGGCGGCGCCTCGGCGCACCTGACGCCCCTCATGTGCGCGTGGAAGATCACGGCGAGGCGAGCGCGCTTCGCATCAGGTCGGCAAGGCCTCGCGATGGTGGTACCTACGAAGTCCGAGCAGAGAACCCGCTGGGTTCTGCCAGCGCTGCCGCCGCTCTGGTGGTGGACTCAGATACCGAGGCTGCCGGACCCCCCGGAGCCTCCACCGCCATGCTCCTGGCGCATCTGCAGCAGCGGCGAGAGGCCATGCGCGCGGAGGGCGTCCCCCCGTCCCCACCCGGTGCTGGCACGCGCACCTGCACGGTGACCGAAGGCAAACACGCACGCCTCAGCTGTTTTGTGACCGGCGAGCCCAAGCCCGAGACAGTGTGGAAGAAGGACGGGCAGCTGGTGACCGAGGGCCGGCGACACGTGGTGTATGAAGACGAGCAGGAGAACTTTGTCCTTAAGATTCTTTTCTGCAAGCAGTCGGATCGCGGCCTCTACACGTGCACAGCCTCTAACCTTGTGGGCCAGACCTACAGCTCTGTGTTAGTGGTCGTGCGAGGTGAGCAAACTTGTAGCTCCCGCACATGCGCAGGGGTAAGGCTCTTTCCGAACAACATCCCACCACCCGCCCCCGCCCGCCTCGCCCCGCCCCTCGCCAGCTGCAGTCCCAGGTGATAAAGATCCAAAGACCTGCTAAAGTCCGCGATCCCCGTGACCCCGCCTACTTCGATGGTCCACGCCTATGCCCAGGACCTCCGCCCGTCCCCCCTTGCCTCCTTCCATTTGTTAACTTCACTTTCCCTGCTCTCAATCCTTGCTACCCGCCCTTCTCGCCTGCCTTGTCCCTGCTGTTTTCCGAGCCCCTCCATAGAACTCTCTCTTTCACTGACCCCCCTCCCCCCCCAGAGCCGGCAGTGCCCTTCAAAAAGCGGCTGCAGGACCTGGAGGTGCGAGAGAAAGAATCTGCCACATTTCAGTGCGAGGTGGCGCAGCCAGCCACCGAGGCGGCGTGGTTCAAGGAGGAGACGCGGCTATGGTCCAGCGCCAAATACGACATCGAGGAGGAGGGCACCGAGCGCCGGCTAACCGTGCGCAACGTCTCCGCAGACGACGACGCGGTGTACATCTGCGAGACCACAGAGGGCAGCCGCACAGTGGCAGAGCTCTCGGTCCAAGGCAGGAGGGGCGGGGCGGGGCGGGGCGGGGCCAGGCATGCAAACCTGCCTAAGAGCAGAGGTGGCAGGCCTCTCACCCAGCGGGTACTGGTGGGTCTGTTGAGTGTGGTCAGGAAGGCGAGTTGAATGGGGCTGAGGTGAGCGAGACAGGCAGGGGACGGGATAGAGGGGCTCTGGGATATGGGGTGAGGGTGAGGGTGGGGTTGAGTGGAGTGTAATGGGTCAGGTTGACAAGAAGGTATTTTGCCGGGCGGTGGTGGCGCAGGCCTTTAATCCCAGCACTCGGGAGGCAGAGGCAGGCGGATCGCTGTGAGTTCGAGGCCAGCCTGGTCTACAAAGTGAGTCCAGGATGGCCAAGGCTACACAGAGAAACCCTGTCTCGAAAAACAAAAACAAAAACAAACAAACAAAAAAAAAGAAGGTATTTTGCCGAGTTGGAGAAAGATAGGTAGAGGTACAGTAAGTGGGTCAGAAAGGGAAGAGGGCGGAATGCACAGGGGTGAGTCAGTAGGTGGGGAGGTTCTAGGGCATGCGGGTGTGTAGTAGTGACCTGGGGCTGGGGAGAGTTGAGCCTGGCAGCACTTAGAGGCTGGGGTTAGGGTTAAGCCTGGTTCTGTACAGGCAGGGGACCATAAGGTAGGGTTGGGCAGAAGAGGTGTGTGTGTGTGTGTGTGTGTGTGTGTGTGTGTGTGTGTGTGTGTAAGAGTGAGGCAGGTGGGAGGATGGGGCTGGGTGCATAGGAAGATGGGACGGAACGGAGGCCATATGGATGTGCAAAAGGAATATGGGGCTTGTCTTACCATCTTGGCACTCTTTCCACTCTAGGAAACTTGACCAGAAAGCTGCCTCGGAAGACTGCAGTGCGGACTGGAGACACTGCCATCTTTTGGGTGGAGCTGGCTGTCCCTGAAGGCCCTGTCCAGTGGCTACGGAACCAGCAGGAGATGGTGGCAGGGGACCGGGTAGCCATCACTGCAGAAGGCACGTGCCACACACTGACCATCTTCCAGTGCACTTTGGAGGACATGGGTGAGGTGGCCTTTGTGGCTGGTGGCTGCCGAACGACCACTCAGTTCTGTGTGTCAGGTAAGGGCTGGAAGGATGGCCTTTGGGTGGCCCTCCCTGCAGGGACACAGCTGCACCCCTCCCTGCACCTTTCCCTGTCCTTCCTCAGTGCTGTAGGCTTCCCTTGCTAGTGGAGGTTCAAGAGTATTATAAAATTGTGGTCATGGACCCTCCACTCCAAGCTCCTCTCTTGAGCAGGGGACTTCCCACTGCAACTGGTGGAGAGAGGCTTCTGAGCCCACTGATGGTGGGTGGTACCATGCCATCCATCAGAGCAGTGCCCAGGGGGAGCCTCGAGTTCTGTCATTCCTTGTCTGGGTGAACCAAGGCTGTGGGAAGGGAGCTCTCAGTTAGTGAGCTCAACCTATTTTCCACACAGCGCCCAGGAGGCCACCCCTGTATCCCCCTGCTGACCCTGTTGTAAGGGCCAAGACGAAGAGCTCTGTGACCCTCAGCTGGTCCCCACCACCCCATGGGGACCGCCCTGTCACCATTGACGGTTACGTGGTAGAGAAAAGGAGGCTTGGTGCTTATGCCTGGACCAGGTGCCATGAAGCTGAATGGCTGTCCACAACTGAGTTTACTGTCGCTGGTGTGCCTGAGGAGGGGGACTTCCAGTTCCGAGTGTCAGCCATTAACCACTTTGGCCAGAGTCCTTACCTTGAGTTTCCAGGGACCATGCACTTGGGTGAGTGAGACCATCCAGAAACATCACAGGGGGCTTCCGCCTACCCTTGCGTTACCTGATCCCAAAGCTTGATTCTGCCTTCAGGGGAGCCAGAATGATCTTAAGGAGACTCTCTGTGTGGTTGGGAGATGTTGGAGCCTCCTAAAATGTTGGGCATCCTAAGATAGGACCCAGGTCCCACTGCATCTTCAGCAGCCTCAGGGAGCCAGGCTTCAGCTACGCCATCTATGTGGGGACAGGGAAGGGGAGGGCAAGGCAGAGTCTGTGTTCTTATCTGTCCCCAATTCTTCCCTTAATGCCGCCCACTCTGCAGTCCCCAAGCTGGCTGTAAAGACACCTCTGAAGGCGGTGGAGGCAGTGGAAGGTGGTGAGGTCACCTTCTCAGTGGACCTCACTGTGGCCTCTTCGGGCGAGTGGTTCCTGGATGGGGAGGCCTTGAAATCCAGCGGTCTATACGTGATCCGTTGTGATCGCACCCGGCATATGCTCACCATCAGAGAGGTGCCCGCCAGACTGCATGGGGCACAGCTGAAGTTTGTGGCTGACGGCATTGAAACCAGCATCCAAATGGTGGTCCGAGGTAGGCCTGAGGCCTGGAGTCCCATTTTCTTTTTGCAGTGTGGTGTAGAGAAGGTTTGTCCGAAGGCAGTGTGATAAAGGGGGCGTGGCAGCTGGGTGCATGGTGAGGCTGCTCACGTGTGTGTGTGTGTGTGTGTGTGTGTGTGTGTGTGTGTGTGTGTGTGTGTGATGCCCTGTGGCTGGACCACATCTCTGACCACCTCTTTTCTCTCTCTCTATGCCTGTGCCTCCTCTCTGCCTGTTTGTTTCTCACCCCATCTCATTCCTCCTACATGTGGCTTTCCTCGTGGTCGCCCTCTGTTCACTGTCTCCACTTCTTTCTCTCTCCTCTTTACACCCCTCCCTTCTCTTGTGTTTCACTCTCTTGCTTTCCATATCTGCTTCTTTCCTTTCAATCCACCCTTTATCCCTGGCCTCCCCGCCCCCTTCATCTCTCTTTCTCTACCCTCACATCCAACCTGTTTCCCTCACTGCCTATGATTCCCTTTGCCCACCTCTTTGTGGTCTCTTTGTCCCTACTAACTTCCGTTGAACCATCCCTGACCTGTAGCAGCTCTGGGGCTGACCAGCAGCAAGCTTCCTACTGTGGCTGCCCGGGAGGTGCTGGCCCAGTTGCACGAGGAGGCACAGCTGCTGGCTGAGCTGTCGGATCAGGCTGCGGCGGTAACTTGGCTGAAGGATGGCCGTGAGCTGTCCCTGGGACCCAAGTATGAGATGCAGGTGTCAGCTGGGAGGCGAGCACTGCTGGTGCGGGATGTGGCACAGGATGACGCTGGCCTCTATGAGTGTGTCAGCCGTGGGAGCCGCATTGCTTACCAGTTGCTGGTGCAAGGTGAGTGCAGGTGGGCGGTGGGGCTGGCATCTTGTCCTTCTTGTGTTCCACTGTGGTTTAGGATGTGTCTTCACTGCCCCCTAGCTCCAGGCATGTTCTGAGGGGTTCCTGGCAGCAGGGTAGCTGTTTTCTGATGTGCGCCTTTTAGTGGTGGCGGATGGTTCAGCTCTGTAGGAAGGACTTCCTAGCTAGTTCAAACCTCTCGGGTCTGGACAATAGTCAGGGTTCCACGTGGCCTCAGTTTGGGCACCTGCATTTATACCCTGCAAGCCTCACAGCTTTTCTTCACAGACATAGCAGGTGGCTGTGTGGATGCTGTGGTCGGGGGCGGGGTGTAGCTGGACCTCAGAGGCACATGTGCAAATATTCTGGGGGCGGGGGAGCAAAGATGGCAAGATGCTTGAGTTCCCCTTGCTGCTGCTGCTGCTTCTTCTTCTTCTTCTTCTTCTTCTTCTTCTTCTTCTTCTTCTTCTTCTTCTTCTTCTTCTTCTTCTTCTTCTTCCTCTTCTTCTTCTTCTTCTCTTCTTCTGTCTTTCTTTTTCTTCTTCTTCTTCTTCCTCCTTCTCTTCTTCTTTCCTCTTGTGTTGTTTCTTTTGTTTTTGTTTTGTTCTCAAGACAGGGTTTCTCTGTGTAGCCTTGGCTATCCCAGACTCACTTTGTAGATCAGGCCGGCCTCAAACTCACAGAGATCTACCTGATTCTGTCTCCCTGAGTGCAGGGATTAAAGGCGTGCGCCACAACTGCCCGGCTTTGCTAGTGCTACTTGCAGTTCAATATGGGGGTGTGGCATTGGCTGGGGTATCTCATCCCGTTCCCTGCATGAAGATGCCATAGACTTCCAGCTCTGGCATAGGTGCATACCACCCTGGGTTCCCCATGCGCTGAATCATTGGGTGAGGTCCACATATGTCTCCACAGCTGAAAACTCTTTGCTGCCTTCCAGCGGCATGTACTGTCATTCCTCATACAGGCTCTAAAACCCCACAAATGTGCAAATTCCATGCAATGGGATTCTTAGTAATATGCAAGGCTATAAGTTTGGCTGTATCCAAAAGGAAAACCATGGTGTGGTCAATTCCCAGTTGGTAGTAAAAATTGGGGCTGTGTTCACAAAGGGGATCTTCTTCCGCTCTGTAGAAAGTGTTCCTGAAGGTAGGCAGATTAGGGGTTGAGAGAAAACTGTTTTGGCCTATAAGGGCTGGCCCGGTGACTTCTCACGGCCCATCCCTGCCAATCTGTTCTGGCCAGTGAAAGACTGGACATCACACACTCAGGTTTAAGAAGAGCCACAGCCAAGCAATGGGCCATGGAGGATCTAGGTGGCAGGATACGGAGTTTCCTGGAGTCCAGAGTTTATTATTCAGAATCCAGGATTTAGAAGCCTGACAGGATCCTATGAGTAAGTGTCCTTGTCTGTCTGTCCCCAGAGGCCAAGGTGGTATTTGCCAAGAGGCAGCCAGCTCACAACGAGGTGAAGGCAGAGGCGGGGGCCAGTGCCACACTGAGCTGCGAGGTGGCCCAGGCCCAGACTGAGGTGACATGGTTCAAGGACGGAAAGAAGCTGAGCTCCAGCTCGAAGGTGCGAATGGAGGCCTCGGGCTGCTCTAGGAGGCTGGTGGTGCAGCAGGCGGGCAAGGCGGATGCTGGGGAGTACAGCTGCGAGGCCGGGGGACAGAAGGTCTCCTTCCGCCTGGATGTGGCAGGTGAGTGCCAGGGTCGTGCTTAATGGAATTATCCCAGGGACCTGTCTAGGTATCCTGGAATTGCCCTTAGACCTCAGTGTTTGTGAATCCCTAGGTCTATCCAGTGACTTTCATGAGATCAAAGCAGCTTGATAGTTGAGTCAGTCTTGGGGAGTTTCTCAGGTGACACTGATCTGAGGTGATGAGCTTGTCTGGTGAACGTATGTGTGTTGGGCATCTAGTCTGTTGGCTAGATGGGAGGGGCAGTCCCATGGCTGTAGAGAGGGTCATGCAGATGGCAGGAGACCCTCTGTCTGTCCATTCCTACTCGCTGGGTCCCAGGGCTCTGGAAGCCCTAACTTGGCCCTGTCATAATTCCCATGTGACCACGAATGTGTGTCCAGCCCTCTTCACCCTGTCCTTGTATTTGGGAAAAGGATACACACCATGTAGCCATTCTTTCCTGCTCAACTGCATTCCATTCCCATGTACTTCCATTTAGCTGTGGTCCAGAAAGATGTGGGTTGCTGGTTTGAGGAATGAGGTGGCCGTCCCTCCCAACGGTGCCTTCTCCTGCAGTCTGTGGTCTCTACATGTAGGAGGTCTGGGAAGCCAAGGATGGCCTGAAGTTCTTGGGGGGCCTGAGGCAGGGAAGAATTTTGTTAAGAGGCATGCTGCCTATGATGGTCATAAGGGTTACAGTAGCTCACGGGCCAGCAAACGTCAAAGTGGGCCTGGATTCTTAGGTTCTTAGATCAGTGGGAAGACCCAAGCCTTCCACAGATAAAGCTTCAGAGTACACATCTTGGACAAAGAACTTTGTTTGTGATCACATGAAGCTATGTTAATTACGGGCAGTGCTGTCATGGCAATCGCTGGGCTCTGATGAGCCCCGGGCCCTGGAGAAGGCTTATGTTTAGTCTGGAGTCTCTGATCTACTTTGTCCCTGTCTGTTCCTAGAACCCAAGGTAGTGTTTGCCAAGGAGCAGCAGGCACGCAGCGAGGTGAAGGTAGAGGCGGGGGCCAATGCCACACTGAGCTGCGAGGTGGCCCAGACCCAGACTGAGGTGACATGGTTCAAGGATGGGAAGAAGCTGAGCTCCAGCTCGAAGGTGCGAGTGGAGGCCTCAGGCTGCTCCAGGAGGCTGGTGGTGCAGCAGGCGGGCAAGGCGGATGCTGGGGAGTACAGCTGCGAGGCCGGGGGACAGAAGGTCTCCTTCCGTCTCGATGTAACAGGTCAGTGCTTTGGTGAAATCCGTGTATGTATTTATAATTATTACATCTTCTTGAGTTTTGTTTCTGTTTTTTGTTTTATTTGTTTGTTTGTTTGTTTTAAGACAGGGTTTCACTATATAACCTCGGTTGGCCTTGCCTAGAACTTGCTATGTAGACCAGGCTAGCCTCAAACTTAGAGATGTGGATGTGCTTTTCTCTGCCTCCAGAGTGTTAAGATTAAAGCTGTGTGCCACCACACCTGGCTTATGATATTTTCTTTTCTTTCTTTCTGTCTTTCTTTTTTTTTTCTTTTACTTTTTGAGGCATGGTTTCTCTGTGTAGTCCTGGCTGTCCTGGAACTCACAGATTTCTGCCTTTCTCTGCCTCCTGAGTGCTGGGATTAAAACTGTACACCACCATACCTGGTTTGAGTTTCTTACTATGCCTAATATATTAACTAAACTTTATCAGGAGCACTTGAGGAAAAACGCACACATAGTATTTGGTGTTTTCTGCATTTTAGGCACCTACTGCAGGCCTGGAATGTTCTCTGGGTGGATAAGGGAGAATGACTTTGCTTGTGCTTAGAGGCCTTGGAGCTTCTCTTGAGCACAGCGTCCAGAGCCTGGATGACATTCTGCCCTCCGCCTGACCCATCCAGGGTCTTTCCAATTGTGACTTTGCTGACATAGGCAGTGCCTCTGACTCTGTTCTCATTTGTCCCCAGAACCCAAGGTAGTGTTTGCCAAGGAGCAGCAGGCACGCAGCGAGGTGAAGGCAGAGGCGGGGGCCAATGCCACACTGAGCTGCGAGGTGGCCCAGACCCAGACTGAGGTGACATGGTTCAAGGACGGGAAGAAACTGAGCTCCAGCTCGAAGGTGCGAGTGGAGGCCTCGGGCTGCTCCAGGAGGCTGGTGGTGCAGCAGGCGGGCAAGGCGGATGCTGGGGAGTACAGCTGCGAGGCCGGGGGACAGAAGGTCTCCTTCCGCCTGGACGTCACAGGTCAGTTGGTTAGGCATTTGACTCTGTCACGGGGAAGCCTGGGAGAAGTGTTTGTGTGGGATGGGTCCTGGGTGTGTTGCCCAGGCTGCACAGGGCATGTTTGGCTAGTTCTCCATATGTAACAAGGAACCTCAACCTCAGAGGAGTAAAGGAGCAGTATGCTTCTTGTCTCCCCAATACACGAGGCAGGAGGTACTATGTGGTCTTCAGTGATGCCTGACCTTTGTCCAGTGTGGTGTCACCAGGGGGTCAGAATCTAAGCTGGACTTATGCTTACATCTGGTGTGACCACACCAGTGGGGACACACCCAAAGAAAAATGTCTCTTAAGCTCCTAGCAACCACCAGATGTCATTAGCCCCTGGACTGATGCAAAGGAAGGGAACTGATTCTGTGTGTTTGTCTTGTACCAGGAAGCACGCTGAGGCTGCTTGTCAATGCTAAGTTCTCCTGTGAGTGCATGAGGCTTGCTAGGTACAAGGCCGTCGTGTCTGTGGGTAGACAGGGTTGAGCCCCTTAGTTCTGGTCTGGATGATCTTGAGTTTAGATTACTGATTTAGTCTTTTGCTGACTGCAGGACTCCCCAGATATTCTGTCTTCTCTTTCTCCCCTTGAGTCAGTTTCTGTAAAGTATTGCGGGAATTTTGCTTTTTTCATCTAGTTATTTCATATATTTATTTATTTATTTTTGGTTTGCAAGACAGGGTTTCTCTGTGTAGCCTTGCCTGTCTTGAAACTCAGTCAGTAGACCAGGCTAGCCTTGAACTCACAGAGATCCACCTACCTCTGCTTCCTGAGTGCTAGGATCAAAGGCGACTCTGCTTCTGTCAGTGTCGCTGCTGCTGCCACCAGCACCACCACCATTACTACAACCACAACCACAACCACCACCACCACCACACCCAGTTGTTATCTTATTAGGTGACACACAATCATTTATAATGTTTTCTGAGAACTTTTGTACTTGTGGGGAATCTGTCTTGATATTTTTAATTTTATTTGGATTTTAATAAATTGAGGGTTTTGTTTTTTGCTTCGTCAAGCCAGTGGCTAGTCTGTTCTATTGATCTTTTTCAAAAGCAAGTTTTTATTTACTTGAATTTTTATACTATTTTCTTTAGAAAAAAAGTTTACTTAGAATTGTCATCAGCATTTGTTGCTGGTAGTGTTTGTGTGTTAGTGGCTCTTTGAGCTGGCCTATAAAGGATATTTTCCTCATCTTGTGATTGGACAGGGCAAGCCTGTGCCTGTTGGCCACGGATGGCACACTCCCCTCAAAGTCTCACACTGAACTCAGCATTACGTCAGGCCTTCACAGAGCCTCGAGGTGGCCTACCTATACAGATCTTTCTGAGCATGGTGGCTATGGTAGGAGATGTCAACGCATTTCAAAGCCCCCTGTGGAATTTCATTCCCTACTTTTGGTCACACTTGTTTGCTGCATCCGGTTCTCTGCAGTCCAGGGAAGCCTGGAATGAGGCAAAGCCACCCGATTGCTCTGTGGTTCTTGCTGGCCACAGTGATCTGCACTGGGAACTCACAGCCAATAGAGATAGCGACAGCCTGCGACTGGAGTTCAGGGGTCACCACACGGTTCAGATGATGCGGGCTGTCTGGAGATCTGGTCTGTCTGGGGCTGCTGAGGCACCACTGGGTTCAAGGCCACGTTGGAGTGGAGGGGGTGAGGAGCAGTGATAGAAAATTCCTCACATCTGGCAGTTGTGACCCAGACTCAGTGGTTTTTCTGGACCATGTATCTGTTGATCCTCAGATTACTGTAAGCCTTGGTCAATTGCCAGAGGCCCCAGGCTGACTCTCACCCCCTCCTCGTGTGTGTGTGTGTGTGTGTGTGGATGGGCTAATGCTTTAATTGCTTTTATGATAGAAATGGAAAATGGACTGCAAATTTATAATTGGAAGTGCATCCAAAAGTACATGCTCATTCTGTGGGGCCATCCCACACACCCGGGAGCATTTAGAGATAACCCTAGATGTGTCCACTGAAGGGGATGGTCCTTTGTTCCTTAGATTCCTGGAGATAGGAACATGGGGGTGGCACATTTAGCCTCTAGGAGGCTGAGTGGAGAATTGATGTGGACAAGGGGATGACCCAAGGCAAGGAGACCAGGCATGATGCTCTTTCTTACCCGAGGTAGGAGACGATGAGGTTTGAAGAGAGACATTGACTGTGAGTATGGGCAGGAGGCAGGGGCTTGAGGGTTGTTGCAGAGGTGAGAGGAACAACACCAAGGGACACGGAGAGTAAGGAAGAGCGAGCTGTGAGGTACAGTGTCGACTTCGGCAACAAGAAACAAAAAGGGAGTGATGGCACGGTGTCCAGAGTGCCAAGGAAATAGCTGCCAACCTCAATTTTCATACCCAGCTAAGCTGTCATTCAGAAGTGAAGGTGAAATAACACATTTCCAAAAAGCACCCTCAGAGAGTTTACCATTCACAAAAAGCTTACCGGGGAGCTGGAGAGATGGCTCAGAGGTTAAGGACACTGACTAATCCTCCAAAGGTCCTGAGTTCAATTCCCAGCAACCACATGGTGGCTCACCACCATCTATAATGAGATCTGATGCCTTCTGGCCTTCAGGTGTACATGTAGGCAGAGCACTGTATACATAATAATAAATAAATCTTAAAACAAAACAAACAAACAAACAAAACCAAAAGGCTTACCGGAAGAATTGTCAATGGTTAAGCTGCTCAGAGTGAAAAACCTTAATCAAAAGTAACAGAATTAGGGCTGGAGAGATGGCTCAGTGGTTAAGAGCACTTACTGTTCTTCAGAGGACCCAGGTTCAATTCCTAGCACCCACATGGCAGCTCACAACTGTCTGTAACTGCAACTAACACCTCCACACAGACACACATGCAGACAAAACTCCAATGCACATAAAATAAAAATAAATTATTTAAAAAAGTAACAGAATTGGACAGTCACTAGAATTTGGGATCCAAGGTGGACCCTAACTTAGTTATAGCTACTCTGTTCATTTCCAGAGCCCAAGGTAGTGTTTGCCAAGGGGCAGCAGGCGCGCAGCGAGGTGAAGGCAGAGGCGGGGACCAGTGTCACACTGAGCTGCGAGGTGGCCCAGGCCCAGACTGAGGTGACATGGTTCAAGGATGGGAAGAAGCTGAGCTCCAGCTCGAAGGTGCGAGTGGAGGCCTCGGGCTGCTCCAGGAGGCTGGTGGTGCAGCAGGCGGGCAAGGCGGATGCTGGGGAGTACAGCTGCGAGGCCGGGGGACAGAAGGTCTCCTTCCGCCTGGACGTGGCAGGTGGGTGTTGAGACACTAAATCAGTTTGCAAACATTGTGAGCCTGCTTATGGCTAGGCAGCCCCCAGTGTTTCTCCCACGGAGTATCCTCTTTGCCTGTCTCAAATCCTCTGCCAGTCTCCTCCCCATGCCCGGTCCAGCTGCGTGTGGTACACGTGTGCTCAGCTCGGCCAGGGCCTTTTGGTGTGCCTCATGGGGTGTTGTCATACTCCATATTTCATGTCCTCAGTGCCCGCTGAGATTCCGCCCGTGTTCCTGGGTGCCATGGCCTCTAGTCCTCCTGCCTGTGTGTAAGGACGAGGTGATGCTGTCTCTCTCACAGCTCTCTGTGGTCTCACCCAGTCCCACATGGGGTGTCTTTTAAAGAGAAATTTTAATTCGTGTTCAGGCAGGAAAAGGGGAAATTTCAGGCATGGTCACATTTGAAACTGCTCCCCCCGCCCCAGTTTCCCTGGGTAATGATGTGGGCCTGAGAACAAGACCTTTCTCAGTCTGATTGCGCTTCACCCAGAGGCTTAAGGCACCGGACCTCAATGACCACAAAAAGTCAGCCTGAGACAATGGCTCTTGGTTTGTTGGTTCATGCCAGCAAAAATAAGATATTCAGACACTTGTGGGCACAAGCGAAGTGGAAGCAGGCTTGTTAAGAGAAATTAAGGGGGGGGGGGCGGTGCTGGAGAGATGGCTCAGCGGTTAAGAGCACTAACTGCTTTTCCAGAGGTCCTGAGTTCAATTCCCAGCAACCATATGGTGGCTCACAACCATCTATAATGTAATCTGATGCCCTCTTCTGGCCTGCAGGGGTACAAGCAGGCAGAGCACTGTATACATAATAAATAAATAAATCTTAGAGAGAGAGGCAGAGAGAGAGAGAGAGAGAGAGAGAGAGAGAGAGAGAGAGAGAGAGAGAGAGAGAGAGAGAAATTAAGGGAAAAGTGAGTGAAACTCCCCAGAGTGGGAAGGTTTACCAGAGAGGAAAAGGCACAGAATTTTTTTTTTTTTTTCGTCTGGAAGTAGTGTTTTGCTTTGTTTTCCGGGACAGGGTTTCTCTGTGTAGCCTTGGGGTGCTTGTTCTGTAGATGAGGCTGGCCTTCAACTCAGCGATCCCCCTGCCTCTGCCTCCCAAGTGCTGGGATTAAAGTTGTGGCCCACCACCACCTGGCTGTCTGGAAGTTTTATAGGAATTAAGGCAGAAACTGAGGCAATTACATTTTAGTTAGCGAGGCAGGGCCCCTGTCCCTGCTCTCCTGGTCTAACAGGAGGGCTCGCCTGCAGTGCCCTCCCAGTTCAGGAGTTGAAACTCCTCCTCTGCCATGCCTGGCTCCAGCTTGTACTTACTGACCCCGACTGCCTGCCACCTGTTAGTCACATAGTCGGAGATGTTGTCCTCTGACTGTGCAGGTGTCTCAAGTGCTGCTGACCACACTAAGCTCACAGCTACCAAGAAGTAGCTACAGTTGTTCCTAGTTAATTTCCTGTCTATGGGATGGTCAGGAGTGGCCTTTGTATTCACTATGGGCCCTTTCCCCTCATAACCCATGTGACCTAGCTCAGGCCTGCTGCCCAATGCTATGACTTAATCTAGACCCATGCTCCTGGCGTTCTGTGCGGAGCACAGGATGATTTGTGGAGTGTGTGAAATCTTCTGTATGAGAATTTTGCCCCCCCCCCCCCAAGTCTGACTTATAGCTGCAGATGAAAAGGACTGAGCAGCTCACTGGGCTGTGGCTCACTTGCCAACAGTGAGTTACTATAAATCAAGCAGTGCTTATTCCATAGTCTTCAGCCAATGATTTTGTTCTTACTGAACTGGCCCTGAGGTAGTGCTGGGATGTGTGGATGAGGTACAGGCCTTTTGTCTGGGTTCAGTGAGTACAGAGCCTGGAGGTTGCTCATCTACCCCCCCGCCGCCCACCCCACAGCAGCCTCACCGGGCACTTTTCTCCATGGGACTTTCCCGACTCAGTTTCTGATTCGGTGTCACCATCTGTCTCCAGAGCCCAAAGTAGTGTTTGCCAAGGAGCAGCAGGCACGCAGCGAGGTGAAGGCAGAGGCGGGGGCCAGTGCCACACTGAGCTGCGAGGTGGCCCAGGCCCAGACTGAGGTGACATGGTTCAAGGACGGGAAGAAGCTGAGCTCCAGCTCGAAGGTGCGAGTGGAGGCCTCGGGCTGCTCCAGGAGGCTGGTGGTGCAGCAGGCGGGCAAGGCGGATGCTGGGGAGTACAGCTGCGAGGCCGGGGGACAGAAGGTCTCCTTCCGCCTGGACGTCACAGGTCAGTGCTTTGGTAAAATCCATGTATGTATTTATAATTATTACATCTTCTTGAGTTTTGTTTCTGTTTTTTTGTTTTGTTTGTTTGTTTTTGAGACAGGGTTTCACTATACAACCTTGGTTGACCTTGCCTGGAACTTGCTAGCCTCAAACTTAGAGATGTGGATGTGCTTTTCTCTGTCTCCAGAGTGTTAAGATTAAAGCTGTGTGCCACCACACCTGGCCTATGATTTTTTCTGTTCTTTCTTTTTTTCTTTCTTTCTTTCTTTCTTTCTTTTTTTTTTTTACTTTTTGAGACATGGTTTCTCTGTGTAGTCCTGGCTGTTGTGGAACTTGCTTTGTAGACCAGGCTGGCCTTGAACTCACAGATTTCTGCCTTTCTCTGGTTCCTGAATGCTGGGATTAAAACTGTACACCACCACACCTGGTTTGAGTTTCTTACTATGCCTAATATATTAACTAAACTTTATCACGGACACTTGAGGAAAAACGCACACATAGTATTTGGTGTTTTCTGCATTCAAGGCACCGACTGCAGGCCTGGAATGTTCTCTGGGTGGATAAGGGAGAATGACTTTGCCTGTGCTTAGAGGCCTTGATGCTTCTCTTGAGCACAGCGTCCAGAGCCTGGATGACGTTCTGCCCTCCGCCTGACCCATCCAGGGTCTTTCCAATTGTGACTTTGCTGACATAGACAGTGCCTCTGACTCTGTTCTCATTTGTCCCCAGAACCCAAGGTGGTGTTTGCCAAGGAGCAGCAGGCACACAGCGAGGTGAAGGCAGAGGCGGGGGCCAATGCCACACTGAGCTGCGAGGTGGCCCAGACCCAGACTGAGGTGACATGGTTCAAGGACGGGAAGAAGCTGAGCTCCAGCTCGAAGGTGCGAGTGGAGGCCTCGGGCTGCTCCAGGAGGCTGGTGGTGCAGCAGGCGGGCAAGGCGGATGCTGGGGAGTACAGCTGCGAGGCCGGGGGACAGAAGGTCTCCTTCCATCTTGATGTAACAGGTCAGTGTTCAGGTGTCAAGGTCATTTGTTTGCTGGTGATGGGAGATTGGGGGATGACCTAAATGATTCCGTTTCTGCGTGTTCCACCCTTCTCTGCCAAACTATTCTCTTCATGCAGAAATATTCAGCAGAGACGAAGGGGGTTGGGCCCCACAGTCCCCTTGGAGGCCACAAGCTGAGTGACCTAAGATGTCCCACTAGATTCCTAAATACTAATGTTTCCACAGCCTCCCAATGGCACCATTCTGGGGACCTCCATGACATGGACCCTTGGGGAGTGTTGGCATCCTTGTTGTTAGCTGTTTTATTTGTTTTCTTATATCTCTCATCCTTCTCTATCTCAGTCTTTTCTAACACCCCAACACCAGGTAGGAGAGGCAGATGGTTAGTGGGGAGAGGGAGCACTGAGATCTTTTTAGACTACTTCCTGCTGGTTAGGGGCATTGAGTTCCTTGGGGCAAGTCCAGTCTTCATCTCATTGGGATGGCTCCAACTTCTTTTTCTTGTTTCTTTTCTCACGACCACTTGACAGACCAGCAGGAGGAACAATCTTAGAGTCTTCTCTTTTGGGGCTCTGGTCTCTTTATGCCTACTCCAGAGTCCCCCTATCTTCAGCTGGCAGAATCACGCCTCTGCCAGAGCCCACATGAGGCAAACAGTCTGCTGCCGTGGACAGCCTGAAGCAGCTCCATATCCCACACCTGGGATTAAAACAAAAACATGCTTGCATAACATAACTGGGTTTTAAAAAGACACCAAACCTCTCACTACAGGGGAGCCTTTCTGATCCAAACCAGTACGCCCAAAGAAGAAAAGGTGGGAGCCCTGGCTGCAGCACCTGTTAGACTATGCTAAAATCAAGCAGTGAAGACACAGATGTCTCAGTGCAGGCATAGGCAACCAGACCAAAGGTGCAGGAATGGCCCCTCATGGCAAGGGGTTCCCCCATCCCCTATCCCACTACACCTCTCCTCTCCACTCTGGGACCCATGGAAGGGCTGCAGACAGTATGATTCTTTCATGAAAGACTTTGGGCCATTCAACCCTATTGAAAAAAACAGTGGACCAGTAATCACCACATGCAAAGCCAACTATGGTTGCGGGCCAGATTTAGAATAGAAAGAAAAACACAAACCTCCATGGTGACTTGCAGGTCTTTCTATGACTGTGCTTAAGGACTGAATTAATTATCTTTAACATATAATGATCCTACTTAGCGAGATGCAGTGTGGAATCTGGTAGCAGATGTGTTCTGATCAACCTCGGGCAGTCAACATTTCCACTTCCTTTGATGTTTATACATTGGAAACATTCAAAATCCTTGCATGTGTCTATCATGAAGAACTTTAGTTACTTTACACTAGAACTTATGGAACCAATATGTGTGCCAATAGAACATACACTTAGAACATACACTTCTGGAAACTCTCTCTGTCTCTCTGTCTCTGTCTCTCTCTCCCCCTCCCCCACCCCCATGCTAGGGTTGAAATACAGAGCTCTGTGCATGCTAAGCACAGCTCTACTGCTGAGCCCACCCTAGTCCCTCAGACTGAGTTCTTTAACAGAACAGAACAAGCACAGTGACTGCCATAACACACATCAGACTACGCTGAAATGTAAAACTGTGACTTAGGTATGCTGAGACGGTTCAGCAGGTAAAGGTGCTTTGCTGAGCAAGCCTCACGACCTGAGTTCAATCCCTGGAATCCACGTAAAAGTGGAAGCAGAGAACCAACTCCACAAAGTTGTCCTCTGGCCTCCGCCTGCATACTGTGGTATGGGCAACCCTCCTCCCCACATCACATACAACACTAATACACAACAACAACAACAACAAAACCCAAACAAACAAAAAACAAAATCGGTGATTCATCAGAGCCTTCCACAAATGGGGAGAAGCCAAGCAACGAAATAATGGAAGTGCCTGGAGTGATTGTCGGTCCTTTAGTGTGAAAATATGTACAGAAATCCTAAAGTGAGTGCCTAAAAGAAAGGCAGTGGTACTGAAACTGGGCTGGGGCTGGAGAGATGGCTCAGCAGTTAAGAGTACGGGCTGCTCTGCCAGAGGACCCGATTCAATTCCCAGCACCCACATGGCAGCTCACAACTGTTTATAACTCCAGTTCCAGGGGTCCCAACATCTTCATACAGACATACATGCAGATAAAACACCAATGCATATAAAATAAAACAAATAAATAATAAAAAAAAAAAAAAGAAAATCGGACCAAAGTTCTGTCTAGTGACACCAGAAAGGAGCGATGGGGTGTGTGTTAAATTGTGACAGTCATTCTATTTATTCTGAGTAACAAGCCATGAGTTTAGTTACCTGCTGTCATCCATGGCTCTAAAGTACATGGAAAATTCCCAAAATAAGCAGTTCATCAGATGGTTGTCTGGGTATCACACCACTTCAGTCATTCCCTATTTTAATTAACAGTGGTCCAGAGCATGGGCATTTGTTACACTATGCTTCTTTAATTTTTCTTTTTTATTACTAGTTGTGGTGACTTTGTTATTATTTTTGTTTCTTGACGTCGTGGGACTCACTCTGAAGACCATGCTGGCCAAGAACTCACAGAGTCTACCTGCCTCTGCTAGTGAAGTGCTGGGGTTAAAGGTGTACACCATCGATCCCAGCCTTCAGGGACTCAGAGGCAGGTGGATCCCTGTGAGTTCCAGGTTAGCCTGGTCTACAAAGTGAGTTCAGGACAGCCAAAGCTACACAGAGAAACCTGTCTCAAAGAAACCAAAAACCAAACCAAACCAAACCAAACCAAACCAAAAAAAAAAAAAAAAAAAAAAAAAAAAAAAGAAAAAAGAAACCAACACATCCCCCCTTTTTTTTTCTTTTTTTCTTTTTTTGAGACAGAGTCTTACGACGCAGCCTTGATGCTATATAGACCAGGCTGGCCTCTAACTCACAGATTTCTGCCTTCCTCTGCCTCCTGAGTGCTGGGATTAAAGTCGTGCACCACCACACCTGTCTTATGAATCTCTTACTATGCCTAATATATTAACTAAACTTTTAGGGAGACTTGAGGAAAAACGCACACATAGTATTTGGTGTTTTCTGCATTCTAGGCACCTACTGCAGGCCTGGAATGTTCTCTGGGTGGATAAGGGAGAATGGCTTTGCCTGTGCTTAGAGGCCTTGGAGCTTCTCTTGAGCACAGCGTCCAGAGCCTGGATGACGTTCTGCCCTCCGCCTGACCCATCCAGGGTCTTTCCAATTGTGACTTTGCTGACATAGGCAGTGCCTCTGACTCTTCTCATTTGTCCCCAGAACCCAAGGTAGTGTTTGCCAAGGGGCAGCAGGCACGCAGCGAGGTGAAGGCAGAGGCGGGGGCCAGTGCCACACTGAGCTGCGAGGTGGCCCAGGCCCAGACTGAGGTGACATGGTTCAAGGACGGGAAGAAGCTGAGCTCCAGCTCGAAGGTGCGAGTGGAGGCCTTGGGCTGCTCTAGGAGGCTGGTGGTGCAGCAGGCGGGCAAGGCGGATGCTGGGGAGTACAGCTGCGAGGCCGGGGGACAGAAGGTCTCCTTCCGCCTGGACGTGGCAGGTAAATGTTGAGATACAGTTTGTCTTGTGTTGAGGTGATGACTGGATGAGATGCATGGCTGACTACTGGGCTTTTTCTGTTACACTTTGTCTATGACCATCTTCTGTTCTCCCACCTGCCATCTGAAATCCGTGGGCTCATTGAGGCAAAACAGGCACGGGCAGGCTTCTTACACCCCGTGAGTGGTGTCTACAAAGCGGTGCTTAACTGTATGTTCCGAGAGACTGCCCAGAGCTCCTTGTTGGTTCTGTTTGAACCAGTTGGTTCTTGGTTATAAGGTGACCAAGTGACCTTTGCCTGAGAGTTTGATCTTCCTTGCATTGGAGGCATTGGAAACTTCCAGGTTCTCTTCCAGAGCCACATGCGGCTCTCTGTGACATGAGCTGTTTGTGTCCCACTGACTCAGCGTAAGAGGAAGCCACAGGCCAGATAGTTGGTCTTACCTATAAGTATCTTAAGACTTTCTTGGTATTCTCAGCTTTTGGTTTCTTTTCCAGGGAGGTAGAAGATGCCTTCCTTCACTCTGCCTGTAGGAAAATACCTGCTGGTAGATGGCTGCACAGCTCTTGTGATGTGTACAGAGCAGAGACTGGCCAAATACTTCCATAGACACTTGTCATGGTGGAATGACCTTTTCAGGCCTGTCCTGTGCGCCTGTTGTTTTCCAGAGTCATCAGCCCTTGGAAGCTGATGGACAAAACGAGGCTACAGAAGTGTTGATGTGGTGTGCTGTCATATTGCTGTGGGATCTGCCACTGAGTGGAATGCTGTGCAAAAGTGCAGTATATCCCTAGTGACGGGTGATATTGGTCTGCTGGCTGGTGCATAGAGATGGCTATATTTTCCTTTTGTTAAGAGACTTAATGCTGGCTGGGCATGGTGGCCACACATGTAACCCCAGCACTTAGGAGGCAGAGGCAGGCAGATCTCTGTGAATTCAAGGCTAGTGAGGTCTACAAAGTGAGTTGAGGACAGCTAGGGCTATATGGAGAAACCCTGTTTCGAAACACCAGAGCAGGTGCGCGAGAAAGAGAGAGAGAGAGAGAGAGAGAGAGAGAGAGAGAGAGAGAGAGAGAGAGACTGACTTAATGCTGAGTCATTATTGGCTGCCTCCTGCTTTTGGTCAGTAGGTTTGTGTTTTGTTCCTGATGTCCTTGAGAGTTAGTTCCAGGTCCCCATTGCCAATGCAAAATCCTCAGGTGTGCCAGTCCTTTATGTAAAGTGGTGGTACATTGATTTACATGTAATCAGTGCAAATGCTGTGGGCATTTTCTTCTTTTAAGATGTATTTTATTTTTTAAAAGTGTGTGTGTGTGTGTGTGTGTACGTACATCTATGTGGGTTTTTGCATATGAGTGCAGGCACTTGCAGAAGCCAGAGAAAGGCATCAGGCACCCTGGAGCTGGAGGTACAGGCGGCTGTAAGCTGCCCCAAGACCTTTGGAAGAGCAGCCAGCTCTTTTAATTGCTCACCTTTCCAGGCCCATCTATATGCTAAAAACAGAATCACATTAGCACCTCCTTAAGCCCCCAAAACAAACCAGATAGATTTACTTCATATATGTGAATGTTTTGCCTGTATGTATGTGAACCATGTGCTTGCCTGGTGCCCATGGAGTTCAGAAGAGAGCATCAGATTCCCTGGAGCTGGGGGTTGAGAGCCACCATGTGGGTGCTGGAACCAAACCTGAGTCTTCTGCAAGACTCTTTCCCTCTGTGCGTCTCAGTTTGTCTCCTGGTTGCTTACACTCAATACTGTCAGTGTCTCCAGTTGCTCTTCTGTGTCATTCGGGGACTGATGGCAAGAAGGAAGCCTGTGTTTCTCATAGATGCAGTGCTGCCCCACCCCTATAATTTCTATTTTCTGTTGTTGAATCCATGATATGGGCAGCCATCTATACAATCTATTATGAGCACAGAGAAATGTCAAAAAGCCTAACATTTCTTTCTGTGAGACATTATTTGAAGAGAATATGACAACTAATTTTATGTTTTAAAAAACTGGCAAGTTATAATGATTTGGCTAATTCCTAGAAAATTATGTAACGACTGACAAAAGAAGAAATTGAAAACTCAAACAACTCTGTAAGCTTTAACTAAATGCAAGCAATAGTTTAAAAGCTGGTTTTATGGGGTGGAGGGGGGAGGGGATGGGCAGCCCAGTAGGAACATCATTCTAAAAGTTCCAGAAACAAATTGTCCTTCACTTTGTTCACTTGGGGAACAAGAGAATGAAAGATGGGTCAATTTATGGAAACAATGTGACATTTCATGGAAACAATGTGACATTTCATGGAAAAAATGTGACATGGAAGCCACCAAACCTTACAGGGAAAATATGCAAAACTGCAAGGCATATCCATGTCAAGGCCAGGCTATTGAATGTCTGGTAGAAAGCTGCTCTGCAGTATTGGACAGGGGAGGGAAGGGAAAAGAAAGGCACGGGGAGTTGGCTCAACATAAGACACAGGAGAGCAGGGCAAGGAGAGGGAAGTGCACCGAGGTCTCAGGCACTGCAGAGTCAAAGTGTTTCATAACATTTACTAAGGGGCTAGGGAGACGGATCAAGGCACCTGCTGCCAAGCCTGAAGATCTGATTCCTGATTCCTGCCATCCACATAGAGGAAAGAGAAGAACCAACTGCTGCAAGATGCTCTTAGACCACACTCAAGGCACCACACACACACACACACACACACACACACACACACACACTAAAAAATTAAAAATCAATTACCATATTATATCCTGAAAACTGTCCAACAAAATTCATCGTGAATTCTTTACAGAAATCAACAGGTCCCCTTACTATGGAAAACAGAACTACAGGAAAAAGCGGTTAACACCCCACTTCAGGAGAGAGTTTACTTTTGAAATGGCAACGAGACAAGGCAGTGTAGGGTTAGGCAGCAGGAGAAGGGTTTACAGTCACCAGTTAAGAAAGCCTCTAAGGTAAATGGTGTAGTAAGAGCCGTGGGAAGGCTCGCCTTGCACATAGGGACACTGCTCCATCCACACACTGCAGCAAAGGCTTGGTAAATAAAATTCTACAGTAATTACACAAACTGTAGACACATTGGTTTTCTAATCTGATGCCCAACAAATGACATTTGAAGGCCAGTGAGGAAATGGTCAAATGTTTTTGAAAGACTGTGTTGAAGATCTGAAGAAACTACCAGGAACTACAGAAGACTTAATTTCATTTCTAGTCAGAGCCTAAATCTATATCTATACCAGTATCGGTATCTCTATCTCTCTCTATATTTGGGTGTGATGATGATTGACAAACTGATTACAAAGTGTTTTTGCCTGCATGTACGCCTGCATGCCAGAAGAGGGCACCAGATCTCATTGTGGATGGTTGTGAGCCACCATGTGGTTGCTGGGAATTGAGCTCAGGACCTTTGGAAGAGCAGCCAGTGCTCTTAACCTCTGAGCCATCTCTCCAGCCCACTTTGTGTACTCTTACAAGTGAACAACACAGAGCATGTTCTCCATGAGAGCAGCAGCCCTTATCATAAAGCAGCACTAATAGGACAGTGGCCCACGCGAGGCAATAGAAGAATAGAACAAAATGGAAGTGGGCTCTGCCCCACCTCTTGGCTGACCACTGTCACAGGCCCTGGCCCTCCTTTCCTGTGGTACTACTGTGAAGCGTAGAGACAGGACCATCTTTCCCAAGTGCTACTAAGGGCATTTCACATTTGGAAAATGTGTTAGTGCCAGAAGTCTCCCCCAGTGCACAGGCTGCAGTCAACAGTGCATTGAATGGCAACCCCAGAGAAAGATGACATGACTCACAGCTAAGTGTGCCAGGACACTACCATATGAATGACTTCATGGCCAGTGCTTGCATACATGGCCTACAAAGAACCAGCACATGCATTGCTTTGTGGAAATACTTGATTCAACCAGACAACCAGAACACACACACACACACACACACACACACACACACACGGCAAGTTGAGGCACACAGATGGGGTGAACAATTATAATAAATGTGGCAGGTAAGACTCCAGTACTCAAATATGCACAAAGCTCCAAAAATCTGAAGACAGACAGTGAAGCTGGAAACGGGGTCAGCCTGCAACAACGACACCACTGAAGAGCAAATGCAGGGGTGGATAGCATCAGGTCTCCACCACAGAGACACTGGAATAGCCTTTGAAGGGACACTCTCCAGAGTAGCCCCGCAGCAGAGGCAGCATGCGTGATGATCTGGTTCTGAGGGGCTGAGGGGCACTGGGCTTCTCCTGGGCACAGTGGGTATGGAGTCTGAGTGGCATCTGCTCCCCAGTGCTGTCTGTACCATCAGGATTCCCCACCTCCACCCCCACCCCCACCCCCAATGTGGTCTTCCTGATCTAGGCAGTGTCTCTGACTGTGTGTCTTTATCTCTGTCTCCAGAGCCCAAGGTAGTGTTTGCCAAGGAGCAGCAGACACGCAGCGAGGTGAAGGCAGAGGCGGGGGCCAGTGCCACACTGAGCTGCGAGGTGGCCCAGGCCCAGACTGAGGTGACATGGTTCAAGGACGGGAAGAAGCTGAGCTCCAGCTCGAAGGTGCGAGTGGAGGCCTCGGGCTGCTCCAGGAGGCTGGTGGTGCAGCAGGCGGGCAAGGCGGATGCTGGGGAGTACAGCTGCGAGGCCGGGGGACAGAAGGTCTCCTTCCGCCTGGATGTGCCAGGTACCTATTTGTCCTCGTGGGACATGGAAAGGGGCCTGACTTATCACTTTGACTGGCCACTTGTCCTTTATATTAGCCTTAATCTCCCCCATTTCCTTCCTCCTCTCCTGTAACTAGGCTGGAGATGAATACATAACATGTAAGAGGGCTCCATTTTGTAAGCTTTGCGTGGCTTTCCTATGGAGTAAAGTCTAGTCATATGTTCCCAGAACCATTTCGCCATTGGGTGGAGTCTGGGACTCTGGCTGGACCTTCCATATGATCTCAATCCCCTTCTTCTCCTACACAAAAGAGTATGGCTGAGGGGCCGAGTATGGCTCAGTGCTTAAGAACACTATCTGCTCTTCCAGAGGATCCAGGTTCTATTCCCAGCACCCATGTCGCAGCTCACAACTGTCTATGGCTCTAATTCCAGGAGATCTGACACCCTCAGAGACACACGTGCAGGCAAAACACCAATGCACAAGTAATGAAAATACATATATATATATATAAAAAAACATGATTGGAGCTTGGAAAATGTTCAGTGCTTAGCTGAGCTCTTTAGCCTCCATGGGACCAAAGTTAGGCTATAGGTAATTCAGTAAATAAGTCTCTGAACTTAGACGGAGTATAGTTTAAAGCTAATACCACATAATCTTTGCTTTCAGTTTGGATAGGTGTGTCTGGGGTCCCCATAGAGTCCCTGCCCTGTACTCAGGGACACTGAGGAATGAGCATTTCCTGGCAAGTCAGCCCATGTTTCTGTCAATGTCAGTGCTGGCTGCAGGTCTTCAGGCGGGGAAGTCTGAGGCAGACAGCTGTTTGCCTTGTGCACAGGTGGAGCCTTGAGGACTTACAGGGTGGGCTGCAGTCCTGACTGACCTCTAGCACTGTCACACAGCAGCGCTCTCCCTATCAGACCCCCACATAACTGCTGCCTGTGCTCCGACACTGAGGAACAAGCTGTCAAGTCTTCAGGGAGATGTTAGTTTGAAAGACTATGACAAAATGTCTTATGGCGATTAGTCTGAAAAGTTATGCTAACTTGGCTGATCACTAGTAAACTGTGTGAAAACTGAGGTAAAAAATCAGTAAGTCTTATGCATAGCAACCAAATCTTTAAATAATTTCATGCAGAAAACATGTCAAATAGTACCGAGAGCAGTTATTCCTTGATCACGGAGACCTTTGTAGAGACAAAGGAAATGAATCTGTAGACCATTTTGTGCAGTCAGCATAGCCCTGGCATCAAGATCTGTGAAAGTGCCAAATGCTGTGAGTGCTACTGTCTCAGGCACGGTATTGGCAGAGTGGACGGAGCAGAGGCAGGAAGCCTTACACTGTGATGAGGGTCATAGTTTTCCATTAAGGTTGAGAACAATGTCCTCCCTTGCCCAAGCCAGCTCTTTTCCCTGTGGCCTTCCTGACCTAGACAATGTTTCTAGTCCTGTATATCCCTGTCTGCCCCCAGAACCCAAGGTAGTGTTTGCCAAGGAGCAGCAGACACGCAGCGAGGTGAAGGCAGAGGCGGGGGCCAGTGCCACACTGAGCTGCGAGGTGGCCCAGGCCCAGACTGAGGTGACATGGTTCAAGGACGGGAAGAAGCTGAGCTCCAGCTCGAAGGTGCGAGTGGAGGCCTCGGGCTGCTCCAGGAGGCTGGTGGTGCAGCAGGCGGGCAAGGCAGATGCTGGGGAGTACAGCTGCGAGGCCGGGGGACAGAAGGTCTCCTTCCGCCTGGACGTCACAGGTCAGTGCTTTGGGACAATGTACGTATGTATTCGCAATTACTATATCTTCTTGATGTAGTGGATTGCTCCCTCTATTAATGTACAGTGAACTGCTTTGCATTTTCTGACTAATTTTGCCTTGAAATCTGTTTAACGACTTCTGAGTGTAGCTACCCCTGCTTGGTTTTGGTCTTCTATTTGTTTGATTCATTCTCTCTCAAGTCTGTATTTACCAGTGAAGTGGGACTAAAACAAACAAACAAACAAACCACAAATCGTTCAATATTAAAACAATTATTAACATATTTAAAACGTTTCAAGATTTCTTTCTTTTATTTTGTGTATATGAGCCTTTCGCCTGAATGCACATCTGTGTACCGCCTGTGTGCCTGGCACCTGTCGAGGTCAGAAGACCACCGGTCTCCATAACTGGAGTTACAGGTGGTTGTGAGTCACTATGTGGGTGCTGTGCACTGAACCTGGGTCCTCCGCTAGAGCGTCAGGTATTGTTAACTACCGAGTCATTGCTCTAGCCCCTGGATCTTAGTTTTTAATCTGATAGGCTACTCCGTCAGAGAGTGAAGAGCATGTACACTTGGAAGTATTATTGAGAGGTGTTCTCTGATTCCTGCAATTCTATCGATCACTTTTTTCTGGTTAGTTGATTTAGTTGAATTACTGCTCTTTTTTTTTTTTTAAGATTTATTTTGATTTTTATGTGTATGCATGTTTGCATGCATGTATATACATTACATGTGTGCAGTGCTCACAGAGGCCAAAAGAGGGCATTGGATCCCCTGGAACTGGCATGACAGATGGTTGTGAGCTGCCAGTGCTCTTAACTTCTGAGCCATCTCACCAGCTTCTTATTCTTCCTTCCTCTTCTTTCTATTAATGAGGTTTACTCATATTCTGAATTGGTCAGAACTGAATCTTTTCTAAGTCTCCTTTGTTCATCGACTCTTCTCATGAAGTTTATTAACTTGCGTGTTTTTATAATTAAGACTGTTTTCCTCCTCTGAGTTTAGGATTCCTATTAGAATCTTGTGTAGTGTTGGCTTGGTTGTCTGGAGTTACTTTAATTTGTGTCTCTTGAACTGTCTTTATTTCTGTTGATTTTAAGAGATAACTTTGTCGGAATATTCCTTTTTAGCTGTTTTTTTCTTTCTTCCAGGGCATGGAATATACTATCCCTTGTTTTCTTGGGTTTGGGGGTTTCTACTGAGATGTCTGAGGTTATTCTAATGGATTTTCCTTAAAAAGAAGTTATTACATTTTAAAATTGTGCGTGCGCATGCACATGGTGGCACCCATGTGGAGGTCAGACGGCATCTCGCATCAGTTCTCCCCCACCGTATGAGTTCTGGTGATCGAACTTAGGCTCCCACACTTGGCAGCAAGAACTCTACTTTTGCTGGGCCATTTCTCTGGTGCTCTTACAGTTTTAATGCTGTGTCTTTGGTGAGCTTCGGCATGTTCATTACAATGAAGTATGGGGAGAGTCTCTGGTTGTGTTTATTTGGGGCTGTAAATTCCCCATGTATTCTGATCCTTACATCTTTCTCGAAATTTGGGAAATGTTTTACTATAATTTTACTGAATTGATTTTCCACTCCTTTAGTTTGTATCTCATCTTTTCCTACCCCCATAGATTCTTAGGCTTGATCTCTTGACCATGTCCCAGAGTTCCCCACTGTTGTGGGCACGCTCGCTTTTTTTGTTTTTTGTTTTGTTTTTCTGTTGTCTAGCCACAGTCTCTCCCGGGGTTCTCCCATCTGTGATAGCCTTTCATATTCTTAAATACCTATTCGCTGTGCTTGCCAGTGCGTTTTAAATTTCATTAACTGAGTTTTAAATTTCTATCACATATATTTTCTGAAGGTCTTGATGTCCCCTCTCAGTTTCTCATGCAGGTTGCTGGCCAGCCATCTCTCCTGTATACTGACTTTCTTAGACCCATCCTGAACTGATTTCCTTGCTTTATCTTTAGGCTTGTTTGCTTCCTGCTTGAACTCATCGACTATCTTTACGGGTAGATGTTATTATTTGTTTAGTATTTCAGCCATCCCGGTGTCTTTGAACTCAGTAACTGAGGAGTTATGATCTTTTGGCGGTGCTGTTTTGTGCCCTCTTATGCCAGAATCATTACACTTAGGGAGAGAGTTGAGACTGATTTCTGACCACAGGGTAGCACAGAGGGAGCACGTGCATGGCTGCATGCGAGGGGACATTTTCAGAGTTACAATCGCATCATCAGCATCACCCTGTCAGTTCCCAGTCCTCCAAGGTATGCCTGCACACTGTGAAAATCGTTAAACACCGTGAGGAGACAGCGAAGAAGATAAACTAAGTGGACACAGTCCTGGAAATCTGTAGGAGATCACTCTTGGTACAAATGCGACAAGGGACACGTCTGTCCCAGTGGGAAAGAGTTGAGCCAACCCACTGTCAAAGATCAACTTAGGGGCACTTGCTATACCAGATGCCATGATGCTTCAAGAGCTAAAATAACCCAGAGATTGAGTCTAAAGATAGGAACCAACAATGAGATTCAAACAATTAAGGGATGAGCTCAGAGCAGCTGGTGTATAGGCAGATTTGCCCCCTATCTCTTTCCCCAACCCCAGTGACTTGTGAGGTACATGGAACAAAGGGGGACAAAATCATACTGGGTGTGTGTCCTCTTCACTGAAGAGCCAACTGCAAGCAGCTAGAGATGTCAAGGTGAGGGTGAGACAGAACCATAGCAGGTGTTACAAATTATCTTATGGTTTCAGGGTAATAGCAGATTCTTGAGCAGGTTATAAATGCATTACCCACAAGACAAATGGCTATCTTTGCCTGCAGTGAAACTCACATGCTGGAGCTGCCCCTCAATTTGTGGCAGGTGGATGAACTGTTTTTGTCCCAAGAGATGCTGGGGCTTCTTTGGGGCACAGCCAGTGCAAAGCATTGTGGGGGTGGGGTGGTGCGCTGGGGGGTGTTTTGCTATCCATCTACCCATTTAGACTCTTTGCCTGTGTGGTTTTTCTGACCTAGACAGTTTCTCTGACCCTGTATGCTCTTGTCTCTTCCTAGAACCCAAGGTAGTGTTTGCCAAGGAGCAGCAGGCATGCAGCGAGGTGAAGGCAGAGGCGGGAGCCAGTGCCACACTGAACTGCGAGGTGGCCCAGACCCAGACTGAGGTGACATGGTTCAAGGATGGGAAGAAGCTGAGATCCAGCTCGAAGGTGCGAGTGGAGGCCTCGGGCTGCTCCAGGAGGCTGGTGGTGCAGCAGGCGGGCAAGGCGGATGCTGGGGAGTACAGCTGCGAGGCCGGGGGACAGAAGGTCTCCTTCCGCCTGGACGTCACAGGTCAGTTGTTTGAGGGCGCTACCTTTGCTCATTTGGATGAGATGCTAAGGCTGACTAGTAATATGAAGGATCCTGGTACTGCTGTGGGGGACTTACCCTTTGCAAGTGTTGAATCTTTCACATTCTATTGTCATGTATGTGGCAACAGATGTGACTAAGTTAGGAGAGCTGCCCTTGTGTCATGTGGTAGCGTTTATCATCCAAAAGCACTCCAGGGCTTCTCTGTGTTACTTTTTAGTGCCCGGGGACATCCCTGGCTCTTCCTGTCATTTAGCACTGGGGTTAGCTAGGCACCTGGGCTCTGTGAGCGTCCCAGCGTCTGCAGGTCCTGCGTGCACTAATCCAGCACAGACATCTTGTTTGCATTTCTACTCACTGTAAGTAAAATCTTAAGTGGAAATCTTGATCCCTTAATCACAGTTGGATTTTCTTGCAACAAAAGCTGGCTGGTGAGCTGGAGAGCTGGCTCAGTGGTTAAGAGCACCGACTGCTCTTCCAGAGGTCCTGAGTTCAAGTCCCAGCACCCACGTGGCAGCTCACAACTGTTTGTAACTCCTGCTTTGGGGATCTGATGCCCTCAGACAGGCAAACACCAATGCATGCAAAGTTCAAAAAATAAATAAGAAAATAATAATTACAAAAAAAAAAAAAAAAAGCTGGCTGGTGTAGTTTCAGGTTCCTGGCTCTTCCTTCCTGATTCTGGGCTGTAGAGGTCTGTGTGTGTACTGAGCTGTATACACATTGCAACACAGTGTCTGTGTGTGGTTAAGGAAAGAGCAGAGAGTTCTCGGGTATGCTGTTGAGAGAGGAGGCAGCTCTCCTCAGGGAAAGTCTTATTTTCTAAAGGCAGACTAGAAAACAGGTCAGTATCAGCCTTCATTTAGGAAAGGAGGAAGAGCTAGCTTATGTTTTTTTTTTTCTCCTTTGAGAAACAAGGTGAGTTCTATGGAGGGGTTCTCTGTCCACGGTGCAGTGTTCACACCATAGAATTCCTTAGGAGTTCATCTGTCTGCGCCTCCCAACTCATCAGAAATCTGAGATGTCCATTCATCTCTTTCACTAAGGAGTCTTCTCTTACATCGATTCCTGGGTGTCATTAGTTAATGTTCTAAGTATTCCATCACTAGGAAATTGTTTGTGAATAAACATACCAACAAAACAAAATAAAATAAGACAAAAAGAAAAAAAAAACCTTCAAGCCAGTCGTGGGGGTGCACGCCTTTCTTCCCAGCACTCGGGAGGCAGAGGCAGGCAGATCGCTGTGAGTTTGAGGATAGCCTGGTCTATAAAGCAAGCCCAGGACAGCCAAGGCTACACAGAAAAAAATCAAAAAAAGAAAAAAAATTAAAGCAAGGGATGGCCTAGACACAAATGTTAGTTTAATCATGTCTGTATTTTTAAAATGGGCCAGGAACTCAACTCACTCAAAGTGAGTGCCAGGTGGGTTAGTCATAGCCCAAGAGGCCACATCACAAGATTCTTGGATGGTGGCTGCGATGGCTTCCAAACATCCTGAGAGTTACTTACTCTGGGTTTACAGATATCTCCTTAGAGAACAGGAAGAGACAGACCTTCAATTCTGTTTATACGGATAGCATACTAAAAGCTGTCCGGGGTGTAAGGACTCATATTTTTAGGTCAACCTATTATGGGTATCAAAGGCAGTTTGGGAAACATAGTACTAACAAGCTGAACTCAGAGGCATACCAGAAGATCCCACCTCATGAGGAAATTCGTGGCCCAGGACCGTCAGTGTTGACTATTATTAGAAAATGAGCGTACAGCCCTACTTTATCTGATCCACCAAAACCTGGGAAACTATATCAAACAAGGGCAAAACAGAGGATAAAACTCAGCAGTATAAACTAAAAAGAAGTATATGACAAAATTTATCATCAGTCATGTCATAAAATTTGTAACAGATGTCGTTAAGCAGATTCTTTCTTGACCTGGTAAGCAATACGGCATGCGAACTGAAGACTGGATTACTTTGCAGTATTCAGGACGGGGGCAGCATAAAGAGGCTGGCTGTCACCACATCTGAAGGCATAACCAGGAAAAACACCCAACAAAACACACCAAAGATAGGGAAATAATACCCCAACAGATTCACAGATGATAAGATTTCTTCAAAAGATAAATGATAGAGAAAGAATCCTGCATACAAAGACCAATGTAAAGAACGCCCTCACCATATACTAGCAGTGAGCATATTGCAAAGTGAATTTAAAAGCTTTAAAGCATCTTCAGAAGTGTCATGTTTATAGTGCCAAGTCTGAGATCAGACGAGGAGTGATTCAGCGTGGATTACTAAGCGTTTTCTGAGAGGCAGCAGGCTCTGCATGGACAGAAAGAAATGAAAATGGGTTTTGCAGCTGTCCAGTTGCCATCACTATCTGAGCATTGCTGTGGGCTGGGTTGTAGATGACAGCAAATTTCTCAGGCCCACTAAAGCCAGAACACTTGGAGAGCTGGTGGCAAACAGTCGCTGTTAGGTACAAGACCACCACAGAGCCCCAGAGGCTGGAGAGATGGCTCCATGGGAGTACTTACTGTTTTTCCAAGGACCCAGGTTCAATTTCCAGCACCCATGTGGCAGCTCACAACCATCTGTAACTCCCATCTGGGAGTGGTATAGGGTGCCCTCCTCTGGCCTCTGTGTGTACTGCGTGCATGTGGTGCCCAGACACTCCTGCAGGCAAAACACCCATACACACTTAAAAAAAAGGGGGGGAGGGGGCGGGCGGGTGTGAGGGGCAGGGTTGCAGCCAATCTAGTTTTGTGGATCTTAGATTTATGTGATTCTAGAATTGGACAGCAATTTAGTCCAGGGATGGCTCTGTCCCAGAACATGGGCATGTTATGTTTACAGCCAAAAAGGAGGCAGTGACCTGCAGAAAAGGAAAGTGAGGTAGAGACAGCCTGTTTGTTCCCAGCTGGTGTCTGTCTTGTCTGACCATATTGGAGCCCTTGGATACTTGTCACAAGAGTAACTTATAGTCGAATCACTTCAAGATAAGTTAGAATTGGACAAAAGCAAAAACAAAAACAAAAAGTCCCAAACCTCCAGACCAAATTTAACTGAATTTTAAATACATTACAATAGGACAACAGATTCTCAATGCAATAATGGTTAGCAGATAACAAGAGTACGTAGACATGCAGAAGGAGGGTGTCTTAGTTACTTTTCTCTTGTTGCAAAGAGACACCATGACCAAGGCGACTTATAAAAGAAAGCATTTAATCTGTAGGATCACAATCTGAGAGGATGAGAGTCTATGCCCATCGCACAGGGAGCCTGGCAGCAGACAGACAGGCCATGCTCCTGGAGCAGCAGCTGAGAGCTTACATCTGATCCATAAGCACAGAGCAGAGGGAGCTAACTGGAAATGGTGAGGATTTTGAAACCTCAAAGCTCCACCCCCAGTGGCCCACCTCCTCCAATAAGGCCACACCTCCTCCAATAAGGCCACACCTCCCAATCCTTCCCGAACAGTTCCACCAACTGGGATCCAAACATTCAAATACATTAGTCTATGAGAGCCATCCTCATTCAAACCCACAGGGCGTTAAAGCATAAACACAGCCTCAGCTGCCCATCTCCTACCGCCTTGTTTTTCTATATCTGCGCAGAGTGCGTAGCAAGGGCATCGTTGCAAATGACATGGTCAACATTTAGCTGTACATGGAAAACACTGTGAAATTACAACAGTAGCTCAGATCACATGGGTCCACTCAAGGGCTAAAAGGTGACAGTGTGAAAACTGAAGGTGGTGTCATGGATTGCTCTAAGGACTGCAGGGTGAGGACAGAGTTCCTTCTAGGAGCTTAAGCGCTGTCATCACAGCTGGGTACACTGGAGTACGTGGAAACTAAGCACTCTGATTCAGAAGGCCTTTTACAGAGACGCTAAGACACGGTGAAAGGATGAGGATGATAGGCAGACAGTCGCTTCCCAAATCCACAGCATGTCACAGTGAGCAGTGACCGAAGAGTCGGCAAGAACCACGAGTCAGGACACCACAGTGCATGTGCACATGTGCATGGGCAGAAAGACCAGAGGCTTGCCACCATCATCAGGACCAGGCAGTTAGGGCCACATGTGGTCCAGGCTCTCCTTCAGATGCAGCAGCTGATGACGATTGAAGCAGGACAGGGTGTGGGACCTTAAGGACTCTCAGGCCTGCTGAGCACACACCCTTACACAGTCTGATGGGAGACCTGTCCCCATGGTCAGGGAGGGGCGGGTGGACAAATGTCATGACTTGCAGACCTTTCCAGGGTGAGCCCAGGAACTGGGCCAGCATCTCTCCTGGAACATCTTATGCAGTGGTGGCAAGATATGTAGACATATTATGGTTTTGTGCTGAGTGGGATTGTGGCTTCTTTTGGCATCAGCCAGTGGGAAACCCAAACGATGTCCTGTCCTCCCACTGTACCACCCAGTACTTAAACTGCTGTGGCTTTTCCTGATCAATGATACCTCTAACCTTGTGCATCCCTGTCTGTCCTCAGAACCCAAGGTAGTGTTTGCCAAGGAGCAGCAGGCACGCAGCGAGGTGAAGGCAGAGGCGGGGGCCAGTGCCACACTGAGCTGTGAGGTGGCCCAGGCCCAGACCGAGGTGACATGGTTCAAGGACGGGAAAAAGCTGAGCTCCAGCTCGAAGGTGCGAGTGGAGGCCTCGGGCTGCTCCAGGAGGCTGGTGGTGCAGCAGGCGGGCAAGGCGGATGCTGGGGAGTACAGCTGCGAGGCCGGGGGACAGAAGGTCTCCTTCCGCCTGGATGTCCCAGGTGGGTGTCAAGATACCAAGTCTTGTGTGGAAGTGATGATTGGCTCTTGTCCATGGCTGACCCGGTGCGCCTTTCTACTTTAGGCCCATGGTGAGCCATGACTGACCACAGCGGTCCCTGTGGTCTTTCCGTTCACATTCCCCTCCCCAGCACCCCTCTTCCCATCCCCCTGTTGAGTCTAGTGTTGAGCAAGACCTGAATGGGAAGGGTGTCCCAGGAAGGTGCTTTCCTTCCTCTCTGTCTGGAGAGATGTCCCCATGCTGGGAAGTTTCACCTTCGACGTGTTTTGTTCCTGTCCAGAGCCTTACTACTGCTCCTGAGGTCCATCCTTTTGGCCTGAGTGAGGTCAGCTGTCCTCTCTTGAGGTCTGTGTCCAGGCTGTTTTGGGCTGTGCTGGGCTCCCATGCGCACCTGAGAGAGCGTTGTCTCTGTTCAGAGCTCTTTCAGGGTCTCTGTGAAGGCCGTGAGGGGAAGTTTTACCTCCTGATCATACTCAGCTTGGGCTTCAGGCCATCCGAGGTTTGGTGTCTGGGCAGCCGTCTGTTTCTGTCTTTCCCAGCACTCTGTGCACACTACTGTGGCAGTGCCAGGACCCGTGTTTTATGGCAGTACCTGTGCAGAGGACCAACAACACTGGGTCCTGTGATATGTACCTCTGCGCTTTGGTTTGCCCTTCACAGCAAATCTTGTTTTTCTTTTGCCGCAGCCAGAACGCTATGCATGAATTGTATCTATTAAAATTTTGTTTTATATAAAAAAAAGTATATGCTGGGCGGTGGTGGTGCACGCCTTTAATCCCAGCACCTGGGAGGCAGAGGCAGGTGGATCTCTGTGAGTTTGAGGACAGCCTGGTCTACAAACTTAGTCCAGGACAGCCAAGGCTACACAGAGAAACCCTGTCCCAAAAACCCAAAAATAATTGCTTTACACATTTAGAAATTTAAGGACTGTGAAGCTTGTTCTATAAATGACAGCTCCTGTCAAGAATGTAAAGTTTCCCACAATATCTGCAAAATTGTCTAGAAATTCAGGGATCTGTCTCTCCCTGCGGTGGCCACTGAGAGATCTGTTTCCATTATTTTCTTTTGTGAGAAACGCTCAGCCTCAAGAGCTAGTGAGATGGCTCAGCAGGCAAAGGGACTTGCCACCAAGTTCACCGTAGTTTGATTCCCCCAGCCCATCTAGTGGAAGGCAAGAAAGGATTCCCACAAACTGTCCTCTCTCTCTCTCTCTCTCTCTCTCTCTCTCTCTCTCTCTCTCTCTCTCTCCCTCCCTCCCACACACACACACACACACACACACACACACACACACACACACACAAGCATGCCCCACACAGAAAAAAAAATGTTCTAAAAGAAAACCTTTAGCCTGCAGAGGGCGACTTGAAGTCCCCTCTTGAGGCATGACCTCGTGACCCTTCGGGGTTGCTTCCCATGAATACCTTGTTGTTGTCAGGACCAAATGAAGGACCCAGATGACAAACAACATGAAGGGAATGACATGATTTTACACATGTAAATTTTGAAGAGCTTCATTAAATTGGTCAATTCCTTAGACATGTTATCAAAACTTGTAGGAGACGACCCACAAAATTTTAATAGGCATATAGCCTTTTAAAGTCAATAAACACCAACTTCATAATTGTTATAGGAGAGGGACTGGGGAGATTGCTCAGCTGTGAAGTGCACGCCCTACTCTTGTGATGGATCTAAGTTCAATTTCCAACACCCACATCAGGTCACCACTGCCTGGAACTCCATCTCTGGAGGTTCTGACAGCTGTGACTCTGTGATCACCTGTAGTCAGGCACACACACACACACACACACACACACACACATGCACACATACCACACATGCACAGACATGAACATACAAGGTCACACACATACACACACATGAACACATATACTGAAATTAAAAAAAATATTGTAGGAGAAGAGTTGAGTTCAGTAGCCTGTAGATAAATTGGTAAAAATATCCTGGAAGCAAATAGTTTTGTGTAATGGTCATTTTGCTAGAATCCAAAGGGTACATATAAACTTTCTAACTCATTCTATGTGGATAGTACAGTACAATATTGATACAAAAATGACATACATTATTAAAGTCTGAAAGCACAAGCCAATCTCTCATGGACGTGGAAATAATCTATTAAAAATATTGACAAAGCATTTGGGGTGAGATGCAAAGAGTATATTGGGATAACATTATCCCGGGGATGCAAGGTTGGTTTAATATTAGAATGTAAAAGTCAATAAATTCTATGATGCTAGGGGAATTAGGGCTGGAGAGATGACTTTGTGATTAAGAGGACCTGAGTTTGATCCTCAGCACTCACACCAGTCAGTTCACAACCTTCTGTAACTCTGCCCTAAGGGTTTTCAAGACAGGGTTTTTCTGTGTAGCCGTGGCTGTCCTGGAACTCACTCTGTAGACCAGGCTGGCCCCAAACTTATAGCGATCTGCCTGCCTCTGCCTTCCAGGTACTAGGATTAAAGGCCCTGTGTAACCATGGCCAGTAAGGATATCACACTCCTTTTATGATACTTTTTTTGCTTTATTTTTTTTCCTATCTTACTTTTCTGTAAATTATCTCTTTAATTTGCATGCAGAGGCAGGTGAATCTCTGTGAGTTCAAGGCTAGCTTGGTCTACAGAGTGAGTTCCAGGACAGCCAGTTGTCTCACAAAAACAAGACAAAAACAAAAAATAAGGTACATAAGAAGAGTTACCATAATATTCAAAGTGTGAAGCTTCTAATTCAATGTCTAAAGAACCACATTCAGGCTTCTGAGGAGGGGACAGTGGAGACCATGGAGAAGGTATAAGCTGGCGGTGAGACAGGCGAGGAGAACCCAGAGGCCCTTTGCTGGTGACTGTGCAAGAGATGGTCTTTTGAACGTGTGAGCCAAACACTTATGAAGAAAGAATGAAGAACATTTCAATTGCCAGATGCTAAAATTTATTTTTACTCAATCTTTACTGATGGTCCAGGCCACTTCTTCAACACAGTAGCAGATGATCCTCAAAGCAGGAAAGGCCCTGTATAGTCCTGGGAGAGATTTTCCACTGTCACTGTAGGGCCAGTGTACGTGTGTCCTGACCTACAGTCCTCTTTTGCAGAAGTCTTGTATGGACTTTTGCCATGGCATCTCTCTGCACAGTGATGGGATGACACAGGGTGAACTGTGTTTTTATGCTGAGGTGCTCAGGCTCTGGCACAGTGAGTGCAGTGTCTGGAGGGCGCTCTGGTCTCCAGCTACCCCTTTCCAGATCTTCTCTCCCCATGTGACCCTCCTGAGCTAGGCAGTGTCTCTGACCTTGTGCATCCCTGTCTGCCCCCAGAGCCCAAGGTGGTGTTTGCCAAGGAGCAGCAGGCACGCAGCGAGGTGAAGGCAGAGGCGGGGGCCAGTGCCACACTGAGCTGCGAGGTGGCCCAGGCCCAGACTGAGGTGACATGGTTCAAGGACGGGAAGAAGCTGAGCTCCAGCTCGAAGGTGCGAGTGGAGGCCTCGGGCTGCTCCAGGAGGCTGGTGGTGCAGCAGGCGGGCAAGGCGGATGCTGGGGAGTACAGCTGTGAGGCCGGGGGACAGAAGGTCTCCTTCCGCCTGGACGTCACAGGTGGGTGTTGAGGCGCTAAGTTGGCCTTGCAGGTGCTCAGTAACAGGCTCACACCCATGACTGACCTTGTGATAACATGTAGGATGCATAAAAGGACTATTAAAGGGGCTGGAGAGATGGCTCAGCAGTTGAGGGCACTGACTGCTCTTCTAGAGGACCCAGGTTCAATTCCCAGCACCCACATGGCAGCTCACAACTGTCTATACCTGCAAGATCTGACACCCTCATACAGACATACATGCAGGCAAAGCACCAATGCACATAAAAAAAAAAAAAAGGACTATGAAAAAGGCTTGACAACACCTTAGGTCACTAAATAAATGTTACACTGAGGAGGACCAAGCATTAAAAAACAAAACCAGGTTGGCCCCCTTCCTGGTGGGGCACCCAGACAAGGTCTAACTGTAGCTGGCCCAGCCCCTTCCGGACATAGCCGCTGACATTGCGCAGGACAAGGGCATGGAGCCTCAGGGACCCTCAGCCCTGGTGATGATGCTCCCTGAACAGTGCTGTTGGTGGTGTTCTGTTGTCATGGATGGGCAGAGACACATATGCTATGAACCTGCATGCCCTCCCTCATGGAAGCAACAGACACTCTGTCACATGCCCTCCTACAGTGCTAGCATCCTATGTGGAGGATCTGATTTTGTACTGAGAGACTCTTAGGTTTCTCCTGGTCATAGCCAGTGAGGACCTTAGAGGAAGCTCTGTCCTCCAGCTGACCCATTCAAGCTATCTTCCCACATGGCTTTCTCGACCTAGAAAATGTCTCTGACTCTGTGCATCTGTTTGCAACCAGAACCCAAGGTAGTGTTTGCCAAGGAGCAGCAGGCACGCAGCGAGGTGAAGGCAGAGGCGGGGGCCAGTGCCACACTGAGCTGCGAGGTGGCCCAGGCCCAGACTGAGGTGACATGGTTCAAGGACGAGAAGAAGCTGAGCTCCAGCTCGAAGGTGCGAGTGGAGGCATCGGGCTGCTCCAGGAGGCTGGTGGTGCAGCAGGCGGGCAAGGCGGATGCTGGGGAGTACAGCTGTGAGGCCGGGGGACAGAAGGTCTCCTTCTGCCTGGATGTCACAGGTGTGTGTCGTTGTGTTCAGGGCTGAGACGCAGCTGGCCACTCAGAGGCACAAAGGCTCCATGTCTGGTTCCTACAGCCCTGTCTCTGTCCCTTTTATTCCTCTCCTGTCCCCTTCACTCTGAGGGTAGCCCCTGCCTCACGTATTCTTGGTGTCTCCTGACATCCTGCCCCTGTCTACCTCCACTGCCTTCCTCATCACCAGTTCTGTTGGGCTGTCTTCTGCAGGTGCAAGAGTTGTTAACCCTCAAGTTCTGGGGAAAGGGCTCAGTTTTGAGTCCCTGTGGGCTGTGAGTGTCCAGGCCTGAGGCTCAGAGCCTGCTCTCCCTGTTGTAGGTCCATGGGTCCTATTTTGGCCTGGAAGTTCATCAGTAGGTTGGTTCTGTGTGGTGGCCTCAGCTTGGAACCCTGTTTTGGCCTGCTCCTGGGCTAGGATGACCGGCCTCCGCCTTGTTCCCTGTCTCCTGATCTCCTAGCCCCCTTCCCCTACCCTCTGCGGCACACCCATCTCTATCTTCTCCACAGCCATTGCTGTGAGTTTGGCGCCTGGGTTATTATTTTCACCTGGTCAGAGTGATCATGTACCTGACAGATACTTGAAGAAGAGAGGGTTTTTCTTAGTTCAGGGGTTGAGGCATCCAGTCCACTGTGGGATGGGGAGCTGTGGGCGTCAGAAACATGAGGCAGCTTCTCACTTTCTATCCACGGCCAGGAGGCAAAGATGACTGGTGCTGGCGTCCAGCCCTCTACTTTCTGTTCTGTTTACATTCAGTTAGGGATCCCAGCCCACATTCAGGGTAAGCCTCCCCTCAGTTGAACCTCTCAGGGTTCCTTCTCTCTCCCCTTCTTCCTCCCCCCTCTCCCCCTCTTCCCCCTCCCTCTTTTTCTCTTTCTCTCACCCCCCCCTCTCTCTCACACACACACACATACACTTATACTCACACAAATGTGTGCTTCATGGGACTAGAGAGATTGCATAGTTGTTAAGAAAACTTGCTGCTCCTGCACAGGACCTGGCTTTTATTCCCAGTCCCCACATGGCTCACCTGTAATCTTTTCAAAGGACAGTGGCTCACGATGTTCTAGGCACTTCATAATCCAACCAAGCAGATGTTTGAGCTTAACTGTCTCAGGACCCATCGCCCCGTACAGTCCCACTCTCAGGAAGGCTCATGGGGATGCAGGCTTGACACTACCTTGAAAGACTGACAAAGACTGACATAGCATGTTGCCATGGTGTTGGCCCAGAATTGGCCACTACTATTTCCTCCTAGCTGTCCTTGTCCTTAACTGCAGTCCTTGACACAGCTCCTCCAGGACACAGCTCCTCTGTCTCAAGCTCGTGGTCTTTCTAAGTGCAATTGCTGCTTGAGGCTCTGCGGCACCATCTCCTCCCACGCTTAGCTTCTGACAATAGTGTTTCGGCCCCCAGGCTATCTTCTCAGGCTGCCTCTGTGGACTTCCAACCTCATCCCAGGCCAGGCCAGTCAGCCTGTGGGGTGCTAGTCCCCTCTTCTTCCATGCCATGCTGGCCTGTGGGCTGAAATTCCCCTGGTGGGTGGGCCTTCTGGGTTCTTGGTTAGGATGATGCTGGTGATTATGGTTCTTAGGAGGCATATGTCCTTGCTGACTCAACAAAAGGGCAGCACACACTGCTGTTGGAGAGTCTTGTATGCTTGGTCCTTACTCTGATGTCTTCTTACTTCTCTGCAGAACCAGAGCCTGGGCCCCAAATTCCAGAGAGACCCAGCCGCAGGGAGCCTCTGGTGGTCAAGGAACATGAGAACATTGTCCTGACCGCCACGCTGGCTGCACCCTCTGTGGCTGCTGTGGCCTGGCTCAAAGATGGCGTGGAGATTCGCCGCAGTAAGCGGCACGAGGCCACCAGTCTGGGTGATACGCATACCCTGACCGTGAGAGGCGCACAGGTGATGGACAGCGCCATCTACAGCTGCCGCGTGGGCAAGGAAGGACAGGACTTCCCAGTGCAGGTGGAAGGTAAGCCGAGGCTGGGGACCAGGAGGAGCTGGGTCTCCTCCAGGATCCCCAAGTCTGCCCGAAAGACTGGCAGGCAGTGTCCCGCAGGCCCAGAGTGGGGCTCGGGACACATGGCCATCTGCATAGGACACTGCCTGATACTTTCTTCTGCCCTCAGAGGTGGCCACCAAGTTCTCCAAACCCCTGGAGCCCGTCGAAGGGGAACTGGGTGGTACCGTGAAGCTGGTCTGTGAGCTGAGGCCAGAGCAGGCTGGGGTCGTGTGGCGCTGTGGGAGCACACAGCTGCGGGAGGGCAAGCGCTTCCAGATGACATCGGAGGGGCCCAGGCGCACACTGACTGTGTCTGGCCTTCGAGAGGATGATGCAGAGGAGTATGTGTGTGAGAGCCGCGATGACCGCACCAGTGCACGGCTCACTGTCAAAGGTACCCGTGGGTGAGCTAAGGTGGCTTCCTGGGGGAGACATCCTTCCATGTGTCTGTCTGGCATGGTTGGGGGGGGGGCGGGGTCCTCTGTGAAGCCTTTCCCATGGCCTCTTACATAGACTCTCTCTCTGCAGTTCCCAGAGTGGTCAAGTTGACATCTGGATTGAGCGCCGTGGTAGCAGAGGAGGGTCGAGAGGCCACCTTTCAGTGTGTCGTGTCCCCCAGCAATGCAGCAGTCATGTGGTACAAAGATGGCACCCAGCTGCAGCCCAGCGAGAAGTTTGTTATGGCCCAGAGTGGGGCTACCCATAGCCTGACCATCTTGGGCCTGACCCTGGAAGATGCTGGCCATGTCACGGTGGAGGCTGAGGGTGCCTCATCTTCTGCTGCCCTCCGGATCAGAGGTAAGCTGGAGCCTGGCAGGACTTTCAGGATGTCCAGCGGCTCCTTGCAATAGGTGCTCTTCACTCCTCATGAGCTGATGAGGTAGCCCCGTATTGTTCACTTGTGTTGGGCTGGTCTGACTGACTTTGGAGGGACTTGAACTCTGTCAGCTAAGGACAGTGGTGATTTGCTGGGAGGACTACCTATCTTCTTCTTAAGTGTACTTGGCAGGGGAGGGGGTAAGGTTGAGACAATCCAGAGAGACCGCTTGCTGGAGGAAACAGTCTCTGGCTGAGTCTGCAATGGCAAAGCAGGAGCGAGGCTGGCAGCCAGTGCGCTTAAAAGCAGGAGATATGGATATGCTTCCAGAGCCAGGACTGTGTTTGAAGAAGTGGCAGGCATGGCTGGCTCTTGAGTGTGGGGGTGATGAAGACTTGTGTGCCTCCCAAGGGAGAGGAGATGATGGGATAGTTAGGCCCACACTGGAACCTTTGTTATCCCCATATATCTAAACATGAGTCCTTGGGCCTTGTTAGAGTGCAGACAATGGGGCAGTGGCTAAGGGGTTGTGAAATGGCTCTACCCAGATGCCTGGGAGGATGCTGAAGAAGAAACAGCCTTAAATGCCTCTTCCTCTTATAAAATGCACCCATATAACGTCTGTGGTTGAGGCTCTACTTGAAAAAGGACTGCTCGTGTGGTGGGGCTCTCTGGGCCTGGACTCAGGCTGGCCCAGGGGTGGAGCTTGGGCAAGCCAAAGTGGCCAGGATGACCTTTGCCCTTCTGTGTCTCAGAGGCGCCGGTCCTCTTCAAAAAGAAGCTAGAGCCACGGACAGTGGAGGAGAGGAGCTCTGTGACACTGGAGGTGGAGCTGACACGCCCCTGGCCTGAGGTGACTTGGACACGGAATGCTGCAGTCCTGGCGCCCAGCGAGAACGTGGAGATCCGTGCTGAGGGCGCTCGACACCGTCTGGTGCTGCGCAGCGTGGGCTTCGCTGACCGCGGCTTCTTTGGCTGTGAGACACCAGATGACAAGACTCAAGCCAAGCTCAATGTAGAAAGTAAGCCTGGGCTTGGGACTTAAGAGGATGGGACTTAAAAGTGGGAGGTGTGGCCTCCTGGAGGAGGAGGTGTGGCCTCCCGAAGTGGGAGGTGTGGCCTTGTGCAGGCTGTGAGGAGGGGCGGGGTTTCCTTTCGGGGAGGCAGGCAGAACTCTGGTTCTGGCAAGTGGATCTAAGGAGGGAAGAGATGGAGGAAGATGTGAAGGGTCAGTCTCTGGGGGTCAGCTGGGGTTGAGTCGAGCTGGGTGAAGGTGATGGTGACTGGAGGCTATATTCTGGACCCTTCTTCTGCTCTGTGGCTTCTTGGGTGGTAGGCTGAACCCACACCTGGGTCTGAGTCTTGGCTGGTTGAAAAGTCTTGGTTCACCAGCTCACTAGTGTCCCTCTACAGTGCGGCAGGTCCGGCTGATTCGAGGTTTGCAGGAAGTGGAGGCTAAGGAGCAGGGCACGGCCTTCATGGATGTGGAGTTGTCCCACGCTGATGTGGAGGGCAGCTGGACTCGAGACGGCCTGCGACTTCAGCCTGGGCCCACATGCCACCTGGCTGTGCAAGGCCCCATCCACATCCTAACACTCTCGGCGCTGCAGCCACAGGACAGCGGGTTGGTGGCCTTCAGGGCTGAGGGCGTGCACACGTCTGCACGACTCATAGTCACTGGTGAGTAAGTGAGGGCTGGCAGCCCAAATCCAGAGCATACCTACTTTATTTCCCTAAGTGGTCCAGGGAGGCCGATGGGACCAGGAAACCTCCCTGTGTGACTATAATCAGTCCTGCCATATAAGGACGTACTTCCTGACTGGGTGACTTTCTTCCCGACCTTTTGTCTCAGAGTTGCCTGTGAGCTTCACCCGACTACTGCAGGATGTGGTGGCTACTCAGAAAGAGAAGGTGACCCTGAAGTGTGAGTTGTCGCGCCCGGTGGCTGTGCGCTGGCTGAAGGTAGCTCTCTCTCTCCTCTCTGTTTTCCCCTGAGGGTATCCCACAGGTGAGCCCTTTCTCCAGTACCTGACCAGTCCTCTCTGCCCTACAGGATGGCGTGGAGCTGCGGCCAGGCAAAGCCATAAGCATAGCGGCCCAGGGAACCTGCAGGAGTCTTGTTATCTACCGCTGTGAGACCGGGGACCAGGGTGTTTATGTGTGTGATGCCCTCGATGCTCAGACCTCTGCGTCTCTGAAGGTGCAAGGTGAGTTCTGGGGCAGGGTAGGCAGGGAAAACTGGCAGGTGTGAGTGAGTGGGGGAGTGCTTCCTTAAGCCTCTGCTTCCTCAATCCTGATGTTGTGCCGGAGGTACCCTATGCTTCTGGACAGGCCAGCTGTCTTCGTCAGTGTTCTAGTGCTGTGAAGAGACACCATGACCACAGCAACTCTTACAGAGGAAAGCCTTTCACTGGGGCTGTCTTACAGCTTGGAGGTTCAGTCCATTGTTATCATGGCAGACAGGCTGACGTGGTGGTACTGGTGAAATAGAGAGAGACAGAGGGGTGGGGAGGGGGATTTGGCTTGGTATGAGCAAGTGACACACTTCCTCTAACAAGGCCAAACCTCCTAATGCCACTCCCTAACCATTCCAATATACACGCCTATAGAGGCCACTCTTACTTTGACCACCTTATGGCCCCCTTTCCCCTCCCCCAGGCCGCAGTGTTCAGATTATGAAGCCGCTGGAGGACGTGGAGGTGATGGAGAAGGAGGGTGCCACTTTCTCCTGTGAGGTGTCCCATGACGAGGTTCCGGGCCTGTGGTTCCGCGAATCCAGTAAGCTACGGTCCAGTGACAACGTGCGCATCCGGCAGGAAGGTGAGAGGGCAGGAGGGTGTGTGTGTGGGAATCCCAGGCTGCTCTCCTCTCTGGTCAGCAGTACCGAGTGTCCTTTGTCTCCAGGAAGGACATACACTCTCATCTTCCGGAGGGTCCTGGCAGAAGATGCGGGGGAGATCAAGTTTGTAGCTGAGAACGCAGAATCGAGAGCCCACCTCCGAGTGAAAGGTGAGGAGGGCTGAGGGGAGGACAAGGACTGGACATGGTGAGCCGAGCCTTACAGACAGCTGGCCTGCCACAGGCCTGGGATACCTTGGGATCCCCCCAAACCCCCAGACAGGGCAGCAATGCTCATGAAGAAGGCAGTGGGTGTGGTCTCCTCAGGGTGGCAGGGGGAGGAAGTGAGAGGACTTCAAACTCCACTTTGCTGGAGGTCAGTTATACCCAGAGCATTCTAGATTAGGCCTGGGCAGAACACTTGACTTAGCCAACTGCTGGCCCAGGTGGAAGGCATGGGGCTGTTGGTTTGGAGTAGAGGTCAGTCTCTTGGCTCCTAGGAGCTTGCCAGGGCAAAGCTTCTGGGTCACCATCCTGATGCCCACCTGACCGTGTCCACAGAACTGCCCGTGACCCTCCTGCGCCCACTGCGGGACAAAATTGCCATGGAAAAACATCGCGGTGTGCTCGAGTGCCAGGTGTCCCGGGCCAGTGCCCAGGTGCGGTGGTTCAAGGGCAGAGTTGAGCTGCAATCTGGGTCCAAGTATGAGGTAGTCAGCGATGGCCTTTACCGCAAGTTGGTCATCAACGACGTGCACCCTGAGGATGAGGATACCTACACCTGTGACGCCGGTGACGTCAAGACCAGTGCCCAGTTCTTTGTGGAAGGTATGGGAGAAAGGGATGGACAGTCCTCCTGGATTTTAGGTGGGGTAAGGTTTTGTGGTTTCTGTGGCTTGCTCTGGCGATTTTGGAGGCTGCCCCCCTCTGAAAGGGGTCTGAATGGAGGGTACCCCAGCAGCTGGGGAAAGATGATAGCTACGTGGTAAGGAGAGATAAGGAATAAACAATATGTAGGAGGGGGAGTCTGCTCCCTCTTGTGGGGTTCCACTGGGTGACCCGCCCCTCATCCACAGAGCAGTCTATCACTATTGTGCGGGGCCTGAAGGACATGACAGTTATGGAGCCTGCCCCTGCCTGGTTTGAATGTGAGACCTCCATCCCTTCCGTGAGGCCGCCCAAGTGGCTCCTTGGTAAGACTGTGCTACAGGCAGGGGCGAACGTAGGGCTGGAGCAAGACGGTACTGTGCACCGGCTGACGCTACACAAGACCTGCTCGACCATGACCGGGGCTGTGCACTTCACCATCGGCAAGTCCCGCTCCACTGCCCAGCTTGTTGTTTCAGGTTAGCATACGGTGTGGGGCAAAGCTGAGGGTGGACACAGCTCCGGGATGTGGGTGGCCGTAGTTTAGGGCCATGGGTGGACATGGCTTGGGGGTGTGGTTTGCTATGCCTCAGGGGCTTGCACATTAGAGGTGAACCGGGCTTGCCACAGCAGAACCTAGGAAACGTGACCAGGCATAGGTGAGGTGGCCTGTGCCAAAGCAACCATGTTCGGGCTCAAGGCTGCTGATGGACAGTGTTCAGTGGCTTGACAGAGTGTGTGGCAGAACATGGGCACAGGGTGGCACATGGGTGGACTTTGTGAGGGCGGGCATGGGGGGCAGGGCTGTTGTCAGAGACCTGACAAGTAGGGTGTGGGCACTCAAGCACGGCAGGGTTATGGGGCAGGGCAGCATGGGGCAGCGTATGCCGACTGGGACAGAGGTGTGTGCTAACCGTGAGGAGTATGTGGAACACACCCCCAAAAGAGAGGGCCAGGCACATTGTAGGGGCTGTGGGTGCAAGTGGCTTAGAGCCTAGGATAGGCAGCGTGGTCTGGTCTCTTGTGGTGCCCAGCCCGGCTTTTGCGTTGTTCTCTCTAGACATCCCTGTGGTGCTGACGCGGCCACTGGAGCCCAAAGCAGGGCGCGAGCTACAGTCTGTAGTCCTGTCCTGTGACTTCAGGCCGGCCCCCAAGGCTGTGCAGTGGTACAAGGAGGACACCCCCCTGGCCCCATCAGAAAAGTTCAAGATGGTGCTGGAAGGCCAGATGGCAGAGCTACGCATACTCCGCCTCACTCCGGCTGATGCTGGGGTCTACCGGTGCCAGGCGGGTAGTGCCCAGAGCAGTGCCGAGGTTACTGTGGAAGGTAGAGAGCTGGGAAGGAGGGTGGTAGTGGAGCCCACTCCAGGGCCTGGAGAGCTAATAGTACATCACTGAGGTGCTGTTGTGTACCTCACAGCTCGAGAGGTGACTGTGACTCAGCCACTGCAGGATGCTGAAGCCATGGAGGAAGGCCGGGTCTGCTTCTCATGTGAGCTGTCCCATAAGGACGAGGACATTGAATGGTCACTCAATGGGGTACCCCTGTACAATGACAGTTTCCACGAGATCAGTCACGAGGGCTGTCTCCACACACTGGTGCTGAAGAGTGTCCGTCAAGCTGACACAGGCACTGTGTGTGCCACCTCCCCCAAGGTGTCAGTTTCTGCCCGGCTGGTGGTCAGAGGTAAGAAGCTCTGTGGAGTCTGTGGGGTACCCTCCCCTTGGGTGGGCACAGGCTCCCCTTAATGGCCCATGCCATCCCTCCAGCAAAGCCGGTGGTGTTCCTGAAAGCACTGGATGACGTGTCTGCAGAAGAGCGTGGCACACTGACCCTGCAATGCGAGGTCTCAGATCCTAAGGCACGTGTAGTTTGGCGCAAAGATGGTGTGGAACTGGGTCCCAGTGACAAGTATGACTTCCTACACATGGCAACGGCAGGCACTCGGAGCCTTACGGTACATGACCTGAGCCAAGAGGATGCTGGACTGTACACCTGCCATGTGGGCAGTGAGGAGACCCAGTCCAGGGTCAGCGTGCATGGTGAGTGGCCAGGGCTTTTGTGCAGGATAGCTTTAGGTCTTCTTCCATCCAGAGGCTCCAGGCTGCTCTTCAATACTGAAAGACTGTTCTGTATATCCAGAAGGCACTAGAGAAGTTGTCTCTAGAACAAAGGGCTCAACGATCTCAAAGCCCTTTGAGGTCCACGAGCAGGCTGATGGGCCAAGGGACAATTGTTGACAGGGCTTCTCAGTGTGGGGCTGGTGTGGGTCTGTTTAGAGCCCTGATATTTACTCTGTACCATGTGATGGGGTTGAGAGGAAATCAGCCAGGCATGTGTGGGGCAATAAGAGGTGTGACCAGGAGACAGCCTGAAGAGGGATCCCAGGCTAAGGGCAGATGTCCTATCCTGCAGGTGGACAGGACTACAGGCTCTCTATGTTCTCATTCTTTACAGAGCCTCAGAAAGTCCCTAAGTTCATAGTTGCTGTCCCACTCAGGACTGTTATTTTAAAGTGGTAGGTCCCTTTGAGCACACCTCTCTCAGCTTGGGCAGTCACCCACTGTCCTGGGTCAGGTGTGGCATCCCGGTTTGGAGAAGACCGGTTGGCAGCCTGTCTATTTGGGAATACTCTGTGAAGGCTCTGTGTCAGCCTTATGGGAAGGGGGTATAGTGAGCTTTTCATAGGACTAGACTCGCTCTCTCTGGAAGGGGTCGCTTTTGGGGCTCCTGACCCCCCCCTCTTCTGGTGTTACAAGATGGTTAGAAATGTATAAAATCCTCCCAACCTCCTTGATTGCATAGCTGTCGATCATGTGAACACCAGACCACCTCCAGCTTCAAGCTAGAATTTTGGTGCCAATTTGGTGATGGCATGCGTTGTCATCAGGTGTGGCGCTAGGGACAGTGGGAAACTTGGCCCTGCAGCATGACCTGACCCTTCCCACTGCCTGGCGTGGGGGCACTACTGTTCCCTCAGTTGGCATCTGTGGGCTTACCAGTGACCTGTGTCTTATGTCCCACAGATCTGCACGTGGGTATCACCAAGAGGTTAAAGACAGTGGAGGTGCTGGAAGGAGAGACCTGTAGCTTTGAGTGTGTCCTGTCTCACGAGAGTGCCAGTGACCCGGCAGTGTGGACGGTTGGTGGGAAGACAGTGGGGAGTTCTGGTCACTTCCAGGCCATTCGGCAGGGCCGCAAATACACGCTGATGGTCAAGGATGCTGCACTCAGCGATGCAGGAGAAGTGGTCTTCTCGGTGCTGGGTCTCACATCCAAGGCTTCACTCATCATCAGAGGTGGGTGCTATGGCTAGGGCCAGGGGTGACACTGGGGGCTGGGGTACAGTTGAGCTGGGGTGCTTCTAGGGACTGTTGTCCCGTCATGGTGGAGGCCCAAACTGTCTGTTGGGAGAGTTGGAAGGAGAGTTTGGGTTAAAAAAAAATATATATATTTTATTAATTATTCATATTACATCTCAATTGTTATCCCATCCCTTGTATCCTCCCATTCCTCCCTCCCTCCCGCTTCCCCCCCACTCCCCTCCGCTATGACTGTGACTGAAGGGGACCTCCTCCCCCTGTATATGCTCGTAGGGTATCAAGTCTCTTCTTGGTAGCCTGCTATCCTTCCTCTGAGTGCTACCAGGCCTCCCCATGCAGGGGATGTGGTCAAATATGGGGCACCAGAGTTTGTGTGAAAGTCAGTCCCTGCTCTCCACTCAGCTGTGGAAATGTCCTGTCCATTGGATAGATCTGGGTAGGGATTGAGTTTTGGTTTTTGAAGGGAGTGATATTTATTCCTACCTGAGCATCTTCAAATTTCTAGAGCAAGTGTAGAATTCTAGTCTCTCATCCATGGGCTGACTGGTCTCTGTGCACACAGCATACTCAGCCAGTCTGACACTTAAGCAGAGGTCAGGGTGGGTGGGAAACAGCATCGCACACATGCTGCTCATGGGTGCATCTGCACAGGGACCAGCTAAGCTGTGGCCATACCCTGGTATGAGCCCTGAATGAGGTGCCCTCACAGTCCGTGCTCCCTAGTCTCACCATGACAGTGACGGCTTCCTTCCAGCACTTCAGAGTCCCAAGCTTCTAGGCTTCTAAGGTCCTAAGAGTCCAGAGTTATAGGTTCTGTGGTTTTGATCTCCAGAGTGTACCTGCTCCCAAATGCCTGTCTCTGCCTTTATCCCAGTTATGGCTGAGGCCATTTCTTTCTTTCTTTCTTTCTTCTTCTTCTTCTTCTTCTTCTTCTTCTTCTTCTTCTTCTTCTTCTTCTTCTTCTTCTTCTTCTTCTTCTTCTTTTTAATTTTTTGGTTTTTTTCCCCTCACATACAATATATCTATCTCAACCACAGCCTCCCCTCCTACCACTCCTCCCAGCCCTCGCCCACCTTCCCTCTCCCACAGACCCACTGTTCATCCATTTCCCTTCAGAAAAGAGCAGGCCTCCCTAGGGCATCAACCGAATACAGCATAACAAGATATAATAAGACTAGGCGCAAACCCTAAAAGGGTCCCAAGAGCAGGCTAAAGAGTCATCCCATTACCACTCTTAGGAGTCTCTAAAAAAAAACAAAAAAACAACCCAAGTTAAACAACCATAACACATATGCAGAGGACCTAGCACAGACTCACGCAGGCTCCATGACTGTCACCTCCAGTGCTGAGCCATTTCTAAGTGGGTTGTTGCAATGGCTGCACGGCTAAGGACCATGGCTGGTCCTGTGGCCAAAGGTGTGCCTCCTGGGAACCATCTCCGCTTGTTTCAGAGAGGCCGGTGGACATCACAAAGCCCTTGGAGGACCAGCGTACTACGCTTGGGGAGGATGTGATGCTAAGCTGTGAGCTGTCTAGGGCAGGCACTTCTGTGCGCTGGCTGAAAGATGGGAAGGCCATCCGAAAGAGTCAGAAGTACCACCTGCTCAGCGAAGGCACACGGGCTGTGTTGGTTGTCCGCAAGGCCTCGCTCAAGGATTCTGGAGAGTACACCTGTGAGACAGAAGCTTCCAAAAGCACAGCCAGGCTCCACGTGGAAGGTAAGCATGCCGCATGCTGCCCTGCCACAGGCTGGCCTGCAGCATGGCCTGGGGCCACCCCCAGGGCCTCAGTTGGAGGGTCCGACTCAGGTCAGCCTGTGTGCTCAGGTTGGGGTGTGGGGACAGAGTCTGCCTGGTGATAGGAACTTTACACCCCCATCCATGCCTGTCTTGTCCCTCACCCAGAAAAGGCAAACCGGTTCACGGAGGAGCTGGCTGACTTGCAGGTGGAAGAGAAGGGCACAGCTGTGTTCACATGCAAGACAGAGCACCCAGCATCTGCTGTGACCTGGCGCAAAGGCCTCCTGGAGCTGCGGGCCTCAGGGAAGCATGTCCCTAGCCAGGAGGGCTTGACCCTGAGGCTCACCATCAATGCCCTGGAAAGGACAGACAGTGACACTTACAGCTGTGACATTGGCCAAGCCCGGACCCAGGCCCGGCTCCTCGTCCATGGTGAGGCAGCCCTCACTTGCATGTGGCTTCTGGCTCCTCAATGGTTGCGTTGGTTGGCTGTATCTGAAGTAGATTCTGGAGGCTCAGAAGTGGTTAGTCACCAGGACTCTGCTTGCCCTGGCCCAGCTCTGCCTCAGTTTCTCCATTTGTAAGGGTAGAGTGGATCACCTGGGCCTCTCAGGCTCTCCTAGCATGACCTTCTGTGAGGGACCAACGGCCTGCCTTCATTTATACAGCGGGTGACTGCTGTGTGTTCTCACGGCATCCAGGCCCATGTGGAGTCCCAGGGCACATACTCTACGTGTGCTTGCACACATGGTGTGTCTATTATTGCAGAAGGGACACAGCTCACCCATGCTTGTTGGCAACTAAGGAGCCTCGTGTGTTTCCCAGTGGAGAACTGACTGTCTGTGTGACCAATATTGACAGTGTCAGTTGGAAAGGCTGGAGACAGTGTAAAGAACAGTTGCCTTGCTGGGAATGTGTGGCATCGAAATGGAAAGCCAGGGTGCACCCCAGCGCAAGGAGGCACACAGGAAGATGGGCACACGAGCTACATGGGCACAGAGCTCAGGGTTCCTGCAGACATGGGGCAGGAGCTGGTGTCTGTGGTTGGTAGAGGTGTCCGTGCTGGGCAGCAGGCATCTGTCTAGGGCCTCCGAGCTGTGTTGCTGCAGAGCTCAGGAAGGTCAAAGGCAAACTCTGGTGCCTATGGACAAGGCCCGTGAAGCATGGGGGTGCGTGTGGTACAAGAGGGGATTTCTTTAGTGTTTGTGTATGCCAGGCAGGGTTCATCATGTCTGACGAGAGAGATCTCAGCAGAATTTATAGTCCAGTTTTGTTTTTTGTTTTGCTTTGTTTTTCTTTTTTCTCTCTCCATTGGTTCTCACGTGTGAAGCCCTGTTCCCCTCCACTACGCAGGGTGACAGCTTTTGTCCTCTGGTTGGTAGAGAAGGAAAGTGGCAGCCAGCCTGGGTGGCAGGAATATGTCTTGGTATCAGAACAGAGATGACCCTGGCCCTTCTGTCCACAGCAGCCTTCACCTAGCTCTGTGGTCCTGGGTTGGAGTCTAGCATGGGGTTTACTGGAAACCCCTCCTGAGGCCTGTCTTCAGGGAATGGCATTCCGACAATTAGAAATAAGAGAGTTTACCTCCATATTTGCGGGTTCCACATCTTCAGATCTAGCCCCCCCCCCTTATTGGAATCACATGGAAAAAGGAGTTGTGTGCCTGGGGAGATGTCCCAGTTGGTAAGGCATTTGCTGTGCAGGCTCATGGATTCTTAGAAGTTTGAATCTTCTAACTGAAATGCAGGTGGCTGGGACCTACCCCTAATTCCTGCTTGGGAAGGTGGAGCCAGTTAGATAGCAGAGCGATCCATCTATCAAGACTGGCCGTGTAAGTGAGCTCTGGGCCTGACTGGGAGACCCACACTCATTGAATTCAGCAGAAGAGCTATTAGGCAGATCCCCGATGTCAACCTCGAGTCTCCACATGTGTGTGCACATGCACACATATGTGCCTACAGAATGCAAACATGCAGGCACACCCATGCACATTGCACACACAAGTGGAAAACAAAGAAACTATGGCTGTGATGAACACAGGCTTTTTTCCTTGTCATCTCTCCCTCTACAGTACAGTGTAATACACTGAGTACACCTATTGTGCCCACTGTGTTGGCCATTAGAAACCAGTTATTTAAAGCATACCAGCAAAGCTGGGAGTGGTGGTGCACGCCTTTAATCCCAGCACTAGGGAGGCAGAGACAAGTGGATCGCTGTGAGTTCGAGGCCAGCCTGGTCTACAAAGTGAGTCCAGGACAGCGAGAGCTACACAGAGAAACCCTGTCTTGAAAACAAAACAAAACAAAACAAAACAAAAAAAAGCATACCAGCAGATGTATGCAGAGTGCAAATACTTCATCATTTTTGATATGGGACTTGAGTGCCCTTGGATTTTGATATCTATGGGGTTCCAGACCAATTCTCCATCAAGACTGTGGGAGGTAGAAGTAGAAGGAACAGAAAAGCTCATGATCATAGCAAGTTCAGGGCTAGCCTGGAATACACAAACCTTGTCTCAAAAAAGAAAATCAGTAAGTGTAGACCTTAAGTGTAAACCAGGCAGATGCCTACTGGCCTGTAGGTCGAGTAGAGCCATTCTTTGTGTGACAGCCTACTGATCAGAGCCTTCTCTGTCTGCACCGCCCAGTTTAGGGTCTTTTGAGTGGTGCCCTACCTTCAAGGTATTTGTAGGTGTGATTGCATGTGTGTAGGATTCATGTCTATCTACTATGCCTAATTTGACAGCAACAAATATGTTAGAAATGAACATACTGGATCACATGTGTGTATATCTGGATGTGAGTATGTTCATGTGAGGTAGGCACCTGAGGAGGCTAGAGGCCTTGTATCCTCTGGAGCGAGAGTTACATGTGGTTGTGAGCCATCTGATGTAGGTGATGGGAATTAAACTTGGGTCTTCTGGAAGAGCAGAGCATGCTTTTAGCCACCAACCCACCCCTCTAACCCTCAATTTAAATTTTAATGTAGGCATAGTTCTCTGTATTTGTTTCAATCTATTCAGTTAATAGTAATATTGGTATCTGTCTGCCATGCAGTGTGATTACTGGGCATATGTTGGCAGCATGTAGTGATCCCATCAGGGTATGGGTCATTTCCACGCTTAAACAGTTGTCATTTCTGTACGCGGTGAGGCTTTAAGCTTTTCCCTGAGGTCTTTGAAATGCAAGTTCCTTCACATTTGTGGCTGCTGGAAGCCCCACCTCACAGAACCAGAGAGGAGACTGGAAGGGGCCAGATGAAGTGGGAATAAGAAGGCTAGAGTAGGCGAGTCTCTGCAGCACAGTATGGTAACGGTCGCCTCTTTGCACCCACCTGCCACCTCTCGATGTGAGGTAGGCTGCAGTGTGAATTGGACTTGTACTGTGGGCATCACTGATGCAAGTGGTTTTGGCAGTAGGCGGCCTATCTGTTAGCAAGCCCAACACAGTATGAAGGCAGGAGAAAGTACATGAGCAGCAAGCTGTGGGCCCTCCCTCTGCCAGGTTGGCAAAAGGACGTCACAGGGGGATATAGGCTTGGGTTCAGAGGCTGACTACAAAAGACAACATGACTCCGATCAGCTTTCAAGTTTCATTGACAAGGAGTAAAGTAGGCTACTTGATTATGGTGCCGCCCGGGGTCTTGGGCAAAACCATTTCTCTTGGCAGCTAGCTGAGCCTGACCCTAGGTTGCAGGAACCCTGACTTGTGTGTTTACCTAACAGGACAGAAAGTGCGCATTATCGAGGACCTAGAGGACGTTGCCGTCCAGGAGGGCTCCTCTGCCAAGTTCTGCTGCCGCATCTGCCCTGCTGACTATGGCCCTGTGCACTGGTTCCTGGATAAGACCCCCTTGCACAGCAATGAGTTAAACGAGATCACTGTCCAGCCTGGGGGCTACCACGTGCTCACCCTGCAGCAGCTGGCGCTCAAGGACTCAGGCACTGTCTACTTCGAGGCGGGTGACCAGCGGACCTCAGCTGCCCTGCGGGTGACTGGTGGGTTTTGTGTCTGAGGGCCATCCATGATGGGGACAGTACATGGCCTAGAGGAGCCTTGAAGAGGGGGCAGATGACAGCTCATTCCTGAGCTCTGGTGCACAGTGTGGCCCTGGGGCTCACAGAGAGGCAAGATTAGCTGTCAGTGGCAGGGGCTGGGTGGTGGTGGTGTCTCTCATCCCAGGGTGGTAGCCGATGGCATGAGGGGGGGTCTCCTTTCTCAGGGAGTTGGTTTAGAAGACTGAATTGGGTTCTTTTAAGGTTAATTTCTGAATTCAGAATTTGTGGGTGATGTTATCGTGTCCAGAATGGAAACTATACAGAGCCTGCCTTGTGCCTTCAGCATTTCTGTCTGGTTCCACCCTGAGGGCAACAGGCAGATGCTGATTAAGATATTGCATGGCCCACTGTGTTAGTCCTCTCACAGAGGTACCACAGTACCAAGTCCCTTTGGCCTTTCTCTATCCTCCAGAGAAGCCGAGCATCTTCTCTCAGCCACTCACGGATGTCACAGTCACAGAAGGCGAGGACCTGACTCTTGCCTGTGAAACCACCACTCTGGATAGCTCTTTGCGCTGGACCAAAGATGGAAAGACACTGAGGCCGTCTGCACGATGCCAGCTGAGCTATGAAGGCTGCCGGGCCCAGCTCGTCATCACTGGCACCACCGTACAAGATGGTGGGCGGTACAAATGTGAGGTTGGCGGAGCCTCCAGCAGCTCCATTGTCAGGGTCCATGGTGAGTGCTAGGTGGCCATATTTTGGCTAAGAATAAAAAAATATGTTCACGTGGAGCAGGAGGCAAGGAGTCCCCAGAGGGTCTCTACTGCCCCTGTAGTCTTCCATTCTCTCTTGGTCTCCTGACCTTTGCCTGTGCCCCATTCCTGGCTTGGCTTTGGTGGACCCTTCTGGAGTCCCTCTTCCTGCCTGTGGGTTGTCTGTCTGGACTGCCCTGAGCCAGCAGCACAGACTGGCAGCTTGTGCAATAGTAGTCTACTGTCCACCTATGGAATGGAAACAAGAGATCAAGGTATTGACCTTGACTGGCCTCTAGGAGTCTGTCTTCTTGGCTTTCAGATGTCACCCTCTCTGTGACTGCAGATGCTTATTCCTCTCTGCTGGTGCCCTAGTTAAGGATAGCAGTGCGATGAAATAAGAGATCACTCCAACAGCTGTATTCTATGTTATCTCTTTAAAGTCCACAATGCCAAACAGTCGCCTCCTGAGATCCCGAGTTAGGGCTTCGACATCTGACTTGGGGGTGGGGCGGGGCACAGTCTCGACTATAATGCTTTCTCTTTATGTGCATCTGGTTCACCTTTCCACTTAAACGCCTTCAGACCCATCTTTCCCAGCGGCCTTTGAGTCGTTGCCACTGGCGTTTGATATTTGAAATTGCCTCGCGCCCTGTGGCTGCTTCCCCTTCTGGACACCAGGTGGGACCCCCCCGCCCCCTCAAGAGGCTGACCCTCGTTCTGCCTGTTCAAAGCTCTGCCAGTGCGGTTCAGGGAGTCCCTGAAGGATGTGGAGGTGCCAGAGGGCAGGGCTGCCACACTACGCTGCGTGCTGTCATCCGTGGCTGCACCTGTGGAGTGGCGTCGTGGAGATGACATCCTCAAATCCAGCAGCAAGTATAGCCTGCGCCAAGAGGGTGCTGTGCTGGAACTGGTCGTCCGAGACCTGCAGCCCCAGGACAGTGGACAATACTCATGTTCCTTTGGGGACCAGACAACTTCAGCCACACTCACAGTGAAAGGTACATGTGCCAGTCCATACTGTGCTCAGGGCCCAATGGGAACCTCAACCCAGTGCTGGATAATAATGACGTCTTTTGCATCTGTCCCTGCTGTAGCCTCGACCGCCCAGTTCATAGGAAAACTGAGAAACAAGGAGGCGCCAGAAGGGACCATGGCCACACTTCGGTGTGAGCTGACCAAAGAGGCCCCTGTGGAATGGAGGAAGGGAACAGAGACACTGACAAGTGGGGACAGATACAGCCTGAAGCAGGATGGAGCTGTGTGTGAGCTGCAGATCTGTAACCTGGTTGCGGCAGATGCGGGGGAGTACCTGTGTGTCTGCGGGCAGGAGAGGACTTCAGCCACGCTGACTGTCAAGGGTAAAGACCATGCACAGCCAAGCGGATCCGGGTTTCACCGGGAGCTGACCTGGTGCTTTCTGTCTGTGCCCTTCAGTGCTTTCCCCCCCCCCCCCCCGTCAAAGTTAATTTCATAAAACCGTGTTTATTTTATTTATTTATTTATTTATTTATTTATTTTTTGGTTTTTTCGAGATAGGGTTTCTCTGTGTAGCCTTGGCCACCCTGGACTCACTTTGTAGACCAGGCTGGCCTCGAACTCACAGCGATCCGCCTGCCTCTGCCTTCCGAGTGCTGGGATTAAAGGCGTGCGCCACCATGCCCGGCTCTCTCTCTGTTATTTTTATCTTACCCCCAGCTGACATCCCAGAGATAACTTGCACTTTGTAGCTTTCCTTGGCTCCAGCTCTTTCCTCCTGATCTTTCTTTACTTCCTCCTCTAACTCCTCCTTCCCTGGCTGGCAGGAAGTCCAGCCCAGTTCTCTCCCCTGCTCAGTGACTGGCTGTAGGCTGCCTTATTGGCATACCAGGGGACTATAGCAGAGCAGCGTTTACACAAAATTGAGTCAGAAACCAGAGTTTAAACTGCACACAATAACCTTATGCCTCCCCCTCCCCCAATGTCTGTGCACCTTCTGTTCATTCTAATGTGCATCCCACCTTACTTCTCGGGCCATTATATGTATGAATCAGGGAACGCCAGCATCTGCAGCTGGCTTCCCACTTGAGCCCTGGTGGGTTCTTTCCCGTTGCTCTGCTGTATTCTGTCTTGTTCCCCTGTCCTGTCCCATGTCATGTTCTGACCCACCACCGGGGATACATCTGTGGCAGATCTGAGGCTCTACTCTCTCTGTCTTACCCTCCCAGCTCTGCCTGCTCACTTCGTCGGAAGGCTCAGAAGCAAGGAGGCCACGGAAGGGGACACCGCCACACTGCGGTGTGAGCTGAGCAAGGCTGCCCCTGTGGAGTGGAGGAAAGGAGCAGAGACCCTGAGAGATGGGGACAGATACAGCCTGAGGCAGGATGGGGCCGTGTGTGAGCTGCAGATCTGTGACCTGGCTATAGCAGATGCCGGGGAGTATCTGTGCATGTGCGGGCAGGAGAAGACCTCGGCCACGCTGACCATCCGGGGTAAAGACCACGTGTGTTCCTGTGTGCAGGTGCCCCTGTCCTGTGCACGGGTAGCTCTGTGCCTGAGTGTCTCCCACCCTTCTTGATTTTCTATGTCTCATCCTTGTTCTATTAGCTGATATTTCTCATACTTCTTGTATGGGACCCACTTTAGATGCCAGAAAACAATGGAGAATTGGGTGTTTCCTAACCCCAGCGTACCTTGGTTGGGATGAACAGTGTGTGTGTGTGTGTGTGTGTAACAAACAATTGCAAAGATGTAATTATAGGTCCTGGAGGCATGCCAGGAAAAGGGGGAGGCAAAAAATGGATAAACGGTATACACAGTAGGGATACAGGAAGGTCAGCCTTGGCCTGTGCCTGCTGGGAAGGCAAGGGTTCACCATGTGAGTGTCAGGCAAGGTCTTGGGCCCACTCCTTAGGAGTTGGATGAAGGTGGGGCCCCACCTCATGGGAGTCAGGGAGGAGGTGAGGCCTTGGCCTGTGGTAGGGAGGAAAGATGAAGACAAGTCTGTGGGTGTGAGCTTGATGCTGTCCTTCCTGGGCATTCCCTGGTCAATTCTAGGTCTTCCTACTGGAGAAGGGCTTGCTGATCCCACCTCTGGCCACTCTATGTGTCCTGTGTTGTACATGTAGTGCCTGTGGCCCCCTTTTGTCCATGGCTACAGAGCTTAATGGTCATTGTGCCTGTGTAGCCCTCCTAGTGGTGAGCAGTACTTCACAGATGGTTAGAGGCCTAGGGAAGGTACTACAGGGAGTAAGGTCACACCATGGAGTGTGGACAGAGCAAGGTGCCTCCCTGGAGTGTGAACAGAGCAAGGAGCCTCCCTGGAGTATGAACAGAGCAAGGAGCCTCCCTGGAGTGTGAACAGAGCAAGGAGCCTCCCTGGAGTGTGAACAGAGCAAGGAGCCTCCCTGGAGTATGAACAGAGCAAGGTGCCTCCCTGGAGTGTGAACAGAGCAAGGAGCCTCCCTGGAGTATGAACAGAGCAAGGTGTCTCCATGGAGTGTGAACAGAGCAAGGAGCCTCCATGGAGTGTGAACAGAGCAAGGAGCCTCCATGGAGTGTGAACAGAGCAAGGAGCCTCCATGGAGTGTGAACAGAGCAAGATGCCTCCCTGGAGTGTGAGCAGAGCAAGGTGCCTTCCTGAAGTGTGAACAGAGCAAGGAGCCACCATGGAGGGTGAACAGAGCAAGGTGCCTCCATGGAGGGTGAACAGAGCAAGGTGCCTCCATGGAGTGTGAACAGAGCAAGGTGCCTTCCTGAAGTGTGAACAGAGCAAGGAGCCTCCCTGGAGTGTGAACAGAGCAAGGTGCCTCCCTGGAGTGTGAACAGAGCAAGGTGCCTCCATGGAGTGTGAACAGAGCAAGGTGCCTTCCTGAAGTGTGAACAGAGCAAGGAGCCTCCATGGAGTGTGAACAGAGCAAGGTGCCTTCCTGAAGTGTGAACAGAGCAAGGAGCCTCCCTGGAGTGTGAACAGAGCAAGGTGCCTCCCTGGAGTGTGAACAGAGCAAGGTGCCTCTCTGGAGTGTGAACAGAGCAAGATACCTCCCTGCAGAGAAGAGAAAGGCTTTGTACAAGAGACAGAGGAACCCACACATTAAGGCAGAGATGATACAAAGAGCCCTGTAGCCTAGCTGTGATGGCTCCTGGGAGTCCTTATATGTTCACTGGAAGCAACAGTTCTTTCCAGAATGCTTGCTAGACTATGCTCCTAAGTCACAGTTGTGTCCAGGGAACCAGAACATCTGCCTTGGTGTGACTGGTGACCTGGTGATAAGTCAACTCTCTGTCAGGAGTTCTTGGAGAGCCTGAGCATCTCTCTGCAGGGAAGCAGACAGAACACAGACACTATTGGGTGTCTCAGAGAGTGGAGATGCAATGTATCTGCTACAAGTGCAAGGAAGCCTTTGGCATGGTGGACTCTGCTCTCACGTGAAGAGCCGACTGCCGAGGGCACTGAAGAGGAAGTCTGATTAGGGCTGGCCATCTCTTTGTCCAGCCTGTAGCAGGTGGCTTCTATTATCTGTACAACACTGGAGATGCTTGAACAAAAACCAGTTGCCATGCGGATGGATCGCAGTGTCAAAACGCAGAGGCCTGGTGCCGTCATGCATTCAGACATTCCGAGAGTTGGCAGAAGGGTGCGTCTGAGGCCTGCCCCGTGGCTCTACAGTTAGAAAGACGTCATAGGAAAGCATGCTCCCTATTTTCAACCCCAGGACATGCTGTTGATGGCTGAGGTATAGAGCGTGCTGGCAACCATCTGCCTTCAGAACTGGGTTTGTCCCAACAAGGGCTGGGTATGATGAATCCTTGCCTGGGCCTCTCTAGAGAGCACTGCATTTTCAAAAGCTACCTCTGGACCGTAAAGTCCCATGGATACTATGAGCCACTGTCTGTCCTTAAAGGCCTCCAAGCACATAGAACTGGGCAACCAACAATTCTCAGTCTTGGCTTGGTAGTCAGAGGAAGTCTCCAGCTTTGGCAAACAAGAGCCAGTTTGTCCCTCCTCTTCTCTATGACCGCTTCCCACACAGCCAAGGACAGGTGGGTCATTCTTCCATTTGTTCGACCATGGATCGCTCCCTCTGCTCTCACACACCGGAGAGCTTGCCTGCACTGTGAAGATGGGGCCAGAGCCCTGTGGCCGCCTACTCCAGGCTGACGGTTCCAAGAAGAGGCTCGTGACTTCTTCTCATCCAGCCGTGCTGTTCTCTCTCCCCAGTCTGTCCTGAGAAGTGGGGTTTGCTCTGACTTTATGGGGGAGGGGCTCAGATACCCTGTGTACTCTCCCAGAACAATCAAAACGACAACAGAAGAGCCACTGAAGGAATTCACAACCATGCCATAGTGCGACCTAGCAGCCAGGCCAAGCCATTGGGCCCAGAGTATTGAGTATTGAGTGAGGGACTAGGTGGGCACAGAAGACCTGGGACTAGGAACACCTCCATTGTAAATGTTTCTGCTGTCCAGGCCCTGGGCTCACCCTCTTGATCTCCTTATCTTGAGGTCCTCTGTCCTTGCTGCTTCACCAGAGTCAGGCTGACCAGTCTGTATGCTGCCCGCTCTGTGCTGTTTCCCACTCGTGTCTGCATGTTTATTCCTTACAATCTCCAAAGTGTGTTTCCCTGTTAAGCATCTCGTTCTGTCTCCCGCATTCTCCACGATCTGGATGATCTTTGTGTGGTCCTCAGCCTCACAAGCCAAACTCAAGTGCAGCCGGAGGCCTGGGGAAGGCATAGAATAGATTGTGGCCATGAGCTGCAGAGTCTAGACCGAGGAAAGCCGTACCCTCCGCTGCACTTAGCCTGCCCTGCCTGTGCAGCCGGGGGCCTTCCTGTCTTCCCAGTACCCTCCACACCCAGAATCTTCCTTGTCTCAGAATGTGAGATTGTGTTCGTGTCTTTCTGACCTCTGCCCAGCCCTTCCAGCTAAGTTCACAGACGCTCTGAAGAGTGAAGAAGCCACAGAAGGAGCCACGACCACACTGAGCTGTGAACTGAGCAAGGTGGCTCCTGTGACCTGGAAGAAAGGAACAAAGACCTTGCGAGATGGAGACAAATACGGCCTGAGGCAGGATGGAGCTGTGTGCGCGCTGCGGATCCATGGCCTGACCATGGCCGATGCTGGGGAGTACTCATGTGTGTGTGGGCAGGAGATGACCTCAGCCACGTTGACTGTCAGGGGTAAATGGATGGCTTGTTTTCATGCTGTTTCTATTATTTCCTTCTGCCTCTGTACATGGCACAACCCCTGGGGTGGCCTGTGGCCACCTGTCCTCTCACTGGCGTCCTTTGAGTATTTTTCATTTGCTCAAACAGATCCCCTGCTTTTGTCCCTCCGTAGCTACCTGCTTCCTTCCCTATCTGCATATGAGTCCAGCCAACCACACTGTGGCTCTTGAGCAATGGGTGCTGCTCTTCGTGGGGTCCACGTTTGTGCAGAGACCTTCAGTGCTTGTTTGACCCTTCCCAGGCCTGCCTGCCAAATTTATAGAAGCCTTGAGAAACCAAGAAGCCACAGAAGGGGCCACGGCAATATTAAGATGTGAGCTGAGCAAGCCTGCCCCTGTGGAGTGGAAGAAGGGGCCCCAGACCCTGAGAGATGGGGACAGATACACCCTGAGGCAGGATGGGACCACGTGTGAACTGCAGATCTGTGGCCTGGCCGTCAAGGATACTGGGGAGTACTCATGTGTGTGCGGGCAGGAGAGGACCTCAGCCACACTAAATATCAGTGGTAAAGATATGTGGCCAATTGGATCTGGGTCTTGTTGTCTCTGGACATGCTGTTTATCTTGCACATCCCATAGTCTGTCCCTTTGTATGTCACCTTCCATGACTGGACAGAGTGCCAACATTTGGGGGGGGGGAGCTGTATGAGATAGGAGGACACACATCCCTAGCCTGTGCCACCATGAGTTAAGTACTTTTCTTTGGTCCTTAAGCTTTCAGGGATTCCACGTCCTTTTGTCATCCAGGCGGAGTCATGCCTGCTAAAGTTCTACAGAAAATGTGGCACCCTTGTGGCTTTGGTCCCCTCTAATTATCATGCCAGATCTATGGAAAGGACCATGGTCCTGATATTAAGAGGATACACCAAAGAACATAAAATTCATGGCCTGTTCTCAGCATAGCAGTACATGGCCCACCCTCAGTGGGGTTTGTGTCATCTCTGTGCCATTCATGTCTTGTGCCCATCACTCCCTGTCCCCTTCATGTGCTCTGAGCATAACAATTCCCATGCCTTTCTGACCTCCTTAGCCTTGCCCACCACGTTCACAGAGGGTCTGAGGAATGAAGAGGCCACAGAAGGGGCCACGGCCATTCTGAGGTGCCAGCTGAGCAAGGCTACCCCAGTGGAGTGGAGGAAGGGAGCAAAGACCCTCAAAGGTGGAGACAGATACATCCTGAGGCAGGATGGAGCCATGTGTGAGCTGAAGATTCACGGTCTGACCATGGAAGATGCCGGGGAGTACTCATGTGTGTGTGGGCAGGAGAGGACCTCAGCAATGCTGACTGTCAAGGGTAAAGATCACGTGTGGCCACCTGAACCTGAGGCTTGGTGTCTCCATGTTATCTCCATGCTATGCCTGTCTGTTCTCCATACGTGGCACATCTGTACTGACCCTGTGGCCATCCATCTGGTAACTAGGGTCATCTGGAATCTCTATCATTGGTTCCTATGGTCCAGGAGATGTTTTCATGTTCATGTCCACCCCACCACCCTCTGTATACCTCCCTGGTTTTTGGTTCCTCTCATTTGTTCGCTGGTTCACTCTTCCTGTCAAATCCTTCGTCAGAATGTACGTCTCCGTGTGTGTTCCATGTTCTGTGAAATATGTCCGTCAGAGTCTCACGTTCTCAGTGGCTGCTTGGCTCTTTCAGCCCTGCCCCCCAGATTCACAGAAGACCTGAGAAGCCAAGAAGCCACAGAAGGCACCACGGTCACTCTGAGGTGCCAGATGAGCAAGGCAGGCCCTGTGGAGTGGAGGAAGGGTTCTGAGAGCCTGAGAGATGGGGACAGATACATCCTGAGGCAGGATGGGGCCGTGTGTGAGCTGCAGATCCATGGCCTGGCCGTGGAAGATGCCGGGGAGTACTCATGCGTGTGTGGACAGGAGAGGACCTCAGCAATGCTGACTGTCAAGGGTAAAGATCACGTGTGGCCACCTGAACCCGACCGAGGCTTGATGTCTCCATGTTGTCTCCTCCACGCTTCTGTCTCCACATGTGGTTTCCTATAGTGACCCTGTGGTCATCTGGTCTGCAGCCACAGTCATCTGGGCGTCTCCATCTCTGCTTCCTCGTGCCCAGGAGATGTTCTTGTGTTCACACCCACACCACAGGCCTCTCTGTCTCCCCCGAGTTCACCTCCTTCGCCATCTGCACCTTCCTCCACATGTTTATATTGTGTTGCTTTGATAACGTGTCACTCTTTGTGAGTTGTGTGTCTTGTGTGCAGTGTTCTCCAGTGTCATGTTCTCAGTGCCTACTTGGTCCTTCTCAGCTCTGCCCCCCAGATTCATAGAAGCCCTGAGAAGCCAAGAAGCCACAGAAGGCACCACGGTCACTCTGAGGTGCCAGATGAGCAAGGCTGGCCCTGTGGAGTGGAGGAAGGGTTCTGAGAGCCTGAGAGATGGGGACAGATACATCCTGAGGCAGGATGGGGCCGTGTGTGAGCTGCAGATCCGTGGCCTGGCCGTGGAAGATGCCGGGGAGTACTCATGTGTGTGTGGGCAGGAGAGGACCTCGGCAAAGCTGAGCATAGATGGTAATGTCTCCGTGTAGCCATGTGATTGATCTGCTGTCACCTATCTTTCCCATGTCTATTTCTTGACAGCCATGCATAGCAGTGTGTGGCCCTGGCTGGAGGTAGCCAGGCACCCTGCTGAACTCAGTGAGAACACTTAACTGCTCCTTTGAGACAATACCAGGCTCTGAAAGGCTCCTGCCTTAGTCTGATCATAATTCTGGAGGCTAGAGTTATGCCAATTACTGCCATTGTGGTATTGGCAGTTTCTTGTTTTCTTTGAAGATGGCTGGTGTCTCCAAGTCTTCACATGGCCATTCCTTATGTCTGTGTCCAGATATTTTTTTAAAAAATATAGTCACTAGCTGTTTTGGATTTGAGCCTCGCCTGACCTCATCTTGACTTAATTATTTATTAAGTACTCTTCTTGGAATAGAGGACTTGCTGAGGAATTGGGAAAGCTGGAACTTCTATGTAGGAGTTGGGGGGTGGCATGGTTTTGTTCATGTATTAGTTAACGTTGTGTTGCTGTGATAAAATGCCCTGACCAGGGCACCATAAGGAGCTGATTTGGGCTTAAGATTCCAGAGAGTTAAGAGTCCATTATGGGCCGGGCATGGTGGCACACGCCTTTAATCCCAGCACTTGGGAGGCAGAGGCAGGCGGATCGCTGTGAGTTCGAGGCCAGCCTGGTCTACAAAGTGAGTCCAGGACAGCCAAGGCTACACAGAGAAACTCTGTCTCGAAAAACCAAAAAAAAAAAAAAAAAGAGTCCATTATGGGAGGGAGCCATAGCAGCAAGCAGCAGGCATGACAGCAGGAGCAGGGAGTTGGGGGCTGGCATCCTGGATTGTACATATGAAGTAGAAAGAGTGAACTAGAAATCTGATGTCTTTAAATTCTCAAAGTGACATACTCCAGCAAGGCCACACCTTTTAAACCCACTCAGACATCGCTAGGAACCAGGTATTCAAATGTCTGAGACTGCAGGGGACATGTCATTCAAACTCCCAGCCTATAACACTCCACCTTCTGGCCTCCTTACGTCTGCGTTATTTCACATGTCAAATGCATTCTTCCAGTACACACAGCCCATCGTCCAAGTGCCTCTCCTTCTTCCTCTTCCTCTCCTTCTTCTCCTTCTTAGATTCATTCATTTATTATGTATACAGTGCTCTGCCTGCCTGTACCCCTGCAGGCCAGAAGAGGGCATCAGATCACATTATAGATGGTTGTGAGCCACCATGTGGTTGCTGGGAATTGAACTCAGGGCCTCTGGAAGAGTAGGCAGTGCGATGAAGATAGTTTTATTGATGAGGGTTCACCACAACGTGAGGAACTGTGTTAAAGGGTTGCGGCATTAGGAAGATTGAGAACGACTGCTCTAGAACAGTGGTGGGACAGGCACATGATAGATGGTCTTTTTTTTTTTTTTAATTTATTTTATTTTATATTATTATTTTTTTTTTATGATAGGTGTTCTTAATCAAAGAAGGAGGGCATTGGAATGAAAAGATGGGCTATAAGTCTCATCAATCTGAAACAGCAGGGCAATCCTGCTGGATTTCAAGGCAGAAGAATTCTCTCTGGATCAACCTCCTGTCTTCTCAGCTGATGACCTAGGGTCAAAGAGGAGCGCACCTCCCCCCTTTTGCCCCCCCCCCGCCCCGCCCGCGGAGGCCTATGGTCTTGGGAGGGCCCCTAGTGGCAGTGACCTCCCTGTTAATCTCTAAGCCTCTCTCCTAGTTGGCTCTTTTGAGATGGAGCCTTGCTTTGCAGCCCTGGCTAGCCTGAAGCTCTTAGTGTAGAGCAGTCTGGCCTGGAACTTGTGGGACATCTCCTGCCTCAGCATCTGAAGTGCTGAGATGACAGGCATGAGCCACCACACCCAGCCATGGTCATCAGCTTGAAAGGTTATGCAATGCGGAAGCTGGATGGCTCCTTAATCTGGCTCATCTTGTAGGTCTCAGAAGTTTGACAACCTCCTTCTTTCTCTCTGGTCTCTGTCCCTTCTAGTTTAAGTGGTATTTCTTTTTTTTTTTTATTTTTTATTTTTTTATTTTTTATTTTTTTTTATTTTTTTTTATTAATTTATTCTTGTTACATCTCAATGTTTATCCCATCCCTTGTATCCTCCCATTCCTCCCCCCCCCCCCCCTTTCCCATTATTCCCCTCCCCTATTACTGTTCCTGAGGGGGATTACGTCCCCCTATATATTCTCATAGGGTATCAAGTCTCTTCTTGGCTACTTGCTGTCCTTCCTCTGAGTGCCACCAGGTCTCCCCCTCCAGGGGACATGGTCAAATGTGAGGCACCAGAGTATGTGAGAAAGTCGTATCACACTCTCCACTCAACTGTGGAGAATATTCTGACCATTGGCTAGATCTGGGAAGGGGTTTAAAGTTTACCTCCTGTATTGTCCTTGGCTGGTGCCTTAGTTGAGCGGGACCCCTGGGCCCAAATCTGCCTATCATATTGCTCTACTTGTAGATTTCTAGGACCCTCTGGATCCTTTTATTTTGCTGTTCTCCCATGCGTCTCTCATTTAGAGTCCCAATAGGATGCCTTCCCCTCTGTCCCAGTTTCCTGGTAAGTGAAGGCTTTTGTGGGACATGCCCCTTGGGCTAGTATGCAGATATAAGTGAGTATATACCATTTGATTCTTTCTGCTTCTGGGTTAACTCACTCATTATGATCATTTCTAGCTCAATCCATTTATCCACAAATTTCGGGAATTCCTTGTTTTTAATAGCTGAGTAGTATTCCATAGTGTAAATGTACCACAGTTTCTTTATCCACTCTTCTACTGAGGGACACTTAGGCTGTTTCCATGTTCTGGCTATTATGAATAAGGCTGCTATGAACATGGTTGAGCAAATTTTCTTGTTGTGTGCTGGAGCATCTTCTGGGTATATTCCAAGGAGTGGAATAGCTGGGTCTTGAGGAAGCCCTATTCCCATTTTTCTGAGATAGCACCAGATAGATTTCCAAAGTGGCTGTACTAGTTTGCATTCCCACCAGCAATGAAGGAGTGTTCCTCTCTCCCCACATCCTCGCCAGCATGTGGTGTCGCTTGAATTTTTGATCTTAGCCATTCTGATGGGTGTAAGATGGAATCTCAGAGTTGTTTTGATTTGCATTTCCCTGATGACTAAGGAGGTTGAGCATTTCTTTAAGTGTTTCTCAGCCATTTGATACTCCTCTGTTGAGAATTCTCTGTTTAGTTCTGAGCCCCATTTCTCAATTGGGTTATTCGGTTTGGTGGTGTTTAATTTCTTGAGTTCTTTATATATTTTGGATATTAGACCTTTGTCAGATGTAGGGTTGGTGAAGATTTTTTCCCAGTCTGTAGGCTGTCGCTTTGTTCTCTTGACAGTGTCTCCTGCCTTACAGAAGCTTCTCAGCCTCATGAGGTCCCATTTATTAATGGTTGACATTAAGGCCTGGGCCGTTGGTGTTCTGTTCAGGAAGTTGTCTCCTGTGCCAATATGTTCCAGGCTCTTTCCCACTTTTTCTTCTAAGTGGCTTAGTGTCTCTGGTTTTATGTTGAGGTCTTTAATCCACTTGGATTTGAGTTTTGTGCAAGGTGACAAATATGGGTCCAGTTTCATTTTTTTACACATAGACCTCCAGTTAGACCAGCACCATTTGTTGAAGATGCTATCCTTTTTCCATTGAATGGATTTGGCTTCTTTGTCAAAAATCAAGTGACCATATGTGTGTGGATTCATATCTGGGTCTTCGATTCGATTCCACTGATCAACCAGCCTGTTGCTGTGCCAGTACCATGCTGTTTTAAGTACTATTGCTTTATAGTACAGTTTGAGATCAGGTATGGAGATTCCTCCGGAGCATCTTTTATTGTACAAGATTGTTTTAGCTATTCTGGGTTTTTTGTTTTAAGTGTGGAATATCTAAGTGGTATTTCAACTGGCGTAACATTCTCAAAGTCCTTACTTTGTGACACTGACGTCACAAAAGGGGCCTCCACAAGCCTTTCCTCTCTAGCTGTGGCTTCTGCTGAGAGGATACAATTAACTACATCCTGCTGGGTTTCCCTCCCCCTCACCCCTCTCCAGGATGAGTAGGCTGTAACTTCTTTAAATATTCAGGGATTTTTTTTTCCATTTTACCTAGTACCTTTTCAATGTCTCTCTGTATTCTCTCACATTTACTATAAGCAGAAAGAAGACACCAGACTTGCCTATAAACCCCTTCAGCTAAACGTTCAATTTCACTGTTTCCAAATTCTGCATTCCACGAGGCCCTGGAACAGAATTTGGCCAAGCTGACTGACGCTCTCACGAGGGTCACTTCCTTCTTTCTGGTTTCGCTTCCCGTTTCTGTCTGAGGCCTGACCAGACGCACCATTAATTAACACCTGTAGTTCCACCAGCAGACTCTTCCCAATAATCTTAATTCTCTCGAATACATACATCAAAAGTCATCCAGCCTCTGGTTCCCAGACAGCTCCTGATTCTTAGTTGTTTGTTACAAGAGCATTCTCAAATTTGTGTTCTTTGGATCACCATCTCAAAGACCAGTAGAGCAGGACTCTTAAAGCAGAAATGAATTTCCTCTCTGTTCTGAAGGCTGGAGGCCTGTGACCAGACCGTCAGCACGGTTGGCTCTGCCCAGGGACCCCTTGCTGGCTCCTGGGCAGCTGTATGCCCCAAGTCTTCTTGTCTTCTTGTCACCTGCTTGTCTTCAGGTGTCTTATCAGACCACTCTTCCTATTGGATTAAGCACTCATCTGTATGACCTCATTTAGCATTTCCTCTTCATCAAGGCCAGTCTCCAAATACAGTTATTTTCTGAAGTTGTGTTGATTAGAACTTTAATATACATTTGAAGGCGGGGGCACTGCCAGTTTCAAGTGCAACCAGGGTGAGCACCAATCAGTCAGTGGGAAGGACAGATCCAAGGCTCAAAGGCATGCCGAGGAGACCCCCAGCTGCAGTCTATCAGGGACCAGGAGACATGAGCCGGGGAGGTGGCACCAATGAGTGGAGTGTGACTCCAGCTGTGTCTGGACGAGGGAGTGATGTGGAGGAAATAGGGCCTTATCTGAGCAGTAAGGGAGGGTACAAGCTTGGGCAGTTGGGTTGGAGGCTCTGTCTGAATGGGTCTCCCATCTTTGAGGCTGGAAGGCATCACAAGTGGACGATGCCTGCCATGGAGGTCAGTTGAGAAATGTCTTCGCATGCATGGCTTGGTCTCAGATGCATGGCATGTCTCCAAGTGATGAGCCAGCATAGAAAGAACAAGATGCCATTGAGAAGACGAGTCCAGAATGGTACCTGTCTTCCACTCAACCTGCATCCCAGTAGGCACAGCACAGGAACCTCAGTTCACACAGTTTGGTTTGCCTCATCCCAATGATCTTCAGCCCATCTGCTTCTGCTTCCTTCCTGGATACTCAGATAACGACAGTCAAAAACCTTCCTAGAGTTTGATGGCTTCTGTCCATCTGGTCCTTCCTAGCCCTGCCCACACGCTTCATCGAGAAGCTGAAGTCCAAGGAGGCCAAGGAAGGGGGCACGGCCACTCTGCGATGTCAGCTCAGCAAAGAGGCCTCTGTGGAGTGGAAGAAGGGAACAGAGACCCTTGGAGACAGAGACAGATACAGACAGCAGCAAAAAGGGGCCATGTGTGAGCTTCAGATCCATGACCTGATCATGCTAGATGCTGGAGAATACTCATGCGTGTGTGGGGAGGAAAAGACCACAGCTGTGCTGACCATCACGGGTAAAGACCACAGCTGGATACGTAGATCTGTGTGATGGTTGTGTGAACATCATCTGTCCATCCCTGCATGGGATCCAGTCCTGCTTCCTGGGTTGTGTTACCCAGATGACAGCATTCCCTCTGCCTTGTGCTGCTGTGGGCTTCATGTTGTTGGATCCTGTGGCTCTTGTCTTAACTGTCATATCCTGAACTTCAGTATTCTATAGGAAATGTGAGGCTCTTCATATGACCATCCTTGACTCTGCAGGGCCGGCTCGTATGAGGTATAAGGCCTAAGAAGGCTGCCGATCAAGCAGGGTGGAGTTGTGCACAGTCTAGCCTCAGGAATACCACATCACGTTCTCAGCATATATGTACCCTTAGCTTGAGTTCTGTGTCTGCTCTGTCTGAGCCATATCCTGTCTTCCACTTGCTCTGACAGAATGATTGTGCCTGTGTGTCTTTCTGACATCCCTAGCACTGCCCCCCAAGTTCACAGAGAGTCTGAAGAATCAAGAGGCCACAGAAGGGACCCTGGTGACTCTGAGGTGCCAGCTGACCAAAGAAGCCCCAGTGGAGTGGAGGAAGGGAGCAAAGATCCTCCGAGAAGGAAACAGATATAGTCTGAGACAGACTCGGGCCACATGTGAGCTGCAGATCCGTGACGTGGCTGTGGAAGATGCTGGAGAGTACTCATGCATGTGTGGGCAGGAGAGGACCTCAGCAATGCTGACTGTCAAGGGTAAAGATCACGTGTGGCCACCTGAACCCGTGGCTTGGTGTCTCCATGTTATCTCCATGCTATGCCTGTCTGTTCTCCATACGTGGCACATCTGTACTGACCCTGTGGCCATCCATCTGGTAACTAGGGTCATCTGGAATCTCTATCATTGGTTCCTATGGTCCAGGAGATGTTTTCATGTTCATGTCCACCCCACCACCCTCTGTATACCTCCCTGGTTTTTGGTTCCTCTCATTTGTTCGCTGGTTCACTCTTCCTGTCAAATCCTTCGTCAGAATGTACGTCTCCGTGTGTATTCCATGTTCTGTGAAATATGTCCGTCAGAGTCCCATGTTCTCAGTGGCTGCTTGGCCCTTTCAGCCCTGCCCCCCAGATTCACAGAAGACCTGAGAAGCCAAGAAGCCACAGAAGGCACCACGGTCACTCTGAGGTGCCAGATGAGCAAGGCTGGCCCTGTGGAGTGGAGGAAGGGTTCTGAGAGCCTGAGAGATGGGGACAGATACATCCTGAGGCAGGATGGGGCCGTGTGTGAGCTGCAGATCCATGGCCTGGCCGTGGAAGATGCCGGGGAGTACTCATGCGTGTGTGGACAGGAGAGGACCTCAGCAATGCTGACTGTCAAGGGTAAAGATCACGTGTGGCCACCTGAACCCGACCGAGGCTTGATGTCTCCATGTTGTCTCCTCCACGCTTCTGTCTCCACATGTGGTTTCCTATAGTGACCCTGTGGTCATCTGGTCTGCAGCCACAGTCATCTGGGCATCTCCATCTCTGCTTCCTCGTGCCCAGGAGATGTTCTTGTGTTCACACCCACACCACAGGCCTCTCTGTCTCCCCCGAGTTCACCTCCTTCGCCATCTGCACCTTCCTCCACATGTTTATATTGTGTTGCTTTGATAGCGTGTCACTCTTTGTGAGTTGTATGTCTTGTGTGCAGTGTTCTCCAGTGTCATGTTCTCAGTGCTTACTTGGTCCTCCTCAGCTCTGCCCCCCAGATTCATAGAAGCCCTGAGAAGCCAAGAAGCCACAGAAGGCACCACGGTCACTCTGAGGTGCCAGATGAGCAAGGCTGGCCCTGTGGAGTGGAGGAAGGGTTCTGAGAGCCTGAGAGATGGGGACAGATACATCCTGAGGCAGGATGGGGCCGTGTGTGAGCTGCAGATCCGTGGCCTGGCCGTGGAAGATGCCGGGGAGTACTCATGCGTGTGTGAACAGGAGAGGACCTCGACAACGCTGAGTGTCAAGGGTAAAGGTCACGTGTGGCCACCTGAACCTGGAGGCTTGGTGTCTCCATCTTGTCTCATTGCTATGTCTGACTCACATGTGGCACAGCTACTGTCGTGACCCAGTGGCCATCTGTTCAGTAACTGGAGTCATCCTGCTTACTGAAGACGTACTGTCATGTACCCATCAACCCTGCCCCTTTCTGTTCCTCCTAGAGTTTTTCTTCCTATACTTTCCTTGGTCTGTTTTCTATGGTGTTTTTAGTTCTCTGTGGGTTACATGTTCTGTGTAAAAGGTTCTTCAGTGTCATGTTCTCAGTGACCTGTTGGTCATTCCCAGCCCTGCCAACCAGATTCATAGAAGACTTGAGAAGCCAAGAGGCCACAGAAGGTTCAGCAGTCACAATGCGGTGTGAGCTAAGCAAGAAGGCCCCTGTGGTGTGGAGGAAGGGATCTGCCATCCTCAGAAATGGGGACAGATACAGCCTGAGGCAAGATGGGGCTGTGTGTGAGCTGGAGATCCGTGACCTGACTGCGGAAGATGCTGGGGAGTACTCGTGCACGTGTGGGCAGGAGAGGACCTCGGCCACACTGAGCACCATGGGTAAATGCGTCTTGTAGCCACATGATTATGGACTTTTGTTCTTGTTCTGTCTCCACTCTGTCCCACTCTACTTCTTCTTTCTTTAATGCTATATTTGTCCTGTGTGGTCCTAATCACTGCACTTTCCGGTGTCTTTTTTTTTTTTTTTTTTTGGTTTTTTTTTTTTGGTTTTTTTGAGACAGGGTTTCCTTGTGTAGCCTTGGCTGTCCTGGACGCGCTTTGTAGTCCAGGCTGGCCTCGAACTCACATTGATCCGCTTGCATCTGCCTCCCGAGTGCTGGGATTAAAGGCGTGCGCCACCATGCCTGGCTACTTTCCAGGGTCTTGATGCCTGTACCATGCCCTTTATGCTCTCACACTGCCAGTCACCATGCTGGGGCAGATGCCCACCCCTTCTCCATGTCCCTGGATATTCTACCATTTGTCATCCATGGTCCAGTTTCTGTGTGTCATGCTTAGCCAAATATTCTCTTTTGTTGGGCTAAGTTGGATATCCAGAGAGGACAGGTGGGCCCCTTAGTGATCTTATACCCTGCAGAATGGGCACATGTTCCTGGCGTGGCTCTAGGAAGGCCAATGGCTGTTCTGGAACATGCAGGACAGAACCCTGCCTGACCTCGAGAGGTCTGGCTATTTCCCGGGGTCTATGGGACACACTGTGTCCTAGTGTCAGAGGGACAAGACCATTCAAGCAGCCTGGGAAGAACATGGCTACACTCCAACGTGTGGCATGAGGCTGTGATCTTGGAGAACAAGACCATTTCGTGGGTTCTGGTCTGAAGGGACATGACTAGATTTGATTCTGTTCTGGGTGGTCTGATGTGAGTGCCTCCCTGGGTCCCTTGGGCGTAGCCTGCAGGGGACTAGATTGTCTAAGTGGGAGGTAAGCACCCAAGGTCGTATCTTGAGTTCTTTCCGACTCCTTCACCAGCTCCCTTCCTTACTCTGAAGCCCACCTGACCTGTGTCCCTATCCTGCATCCTCCCCAGGGCTGCCTCGGCACCGTAGAGCAGCTTGGCCCCAACCCGTCTGGCTGCCTTAGCATGCTCAGAGGCAAGTCTTGAATTGAGTCCGCTAGCCTCTCATCTTCTCGCAGCCCCACAGGTGGTGTTCCAGAAGCCACTGAAGAACCTGCAAGTGGAAGAAGGTTCCACGGCCAGCCTGCAGTGTGAGCTGTCAGTCCTCCATGCTGCTGTGGTCTGGAGCAAGGGCGGCCTGGAGCTGCAGGCCGATGCACGCCGAGAGTCACGGCAGCAGGGGCGGGTGGCAGAGCTTCTGCTTAGGGATGTGCACCGTGAGGATGCGGGCGAGTATAGCTGCACCTGTGGCTCTCAGACCACGAGCGCCACCCTCACGGTCACAGGTGGGTGTCCGAGGCTGGTTGGCTCCAGTGTTGGGGGCTGGCTGTAGGGGTACAGTTTTCATGCTGACTCTCACAGCTGCAGGGCTTCTTGAAGTCTCAGCCAGGAGAACTCAAGTTGGTGGCCCTGAGGTCTGCCTCCCTCACCACTAGCTGGACCCCTGAGCTTCCCTTGAGGACATCCCTCATGCTGTCATTGTTCAGGGACCCACTATCATATTCTCCCTTCTATGGTAGCTTCCCCACTGTCCTGCCAGGTGATCTAAATCTTCTTGTGTCTTCTGTCACTCTCCATATCTGTCCCATAGCTCTTTCTGTCATATTTATATTATATTATATTACATTATAGTCTCACTATGGGGGTCCCCATGACCTTAGTTGCTTTCGATCCCTTTAGCCCCTCAGGGATAACCTTCAGGTACCCTCCCTTCCCTGGTAGCTTCACAGGCAGGTACGGAACCCCCTTCACCACCATATGTAGCTCCCCAGTTTCCTCCCTGCAGCAGTGTCCTTTGGGTCCTGCCCAGAGACCTACTGTGGGTGGTTTCCTGACCGTAACACCCTTAACAACTCAGGACCTGCTCTTGTCTGACCCTCAACCTTGCAGCTGCTCCTGTGCGGTTCCTCAGGGAGCTGCAGGCCCAGGAAGTAGATGAGGGGACCACCGCACACTTGCGCTGTGAGCTGAGCCAGGCGGCTGTGAATGTGGAGTGGCACAAGGGCTCCCTGCAGCTTTTCCCCTGTGCCAAGTATCAGATGGTGGAAGAGGGTACAGCTGCAGAGCTGCTGGTTCATGGGGTGGAGCAAGAGGATGCAGGCGAATACACCTGCGATGCAGGCCGTACACAGAGCGTTGCCCGGCTCTCAGTCCGAGGTACGTGCCCCACCCCCTCCTACGCCTTGAAGAGCAGGGGACCTTGCTCAGCCAGAGTCAGGGAGATGGAACCAATGGCTCTAAGTAGTCTTTGATGGCCCTCAGCTCCCAAGCCCAAGTTCAAGACTGGCCTGCAGAGCACAGAGCAGGAAGCAGGTGGCATGGCCCGGCTGTGCTGTCAACTGAGCGAGGCGGAGCCAGGGGCTCCAGTGCAGTGGCTTAAGGAGGGCGTGGAGCTGCGTGTCAGTCCCAAGTATGAGATGCGGTGCCAAGGGGCCACATGTGAGCTGCTGATCCATGGGCTGGAAGCCAAGGACACCGGCGAATATGCCTGTGTGGTGGGTGGCCAGAAGACCTTGGCTTCTCTCAGAGTGAAAGGTGAGTAGCGGGACACCAGGAGGATGGTTTGAGGCCTTCCTGCCACACCCATCCCTCGGGCTCTCTTGGGTGTAGCTTACACTGAGGACAAGGCTTTCATCTCACAGTCCTTTCACCCTCACCCCTACACTACATCCAGCTCTGATAGGACAGACCTCAGCCCCCAAAGGCTGCCCTGCTTCCTTTAACCCAGCCTCTCTCCTCTGTTCCCTTCCCCCAGAGCCTGAGGTGACCATTGTGCGGGGACTGGTGGACATGGTGGCGCAGGCCGATGAGGACGTGGAGTTCACTTGTGAGGTGTCGCAGGCAGGAGCGGGAGGCGTGCAGTGGCGTCTTCAAGGTCTGCCACTGCAGAGCAATGAAGTGACGGAGGTGGCTGTTCGTGGAGACGGTTGCACCCACGTGCTCCAACTGAAGGGTGTGACACCGGAGGATGCTGGCACTGTCTCCTTCCACGTGGGCAGCCATTCGTCTTCCGCTCAGCTCACAGTCCGAGGTATCTGGCTTCGGTGGGCCCGGCCTTCCCTCCCCCCCACCCTCCCCCCACCCCCGCCAAGAGGAGAATATTCAGCCTTGGGCCATTTAGGAGATTGTAGACAGATAGGCACTCTTTGTGGGTTGAGGCTCTGGCAGTGAGGAGGACCTATGTGCTGGTAATTCCACAGCTGGATCTGCCTGGTAGACAGGTACAGTGGGTTTCCCAGAAGCTCATATGGTATTGGTGCTTAGAACCTACCTACTACCCCTCAGAGATTCTGCAGGCTGTACCACTCCAAGCCCTGGGTCATCTCTAAATTCTCTGTGGGCCGGAGCCCAGGGTGTGTCCTCTATTTAGATCTAGAGCAGGGGTACTCCTGTAGCTTTGTTATCTGGTATTGGGGTGACATATCATGGGGCTTCTGGGATATGGGAGCTCTACCGTTCAAGGGAGCACTCCAAGCGCAAATGGTGATGCCTGTGCTTCCCGTGTCTAGTCCCCGAGGTAACCGTTCTGGAGCCCCTGAAGGATGTGCAGCTCAGTGAGGGCCAGGATGCCCATTTCCAGTGCCGCCTGTCCAGGGCCTCGGGCCAGGAGGCCCGCTGGACTTTGGGAGGGGTTCCCTTGCAGTGCAATGAGATGAATGACATCACCGTGGAACAGGGCACGCTCTACCGGCTCACTCTGCACAAGGTGGGATTCTGCTTCTGCATGTACCTAGAAGGTTCTGAGTCCATCAGGGAAGGTCCTCCTCCAGGGCATTGGGCTGGGGAGTTGACAAGCCCCTATCCCTGGAGGATGGCAAGATGGATTGGCCCCTTTGGGTTAGGGTGGGGTACAAGACCAAGCATCTTCCTCCTGCCTTCTCAGGTGACCCTCGAGGATGCTGGAACCATCACTCTCCAAGTGGGCTCATGCTCCTCAGAGGCCAAGCTGAAGGTCACAGGTGGGCATCCCTGTCCTACATCCAGCCTCTGCCAGTGGATGTCTTTGTCTACTGCACTGCAGCTGTTCCATTGTGTGTGTGTGTGTGTGTGTGTGTGTGTGTGTGTGTGTGTGTGTGTGTATGTGAAACCCCAGACCTCTAGCAGTGACCTTTGCACTGGGGATAGCAATTTCCAGTATGTGGTATCTCAGGCCAGAATTGCCACTGCCTTTTGGAAGAGCTGAAGAGTCTTTCTAACATGGACTTGGGCCTTGAGTAGAGACAGGGGCCATCTCGGCAGTTTAGGTCCTTGCACACGCATATATGTCCCTGATGTACATTTACTTACTCAAAAGACTTAGAGATATGGGTAAAACCACACACCTATGCCACATGTTTGGACTTGGCATGGTATGCAGATCAGTGCCCAGCATGTAGGCAGGACTGTAGGAACCTTCAATTTAGACTATACCTTGTCCCCAGAATAAGTCCATCCTATAGACCTTGGCTCTGAGCAGCCTTCCCTTGCTGCCCTAGCCCTGTTCTCAATGTGATTCCATCGGACCCTCCATCATCTCTCCACTTACTGATTTATCCTCTACCCATCTTCCGTCCATGCATGCATCCATTTACAGATACCATTTGTCACCTACCTACGCCCATTCTTAACCAGTCTTCCATTCATCTATCATCCATCTTTCATATCACTCTACCCATTTATCCAGCTACTCACGATTTGTCCACCCGTTCACCTACCATCCACCCATCCACTCATCTACCATCTATACACCCATTAATCTATTTATCCAACCTCACTCGTCCATGCACCTGCCCACCATCCATCCATTCATCTACTCATCTTTTCAAGCACCCGTTTGCCATCCAACCATCTAGCCAGCATTGGGTGAAACCTCTGATCTCCAACCAGTCACATCTAGGCTCTCAGGATGGGTCACATGTAGCTTTGCCATTATAGAATCCTCAGTCTGCTGAGGGGAATTAGACGTGGAGAAAAGAGCATGTTCCGAATTTCATGTTCCTCTGGAACTTTAGAGATGGCCAGACATGGTCAATTCCATGGCTCGTGGGGCTGAGGAAGGCTGCCAAGTGCCAATGCCTTTACGTTGATTGATGAGAAATTTCAGGGTTGTCTTGAGGAGGTACAGGGCAGAAAGGGTCTGGGGAACAACACAGAACTGCAGGTTGGGATTCAGCTCTGCTAGAATCTTCTGAGAGAGCTGGCATTAGGCGGAGTGAGTGTCCAGGCAGCTTTGTTATGGGCAGGCTTGGGAACTGGTGCTAGAGGAGGAATGCCCATGCGGAATGGTGGGCAAAGACTTCGAAAGGAACATTCTGAGTGTGATCTTGGGGCCCCGCCCTGTCTTGCTGGATAGTGATGTCTTTACAAATGGTTGCTGACTGACTCTTCTTAGCCTCATCCTGTGGTATATAGAAGCAAAAATGCAACAGAAACATCTGGACTTTGCCAATTGCCCCCAAGAAGGCATCTGGCAAATGTTCAGAGAGGAAGACGAAGTGGTGGTGGCATCCTCCTTGCCCGGCTTAAGGTAGCAAGTGTTGGAAGAGAGTGTCTGGCTATGAAATCATTAATGCCCTGGAGTGCTCAGGCCATTCATTCATCTGCTGTGGTTCTTCAAATATCCATTCAAGAGGCAGATGGATACAGGGGAGCTGGGTGGAGGGCATCCTGAGCTTGGAGCCTGCTGTGTGCCTGGGGAACAGTGTAGCCAGCAGTTAAGGCCCTGGAGTCCTAAGGCTAGCAGAATCTTGGAGGGCATTTAGACAGAGTGCCCCTGTCTGTTTCTACACCCTCAGGAATGGAGAGCCACTTCCTGGGACCAAGTCCCATGCTCTTGGAACAACAGGTCCTGGGGCGCCTCCTTCCTGCTCATACCAGGTTAGAGGAGGCACCAATTGTCAGAAAGAGCCCCAGATGTGGAGTTTATCCTTTGCTCCTTCTGAAAAAGATGCTAGACAGGTGTCGTTGGCCTCCTGTGGATGAAGCCAGCGGTGCCCTGAAGGTGTGCGGGATGCCCATTAGCTCCCATGCTTTTCATGGGATTTTCTGTGCTTTTCTCTTGGATTAGGGTATGCTAACTGGCTGGACTGGATTTCTGGACCTCTGTTCTGGTCTGGGTAGTACCTCATCCCAGAAGATTCCAGGTAGCTCACATCAGTCAGTCTCAAGATTGTTCTAGTAGATCCACCTGAGACCCCAGTTTCAGGGAACAACATTCTCACTGCGTCCCCCCTCTACGTCCTGTACAACACGGGATGCCTGACTAGAGCAGCAGGTTCCCCACACACCAAGCAGTTTTCCAACAGATGCCAACTGGATATGCTTTAACCTGATTCAGTCCTGACAGCATCCAAATTTAGTACAGACCCCATGGATGCCAGACTCAGTCCTGGGAGACCCCTCCACCAGCAGAGTCAGTGGCAAACCTAGCCTTGCTAATTAAGTGGGTGTGAGAGTGAGGCTCGCACTGTCTACCTGGGTTTGACCAGCTTGCTAGGACAGCTGAGAGTCATGGAGCAGTTACTGTCGTCACTGGTTTGTCACACAGGACACCACCCAGCAAGAAAGACTAACGTAGTGTGGTGGGTGGTCCACAGTACCCTTCCTTTCTTTTATGCATCACTCTCCAGCCCCTTGGTACCCAAAATCTTGAAGTCCATAGATTTGTTTACATTTATCTCAAGATTTGTTGCTCTCACTGAGGTTGGTGGGTAGGGCTGGGCATTCGAACCTTCTTGTCACTTGGTCATCCTGGTGACCAGCCCCTCCCTGAGGCTGGCACCTCATTAGCATAGCCTCTGGTGGGATCAGTAGGCATTTGCTATGCATAAGAACATTTGTGACATTCAGAAAGTTCTGTGTTAGAAACTGGGACAGAGAGCAATCTGGCTGTTGGATCACACTCCCACACCAGTGCCCCTGAGGGTGGTCCTCACCCAATAGACCCTAGAGAGCCCCAGCCCAGACTTCCTTCTCGCCCTCTTGCACAGAGGCAGCACTGTGCCTGGTACATGGCTTGCAGAACGTGGACGTCTTCGCGGGGGAGGTGGCCACGTTCTCCTGTGAGGTATCTCGTGCAGGCGGGCCAGAGGCCCGCTGGTGGCTGGATGGCACCCTGCTTCAGAACAGCCCCGAGAGTGCCATCACTGTGCGAGAGGGGACTGTTCACTCCCTCATGCTCTCGGGCCTGGGGGTGGCCGACTCAGGCACCATCACCTTCCGCACAGGGCCCTTGGTCTCCACAGCCAAGTTATTGGTCAAAGGTATTGGCCAGTGGGGACCACCCCACGCTGGTTGCTTCTGCCTTTGCTGCCCCTGCATGCTTCCTGCAGAGTCCTGGGGAATTGAGGAGTGTCATGTACTGACTCCAAGGGCCACGGACTAGGCATCACTCCATGCCAATTGTGCACCCAGGACAGCCCCGTGTCAGAGGGTGGGCTCCCACTCATGTCCTGAGGGGGAACTTTAGTTTCTGTGAACTTCCGCATTGGAAACCGGCCTGCACATGTGCTGTGTGGGACTTGCACATACTGACACTTGTCTACCATCCTACTGGCTAGACATCCCAGCTGGAAAGGCTGGGCTCCTGATGGAGAAACCATTGCTTCTGATTCCGGTTTGCCCCTGTGCACATCTGCTTCTAGCCCTGTGGGTTCCCTTCTTGGGAAGAGTTAGCTGGACGGGGAGGGCAGCAGGCTTCTGGGGACTCCAAACATCTCATTTCTAATCCTTCATCCAGTGCCTTTGCCTAAGGTCTCCTGTCGGCCCTTGTAGAGCCAGATGCAGGATGAACAGCTATTGGTTGAGTAGTATTTCAATGGGGTGTGGGGGTGGGGGATGGGACCCAAGGGTGTCAGCAAGCATCCCTCTACTCTTGGAGGGGGGCAAGATGGGCTGCAGCTTCAGACTGCGAGGATCTATGATCCAGGTGTGTTTAAGATGGGACCTGTGTGTTCACTTTGGGCAAGAGGAGCACAGCCTGGACAGGCAGCCTGACATTGTCATCTACCGTGGCTGGGATGAGGCATGTCTGATACATAGGACTCTTGGGCAGCCATGATGGGTCTTCCTTCCTGGCCACATGCCAGGCCCCTGTTGCTAAGCCGTTGCCCACCAAAGCGCCACGCTTGCAGCTGCTGAAGCCACTAACACGGACAGCAGAAAGGTGGGTGGGCCTTGGTGGCACTGTCCCAGGGGCTGATGCATGTCTGGCATGTTGGCCGACAGATCCCACAGTGGAGGTGGTGAGTGCCATGCAGGACCTGGTGGTGGAGGAGGGTGGCTCGGCTGAGCTCCTCTGCCAGTACTCGAGGCCCGTGCAGGCCGTGTGGAAGATGAACGAGCGGGAGGTGTGCGCAGATGGGCACCGTGTCGTCATAGAGCAGGACTGGACCGTAGCCAGGCTGATCCTCAGGCCAGCCCTGCCTTGTGACAGCGGCATCTATTCTTGTGAGGCCGCAGGCACTCGAGTTGTGGCATTGCTCCAAGTGCAAGGTGAGGCCACCTGGCAGGCCGGCCTGGTATAATCATGGTAGAAAGACAGGCGAGCGATGGCCGCCAGCCTTGCAATGCAGGCGACCTATACACTGGGAATATCTATATGGGTTAGGTACAGTGTTGTGAGCTTGTGGCTTTCATGAGAAAGTGGCCAATATAGGCGGCAAGAGGGGAAATAGGAAGGGTATGGGTTTGGGAGGCCTCCAATGGATACAAACTCAAGGAAGGCATCCTCGGGGTGAGGGACAGGTCCAGAAATGCTTGTTTGGGGACTTGGGGAAAGGGTGTGGCCTACATCTTGAGGCTGGAGGCACCGTTGTGGGGAAGGACACAGCGGGCTAGAGTCTGGGCTTAGGAGGTTCGGATCTGTGAACACCTATGAGGTCTCTCATCTGTGAGGCACAGGATGCCCCTCAGCTATCTGGAGCCCAGTGGAGCTGACATGGAGAGGGTGATGGGCTGAGCGAGCTGAGTGACCACACCTCCCCCAGCGGACTCTGAGTGCCACTGGTGGCCGCTGGGATCCACAGTTTTAGGGGTTCTTGTAAGAGACAGAAGTGAAGGATTACTGGAGATGCAACTCTGCTGAACCCTGTTCCCTCTGCAGCCAAGAACACAGTGGTGCGTGGCCTGGAGAATGTGGATGCACTGGAAGGCGGTGAAGCTCTGTTTGAGTGCCTGCTGTCCCAGCCTGAGGTGGCTGCCCACTCCTGGCTGCTAGACGATGAGCCTGTGCACACCTCAGAAAACGTGGAGGTGGTCTACTTTGAGAACGGGCTACGGCACCTGCTGCTGCTCAAAAACCTGAAGCCACAGGACAGCTGCCGAGTGACCTTCCTGGCAGGGGATGTGGTCACATCTGCATTCCTCACCGTGAGAGGTGCCAAGCCGAGGCAGGGTGTGGCTGGGTCGGTGGGATGAGACTCTCCCATAGGAGGCTGAACTTCGAGCAGAGGTGGTGCAGGAAGGGAAGAATGTGGGGTTCCTCCCACCTCCCAAACTGTGTGGCTAGCTCAGTAGAACTCAGGAGGATGGAGGGATGAGGGTAGATGGGTGGGGTTGGGGGCGCAGGGGCTGAGATGAGAGCCACATGTGGGAGAGTCATTTTCAGAGTGAGATTCTACTGATAGCTGGCAAATGCCACTCTTCAGGGGTGGGGACACCAGTGGGAAGGGTGGTGTCTCTACCCTTCCAACAAAGGCTCTACCTGGCTGGGAGAGTTGGTGGATGTCTCCAGACTCTTCCCCTTAGGTGGCTAGACCTCCTTGGTCTGTAGGGATTTAGAGACACTGGGCTGGGGAATGGGAAAGGAAATGGGGGAGGCAAAAGGAAGTCTCCAAGATATCTTCCCGATGGAACTTTCTGGACATCTTGGAGGACTTTCCCATTAGAGGCCCTTGTAGCTCCCAGAGCAGTGTGAGCAGGGACGGGTGTGTGTGCGTGGACTGTGGGTAAGGGTTGTCGGCCTTCTAGACTTCCCAACATGAGGCTTTCCTAGTCTGGGAGAATCAGGTTAACTCTCAGTATGAGACACCTTCAACTCGCAGTTAGATTGGGGGGTGGCGGTGTTGTAAGGGCCGGGGGCCTTACATTCCTCTTTCAGAGCCTCACCACACTTTGCAAATATTCTTCCATTCTGCTCCCCACAGGCTGGCGCTTGGAGGTCCTAGAGCCCCCACGAGATGCCTCTGTGAAAGCTGGTACGCAGGCCTGCTTCTCTTGCGCACTAAGCGAGGCCGTGCCTGTGGGTGAGGCTACTTGGTACATCAACGGAGCTGCCATCCAACCTGATGATGCTGACTGGACAGTTACCGCAGACGGCAGCCACCATGCCCTGACGCTGAACAACGCCCAGCCCCAACATACAGGAGAGGTCACATTTGCAGCACGTGATGCCGTGGCCTCTGCACACCTCTCTGTGTTGGGTGAGTGGTTGGCAGAGATCCCTTCCCTACAGTTTGGGTCTGGGGCACACCCAACTCCACCTCCCCGCCTCCCTACCTCTACCCCACTTTGACTCAGATGGTGACTGTCCAGAGCTAGATTCTGTGCAGTTCCATTAGATGCTATGAGCCTGAGGATAGTGTCTCCAGGAGCTCCCGCTGCAGGTCTATAAGGGTAACTGGCTAGAGATGCCCGCGCTCATCCCTGAGTGCCCCCTGAGGCCAGAGTCCCTTGAGACTTTCTGTGTTCCCTTCCTCTTCCTCTAGTGCAGATCTAAGCTCAGCTCTTGGGGGAAGGGCCAAGAGAAATGAGGCACTCCAGTCCCAGTGGCTGCCCTTGGTGATGGGTACCAAAATGCACAAATGCCAGCCTATGGAGGCTTCAGCAGCATGCCTTGCTCCCCCAAACAGTCTGTTGCCACTGGGTTGAGGGTCCTGTAGGACTCATAAGGAAATCCACCCCAAAGTGTATGACATATCTATTACTGGACCCCAGCAACTGCTGGAAGCACGTCAGGTCTCAGTGCATGTGCTAATCTACCATCTTCCATGCAGCCCTCCCTGACCCCCCTGAAGATGCTGAGGTGGTGGGCCGTAGTGACCATTCTGTGACCCTATCCTGGGTGGCTCCCATGAGCGATGGTGGCGGTGGGCTATGTGGTTATCGTGTGGAAATGAAGGAGGCATCCACAGGACAGTGGCAGTTGTGCCATGAGTTGGTACCTGGGCCAGAGTGTGTGGTGGATGGCCTGGTCCCTGGGGAGACCTACCGCTTCCGAGTGGCAGCTGTGGGTCCAGCAGGTGCTGGGGAGCCTGTACATCTGCCTCAGATGGTGACGATAGGTGAGTTTCTGCTCTCAGTCCAAGAGAGTGCCCCACTGTGCAAGTTGGAGGGAGGGAGCCCTATAGGGTGGGACAGTGACGCTGGCTGATGTGGCCTATCTTCTGTGGACACTTCTTCAGCAGAGCCAACGGAACGTAAAGTGGCCCAGCCCCCAGCCTCAGCCTTGGCCCCAGCCCCAGCCTCAGTTCCGGTCCCAGCCCCAGCCCCAACCCCAACCCCAGCCCCAGCCCCAACCCCATCTCCAGCCCCAGCCCCAGCCCTAGCCCCAGCCCTAGCCCCAGCCCCAGCCCCAGCCCTAGCCCCAGCCCCAGCCCCAGCCCCAGCCCCAGCCCCAGAGACACGGCAGGCAGTGGTTGGCGAGGATGTGTGCCTGGAGTTGGAAGTGGCAGCTGATGCTGGCGAGGTTGTCTGGCACAAGGGAACAGAGCGCATCGAGCCCAGTGGGCGCTTTGAGGTCATCTCTCAGGGTCAGCGGCAGATGCTGGTGATCAAAGGCTTTAGGATGGAAGACCAAGGGGAGTACCGCTGTGGTCCCACTCGGGGCCTGCCCTCCTCGGCCGCTGCCACTTTTAACGGTGCGTCTGGGCTCTGGAGTTGGGTGCTCTGGGAGTGGGGAACGGTTGGCTTGGCCTTTCTTCTTCATGTGCTCTGGAGACATGGCTGAGCGTCCATGTGATGTGCAGAGAAACCAAGGCTTTGCCAGACGAGGCAGGTCTCATGTGACTGAACTGTGCTATAGGCCAGCCTCCTATCCCCAAATAGGCTTGGTGGCAGATTTCTAAGTCCTGGGACCCCTGCCCAAAAGACGCTACTTCTAACGTGCCCTCCTCAATGTATGCTGCATTCCAAGGCACACTGCACACTGTCTGCACTGTGACCCACACCTATTCTGAGCATCACCCCGAGAAACCCCCTCTGCACTCTTAGCATGCTCCCACTTTGACCACCTTGCTCTTAGTCCTCTCCTGCTCCCCTGTGCCTGAGGTCCTACCCACACCAAGAGTTTCTTGCCCCCCAATGCCTGTGCTCACCCAGTTGTGCTGAGTCCACCCCCTAGCTCAGCTCTCCTGGCCAGAGCCCCTCTGTGTTCTGTGTCCCTCCTCTACCCGCTGCACTCTGAGCCACATGCTGCACTGAGGCCCCCTCCTCCTGCCTTCTGAGCGTGCCCCAGTGTAAGCATATCCTCCCTCTGTAGTGTCCTTGTGAACCTGGGTTCCTGTATCAGCAGTGCTGACCAGGTGGAAATACATCTAATTTTATTTTTGCTGAGCTGTTTTCTGTTCTGGTAGAATTAGTGTGGTCCCCTTGCATGAGGCAGGCTGAGAGGGAGCAAAGAGGAGTGTTGGGGATCTGAGGCTTGGGGCATCTCAGAACAGATAAAGGTGCCTGGTACAAGCAGAGATCCAGAGGACCACAGCCAGGTTGTACGCCATCTGGCAGCCAAGGCCAGCTTGGGGCTGCAGCTCTGTCAGACCTCACCCACTGACTGCTCTGTTGCCCTCCTCAGTGGTCATGACCTCAGGCTCTGAGGATGAGGTCCCCACGCAGCCCAGCCTGCCTCCTGAGGCAGCCCAGGAGGGTGACCTGCACCTGCTCTGGGAGGCCCTTGCCCGGAAGCGCCGCATGAGTCGGGAGCCCACGCTGGACTCCATCAGTGAACTGCCCGAGGAAGACAGCCGTGTGCAGCATCTGCGGCAGGAAGCAGAAGAGACAGCTCCCGACCTCTCTGAGGGCTACTCGACAGCTGACGAGCTAGCACGCACAGGGGAGGCTGACCTCTCACACACCAGCTCTGACGATGAGTCCCGGGCTGGCACCCCTTCCCTAATTACCTACCTCAAGAAGGCTGGGGGTCCTGGGATCTCACCTCTGGCCAGCAAGGTGAGCCTCCTAGTTGGCCAGCAAGGAGAGTGCAGGGAGTTCTATCTCCACCACCCATTTCTGTGCCTACCCTTAATCCTATAACTTATCTATCCATCCACCCATCCATCCATCCATCCATCCATCCATCTCAACACCCACGTTGCTTAATCTTTCCAACTTCACATCCATTATTTCATCTATGAATGTTATTCCTCCATCTATTCTTGCGTCTGTCCATCTGTCCATCTACTCACTATCATTCAATTTGTATATGAGTCTATCTTCTCATCTAAACATCTTCTATTCCTCTGTCCATACTCTGGCCCCTTGTCCATCATCTGCAGTCCATCCACCCATCTGTCCATCACTCCTGCACCGGTTGAGCTATTGGGTCACTTATCCATTAACCTGTCTCCATCCACCTGTCCACTAGTCTACTGTCTGTACCTCATGTATTTATTTCTCAGCTTATCCATTTATCATCCCACCTGTTTGCCCAGTCATCAATCCATCCATCCATCATCCATCTATCCATCATCCATCCATCCATCCATCATCCATCCATCCATCCACCATCCATCCATCCATCATCCATCATCCATCCATCCATCCATCCATCCATCCATCATCCATTCATCTATCCATCATCCATCCATCATCCATCCATCCATCCATCCATCATCCATCCATCCATCATCTATCCATCCATCCATCATCCATCTATCCATCATCCATCCATCCATCCATCATCCATCTATCCATCCATCTATCCATCCATCCATCCATCATCCATCCATCATCCATTCATCTATCCATCATCCATCCATCATCCATCCATCCATCCATCATCCATCATCCATCCATCATCCATCATCCATCCATCCATCATCCATCATCCATTCATCCATCATCCATCCATCCATCATCCATCCATCCATCATCCATCCATCCATCCATCATCCCCATCATCCATCTCCATCCATCCAAGCATCCATCCATCATCCATCCATCATCCAGTCATCCATCCATCATCCATCCATCCATCATCCATCCATCATCCATCCATCCATCATCTATCCATCCATCCATCCATCATCCATCCATCCATCATCCATCCATCCATCATCCATCATCCATCCATCCATCCATCATCCATCCATCCATCCATCATCCATCCATCCATCCATCATCCATCCATCCATCATCCATCCATCCATCCATCATCTATCCATCCATCATTCATACATCCATCATCCATCCATCCATCATCCATTCATCCATCATCCATCCATCCATCCATCCATCATCCATCCATTCATCATTCATCCATCCATCATCCATCCATCCATCCATCCATCATCCATCCATTCATCATCCATCCATCCATCCATCCATCATCCATTCATCCATCAATCATCCATCCATCCATCATCCATCCATCCATCCATCCATCATCCATCCACTCATCATCCATCCATCCATCCATCCATCCATCCATCCATCCTTCCATCCATCCATCATCTATCCATCCATCCATCATCCATCCATCCATCATCCATCCATCCATCCATCCATCATCCATCCATCCATCATCCATCCATCCATCATCTACACCTCCAACATTTCCTTGTCCCTCCCTTCACTCATACCTTTATTCACTATCCCCTATTCACTATTCATTTTCTAGTTATTATATTTTCTCACCTGTTCACTTATTTCTCTGTTGACTCGGGTACTCACCCATCTACCCAACTACCCTTCATGCATCCATCATCATCCATCCCCCCCAACCCGTTCAACCACACAACCGCCTGCCTGTCTATTTGCTCTTGCATTTTGCCTTTTCCAGATGCCCACCCACTCACCTACTAAACAGTCACAACTTTTTTCCTGAAGAGATAGATGAGCCTGGCCTTTCTGATGCTCCCCACAATGCTGTGGGTCCCTATCTGGGACCTCTAGGAAGAGCACTTGCTTTGGGGAGATGTGGGGAGATGTAGTAGCAAGGCTCCAGCAAGCACTTGGGCAGCCACTAAGCTGGAGACAGGTGGCATGCTGGAGTGGTGCTGGGCCTGGAGCGTTCGTGGTCCTCATTTTCCTGTCTTGCTCTGACCTCATATTCTGTGTCCACAGCATGGGGCCCAGGTGGCCATGTCTGTGACGCCACAAAAGCAGCAGGAGGGAGCAGTGCCCGTGTGCCCACTGCCGGGAGACTTGAGCACAGCAGACTTGAATGATCCATCCCTCGACAAGGCAGCTGTGAAGATCCAGGCTGCCTTTAAAGGCTACAAAGTGCGGAAGGAGATGAAACAGCAGGAAGGGCCTGTGTTCTCGAGAACATTTGGGGACACAGAAGCCCAGGTTGGAGATGTGCTGCGGCTGGAGTGTGTGGTGTCCACCAAGGCTGATATGCGGGCTTGCTGGCTGAAAGATGGCATAGAATTAACAGACGGGCGGCACTACCACATAGACCAGCTCAAGGATGGTACCTGCTCACTGCTGGTCACTGGCCTGGGCCCCAGTGACACTGGCCGTTATACCTGTCAGGTGAGCAGCAAGTTTGGCCATGTAAGCCACAGTGCCTGTGTGGTGGTCAGTGGGACAGAGAGTGAGGCTGAGAGCTCCTCCGGGGGTGAGCTGGATGATGCCTTCCGCCGGGCAGCGCGACGCCTGCACCGCCTCTTCCGCACAAAGAGCCCAGCAGAGCTTTCAGAGGAGGAACTCTTCCTCAGCGCTGATGAAGGCCCAGCGGAGCCAGAGGAGCCTGCAGACTGGCAAACATACCGAGAGGACGAAAACTTTGTGTGCATCCGTTTCGAGTCACTTACAGAGGCCCGCCGGGCAGTCACCTGCTTCCGTGACATGTTTGCCACCATGGGCATCGGAGTGGAGATCAGCCTAGGGGAGCAGGGACCCCGGGGAGTGGAGATGCGTATTGGCAAGGTGGCCCCCACTGCTACCCCTGCGGTGCCGCTGGCGAAGGCACCTGGCCTGCATACTTCAGATGCTGGTGAGTCTGTGGGCTGCAGTTGCCTGAACTGGGGGGGCGTGGCCTGAGGTAGGGTAGAAAAGAAGATGAAGGCTGACTGATACAGAACCAGAAGGGAGCACTGGCCGGTTGTCCCCAGCCTATGGGAGAGGCAAAGCCCTCTCTCCTTCACTAACGGTGCATGTTGAAATCCATTCCTTATGGTAGTTTCCACGTCAGATACTGAAAGTAAGACAACTTCAGTGCACACGTGTGTCTCTCCCGGGCCCTGAAGAGGTGATAATGAATGGCCCTCAGTGCTGTGTCCTGAGACTTCTCTCCAATTTGGGGCACCTGGCGTTTAAGGCACCATTAAACTTCCAGCCTGCACATCCTTCTCTGCCCGCCTTTTCCAGTTCTCCACTTCTTTGCCTCATGGTAGTTGAGAACCAAGAGAGAATTCTTAGAGAACAAGGAAGGGAAAGACGCTCAGGGTGTCCAGCTGTGGAGTCAGGGAAATCCCTTATAGGAAAGGCTGCTCTTTCACAGCACCCCCCCACCCCCCGTGGCTACCTGCATGTACCTGGTATCTGGGTATGAAGGGCACCTCAGAGCTGACTCTCTGTACCCTCTACCTGCCTGTGCCAGCCCCAGTGTTCCTGACCGAGCTGCAGAACCAAGAAGTGCAGGACGGATACCCCATGAGCTTCGACTGTGTGGTAACAGGCCAGCCTGTGCCCAGTGTACGCTGGTTCAAGGATGGCAAGTTGCTGGAGGAGGATGACCACTACATGATCAATGAGGACCAGCAGGGTGGTCACCAGCTCATCATCACAGCTGTGGTGCCAGCGGACATGGGTGTCTACCGATGCCTGGCAGAGAACAGCATGGGCGTCTCTTCCACCAAGGCTGAGCTTCGTGTGGAACGTGAGTGCTGGTCAGACCTGGATGTCTCTAGGGTGGCCTGGGTGTGATCTGATCACCTACCAAAGACCCTACCTCCTAATTATTTTTTTCAACATTATTTTGTGTATGTGTGTGTGTGTGTGTGTGTGTGTGTGTATGAGAGAGAGAGAGAGAGAGAGAGAGAGAGAGAGAGAGAGAGAGACAGAGAGAGAGAGAGAGACAGAGACAGAGAGAGACAGAGAGAGAGAGAGAGAGACAGACAGACAGACAGAAAGACAGAGAGACAGAGAGAAAGACAGAGAGACAGAGAGAGACAGACAGAGAGAAAGACAGAGAGAAAAACAGAGAGAGAGACAGAGACACAGAGAGAGAAACAGAGAGAAAGACAGAGACAGAGAGAGACAGAGAGAGAGAGTTTGTGCCATGGCACTTGTATGGTGTTGTTCAGAGGACAACATGTGAGTCAGTTTTCCCCTTCAGCCAGTTGGGTCCCATGTATTGAACTCAGGTCACTAGGCTTGGTGGCAAGCACCTTTACCTGCTGAGCCCAAGATTAACATTTTAACATGTATATTTGTGGACTTTGAGCATTCCATGTGTAACAGCATACCAGTAGAGACATCTAGTCCCTCTTACTATGTCCTGGCCAGAAAGTCCCCAGCTGTTGGATGGTAAGATGGAACCGGAAGGTTCTGCTTGTGCTATTGTAATTCAGGAAGATTGCAAATTGTGTGGCAGCCATAGTTCATTGGGCCAAAGAAACTTGCAGTTAGTTATAGGCTGGAAGTGTGGGCTCAGTCATGAGCTGGGGAAGGGCAGGTACATGAAGCTGTTGCCTTTCTCCATGCTGGGTGCAGGTAGCACCCGTCAAGGCCGCACGGTTAGAGCCTTATAAGGCGGTGCTGGTGCACATGTGGTTTAGACCCTGTCCCAGAGTCACCCTTCTTTCCCTCAGTGACCAGCACAGACTATGACACTGCTGCAGATGCTACTGAGACCTCATCGTACTTCAGCGCCCAGGGATACCTGTCCAGGTGGGGTCTCTCAGAGATGGGAAAGTCCAGTGACTGACTCTCCCAGGGCCTCTGAAGAGGCAACCCTACTGACTGGGGGAGGGGGCTAGGGCATTTGGATTGACAAGCCAAATCTTGGAGACTTCCACCAGGTCCTGGTGTCTCTGTCTCCTCTGTCCCTGAGTTCAGGAAAGGCCAGCAACCCTCCATGTTTGACGTCACACCGGCGGCCTTGTTGCCTGGAACCTTCTTATTTGTTGCTTTATGGGCAATCCCCTTTGTTTGTCCTTCCTGCTAGCCGGGAGCAAGAGGGAACCGAGTCAGATGAGGGGCAGCTTCCCCAGGTGTTGGAGGAGCTGAAAGACCTCCAAGTGGCCCCTGGCACACGCCTGGCCAAGTTCCAGCTCAAGGTGAAAGGTGAGGAGCTGGTGAGGAAGTGGCACTGTCACACTGAGCAGAGGCCAAGCCCTCCCAGCCATAGTTGGGAGGGGGGGGCCTCAGTCAGCAGTGTTTGGGTGGTCATGTGTGTCTCTGAGGTGCCTTTGTTTTGGGTCTCCTGTCATCACTGGGAGATGGCCTAGGGGCTGACCACTTGTCTTTGTGTCCCCAGGATATCCAGCCCCAAAACTGTACTGGTTCAAAGATGGCCAGCCTCTGACCACATCTGCCCACATCCGCATGACTGACAAAAAGACCCTGCACACCCTGGAGATTGTCTCAGTCACCCGAGAGGACAGTGGCCAGTATGCAGCCTACATCAGCAATGCTATGGGTGCTGCCTATTCATCGGCCCGGCTGCTGGTGCGAGGTGGGTGCCCTGAAGGACTAAGCAGAGCGCTGAGCTGCAAGCCCTATCAGACCAGGGGCCAGGGCTCTGCAGTCATTGCTCCAGTGAGCAGAGACTCAAGTGGCCAGAAGTCAGCCCCACAGGGAATGGGTGACCGTGGTGGCCTTGAGGCTTCTGCTTCCTGAACATGGAAGGTGAATTCCAAACTTGTAGCAAAGCTGCCTTGCTATGAGGGACCCAGTGCTTCCTGTGGCCTCTTCTGCCGGAGCTTGAGAGATGCGGCTCCTAAGCCACTGGCTTGTGTACATGCCCACACATTCGGTTGTAGATCGAGGCTACAGCTCTGGGGAGGCTATGGATAACAAGGATGGGCAGCAGTACGTTATCCGTCAGGTCCACGTGGCCTGCAGCCATCCCCCACGCTGAGTGGTGAGTTCCACAGATCTCTGGCTGAAGTTTCAAGAGGTTTAGGTATCTTTGCCGTAGGAATGGGGGCATGTATGAGGCTAGAGGCTAGAGGTCAGAGCACCTTCGAGTGCTGAGAGTCTGATGTGCTCTGCGTTTTCAGGTGCCAGCGAACCGGAAGAGAAGCCAGCATCAGGTGAGATGGCCCCAGATAGGCACAAGAGGGCAGTAGGCTGTGGGCAGGAAGCCAGAATGGATGGACCTGGGGCTGGCTGCCACAGAAATGTGGATAGCCAGTGGGCATAGGTTTTAGGGGATCATGAGGGGATCCCTAGGGGTTGGCTGTGTCATTCCAGATGTGCACGAGCGGCTGGTGCCGCCTCGGATCCTGGAGAAGTTCACGCCCAAGAAAGTGAAGAAGGGCTCCAGCATCACCTTTTCAGTGAAGGTGGAAGGTGAGGAGACTGTCGTGAGGAAGATGACAGCTACCCGCAATGCTCTTCTGTCCTTGGGGAGGGCCCTGCTCCTGTTGTCGGAGATGGACTCCCTGCCCTCTGTCCGTCAGGACACCCGGCTCCCACCGTGCATTGGCTCAAGGAGGAGGCAGAGAAGGGGGTGATGTGGATCGGCCCTGAAACCCCTGGCTACACCATGGCCAGCTCTTCCAAGCAGCACAGCCTGGTCCTGCTGGACGTGGGCCGACAGCACCAGGGCACCTATACATGCATTGCCACCAACGCTGCTGGCCAGGCGCTCTGCTCTGCCAGCCTGCACATCTCCGGCTGTGAGTGAAGGGTCAGGGGGTAGGCAAGAGCATGTGTATGGGGAGGGGCACCAGAGATGCACAGTGCACAGACTCAGGGGCTTCTTGGGGGGTGGTGGTCATGAGACCGATTTCTCTCCCACCTTTCCTTCCCCGCCAGCATCAGGACACCTCTAGAGCTTGTCAGGTCTCAGGGGTACAGGGGAGTTTGGTGTGGGGTTTCAGAGTCTCCAGGGTCCAGCACTCATGTCTGATCTGTATACGGGGCTCCAGGGTGAACTGAGCCCTCTGCTTCAGAGCTTTGCTCAATCCCCTGTGGACTGGCACTTTGAGGGGAGACTCATGTTCTTGGTGTGCTCAGAGCTCAGGGACTAGGGTCCAGGTTCCTGGGGGAGCTCAAGTGCCTCAATTAATAGATATAATTATTAATTATATATTAATATTTTTTTGGAGGGCCCAATAGCGTGTTCCCCGGCTACACTGTAGTTTGAACCAAGGACCTTCTGCTTATAAGGCAGATGTGATAACCACCACACTACGGGGCCCCTAATTATATATTAATAATTAATTAATTACAGCTTCAGGGCTTGTGCTGATGGCTCTCTACTCTCTTAACAGTGGCCAAAGAGGAAGAGCAGGAGAGAGTGAAAGAGGCTCTCATTTCCTCCTTCCTGCAAGGGTGAGTGGAGGCTATCCAAAGGCCCAGGGCCGAGATGACAGAATAGGCCTGGGAGCTGGGAACAGCACAAGTCTGCTGCTGGTGGAGACCACCCTGTCCTACAGTATAGACCAGCTGTGGCTTGCACAGCCTGTGTGCGTGGGACCATTCCTTCCCCTTCCACACGCCATAGTTTCACCAGTGTAGAATGAGGGCTTCTCAGGATCCTTCTAGTGTGAAGATGATGACTGGTGCCCTAGGCCGTTGCCTTCACACCCTCCTCCTATCAGGAGCTTCTGCCCAGGGGTGGAAGCTCCTACCTCAGGCCTCTCAAAATGCACCTGTCTCCACAGGACAAGCCAAGCTATTTCAGCCCAGATGTCGGAATCTGCAGGTTTTGCTGATCTTGTTGGGCAAAAGAAAGGTACAGGCAGGATGGGCATGCCCTGCACCCTGAGCCCTCCCTCCTCCCCTGGCTCCCTAACGCCTCTCGAGCCAGACTGTGTGAAAAGGAAGCTGCCTGGTAATGGCTCTGGGTCAGGGGTCTCCACACTCCTGTGGGCTGTGGGTCGGTTGGAGCCAGAGCCATTTATGACCTCAGTGGATCTGGGAGCCTGTGAGATCCCCAAGGGAAGCCTAGCCTAGATGGCCGAGCTCACACTCAGTGGGCTGTAGAGGCTGGCAAGCCAGGCATCAGGAGCAGAGATGACATGTGCCATATCCCAGGTCCTCCACAGCCTGGTAACCGAGGTCCGACCCCTATGCAGCTTTATTCTCTTTTTCACCTGTGGTCATGCTGGCCACCTGCTGCCAGGGTGTCTACTGTCCACAAGCTACCTGCTGTTCAGCTGTGCCTGCTGCTCCCCCCTAATCAGAGCCTGGATCCTGGCTGTCCTGTCCACTCCCCAGTTGTCTGTTGTCCTTTGACTGCCCAGTGGGTGCCCTGTTGATCCTTAGTCAACCTGCGTCCAGAAATGCTTTCTCACGTACTTGGCCCCATTGGCTACATCTTGGCTCGGACCACAGCTAACCTTCTGTGACTTCACATGACCAGATTTGCCACCCCTGCCCTAGAGGTAGCTCTCCTTGTCAGACCTCAGCACTATTAGGAAGCCTGGCCTCACGTGCCTGGCATCCCTCGGCCAAAAATAGACCTGCAGTGTAGGGGATACTCAGAAGACAACTCGGGGAGGATGGTTCATTGAGGGTCACTTTTGTCGTCACTCCAGGGGAGTCCCTGGTGGCTGAGGAGGCCCATGGTCACCTGTCTCTCGCTGAGGTGGGCACAGAAGAGTTCCTGCAGAAACTCACCTCGCAGATCACTGAGATGGTATCGGCCAAGATCTCTCAGGGTGAGGTGCTAGTGTGTGTCCCAAGGGGGGTGGGGGTGGGGCCGAATGCCGGTGAGCAAGGACAGAGGCTCTCCTGCCTCTGAGAACTGGAAACTGTCTGGAGGTTGCGGGTGGGGCATCATGACCCTTGTGCCCATCCAGCCAAGCTCCAGGTGCCTGGAGGTGACAGCGATGAGGAGTCCAAGACGCCATCTGCTTCTCCTCGGCATGGCCGGTCACGCCCTTCCTCCAGTGTTCAAGAGTCCTCTTCAGAGTCAGAGGATGGGGACTCCCGTGGTGAGGTAGGCGAGGGAGGACCTTTGGGGAGCATAACGTGGAGGGGGCTCCCGGAGAGAAGATATACAGATAAAGAGGTACTGGGAGAATCTCAGGGAGGTGTCCGGAAGTGAGTTCACTACGGGCCGTCTGGAGGTGAGCTCCTGGCTTGAGGGAAGCAGTGCATGCCTTCTGTTCCCAGGACACACTGGGGCCAGGTCCATTCCCCCCGGAATTCCTGGTGCTTCTTCCGAGTCCTCCTCCCGCCTCCTTTTCACCTACCCTTCTCCCTTTCCTCCTCTCTCCCTCCCTCTCCCTCTGGTGTAGCAGGGCCCCTGTTAGATTCCAGGTGGCAGGGGGTGAGATGTGAAGATAATATATAGGTAGTCCCAACTAGAGGCCCGAGGCTGGGTGTTTTCTTTAATGGGGAAACCAAGAGAAAATATCCCTGCCATTTGTGTGGGATTGGGAACCAGTACGTGCACTAAACACCTCGCAAGGTTCCTGTCCTGTGGCCAGGGGCTTGGATGATGCCTTCCTGGGTCTCCCGAGTCAACGTCTTCCCCGGGGCTTTGGGAAGCTTCTCGCCTTCTCTGGTGGCTTCTGGGGTTCCTGACAGGCCTGGCTGGCAACTCTGTGCCTGGCAACTCATTTCCTTTCCCTACCCGATCAGATCTTTGACATCTATGTGGTCACAGCTGACTATCTGCCCCTGGGGGCTGAGCAGGATGCCATCATTCTGAGAGAAGGCCAGTATGTGGAGGTCCTCGATTCAGCCCATCCCTTGCGTTGGCTCGTGCGCACCAAGCCCACCAAATCCAGCCCTTCCAGGCAGGGCTGGGTTTCGCCTGCCTACCTGGACAAGAGGCTCAAGGTACTTGGCTGGGGGAACTCAGGGGAGAGAGGCTTCGGGGTCACTAGCCTAGAGGATTCTGGCATTTGTTGTCCCCATTTGGAGGATAGGAGCCCTCTGGGGCGGAGCCAGAGCTCGGACTGCCTCTCACAGATGCCTGTTTCTCGCCAGCTGTCTCCTGAGTGGGGACCCACCGAGGCCCCTGAGTTTCCTGGGGAGGCTGTGTCGGAAGATGAGTACAAGACGAGGCTGAGGTGAGTTTCTCGTAGAGCTTTCTTTCCCTGGCTGGCTCACAGCTCATGGAGGCCTGGTGTGTGCCCTCTTTCAGGGTCCAAATGGAGTTCTGGCTTGCCACTGTTATGAGGGCCTGTGAACACCTATTCTGTAGCAGGGAAGGGTAGAGAACAGAGCGGGCACCAGTCTGATGCTGATTCCTGTGGCGTCCTCTCATGGGCTATGCCACATTACTCCTCTGGTGGGAGGGCAGTCAAGTGGAGACTGGTTCCTCTCAGGTGCCCTTCATCCCTTCTCTGAGAGTTGACAATGGGCTTCAGGTAGCAAGAAGTGCCTGAATTTAGAAGTTGAAGGAATGGGGGCTGTGAGTCCTGTCACGATGCTGTTCCCAGGGCCTTGGAGGGGGCAGGAGCCTGCGGCCGCTGGAGCCACTAAGTCTAATGGCTTCTTCTGCCAGCTCTGTCATCCAGGAGTTGCTGAGTTCAGAGCAGGCATTTGTGGGTGAGCTGCAGTTCTTGGAGAGCCACCACATGAAACACCTGGACCGATCTCCCCGAGTACCCACAGCTGTGGCCAGCCAGAAGACAGTCATCTTTCGTAATGTGCAGGACATCAGCCATTTCCACAGCAGGTAGGAGGGTAGGGCCGCGTGCACTCACACGTGTGAATGGGCACACAGCCCCGACTTGCAAGCTAGGCCTCATGGAGGGTGGGCAGGAACTGAGAAAGAGGGTAGGCTGTGCTAGTGTGTCACAAGGCAGGACTTCCCTTACTGTTTATCTGGGTTATGGAGGGTAAAGCCTGCAGCATGCCTGCTTCTGGCTAGTGTGTGCATAGCCTATATGCACATAGAATCTCGTGTGCAGGCATACACATGCATGTTCATGCCCATGTGCTTGATGTGTGTGTGTACACACTTGCACACACATGCACACACTTGTACTTATGTATCTGCTCATGGATATACATAACATTTCACACCCTGTACTTGTGTATACCTCACAACATACATTACCAACATGTGCACACATATGCAGGTTTCTATACATGTGCACTGTCACATAGCCATACAAGTATACCTGAGCATGTACATGTACACACCAAGGTGAGTGTACACCACAAATGTGCATACTGTATTGCACATATACAATGTCTGAACATGTATGTGTTCACATATGAGCTTGTTAGTGTGCATATGCATGTATGTGTTTAGAAAACCTGCATATGTATGTACCCACGTATGAATGCTTTTGTACACACGCACATATATGTCTGTACTCATGCCTGGGCAGATGGGCACACAGCCATGCACTTCTGGCACAAGCGACTTAATATACTTTCCACTACAGGGCTCAGGCCGTGATTAGGATCCTGGGCTTCCTCTAGAGGAGAGGGTCTGGAGCTGGTTGATGGAGGGAGGTGCTGACACTGTCCCCTTTGTGGCAGCTTCTTGAAGGAGCTGCAGTGCTGTGACACCGATGACGACGTGGCCATGTGCTTTCTCAAGAACCAGGAGGCCTTTGAGAAACACCTTGAGTTCCTGGTGGGCCGAGTGCAGGCTGAGTCAGTGGTTGTCAGCACCCCAGTCCAGGAGTTCTACAAGGTGCCTCCTGCCCGCCAAGCCTACCCACCCTGCTTGCCCCTCCCAGGCCCCAGTTCATGTCCAAATTGCTGTTTAAGTTGTAGCTCCGCTGGTCTATGTGGCCAGACCAAGTCCATCTTCCTCAACCCACATCACTGCATACCCCCACCGCCTACTTGTGTGGGAAAAGCAATAGGGGTACCCACATCTCCGTATTCCTCAATTGTTACATAAGCTGCCCAAGGCCTTTGCCACCACCAGTGAGATGGTGACCCAGTCTCACTTGCTACAGGCTTGTGTGCATCAACACCTTTGGTGTCATCCTGTGGCTCTCAGGGGGCATAGCCATGACTGGGTGGTTCGGGGTTGGGCCTGTGACACCCCTGAAGCCTAGCCTCCAGATCAAAGTGACCCTAGCCACAAAGAGACCACGCATTCATGCACAAAACCAGTCTTATGGTTCCTACAGAAATATGCAGAAGAGACCCTGTCGGCAAAGGACCCCACACAGCCACCCCCACCTCCACTTCAGCACTACCTGGAGCAGCCAGTGGAGCGAGTGCAGAAATACCAGGGCTTGCTGAAGGTGACATACTGCAGCCTCCCCTTCACAGGCTGCACCTGTTGGGGGAGAGGGGATTCCCCTGGTTCAGAGCATGCTGGGTCTATGACTCTTGCCTTTCACCCCAGGAACTAATCCGCAACAAGGCCCGCAACCGGCAGAACTGCGCGCTGCTGGAGCAAGCCTATGCTGTGGTGTCTGCCCTGCCTCAACGTGCTGAGAACAAGCTGCATGTGTCTCTCATGGAGAACTACCCAGGAACCCTGGAGGCTCTGGGAGAACCTATCCGCCAGGTGGGCTGCGGGGTACCTGGAGGGGAGGAGGGCACTATGTGAGGCTTTTGGATGTGGGAGATTGTAGACCATTGCATGATGTTGGTGGGGAGCTGGATACGTGGCTGTCGGTGGGGCTGCATCCACGGGGGGGGGGGGGAGGCGCGGCCAACCAGAGCCCCGTTTCACACCTCCAGGGCCACTTCATAGTGTGGGAAGGAGCTCCAGGGGCTCGGATGCCTTGGAAGGGCCACAACCGGCATGTCTTCCTCTTCCGAAACCACCTGGTGATCTGCAAGCCCCGGAGAGACTCTCGGACCGACACCTTCAGCTACGTGTTCCGGAACATGATGAAGGTCTGTGTGTGCAGGGGCCGCCGAGGACAAGGGGATGCGCAGCGTGGCTGGGAGGCCTGTCTGCCTCTTGGGCTGTTCCAGGGTAGCCTAAGTGCATCCCTCCTGGGTCCTGCATCATCTGAGGGTGGTCACACTTTCCCTACAGCTGAGTAGCATCGACCTCAATGACCAGGTAGAGGGGGATGACCGCGCCTTTGAGGTGTGGCATGAGCGCGAGGATTCTGTGCGCAAGTACCTGCTCCAGGCGCGGACAGTCATCATCAAAAACTCATGGGTGAAAGAGATCTGTGGCATCCAGCAGCGTCTTGCGCAGCCTGTATGGCGTGAGTATTCTTTAGTGGGTCACAGTGGTGAATACAGGCTGGGGACATGACCCCTTTACCTTAGTTGTCCAGCTGGGCTGTACCCTGGCTGTTGGGACCCTGAGTCTCAGGTAGTTGGGTGGCACTCCCTTGGCCCTTGCCTACTGGGTGTGATGGGGTGAGTTGCTTTGGGGGGGCAGAGGGCTCCACTCTCTCCTCTGTCAGCTCCGGGTGGGGTATAATATTTGCACCCTCACAGTGAAATCCAGGCAGCGTATCAGGTTATCCTTGATCAGGGAGAGGACACTTTGGGGGCATGGTAGGAAGATCCCACATAGAGACCCCATCTCAGGACATCCATCTAATTTCTGCAAGAAGTGGGGGAAACTTGTGCCCTGGACCAGCCAGAACAGAATTGCCCAAACCATATTTAGTTTTTAAAGAATTAATTGATTAACTTTTAGTAGTGCATTCATGTGTGTGCACATGTATGTAGACATGTGTGTGTTGGTATGTGGGCCTGTTTACATATGCTGGAGCCAGAGGAGGACCTCACAGGTGTCCTGCTCAATCACCCACTCTGTGCCTTATTTCTTTGAGACAGACTTTCTCACGGAATCTGGAGCTTATGTTTTTGGGGGGAGGCTGGCTGGCCAGTGAGCTCCAGATATCTGCCTGTCTCTGTCTCTACAATGCTAGGGATGCAGGCACATGAGGCTATGACCTCATGCGGATGATGGAGATTCAAACTCAGGTCTCATGCTTGTATAGCAAGTGCTTTACCTACTGAGGACTCTCCCCAAACTCATTTGTTTTTACCATGGTCCCCATCTCTTCCCACTGAGCGTCCAACTTGCCTCACTCACCTTTGATTCTGGGACCCCAGATGGGGTATTTGATGGGGTAACCTGCCAGGGTATATGCTATTAAGACTGTAGGCCTGACTTGCTACACACATAACATTGGGGGTCCCCTTGCATACCCGCAGGTCCCCCTGATTTTGAAGAGGAACTAGCTGACTGCACAGCCGAGCTGGGTGAAACGGTCAAGCTGGCATGCCGAGTGACTGGAACACCTAAGCCTATTGTTAGCTGGTACAAAGGTAGGCCTCAGGGATGAGGGTTTCCAGCCTTACTGTGGGATGCTGGCTCTGCAGCAGGGATGCATCTCAGCAGAGTATGGGGTCTGGCCAATGTTACATGAGGCCTGAGAGGCAGGAGACAGGAGGACCAGGTCAAGAAGAGGATGATGATGTTGGGTAGGGGAACAGGTGATGGACAAATAAATAAGCCTAAAGCCAGATAGTGTTGTGGCTACCCAGAGGACTAGTGTCGTGGGAAAGTGACAAGAATCAGGACAGCCCTCTGAGACGATAGGTCTGAAAACGTCTGCATGAGTGAAAGGCAGACATGAGGTCCTGAGTAAAGCAAAAACATGACACCGAGAAGCAGCTCTGGACAACATGTCACATGTCACAGCACATGTCATATGAGGAAGTGGAGCTGTAAGGATGAAGGGGGCTTCAGACAGTGTTGGGATTATCAGTGCAAATGCGCATGCCTCACCCAGCTGTGATAGGCAGAGCTGCAAAGGTCAGAGTCTCCAACTGATCTCGACACTGACACCACCTCCAAGTTGAGTCCCTAAACCCTTTATTCCTGCCACCATCTGTGCTTCTCTGATGCCAATTTCAGAGCTCTCCAAGAGCACCCACAATTCTGTTGCCAACTGTGAGAATCCCCAGAGTCCCTCATTTCCAGTTTACTCACTCCATGGACTCACTGGAGTTCAACAGGGATGTTCCAGTCAGGGTTGTCTTTTACTGCAAGAGAAGGGGCCAGACTGAAGGCAGCTGGATCGAGCCCATGTGTCCTCATGTGTGTTCTTTCATGTATCCCTCCCAGTGGAGTCCAGTGGTCAGCATCCTTGTCTCCAGCATCAGTGTGTGATACAGAGAGGAACAGATTATTGGTAGCAAGGAAGATCATCCGAGCCTTCCAGTCCATGGAATTAACTGGGTCTGGGTCAGTGGCCATGCCTGACTTCTCACATGGCCAACCTCAGTCTGAAGTCACATTGACACTGCCAGAGTCCAGAGTGCCCACCACAGGCACTATTGATGTGAGGTGTCTGTGTGGCCTAGAGCTCGTACCATGAACTCGTCGTTGGCATTGGCGGGTTCTCTAACTTCCAGAGTCTGGAGAGATGGGGAACAGTGAGCAGCTTGAGAGAGAGAGAGAGGGGCCCTCACAAGGATGAGGGCAGATGGCCATCTTGACAGTGATTGGTCCTGAGACTGAAAATGTGCCTCTGTGCCTACCCACTCACCTGTGGAAGACCCCATCACAGATCATACCTTGCACATACTTGTATGCGCATGGCACACGTATGTAACATGGACATTATACCAGTGCATACTGAAACATGCCACATGCATGAATTCAACACACAAGTATACACTAAATACACATACTTGTATGGATACACACGAGCTTGTGTACAGATACATACATATGCATGTGCATGCATATGTAGACTACATAAGTATATTCAAAGACAGTACTTATACATACCAAATACACTACAGACACAGGCATAGAGGCCTACTAATATGTATGTACAGATACATGCTCCACACAACTACATATGCACACAAACATAAACACTGCAAATGTATACGTTTACAGACATGACACACATATTGAGATGCAGGCATACATAGACATAAATCCCAAAGCCATTTTGGCTCCTGTGATGCAGCAGGCAGGAGCATCCTGCATCATGTCTAGTTCTCATTGGGCGGCAAGAGTAGAGGAACACATGTCCAGCTCCTGGTGGTGACCTGAGAAAGCTGCCCTGGGTGTCATCGCGTCCCAACAGTGGTTCTCAACCTGTGGGTCGCGACCCCTTTAAGAGTCACATATCAGATATCCCGCCTATCTGGATATTTACACTATGACTCATGACAGTAGCAATTACAGTTTTGAAGTAGCAATGAAAATAAGTTTATGGTTGAGGTGTCACCACAGCATGAGGAGCTGTATTAAGGGGTCAGAAAAATTAGGAAGATTGAGAACCACTGCTGTAGAGCAAGGCTCCAGGAAAGATTCACTTGTGACCACTGCTCCCGGGGCTGAAGGTTTCTTTCACAGTCTTCTCCCTCTAGCTGCACAGAACCTGTCCCGTTACTTAGCCATGCCTTCCATACATCCAGAAGTCAGATGTAGGAAGACAAACACCTTTTCTCTTTGAAGATTTATTCTTATCTATGTGCGTGCCACATGTGTCAGCATGTCCACGGAGGCCAGGAGAGAGCGGTAGACCCCATGGAGCTTGAGTTATAGGTGTTTGTGAACCACTTGATGTGGCTTCTGGGAACCAAACTCTCATCCTTTGTGCTGGGAACTGAACTCTGGTCCTCTCTTGAAACCCCTGAGCCACCTTTCCATCCCCCACAGCCACGTTTTTAATTGGTCTGTTTTGTTTTCTTGATATTTAGTGACAAACACCTTTTCATAACAATAAGGCCTTAGGTGGGTTTGAACCCCTGGTGCCCCATCTCTCTTGGCTGGGTTGTTACCAGGGAACTGAAGTCCTGGGCCAGCTCTGTCTTTTCTTCCTGGTTATTATCCCACTAAGGAACCTGGAGAAGAGGCAGTCTTTGTTGAGGCGAGCTCGGGGTGGGGAGAGTCACTTTCAGTGACTCAGAAACCTTAAAGTTGCATGCGCCAGAGGAGATAAGAGGCAGTCAGGGCTTCAAGTGGCTGTTGTGAATGGTCATCAAGATGGCAAGAGGGCCACGTGACACCATGTGGCACCACGTGGCACCATGTGGCACCACGTGGCACCACATGGCACCACGTGGCTCATGTTGGCCACATGCATTGACCACAAGCAGTATGTTAAGACGAATGGCTGGTTTCATGGGACCATCTGCCAGGTTGGAGGTGTGGGTACCCCATGCACTGCATCCGTGTCCTCTGTAGACTTGAGACCATCTCTCAATAGCTTTCTGTCTACCGTGTAGCATAGTTTTGTGTCTGTCTAGCTGTGGGTGGGGCCCAGTGACGTGGTGTTGTGGTGGCTCCATACAAGAGTGCTGGTAGTCTGATGAGGTGTCCTCAATGTATCAGACGTTCATCTTTGTGGCCCCAAAGGGGGTCTCCTTTAGCTTGCCACTCCACTTGTTTACGTGGCAAAGCAACAGCCTTCGCTAAGCAGAGCAGAGTGAGACTGAGCTGTAAGAATGGCTTTGATCTCTGCCCACCAAGTACAGAATGGCACCTCTGCCCAGCTCTGGGTGCTGCCGGCTTTCTTCTTATCTGGACAATGAATGACTCATGGGGACAGACCCTCAGGGGAGCATTGCAGTTTGGCATTAGGGTAGAAGGAGGGCAGAGCAAGCACCCCGTTCTGGGAGGGGAGCTGCGTGTTCATGTGAAGCTGGGAAGTGAGCTCTTTCCATTTGGTGTGTGTGGCTGGATGGGCACTGCTCACCATACCTGCCATGGAGTCCAAACTGGCTCATCATAGAATGGACACAGGACACCACTGAACTGAATGTCTGGCTCCCATCAGAGCCCGACAACATGCAAAGAGTTGATTTTCGAAAGCGATGTGCCTAGCAGCCGTGTTGAAAAGATCCAAACCCCAAGCCATGCCTCCCATGCCAGACACTTCAGTTGGCAGAGGGATGAGTCTCAGAAGCTTAAAGTTTGCCCAGGACCGTGCACACACCTGCTAATGTTAGAGCTTTCCTTTTCTGTGGCTGTAAGAAAGTACCAGAGTCTGTATTCTTTACAAAGTAAAGAGATTTCTTTTCATATCAGGGTTTGGGGGCTGAAAGTCCTAAAAAGCATAGTGTCAGTTGGCATGTGGCAGTGCACATCAGCGTGGGAATACGTGTCAGATGGAGGGAGCAACCGTGGTAGTCAGGAAGCAAGAGGGGCTCCGGCTGGGCTTGCTTTCTGAATAACTCTTGAAAAACTGAGTTGCTCCTAGAAACCAGAAGCAATCCCTTCTCAAGGCACTGTCCCCGGTGGCCTGGTTCACTTCACCTAGAGCCCTCCACGTAAAAGTTCTAGCCCCTCCGTATCATCCACACTGGAGACCGAGCTCCCACTACAAGAACCTACAAGGGGCCCACCCTGAAACCATAACGGTGCTCAAAGGGACCCTCCCCATGGGAGGGCAGTCTAGAAGGCCCACTGCAAGCTATAGCCCTTTGGGAATCTCTCAGGCCAAACTTGGGTGGCTGGGACCACAGAGAAGATACAGAGGGGGCACTCACCATTCTCAGGGGCCAAGAGTCCCAAAAGGCATTGGTTCCCCTGTGGAGGTCAGGGCATCTGAAGGAGAAAGATCGGTTATTGGGAATGCCGGTGTGGTTCTGGGAGCTCCATGCTGGGGACAGAACCCTGAATCTTGGGTCTCTCAGCCAGGCCTGCTGGTAGAGCTCAGCTCAAGCCCAGGTATTTGAGACAGATGCTTCTAGGTTACCAACCAGAAGAACACTGATTCAGCAGAAATGGACTCCCAAAGGACCTTGAAGGTCAGAGTGCTGCATCCAGACTTAAAAGCACCAATGGATATATATTACAGACCTTGGCTCAGGAACTCAAGGGGACTTTGGCTGTTATTATCCAAAGCAAATGAGGAGCCACATCTGGTATCCCTCACACTTTTGCCAAGGATGTTCACATCGACTGGAGCTACATGGATATTGACTGAGCTAGCTCCCTGTTACCATACAAAGCCACTGAGTGTGACTTGACCTCCATGTATCCTTGGCCTCTTTCCCTTCCTGGGTTCCCTGTTGTCTCTGTCAGCCATTCTGGGAAGGGACACGGAGGCTGGGCCGGGCAGCAGTTAACTTCCTTAGCTGCCACCTTTCTAGGTGGAGTCTGCCCCATCTGAGTATGGCATGCCCACAGTGGAGAGAGCCACAAACATACTGGGCATCCAGAGGTAGAAGACAAGGCCTTGGCCAACCAAAGAGTGCCTCCCACTGGTCAGACTGGGTGGGGCTGAGATGTGGCACTTGCTGATACTCTCTCTCCAGGTCACCATATTCTCTATACGATGGATTCCAGTCCTTCTGGTTCCAGGGAGACACAATCAGGACCACTGGAAATGTGAACCTGTTTAGTTTTACTAGTTTTTAAGGGCTGTGGAGTCTCTATGGCAAATACCTGTTCCTTCCATCACTCTCCCAGGAAAGAAGCATGCTTGCCTGCAGTGTTGACATGGGTGTTCATATGATAGCTTAGTGGGAGATTTTAGCCTTTGGATCGTTTCCCGTGAAGCCACGCCTTCTCCTATGAGATAGGGGTCTCATGTGTTTATACATGGAAACATCCTGCCTTTAGGATGAGCTGGGGTTGCTCTGCTGGACACACATTTTTCCCTGAGTGGAAGGGCGGGGAGTTCTGGCTGCTCATGGCTGAGGAACCTCGAACTTTAACTGTGAGAGGAAAGGCACGAGGGTGTATAGCCTGGGAGCAGGGGCCCTCTGGTACTGAGGTCTGCTGGGATTGGTCTCCACTCACTCCGGGGAAACCCTGCATGTTGTCTTGCTATAGGACAGGGTCAGATACAGAAGGAGGAGAAGGGCATCAGGGAACAATGGCTCATGCAGGCTCTAGGTTTTTTCAGGGTAGCGGAGACTGAGGGGGAAAGAAGTTCATATCAAGTATGCTGGACATTGTCACCACATAGGATCCCTGGAGAGAGGCAGTCATAGGAAGTGGAATGACCAAGAATCCAGCTGGGTTTATTGAGTGTCTTTTACAATTCTAGGCCCATTCAGTCTCTATTTCTAGAATGTTGAAGTTGGACAGAGACAGATATCTGAGTCAAGGCCCTTACGGAGAGACACTGAGAGAGAGGGGGGGGGAAGGAAGGGAGGGAGGGAGGGAGAGAGAGAGACAGAGAGAGAGAGAGAGAGAGAGAGAGAGAGAGAGAGAGAGAGAGAGAGAGAGAGAGAGAGAGATTACTCCCAGGCATCAGCCTTTTGGGCCTTATTCCATGAAAGCCTGCCCCTGCTTTCCAGATGGGAAGCCAGTTGAGGTGGACCCACACCACATCCTCATTGAAGACCCTGACGGCTCCTGTACCCTCATCTTGGACAACCTGACTGGCATAGACTCTGGCCAGTACATGTGTTTTGCCGCCAGTGCTGCTGGCAACGCCAGCACCTTGGGGAAGATTCTAGTACAAGGTGAGCAGAGGGAGCTGTCTAGCATGATGGACACAGTCCATAGCCCAGAATATAGGTTGTGGTAGGGCTAGTGTGTGGGGTGAGCCTGAGGGTGTGGAGCAGGCAGAGTAATGTGGGGGTCTCCCAGAGACTCCCAGAGGAAAGTCACTGTGGGAAGTAAAGCTATCCCAGTCTCCACCCAAGTGCTCCATCAACTCCATCACAGACATCTTTCTGTCTTTCCTACCCTTGTCTGCCTCCGCGCCCACAGTGCCCCCACGATTTGTGAACAAGGTCCGGGCCACACCCTTTGTGGAGGGGGAGGATGCACAGATCACCTGCACCGTGGAAGGCGCCCCATACCCTCAGATCAGGTAAGGCCTGGTCTGTAGCTCCTGCCAGTGGTGGGAGGGGCTGAGCACCATGATCTCCCAAGCCAGGGAAGTTGTACATGGGTCACTGGAAAGTGGAGTTGGTATCATGGGGTTGTGACTCCTGCTGGACATAGTGCCCTCTGTGGCTGGGAAAACATGGCTGAACTGTGGCTTCCAGGAGGGGACCTGGGACAGCAGCTCTAATCACAGGTAGCTTTGTCTGGGGGTGCCATGAGCACCCTGAGGGTACAATGAAGATGGCTCTGGCAGGACACTAGTTCACAGGACCTTCTGGATGGTTCCAGGTGGTACAAGGATGGTGCCCTGTTAACCTCGGGCAACAAGTACCGGATGCTAAATGAACCCCGCAGTGGTGTGCTGGTGCTGGTGATCCGAGGGGCCAGCAAGGAGGACCTGGGACACTATGAGTGTGAGGTGAGGCATGTGTGTGAGGGACAATCTGTGTCCTCTGGGGTCTGGTCAAGCCCAGGACTCACTGTATAGGTGTGGATGCTCTAGGCTGACCAGAAGATTTCAGACTGCTGTCACCCACCAACCCAAGCCACCTGTCCTCTGCCTCGTAGCCCCTCCTGTCACATTAGGCTGGGCCCTGCTATCTTGTTCCCTTGCCGTTGCCCACACCATTTCAAGACGATGCTTAACATCTGCCATTTAGAGGAGACCAACGCTGGCCTCAGCTGTCACTCACGAATGTAAAAAGTATAGCGTCATCTACCTGATGAATCTGGTATTGCACAGGGCAGAGCTCAGGCTTGCTCTTGCAGGCTCTGTGTCCTCAGGCCTGAGGCAGAGATCAGTCTGAATCCTCTGGCCTGTATCCAGCTTTTAGTAGAGCTCTTGTCTGGAAGCCAGCCTCATCTGTGTATCATCAGCTGGGACCCTAGAGCATTTGACTCCCATAAGACTTCCTGGAAGTCAGGGTATCCAAATTAACCCTGGATTAGATGCTACAGATACCCAGGGCCATGTAGTGACTTAAATCAGCTAACTCCAGTTTCAGGTTTTTATCATTCTATTTCAAGTGTTCACACCTTCCCTCTCTTCAGCTGGGCAGCCACATCCTGCCCTGGGGAGGGAGAGAACAGTCTCCATATTATAGGTCACTAGGGAGCCCATGACCTGGCTAGGAGCCCTTTGCACTTGGCAAAACACACTTGGGGTAGTGACCCCATGCTAGACCATCAAAGTGGTCTAGGGCACAGATCCCTGGAGGAGCCTGGGTTCCTAGTGGGCCTCTGTTGTCCCTTTGGCAGTTGGTGAACCGGTTGGGCTCAACACGTGGTGGTGGAGAATTATACATGCAGAGCCCCGCACTGCGTGCCCGGGACCAGCACCACCGGGAACAGCTTGTGGCTGCTGTGGAAGGTAGGTTCTGTGTCTGTCTGTGCTGTCTCCGTGACATCCAAGTTTTAAGCCCCAGGCTGGAGCCTTCACTGGTCTGGAAAGAGCCTGGTGGAACTGAAACTATCATCTCTGTTCCTTAGAGAAGAGAGGGGGCTAGCATCTCAGGGTGGGGAGTGATGGAGGCTGGATGTTGGGGAGGCTGTAGCTGCAGGGTCATGTGCACAGCTGTGAGTGCCGGAAGGCTTTGAACCCAGAGTGAGAGCTGGAGGTTACCCTGGATGATAGGGATCCCACAGTCCTACTCAATCATTGTCTCTGCAGAAAGGACATAGCAGGGCTTACATCTGCTTGAGTGGCAGTGCTCATGGAGGCTCTGTGCAGGTGGCAGCAGGAGTGGGTGAGGGGTCCAGTTGATGGCAGGGGCAGGTCTCAGGATATCCCATGGGGAAGGACTCCCTGTGAGAGGCACAACACTGCCACAGCACAGTGCGATTGTCTTGGCTCAGGGATACTCTTGGGGTGCTACGGGGGTGGGGTGGGGTAGAGATGGAAGTAAGCGATAAAATAAACCTCACTAGGGGCTAGAGAGATAGCTAAGTAGCTAAGAGCATGTGCTGCATTTGCAGAGGACCTGAGTTCAGTTCCCAGCGCCCTTGTCAAGCAGCTCACAACTGCTTGTAAATCTAGCTCCAAGGGATCTGGCACTGTCTTGTCTCTGTGTCTGTGCTCACATGTACAGACTCAAAATCAGGTGAATTTCTTTACTTAGCCTGGAAGATGTGAACAAATGTCTGTTCCCTCCAGACAGGGCATCAGCAATAGATCAAAGAAACAGCTCTCCACAAGTCTTAGTAAATTGATGAGGTTGCTGGGGGCAGAGGTAAAGGTGAAGGGTGACTTGCAGAAACATGGCTGACTCCAGAGGCAGCTGTTTCACTCCGAAGTCCATCCCAGCACGGGTGACAAATCTTGAAAGCTATGTCCCCGGAGCATGTCACCTACGCTGCACACCCTGCAAGCAGCTCTGTTAGTTGACTTAGTAACAGCTGCTACTTACATGACCTCACTTTCTAAGCTTTGTAAATGTTGTTCACTTCCTGCGTCTTCATGAGATTCCCTCACTAGAGGCATGTTTCAGTTTGGAAGACACAGCCATACAGTATTCCATCTCTTCCTCTGCCTCTTACAATCTCTCTGATCCCTTTTTCGGATGTTCCCTGAGCCTAGGGAGGGATGAGGTAGGTGCCTGCCACGCATGGCTGAGTGTGGCAGAGAAACTGCTGTTTAGTTTCTGGAGCTAATGGAATATGGGTCTTTTCCTGACAGCAGCAATCACTGATGGGTGTAAATACAAATGTTTAGAAAGCAATTTGACTGGTACATCACATCCAGTGACCAAAACAAATAGTAATTGCCTCCCCTCTGGGACCATAGGCTTTTTCCCTTCCTTGCTGTTCCTTTATGTGAATCCCCTCCCATGGAACAGGCTTTACACCTAATAGGAAAGAAGATGGTGGTCCCCCTAGCGGTTGTGCCACTGTTGTACCTGCTTGGAATGTTAGTATTGTAGCACACAGGGCCACTCAGAGCTGATGAGGACTGTTCATGGCACTTGTCTACCAGTGGTCCAACTGGAACCTTCTGGCAACCAGCCAGCAAAGAGGAAACTTCTACTTCATGTTCAACCTTATTTTCCACGTCCGGTCTGTGTTCAGAGTGTGTGACATCTTCAGTAACAGGATCTCACCATTTAGTCCTGGAATGCAACCGTGATGACAGCTTTTATGGTCTGTAAGGCCTTGGGGGCCTCCGTAGCCCACAGCCTGTTGAGAGGCAGCCCACCCCGGCAACGGGATTATAGTCGATGACCATGTGATTCTACTGTCTTCCCATTGCATGTAGGTGCTCTCACTGGGACTCCATCACTGCTCTTCCAGGTGCTTTAACAAATCTGTAGGACTCTTCTCCGGGGTCAACATTTTATGCTGAAACCTTTTTATTTTTAACAGAGGGTGGGTGGGTTCCACCATCATCCATCCACTTCATGTAAGTGCCAGATGGTGTTGGTCGGCTAGGCGTATACTAAAAGAGAAGCAGTATAAAGGGCCAGTGTAGCAGTAAAAGACCACATCACTTCTCTCTGTGGCTTCATCAAAGAGCAGTGTCAGGCACAGGTGCTGCACTCATCATCTAGCCTTCCATAAGTCACCTGACGTCCTCATCCTGAGGCGCGTCACCCCACCTTTGATGGTCTCAGGATGATGAGTCCTGAGTTGCAAATGCCAGCACTCATCACAGGATCTGTGCGGCCACTTCATCCCAAGTGTCTTGGTTCTGTTGGCCCCTGGGAAGGCACCACTAGTGTCGTGCGACTTTTACTAGTGAGAGGAAACATTTATCCCAGACCATGGCACTGATGACAGGCTAAGACACAGATCTACTGAAATCTAGCTTAATGAGCCAGTGAGGTTATTGGGGCTACTCTCAGGAATACGGGTGACACAAATGCAGGTATATCACTGGAATCTCAGAAAGCCATATCCTGGGAACTCGCTGAACAACCTGGAGGCAGCTCTGCTGGCCAATTTCCTCTCCCCAGAAGTTGTTACTCCTTAGGTAACTTGGGAGGGGGCCAGCATCTTGTAAATTTTGTTAACTTTCTGAGTCTTAATGAACTGCCCTCCAAGAGGAAGTATTTCATTGAGGGTTACAGGAGGGTTATGATAAGACGCTTGCATGGATAGTCAGGATGGGGAGGGACCAGCTAGTGCTGTTCCATCTGGAAGGTGCTCATAGATGCTGGAGGACCTCACATCCCTGACGGCATGCAAGCAGAGAATGGACCAACAAGGAGTGCAATATATACCTTCGAATACTGAAAGCTGGCTCATGTGGTCTCTTGGCCATTGGAACCAGTTCCTGCCATTTTGTGGTCCTGTTTCTCAGATCTTCTCAGAACTGAGCCAGTCAGAGCTCAGCAGCTCAGCCTTGGGACCTCTGATGTTTTCCATTGTCCCCTCAGAGACCCCCTCTTCCATTATGAGCAAATGTCTTTACTTCTCATCCCTCATAGGGCCAAAGACCCTGGCTAAGCCCCTTTCTGTAATTTCCCACACACGGTCTGTGCCTGACCACAACCTGGTAACGGAAGCACCATGCGTCCTTGCGTCTGCTGCCACTGGCATGTCCACTTCCGGTGCGCCTCCTGTCCTGTGCACATCTCCTCACTGTGCACAAGAACATCCTACATATGCATTTACTTGGTTGTCATGATGAGTCTTTCTCTGGGGTAGAAGAGGCTTGGCAGCGTGGAAGAGCAGGCCTTCAGGACTCACTGGGTTTGGATGTGTATCAACGCCTTGGGGAGGCAAGAAGGCTGGTCCTGGAGGAGCCTGGAGCCAGAGTCCTGCCAACCTGCTTCCTAACTCCCATCCTGCTTCCTGTTAACCCCGCAGCTCTGCAGTCGGAGTGGCCTGACAGAACTCTGTGGGTGTCGCTGCCCTCTTGCTTTGTCCTGCCTCAGGCTGGGAGCCCTGCTTTGCGCAGCTGCAGCCTGCCTGTAGCTGTCAGTTACACCCAGGCCCAAAGCTGGGTTGTGAGCAAAGGAACCAGGAATGTAGCATCTCAGAGGTGTTGTGCCCACTGCCCTTGAGAGCAGTATAGAGGGATCCGTTAGGGAGGGTGAAGGTGCTAGAACAGGAGGGAACACCAAATGCTGTGACTGGATCCCAGACTCTCACTGTGAGATCCCTTTACATTAGAGGAAACCTACATGTGCGCGCACGTGTGCGCGCACACACACACACACACACACAGCCCTACAAACACATACATGCCTACACATATGTGCATGCACGTGTGACATGTGTGATTCCATGCAATAATGCACATGTATGCGTGTGTATTCAAGCATATGTATATGCATTATAAGCATATATGTGCCTGGGTGCAAAAACATGTATGTGCCTGTATATATAAGCACATAGTAAATGGGTCTTCCACACACAGACACTGACTGTACCTTAACTCATGTGACCTCAGCTGAAAGGAGTTAACATGCTCTGTTGCCTTCCTCTGCGAGGCCTTGCAGCACACCGGCAGTCATGAGTTAGTGGCCCAGGCTACAATAATGAGTAGTTTCCCCACAAGGTTGTAAAGAAGGCTACTGAGATGTTGTGTGGGGGAGGAGAGGGTACTATAGGGGGAAAGCCCTCTCCCCAAGCTGGATGGAGACAGACACAGCTTGTTTCTGACGCTAGAGCTCCATATAGAAAGTGGGAACTGCAGACCCCATTTATTAGCTGTCAGACAGAGGCATGCTGGGGTTGTCTCCACTGAGAGAGACAGGTCCCCTTCCTACACGGTGCCACTGTCTACGGTCTGTTCCTAAGAAGATATCTGTGGTGCCCCTGCACTGTGTGTGCCATTTTTGGAACACCAGGGTCCATCTTCCTTCTTAGTCTTTGTGATTATTTTTTTGTAAAAGAGGATCGGCCATCCTAGCCTAGCCTTAGGGTGGCTGCTGGCACACTGTGCAGCTCCAGGCTCTCCCTTCCCCTCTCTGGCCTCAGATTCTGTGTCTGAGAATCGGAGCCATGTGTGTGACAATTTCACAGGACTCTCGTGGCCTATGGACTGGCTACCCATCCCCAGCCCCTGTGGTACCCTAAGGATACTAAGTATTTTCTTTGTGTGAGATGCAGGGTTGACACCATCCATAGGGCAAGTAGTGTTCACAGACGAAGGAACTGGATCCCCCTACTACAAAGGCCTCCCCAGGAACACACAGACAGGCAGAACCAGACCACGCTCCTACACCAAGCAGGTTGCTACGTTGCCAACACCGCTCAGACAGCTAAGCCCCCCCAGGTGCTGCTAGTCTGTAACGGTTGCTGTTCCGACTGTTTTCTTTGTAGTCACTGAGCAGGAGACAAAAGTCCCCAAGAAAACCGTCATCATGTAAGTGCAGGCGTGACTCTGATCTTCCTCTGACTGTCATGCCCATGCATGCTACTAACCTCCTCACCTTGCCAGCCCGTGTCCTTGCTGCCTGCCTGCCTGCCTGCCTGCCTGCGGATACAGCCTTCTCGCACACCATGGGTATCAGCACCTTGCAGGTTCTCGCAGGTGCTCTCAACCACTTTCCCATGTCTGTGGAACCACCACACACCTCAGCTCTCTTCTGAGGCCTCAGAGTACACCCCACAGGGTGGTGATATTCTACACACCTCATGGTGGTTCAGCAGGCTGGTGGCTTTCCAGCTGTTGGAGGAAGCTAGCAATGAAAGCCTCAGTGGGCTCAAGATGGAACTTCTGCCCTTTAGTATCTGAGTGTTTAGGGAATGTTAGCGACAAGAGCTTCCTGCAGCAACAGATTCCCATGTCATAACCTGTCCATTGCCCAGTGCAGCACTTAAATATGTCTAGTGCGACAGAAAGCCAAATCGTTGGATCTAAACTAAACAATGCTCCAACGGTGGGTGCCATAGCCCTGGGCCATTTGTGTCTCCAGGCCTAGCCCTTATGTTTAGAAGATGGGATGAGATTCTCTGGGAAGTCAGGAGCCCATCTCAGGCCTGTCAGCTGAGAGCTGTCCCCACCAGTTAGCCCTTTCTGCCTTCTCGAGTGCTTTCAGAGCTCAGACAGAGCCCTGTGTATGGCTCCTAGGAGCTCAAAGCATGGTGAGCCCGCAGAATGTGGGATTGTGTGAGACCTGGAGACTCTGGGCAGCCTTCCCCTAGGAGATGCAAGGGGATATAAGAGGCAGGAAAGCCCAGGACGTGGAGGTCTCTTCTGCTTCATGGGTGGCCACGTTGCTGGAGAATTCTGTCTGCGGATCTTGGATGAAATGTGGGTTATCCTTCCATGTCCTTTATCCACCTCTCTCCCAGGGTGGGGTGTTCCCATGGTGCCACCCAGCCTATGCTCAGCACCCCAGCCTTGGAAAGGCCCCATGCTAGAGTTTGGCACAGATGGTTGTCCATACCTGCCATGTGGGGAGTAATATTATCAGACACTCAGAGGCATCAAGACCAAAGTCCTCGGTGCCAGAGGAGACCCCAGTTAACCAGTATTTGTGACGTAGCCGTGGGAAAGTTCTTACTCTTTCCATTTTTCTATCCACACCTTCACTGGGAGCAAGAAGCAATTAAATCCAGACTCAAAAGCTTGCAAAGCCTACCCGATGCCTGCACTCACCCTGGTGACCATGTTCTGCCTCCTTTTCCGGTCACCCCGACTCCCATTTTGGAAGGTGGAACTCATACAGGGCACAGGGCATGTGAGAAGCTACAAGGCCTATGGCAGCCTAGCAAAGTCCAGAGCCAAGTAGCCTATTCAAATGTCTTCCTTGGCCTGGTGAGGCCTCATTGTTCTCCTCCCAGAAACCAGGTCAGAGCCGGCTGAGTCCCGAGCCTGGTATTGCACATGTGGCTGCTGCATCAGCCAGCATCAGTCCCTGTTAACTCAGGGCCTTCAGGCACTGAGAGCTGGCCAGGTACTATTCCTTGGGGACAAAGCACAAAGCCTGCTCAGGGGGTGGAAAAGATGGGAGAGCAGCACAAGGGACATTGCAGAACACCTCACTTGGTATCAGGAAGTACTTGGGATTTTTACCTAAGACCACATACCGAAGGCCGAGGTTGACCATGGGAACTTTGTGCTTTGTTTCTTTGGTTTTCTGTTTTGTTTTCCTGGCTAGGGCTGTGCAGGTTGGGCTTAAGTGCATGTGTAGGTGTTTGTGTTGTCTTACCTTCTGCTTACTCACACGTGCACTAACTTGGGCTCTGACATATGCTGATGGCACTATGCTGGGTTAAGGTTGTGGGTCTCTGTGCCCATCTCTTCTTGGGCCCTCTCCCCCTACTAGAGAGGAGACCATCACCACCGTGGTGAAGAGTCCTCGTGGCCGACGACAGTCCCCCAGCAAGTCTCCCTCCCGTTCACCCTCCCGCCGCTCTGCCAGTCCACTGAGGCCGGGGCTGTTGGCCCCTGAGATGCTGTACCCACCGGGGACCAGCCTGTCCCGGAGGCTTGAGGTAGAACCAGGCAGGAAGGCCCCGGTGCCTTCATTGTATGTGACAGAAGCTGAGACCCACACTCCAGCTTCGAAGGCCAAGCCCAAGTGGTTAGAGGTGGAGGAAACCATTGAAGTCCAAGTGAAAAAGACAGGGTCGCGGGGTGCATCTCCTGTCCAAGAGATGCCCAGCCGTGGAGAGGGGGTCCTCTTCACATTGCCTGGTGGGATCCCTGGCAGGGACCCAAATGCCAACAACTCCAACAACAAGAGTTTGTACCAGGAAGCCCGGACTTGGGGCCCTGCTGTGGTCCATGTTGGTGAACCCTTTGTCTTCCATGTGGACTCAGTGGGCAACGTGGACTGGGCATCTGCTAGTCTTGAGCCAGAGGGGGTCAGAGCCTCCCAAGAGGAACAGGACACTGAAAAGGAGGAAGGAGGCGGTGACAGAGAAGAGAATGACTTCCTGATGGAAGAGCCCCAGGACACTGGCGACCTCCAGGGCCGTGACCCCAAAATCCTCACACACAATGGCAGGGTGCTGACATTGGCTGACCTGGAAGATTATGTACCCCAGGAAGGAGAGACTTATGGCTGTGGGGATCCCATCCCCAGCACCCATGATGAACCTCCCTGTGAAGTCTCTGTGCTCCAAAGAGAAATCAGCCAGCCCACTGTGGGGCAACCTGTCTTACTCAATGTGGGGCACCCTCCAGGCCCCAGCACCATACCCAGCTTCTTCAGGTCAGGGCCCCAGGTCCGCAGCCCTGGCGCGGTCTCTATCCTCTTGCGCGAGGCCCAGGCAGGCCAAGTGAGTGGCGCCCCTTGGACGAGCTCCTTCTGTACCCATGTCCAGAGTTCTGTCGATGGTGGCCAAGGTAGCTTCAAGACAGAGGTCTCCACCCAGACGGTCAGCTTTGGGGCCGTAGGAGAGACGGTCACTCTGCATTTTAACCCAGATGGGGGAGAGGCCCCAGGTCCCTCTCAGGGCTGATCGCTCACACTGGAGACAATGAGGTAAGGCAAGTGGCCCAGAGCCTTGGACCCTGCCAGGTGCCAGCATCTTACCCTGGAACCCACTGCTTACATCGGGGACCTCCCACCCCCTGTTCTTCTTCAGCCTGGGATTGAGCCTTCCTTGCTTTCCTGCCCGGTCCTTCCTACCTCACTGGACCTATTCACTGCCGGGAGGATGAGGGGAATGCCTGCAGCGTTGAACTATGCTGATGTCACTTCAGAAGAGCCCTGGCCAGAAGCAGTTCAGAGACTCCCACTTTGGACTCTCCCCCTCACTCCCCCCCCCCCCCCACCGCCAAGGCCTTCTGTGAGGCTCTAGAAACAAGATGTGGACTTGAGTGTTTGCCCTGAGACACATCCCCCTTGAGGGTCTTCCCTGGTGCTGCACCTAAGGCATGTGTGAACTTGCCACCAGCTCTGCAGTTCTTCACAGCTGTAGGGTGGGGTAGAGGGGATGGTGGGGTGGGGGGTGGGGAAGCCCTGGCCTTTGCCCTGATGAGAACAATAAACCAAGTCCCAGATTCTCCTCTCTGCTCTTTCTTGCTTGCTCACCTAGCAGCTCAGGGTCCTCTTGTAGCCACCTGCTAGACCTGCTCCCTTTCCTCAAGGTCACATCTCAGGTCATATGGGCCTTTAGGGTGGCTGATTACCTGTGTGCCCTGACAAAGTGCATTGCAGGTCCCAGACTGCTTTGAGGTCTGTGGGTAGCTTGGGGGCAGGGTATGGATCTGTCTTTGACAGTCTATGGGGCTGGTCCTTGGGACTCACAGTGTGACCAGGGAAACCACTAGAGTCACTTTTGGCCTGTCAGGGTATGAGCAGGCCTTCCTAAGCCCTGTATAGCTAAGGTCACTGTAGGACAAAGGAGGAGTCAGGAGTGAGACTGGGTGACACATGTGTCCCAAGCTCTTGGCATATAGGGGTCAATCTCACTGTCTGCAGAGGAGATGACCCGGGACCCTAGCACTTGTTGGTGACGGGATGGAGCCCAGGAGACCTATAGCCTTGAGGCCTGTTCTAAGGGTGCTTCTGGCTTCTTGGAGTTGGGAAGGAGGACTGGGTGCCTTCCAGCCTGGGTCTAGGGGTGTCAGATGCCTCAGAAGCGGGCACTGAGGAGGATGTGGAGAGGGAAAAGCTCTGAGCAGGGAGCTTGCTGGAAAGTGGGTAGTCAGCAGCTCTGGGGCGTGTGTGTGTGTGTGTGTGTGTGTGTGTGTGTGTGTGTGTGTGTGTGTGTGTGTGTGTGTGTGTGTCACCTCCATGTAGGGAAGCAGGTCTGAAAGAAGGCACAGGGAGAACTATGGGAGCCACACCCAGAAGAGGTTTAGAGTATTGGAGGTTACCTACCAGGAATTGGGTAGGGTCACTGGCCTGAGCTGGGCTTGGACCATTTAGGTGTGAGGCAGAAAGCTGTCAGCCACACGGGGTGAGGCCTGAGCTGCCCTGGGAGGTGAAATGTGCTCATGGCTTCCTGAGGACCCAATCGTATGGTTCCCCTGGCCCTTGATGTGCGCAGGTCTAAGATTTGGAGTTTAGAGGCAGCGTTGAGGGGAGCTAGGCCTGCATAGGTGTGTGGGGCGGGAGGCACACTGAAGATGGGCACTCTCTGAAGAAGACGTGCTTTCTCTTTAGCTTCATGGAGGGTGGCCCTGGGTGTACGTGCATCTGGGGAAGGAAACACTGGCCCTGTAAACAGTGGCCCTGTCCCTCAGAGCTCCTCTCTGTGACGTATCCTCCTGGGCCTCCCCATCTGGGTGGCTTCTCAAGCAAGGAGCAGTAGGAAGCAGGAGAGGTGGGAGAGGGCAGTCTCTGAGAACTGGGGTGGGTACTCAGAGCCCGTGCCTGGGAATTTGGGTCCCCAGTCCAGACTTACCTTGTGTTCCCACCCTCCTGTCCACAGACACCTCCATGGAGGACTCTGTCCACCTCACCCAGGATGGAGCTGACCAAGAAGCCACTTCTATCCTTTGGAGGCTGTTGGGCTCAGAAACCCTGAGCCCCTCCCCAGGGGATTTTCCCCACACCAGACAGAGTGAGCCACCTGCATCTGAAGAGGCTACTCCTCAGATCCCAGGCATGACAACCTCAGGTACACCTGGTGAAGCCCAGTGGGTGGCTGATGACAAAGACTGTTCCTCTCCCCTACCCTGCCTGTGCTAACCAGCCCCACCCCATCCTTGGCCATGTGATCTAAGGGGTCCCCTTGATTACCTGTTCCATGGTTACAAACTTGCGGAGCCCGGGGGCACCTTAAGTCTCTTTATAGCTTCATTTGCCATCATGTGCTTTGCCTGGTCAAGGCTCACCCCTTAACTTGACATCGGTTTCCCTTCCTGTGTATGTACCAGTACTCCAGAGGTGTTCACTCCTACCCGGAGCCTCAGTTTCCCCAGATGTGTCATCTGTCCACTCATTTGCCCCAAGCTCTCCTTTTGTAACCAGCATGACGCGTCTCTTATCTTGTCGATGAGTAGCGCATCCTCTATGGGGCCCCACACTGCCACCTGTGTCCTATTCTTGTGTCACTTCAGCCTGCGTGGACGTACGGGCCCTGGAGTTCAGAACTTCTACATCCCAAAGCCAGCTGGGCTGGTGCGCTGGGATTATCAGGCTTGCCGCCCTGGTGGGAAACTGGAGGGCCCTGATATACAGCTTCAGCAATACAGCCAGCGTGCAGTACTAAGTTGTGGGAGCCAGGACTGCATGGTTCTCACTGTGGCCCTGGAGCTGCTCTTGACTTGGCAATTCACCCCACACTGGCCATATGGGGAGCCCATGCTTGTTAACGAATGTCCTCGCCAACCCAGCCAGGATTCAACTCACTAGGCTTCCTGTATTTTTTTTTTTACCAGCGGAACCCCCAGAGGCCTCACAGCCTGGCGTACACAAAGGCCTGAAACAGGAGGCGACAACAGCTTCTGGGTCCCAGGGACGGACTGTACCTATTCGGTAACTTCCTGAGCTAGAAGGGTTATGTGCAGAACTGCCCCCCCCCCCCCCCCCCAAGGGGCACACTAGGTGGACAGTGCTCTGGCCTCATGGTCTTGAAGACTCAGTAGGGTGTACTTGAAGCTCTCCAACACACTTCTTACAGGCTCCATCCTAAGTTAGTGGGCAAGGGAGGGCAGGGAACCCACCCTAGGGCAGGGGACCCACCCTAGAGCATAAGGTCTTTGGCTGAAGCCTGGGGCCTCTTCCCAGACATCTATCCCCACATATAGGGAGTAGGGTCACCATCCCATTCTGAGGCTCAGCTACCTGAGAGGTATGGAGTCAGGGTGCCTCAGTGAGCAGAGGCCATCCTGCCTTGCCTCCAGGGTAGAGGGAACAGCCTGGCCAGGTGCAGGCACGGGGCAACTGCTCTTGGACGTGCACAGCCAAGTCGTCATGGAGACCACACAGAGGACCTACGTGTACCAACCTCCAGACACAAGTTCTGCAAGTATGGAAGCGGGCCAGGCAGGTGGGGTGTACATGTCGGGTGCTGGTGTGTGTGTGTGTGTGTGTGTGTGTGTGTGTGTGTGTGTGTGTGTGTGTGTGTGTGTGTGTGTGTGCACGTGCATTTCTATGAGGGCTAGTCGCATGGCATGCCTCAGGCCACAGTTCCACACCTCTTCTTTCTGTGCCCCCTTGGAGGCTCTAGCACTTTCTGGAAAGAGACAAGCAGTGCAGATGTGGTACCTGCAGCTCTATACTTGAGAGAGCCTATTAGCAGCGTGCCTGCTTTGGCTTGCCTGTCCATTTAAAGCAGGAACAACATTAGCTGTAACGAAGGAAGCACTTTGCAACTGCCAAAGGCCTAGGCGGTGAGGTTGGGTCACTGTCACCAGGGAAGGAGGTGGGCTTCCTGGTCCCAGGGACATAAATCAAAGCTTCACTGACCACAGATGTGCATGGTGGTCTGTGCACCTAGGGCTATGAAGCCTGCAGGTCCCTCTACACGGGTGTATTCTTCCCACCTCTCCCAGGGGCCCCGTCCATGCAGGTCACTATTGAGGATGTACAAGTCCAAGTAGGTGACATGGCACAGTTTGACGCTGTCATTGAAGGCAACCCACCGCCCACAGTGACCTGGTACAAGGTAGGAGTAGGCCCAAGAGACAGGCTTCGGGAGCTGGAGGCCATGGGTGCATGTATGCATGACAGCATGTGAGAGTATGGCATGGGGCTCATGCACCCAGCCATGCAATTGTAACCCCCACCCCATAGTCCCACCCTGTACCCCTATCCACTCCCTTCCCATCCTACCTCTGGCCTGCACCTGGGGTTGGACACACAGCTGGTATTGGAAGTACTGCTCTAGGAAGGGTGTGTGGGTCCAGGTGCTCGCATCTCCCAGGACAGGCTGATGGCAGCCAAGCTTGTCTCCTATGTGCATCCAGGAGAGCAACCAGCTGGTGAACAGTGCCCGGCTGAGCCAGAGGCAGGACGGAACTACATATTCCTTGGTGTTGACTGACGTGGCCCCACACGATGCTGGCGTCTACACATGTGTTGCCCATAATGCAGGTGGACAGGTGCTCTGCAAGGCAGAGCTGCTGGTCCATGGGGGTGAGTTGACTGTCTCCTCCCAGGCCCTGGACAGGGAACAGGGAGCAGGGAGCAGGCCCTGTTGTTGCTGCATGGGAGAGCAGTGGGGCCGGGGCTGTCATGGCTGCCTGTGCTGTACATGACCTGTGCTTTGACTATAGGGGACAAAATAGACTCAGAAAAGCAAGCCTATCGGAGAAAACTGCATTCCTTCTATGAGGTCCAAGAAGAGATTGGGAGGTATCGCTTCCTCACCTTGCCCCGCCTCCAATCTCCAGTCCTCCCCAGGACACCCTCAGCCTACCTTGAGCTTCGTCTCTCCCTCTTTACCCACCAGGGGTGTGTTTGGTTTTGTGAAAAGAGTTCAGCACAAAGGAAACAAATTGTCCTGTGCTGCCAAGTTCATCCCATTACGGAGCAAGACTCGGGCCCAGGCATACCAGGAACGAGACATCTTAGCTACCCTCAGCCACCCACTGATCACTGGCCTCCTGGACCAATTTGAGACACGGAAGACTCTCATCCTTATCTTGGAACTGTATCCTGCACCTTGCCCCCTGGGGAGGGTTCATGAGGCATCGGGTCCCCAGCCTGGGGCTGGAGTTTCTGAGTGGGGCCCCTGGACCTGGGTGCTGTAGTGACAACTACTATCTCCCCTCCCCACCCCCCGTATCTAAGCAACCTGTTCCTGAGGCTGTGACTGTGTGTGACAACGGCTGCCGAGCCTAGCACTCATAGTGGCATGGTTTGGAGATTTAGATATGAGATCTTTCCTTTCTGTGGGTCACGGTTGGGGGCCACCACGGTTGCGGGCTGATCCTGAAAGTTCTCAGCAAGCACGGCCTGGGGTCCCTCCCACAGGTGACCTCTTGGATATTGGAGAGGAGCCTCACATCCCAGTGTCTCTAGGTCTCTGTCACACCCACGGGCTTTGTTTGAAGCTGCCTTGTCACTCCTGAAGTTGTGTCTTAGGATCCTGGGAAAGGGGTGCTTGGAGCGGGCTCTGTGCAGAGACGAAAGGGTGCCCCAGTTCCACTATACTGCTGTCTCAGTCACCAGGGTCTTTCTGAAGGCCCCTCTCTCAGGCATGGTAACTATCTGGGACCCCAGGGGCCTCCATTTCACCCTCCTTTGCCTGAATACCAGCACCCCCAATCTGGATCACAGGAGCCTCAGGTCCCCCAGCACCTCTCGGTAAGCATAGGCCCAGGAGTAAGATGGAGTCCAACCAAGTACAGCTTTTCCTTGACCAAACCCAGGTGCTCATCTGAGGAGCTGCTGGATCGCCTCTTCAAGAAGGGTGTAGTGACTGAGGCTGAGGTAATGTCTACCCTCTCCTTGCCTGAGTGGCTCCCTAGGGTCAGGGCCCGCATCCTAGTCCCTGGATATAGCCTCTCTTGACCTGATGTCCTTGTAGCTCCCAGGGTCCAAAGGCATAACTATCCCTCTCCGACCTTCTCCTGAGCACACCTGTCCAGCTGTGCTAGTGGTGCCCGTCCTCCCTGGTTTGAACAGGCTGCTGCTTCCTGCCTACTCAGGCTCAGCCCACCTTTGGGAAACCTTCAGCCCTGGGACTCACAGGTCCCTGAAAGACTTTGTTAGCCACTTATGTCGTGGGGCCTGGGTTAAGAGGAGGAAGGCCTGACTATGGGAGCAAACTGGAATGGAATAGAGAAGGCTGAGGCTGGCCCCTCACTTGGGCCAGGCCTCCAAGAGGTACCTGCGGCAGCCTCTTGGGGGCGCTGGTTCCAAACTGAACCAAGCCTTTCCCACAGGTCAAAGTCTATATCCAGCAGCTGGTGGAAGGCCTGCACTATTTGCACAGCCATGGTATCCTTCACCTGGACATAAAGGTACTGAGCCCATGGTACTTCCGGAACTCAGGGTGGGGACAGGTAGAAGCCAACCTGTGCTTGGGCTAGAGAACTCACTGCTTCCCTGCCCTCAGGTAAGGTTTGGGTCTGGTGGAGTAGGCGATGTCTGACATGGGGACTCCCCACTGCCCTTTACTGGTTCCAAGGACTCTTCAATGCTTCCCCTTGGCCCAGAGGATAGGAGCTACCTCTTTCCTGAAGCGTAGCCCTCAGCAACCTCCCAACTCTGCCTGACAGCCCCCCAACATCCTGATGGTGCACCCAGCCAGGGAAGACATTAAGATCTGTGACTTTGGATTTGCCCAGAAGATCACCCCTTCAGAGCCACAGTACAGCAAGTACGGCTCGCCTGAATTTGTGTCCCCAGAGGTCATTGAGCAGAGTCCTGTGAGCGAGGGCTCAGACATCTGGTGAGTGGATGGAACACCAGGAAGGCTGTGGTTCTGGAAGCTCCCTGTTCCTCTGCGCGCCTGTCTGGTGGCTGAGGATCCTCATGACCTCTGCTACCTCTCCCAGCCCCAGGCTTCTGCAACCCCCACATGCACACCCCTTGCTTGTGGACCAGGCCTGGTTTGACTCACAGTATGTGGTGGTTTTCATTCTTGCAGGGCCATGGGCGTCATCTCCTACCTCAGGTAAGCAGACCCAGCCCATCACCTCTTCCAAGCTGACCCCTCAGTGTAGGCTACGTGGGCTGTTGGCCACCCCAGAGCAGCCCCAAGTCACATAAGGCAGCTATTTTCAGACCAGGCAGTAGGCCAAGCCTGATAAAAGGTTTTGTTTAGCATTTCTCACTAGCAAACACCGCATTGTCACGAGGCAGAGCTTAGCCACTTCCCTGCAGGCCTGGATGCTTGTCCATGGGAGGACACTCTGACCGTCGCTGCCCTGAAGGTGCTTTAGTGGTATAGCCTGAGTTTGGATCCACTCTGCAGTCTAGTTCCTACCCTAAGCACACCTTGAATCCCATCCCATTCTGAACCTGAAGCTCTGCCTCATTAAGGCTAGGTGCCATCTCAAACTGACTGTGGATACACGTATCACTTTGAATCCCTACCTCCCATTAAAGCTATCATCCATATCCCAAGATGCATCTATATCTCTGTCCTATTTTGGACATGAGTCCCCCATCTTAGTACAAGGACAAGTGACCATCCCAGGATAAGCCTTTATCTTTACCTAAGTCAGAGCCAAGGCACCCATTTCCGTCTTATCTCATATTCTGGATTCAAGTGGAGCCTCCATCTCTTCTATAGGACAAGCCCTAATCCCCACCTCTGGCTGAGGCTAGGTACTTCAGTGAGCTGAATCTCCCTTGACCACAATCTCAGCCCGAGCCTAGATGCTCAGACTGTGAGCCCTGATAACCACTCCAGGCGTTGCCTGGATCCCTGCTCCAAGCAAATCCATCCTAGATCACTCCGGTCCATCCTCTGACACTAGGACCCTCAGGTCTAGATGAGTGCGGTGCACATGCAGTGAGGGAATCTCCCCCAAGGGTCAGCCTCCACCCTTCCCTGCTTTCAGCCTGACCTGCTCATCCCCATTTGCTGGAGAGAGCGACCGTGCCACCTTGCTGAATGTTTTGGAGGGGCGGGTGTCTTGGAGTAGTCCCACGGCTGCCCATCTGAGTGAGGATGCCAAGGACTTTATCAAGGCCACGCTACAGAAGACCCCTGGGTGAGTGCACACCAGTCCTTCACCTGCCTGAGCTCCAGTCAGCCCTGATGCAGGGCCACCTGACTCACTATGCCCCTGGCTTTCCTCTTCTGCCAGCGCCCGGCCTAGCACTTCCCAGTGTCTTGCCCATCCCTGGTTCCTGGTAAGTAGGCCCAGCTTGGGCTCAACTCACTGCTCCGCAGAGGGAAACAAAGGCCAAGAGGTCTCATCAGTATGGATGGTTCTGGTCTGTTGTCTCCCCCTCCCCCCAGCTCAGAGGAAGCCAGTCTTTCATATTGGCAAGGGGGGGTCCTTGGGTCCTTCACAATGAATTGCTAGGCAGTTAGCAATGAGGGATTCCTGCTGCCTTCCTGGGCATCTGGGAGAGGGACTTGTAGTGTCCTGACCCCAGAGTGTCTGAGAGGAAGAGACCCTAAAGTTTGCTAGTTCTGCCTCGCTGGGCCTGCGTTCCAGGAGGGCCCCCATCAGGGCACCGGGGTGGGTCTCTTATCGCCATAGCCACTTCTCTCCCCACTGCAGAAATCTATGCCGGCTGAGGAGGCCCACTTCATCAACACCAAACAGCTCAAGTTCCTTCTAGCCCGAAGTCGCTGGCAGGTGAGTTCCCCTTTGCCAGGACAGAGGTGCTGAGGCCAGGGAAGGGAACCTACATCTAGCTGTGCGCCCCACTTAGGCCAGGAGCACAGGGCTGGGTTCCCTTTAGTGCACCAGGTGGTGGGATAGAACAACATAGTAGCAAGTGCAGAAGATGCACAGATGTCCCCCTGGGTCCTACGGGAGCAAAGAGGCAGTGGGCACCCCACCTCTTCCCACGACCAGCCATGCCCAGCAGATGCCCTTCTGTCCCCATTTCCAGCGTTCCTTGATGAGCTACAAGTCTATCCTGGTGATGCGCTCCATCCCTGAGCTGCTCCAGGGTCCTCCAGACAGTCCATCCCTGGGAGTGGCCCGGCACCTCCGAGGGGAAGCCAGTGGTTCCTCTAGCTCCTCGTCTTCCTCGGACAATGAGCTCGCCCCATTTGCCAGGGCTAAGTCGCTGCCACCTTCCCCTGTCTCTCACTCCCCACTGCTGCACCCTCGGGGCTTTCTACGGCCTTCTGCCAGCCTCCCAGAGGAGACAGAGGCCAGCATGCCTACTGCTGATGCGGCCATGCCAGCATCTCCCCAGGGTGCTGGGCCTCCAAGAAGTCCAGGTTGTGTGCCCCGGCACAGTGTCATCAGCAGCTTGTTCTACCAGCAAGCTGGTGAGGGTTCAGAGCGTGGGAGCCAAACCTCGAGTGCGAAGAGGCACCCGGCTAGGAGGCGGCACCTGCTAAAGGGTGGGTACATTGCAAGAGCCGTACCAGGTCTGCGAGAACCACTGATGGAGCACAGTGTGCTGGAGGAGGAGGCTGCTAGGGAGGAGGAACAGGCCGGCCTGCTGACCAAGACACCCTCCTTTGAGACTGCCCTACGACTACCTGGCTCCAGTGGCCGAGAGGTCCCGGGCCGAAGCCGCTCCCTGGACCACAACCCACCAGATGCCACGGGCCCCTCTCCTGAGGCATGCAAGGGACAATACCTGTTCCCGCCCCGCTCAGGGGTGACCCGTGAAGCCACTGACAAGGACATGGGGCACAAAGAGGGGTTCTTTTCACCTAGTGGCGACTTGAGACCTGCTAATCAAGAGGGATCATCGCAAGACAGTTGTAGAGAGAAACCTGCCCCTTCTTGTCACTCTGAACTTGGTTCTGGCCCCCCGGAGGGCTGCAGTTCTCTATCACCACAGTCGCTTGGCTGCTTACCTCCACAGTCACAAAAGGGCCTCTTGACACCCTGTGCTCCTTTCCTCTCCGGACAGCCTCAGGCAGCACCATTCCCAACCCAAGCAAGCCCTCTTCCGGAGGAGCCTCAGGATAGCACGCTCCCTGGAGGGCCATGTCCCTCCAGTTCCCCAGGGCCAGCCTCCCAAGTAGGTGCCTCCCTGGATACTGAAGGCTTGTCTGAAGCAGGGGGACACATATGACTTCACACCCCCTCCACAGAGGCCTCAGGAGCAGGCCACCACCCGGAAGTTCTCCCTGGAATCTCGTGGGGGCTATGCAGGGGTGGCAGGCTATGGCACCTTCGCCTTTGGCGGGGATGCAGGGGGCATGCTAGGACAGGGTCCTCTTTGGGCCAGGATGGCCTGGGCTGTGTCCCAGTCCTCAGAAGAGCAGGATGAAGCTGCGATTGAGAGCTCTCAACCTCTGGCCAGCTCAGGGCCCATGGCTGGGGCCTGTGGAGTTCCTTTAAGGACTTCCCCAAGCCTCACCCCATGGGAGGAAGTGGAGCAGGTGTCCCTGGTACAGATCCGGGATCTGTCTGGTGATGCAGAGGCAGCCGACACCATCTCCTTGGATATTTCTGAGGTAGATCCCGCCTACCTCAATCTGTCTGATCTATATGACATCAAATATCTCCCATTTGAGTTCATGATCTTCAGGAGGGTCCCCAAACCTACAGAGCAGCCAGAGACACCTGGCTCTGAAACTGAGGCCGGGCAAGGGCTGGCAGAGTTCCTGGAGGAGGCCGTGTGGCCCTGGCCAGGCGAGCTGGGACTACGTGCTGGCCTGGAGATTACAGAGGAGCCAGAGGAGCCAGATGACCTGGAAGCGCTTCTGGGAGAGGCTGCTGTGGGCAGGAAGCGAAAGTGGTCCCCCTCCCGTGGCTTCTTCCAATTCCCTGGGAGGTGCCTGTCAGGGGAGGAGCCTGTGGAGCTTGGGCTGCGCCAGAGGGTGAAGGCCTCCATGGCTCACATCTCCAGGATCCTGAAGGGCAAGCCGGAAGGTGACCTCCCCCATCATCCGGCATGTCCACATGTCTCTTGTTTTGCACCCATGGGGCTACCCTGTCCTCTTGTGCCCTCTAAATTCCCATTAGCCTCTCCCTTCCTGTTCTATGTGACCCACACCTCCTGGCCTGACCCGGCACACAGGTCTTGGCTAGGATGCTGGAATTCCCCTCTGTAACCCTGACATCCCTCCTTGGCTGGGTTTCTGAGACCATCCCTGATACATAATGGCTGCAGAGGCCTAGAGCCAACAGCAGGGGGCAGGCCTTTTGGGAGAGATAGGGTCCATGGTTGAATCTACTAGACCCAGATCCCCTTCATCTTCAGAGCCTCCATGGCTTCTGACTTTCCTAACCTCAGACCCAGCCTCCCAGGCACCTCTTGGACCCCTCTCTGTGCCCTATGCTGGCAGCCTGCTGAGGGAGGCTGGGGTGGCTTTAGCAAGCTTGGTTCTGGTCCTGACCTTTCTCCTGGGCAGATTTTCCAAGTCCTGAGCTCCTAGACCTCTTTGTCCCACAGGTCCTGAGAAGGAGGAGCCCCCCAGAAAGAAGGCAGGCCTAGCTTCTTTCAGGCTGTCAGGCCTGAAGGGCAGGGACCAAGGTAAGCAGGGATCACAACGTGGGAGTCCAGTGCAGGGTGCTGGTTGTAGAGGTCTAGTCAGTTTGGGAAGGCTTCTGTTGTAAGCCGAGGGTCCAGCCTGGGCTCTCAGATCAGGAAGTCTCCTCTCAAGGCACATCTTTTGCCCCCTCTCTTAGCCCCATCCTTCCTAAGAGAGCTCTCAGATGAGGCTGTGGTGCTGGGCCAATCAGTGACATTGGCCTGCCAGGTGTTGGCCCAGCCAACTGCCCAGGCTACCTGGAGCAAAGGTAAGGAGCTATCCTGGAGTCTGGGTGCTGAGCTGGTGTGGACAAACAGCAATCAGAGGCCCAGTAGGATGGTATGGCTGTCCCAGGGAAAACCAAGGCTGGCCTTGTCTTGTCACAGATGGGGCCCGCCTGGAGAGTAGCGGCCACCTCCTCATCTCTTCCACCCTGAAGAACTTCCAGCTGTTGACCATCCTGGTGGTGACAGAGGAAGATCTAGGCACATACACCTGCTGTGTGAGCAATCCGCTGGGGACAGCAGTCACTACAGGCGTCCTCCGGAAAGCAGGTGTGTGGGCCACACCAGAAGTCTCTGCCAGGCCATGGAGGCTGGGCTGTGTGTTCCAGGAGAGCTCATTTCATTTACTGGCTTATGTGAGGGTCGATGTATGGAACTCAAGAAAAGTCACAGGGGGCTGGAGAGATGGCTCAGAAGTTAAGAGCACTGCCTGCTCTTCCAAAGGTCCTGAGTTCAAGTCCCAGCAACCACATGGTGGCTCACAACCATCTATAATGAGATCTGGTGCCCTCTTCTGGTATGCAGATGTACATGCAAACAGAACACTATAAATAATAAATTAATAAATCTTTAAAAAAAATAAAGAAAAGTCAGAGGTAGATAGAGCTGCTAAGGAGACATCTAGGGCCAAACACAGGCCATTTGTGTAATCAAGTGACAGAGAGAAAGCTACACATGCCTGAGATGTTACCGTCCTCTCCTGACTGTGCCATCTCATCCTCCGGTACTGCCTTCTGGCTCACACAACGTCCAGGGGGGCTTTTGGAACAGTGAAGACAGGGACCACTGGCCTAACTGACTGGCCTGTTTGTCTTGTGCTAGAGCCCTTAGCAGAGGATGAGGCACTATCCAGGGCCACTCCATGGGGTCTTGAGTGTACCCTGGTAAGGTGGCCAGCTAAGAGGGATCTTGATAGAAAAGGCCAGGCAGATGTCCCTGGACTCCCACTAGGAGAGGCACCAGGCTCTTCTACCCGTCCTATCTTGAGGACCCTCTCTTTCAAGTGACAGAACTAGTGAGAGTGGGCCTGGCAGCTGCTGAGAGATAGGTGTGGCCAGAGATTGGTCCTTGAGGGTTGAGTGTCCATGCTGACCGCAGGGTTGCCCTTGCAGAGCGCCCCTCATCCTCTCCACGCCCAGAGGTGGGGGAAGTGTCCACAGATGCCGTGCTGCTGGTCTGGAAGCCCGTGGAATCCTGTGGCCCAGTGACCTACATTGTGCAGTGCTGTATAGAAGGTATAGGCTTCCTGTCACTTAGGCCTCTCTGCAGGGTTGACATGGAAAGGCACTGTGGGTGTGTCTGCTCTCTGTGGGTGGCCTCAGGAGAGGGGTTCCCTTGGATCTCCCCAATGCCCTTCTCAATCTCTCCTGTGTGGTCAGGAGGCAGCTGGACCACCCTGGCCTCTGACATCTCCGATTGCTGCTACCTCACCAGCAAGCTATCTCGGGGTGGCATGTATACTTTCCGGACGGCATGCGTCAGCAAGGCAGGAATGGGCCCCTACAGCAGCCCCTCAGAACAGGTCCTCCTTGGAGGACCCAACCACCTGGGTGAGTTTGTGAGCAGACGGGGCAGATATGGGTGTCCGTCAGACCAGGCATAGACACTCTCTGCCTGTGGATCATCTACATGCTTGCACTCAGCGTTCAGAGCCTGCAGCTCCCTGGGAGCCCCGTCACCTTCTTGTCCTTCACTCACGAACACCTTCCTCATGTCACCCTGGGAGTTGATTGTGGTTGATTTTGACTTCGCTGGGTGCTGTGTGCATCTGATGGAACACTGCGGTTGGTTAGAAATGGCTGGTGTAGACTCAAGAGCAGTAGATGTCATTCGATTGCTGTCCCCACCCTGGGATGCCTTCTGCCATTATCACGCACGCGATAGTTAAGAGATTCCGCCATGATCCTGCCTTATCCAAGTTTCTCCTCCAACACACACACACACACACACACACACACACACACACACACACACACGTACACACTTGTTGAAGGAGTGAGAGGTCAGAGTACATGGGAGCTTAAAGAAGGGCCGCTTTGTATGGTGCTTGGGACTAAGAGATGATGGGAGGGACAGAGATGCCTGACTAGGTCCCTCCCTGACTAGGCCCCCCATCTTACTTCCCACAGCCTCTGAGGAGGAGAGCAGCCGGGGGAGGCCAGCCCAGCTTCTCCCCAGCTCAAAGAGCTTCGCCTTCCAGATGCAGATACGGAGGTGCAGGGGTGTCTGCAAGGGGTGGGAGGGTGGGGACTGCCTCCCAACTCCTCCTGAGGGCTTTTCCTGTCTCACACCCCAGTGCAACTGCCCAGTGCATCTGCTGCTGGCCCCTTCCCTTCCCTTCCCTTCCCTTCCCTTCCCTTCCCTTCCCTTCCCTTCCCTTCCCTTCCCTTCCCTTCCTTTCCCTTCCCTTCCCTTCCCTTCCCTTCCCTTCCCTTCCCTCCCCCTCCCTTCCCTTCCCTTCCCCTCCCCTCCCCTCCCCTCCCCTCCCTCCCCTCCCCTCCCTGCCCCTCCCTTTCCTTCTCTGAGCTTAGTCCCTGTTGCTCTGTTTGGGAGCTATTCACGAAGCCCCTCCCCCATTTCCTCCACACAGGGGCCGCTTCAGTGTGGTGAGGCAGTGTAGGGAGAAAGCAAGCGGGCGGGCGCTGGCTGCTAAGATCGTACCTTACCAGCCCGAGGGCAAGACAGCTGTGCTGAGAGAATACGAGGCACTGAAGAGACTGCACCACCCACATCTGGCCCAACTCCATGCCGCCTACCTCAGTCCCCGGCACCTGGTGCTCATCCTGGAGCTGTGCTCTGGCCCTGAGCTACTACCCTGTCTGGCAGAGAGGTGAGGGGTAGCGCTGACTGCCTGGGAGACAGACCGGAAGGCGAGCCCATGTCTCAGGGAGGGGCCGTGAGAACTGTCTGAACCCATCAAGCTGGGACTTAGCAGGAGCCAATGCCTAGCTCTGCTAGGACACGCACTCTACCTGCCTTGGGCCTGCTCTGAGCCACCTGTGCCCCTAGGGACTCCTACTCAGAGTCTGACGTGAAGGACTACCTGTGGCAGATGCTGAGCGCCACCCAGTACCTGCACGCCCAACACATCCTGCACCTGGACCTGAGGTCTGAGAACATGATGGTCACCGAGTATAACCTGCTTAAGATTGTGGACCTGGGCAACGCCCAGAGTCTCGGCCAAGAGAAGGTCCCGCCCCCCGAGAACTTCAAAGACTACCTGGAGACCATGGGTGCGTGCCTATGTGACCCCCCTGATCTGTGGGCGCAAAGAGGAGGCTCTTCCCTACCCGTCCTTCCTCCCTCCCAGCTCCAAGGACATCCACTAGCCTCTCACCAGAACCCATTCACCTGGGCCCAGATGCCCTGCATGTCAACCGGCTCCTCCACTGACATCCACCCACCTGACCTACCCAACTGTGTCTAACCTCTTGTGCCCACCCATGCTCCTCTGCAGCTCCGGAACTTCTGGAAGGCCAAGGGGCTGTTCCACAGACAGACATCTGGGCTATTGGTGTAACAGCCTTCATTATGTGAGTCCCCCTCCCCCCCAGCAGGGTCTGGGAAGCTGTCCTAGGTGGGTGGGACAAGCTCCGAACACGGAGCCCTGTGTATTCCCACAAATATACCCAGAGGTGAATTTGGTCCCCGTATTCCACCGTCCGTTATGGTGAACTCCATGTCCCTGCATCTCCTATGCGGAAAAGGGTAACAGGGCGTGGTGGCGCATGCCTTTAATCCCAGCACCCGGGAGGCAGAGGCAGGAGGATCGCTGTGAGTTCGAGGCCAGCCTGGTCTACAAAGTGAGTCCAGGATGGCCAAGGCTACACAGAGAAACCCTGTCTCGAAAAACCCAAAAAAAAAAAAAAAAAAAAAAAATCTCCCGTGCTTCTCTGCCTCTCTCCCGATGCAGGCTGAGCGGCGAGTACCCAATGAGCAGCGAGGGGACTCGAGACCTGCAGAAAGGCTTGCGCAAGGGACTCATTCGGTTGAGTCGCTGCTACGCAGGGTTGTCGGGAGGTGCCGTAGCCTTCCTTCAGAGTTCATTGTGCGCTCGACCTTGGTAAAGGAGCCCTACCTGTGCCCAGCCCAGCCCCTCCCCTGCTCTCGCTAGTCCAGCCCACTTCACGGGCCCCACCCACCGTGCAGCCCTTCCCCCTCGGCTTGTCTTGCCCCGGCCCCAGCCCCTGCCTAGCCTAACCCTCAGCTCTCCCGATTTTTCTCTCTGCTTCAGGGGCCGCCCGTGTGCCTCCACCTGCTTGCAGTGCGGATGGCTGACGGAAGAAGGCCCCGCCGGCTCCAGATCCACGCCAGTAACCTTCCCCACCGCCCGGCTGCGTGCCTTTGTGCGCGAGCGTGAGAAGCGGCGGGCTCTACTCTACAAGAAGCACAACCTGGTCCAGGTGCGCTGAGGTCCTGCTCTGCCGGGCAACATGTGCCGTGCCAATAAAATATTTTTCTGCTTCATTGTGTCACCTTCTTGGTGTTTGGGATCTTCATTCATAGTGTCGTGGAGCTTGGGGATCACAACTTGTTTCCCAATCACCCATCCTCACTAAGCCAATTATAATGTGGTTCCATTAGGAAGAGGGACACAGAGAGCAAACCCCTCAAGTCGATCTTCAAAGTCTCAAGTAAGATTAAATAGAGGGTCAAGAATACACACATCTAAGCAGTGCTGGCCAAGATGCGGTCTTACCCAACTGCGGTCATCTGAGTTTCATTTTGCAAAATGCTCGGACAAGTTGTTAGAACTGTTTGAAATCTCTTTCTGACAGACAAGTTTCCCCTCTGAATGGTTCTTTTTCCTGGGCAGGGGGATCCCATTTCTTTGGAGGTCTACTGATAAAATTGAGAGACATAAGTGTCTGTTTAGAGCACCATCGCTGCCAGACTGGAGTAATCAGTCATTGGGAACCTTTGGCTCCCAAAGCCAAAAAGCTGTGCTGTAGCCTTCCTGCAGTTCACTGTGTAGCGGTGGCCTCACAGTGCTACCTGTTTGTGTATTCTTTTTATAAGATTTATTTATTTATAGTGTTCTACCTGCATATGAGCCAATAGGCCAGAAGAGCGCACCAGATATCATTTTAGATGGTTATGAACCACCATGTAGTTGCTAGGAATTGAACTCAAGACCTCTGGAAAAGCAATCAGTGCTCTTAACCTCTGAGCCATCTAATCTCTCCAGCCCCCTGTTCATGCATTTTTATTAACCTTTGAGGCCTCAGCTCTTTCCATAGGAACCTACTGGTGTATAGCCTGTACCCTGATCATCTTGGTTGTTGTCAGTTGATAAAAGGTGCAAACAAAACAAAACAATCAAGAAATACTGCTGGCCATGAACCCCGGGTTTTTTTTTTTTTTTTTTAAATCCAGGTCTGGTCTTGGGGTCGCTGGTTCATGGCCACAGCAAAAACCAGGCTACCCCGGATCCCCTGCTTTTACACATGGATGTCCCGATGACATAGCCCCATTGCCCTCAGCCCCACCAGAGCCTGTGGGTAAAGAAACCTACCACTGCCTCTTCTCAGATCCGCTTGGTTAGGACACAAAAGGTGGTAGGGAGGGTCTTACCAGCTCCCTGGAGGGACTGCCTCACAGGGCCTTGCCTTTCTAAGGCCGTAACTTCCGGTAGCACTATACTGAAAGCAAGCCCGTGACGCTTAGATGCCTCAAAGACAGTTCACATCTGGACTGCAGAAACTCAGGCAGGGATATCTGGAAGTGGGCCAGAAGGTCCCACTCTTCAAGTAAAACCCCTTGCAGGATCCAGCCTTGGGGGCAACCTTCTGAGCCAGGGCCAGGCTCCTACCATGGAGAGAAATAAGGCTTTGCCAACTGTCAGGAGCGGACGCAGAGACCCACAGCCAAACATTGGGTGGAGCTTGGGGAACCCCACGGAAGAGGAAGGACTGTAGGAGCCAGAGGGGTCAAGGACACCATGAGAACACAGCCCACACAATCAACTAACCAGAGGCCAAAGGCGCTCACAGAAACTGAACCACCAGGGAGCCTGCATAGGCCTGACCTACGTCCTCTGCGTGCATGTTGTGGTTGTGTAGCTTGGTGTTCTTGTGGGTCTCCTAACAGTGGGGGCAGGGGCTTTCTTTGACTCTCTTGCTTGCTTTTGGGCCCCTTTTCCTCTTACTGGGTTGCCTCATAAAGCCTTGATATAAGGATCTGTGCCTGGTCTTATTGTAAAACTTGTTACACCATGTGTGGTTGATACACCAGGGAGGCCCTGATCTTTTCTGAAGGGAAATGGAGGAGTGGATCTTGGGAGAAGGGGTGGGGTGGGGGGGACTGGGAGGAGAGGAGGATGGGGAAACTGTGGTCAGGATGTAATATATGAGAGAAGAGAAAGAAAGAAAGAAAGAAAGAAAGAAAGAAAGAAAGAAAGAAAGAAAGAAAAAGGCTTTGCTCTTTCTTTTTATCATGGACATAAGCCAGCAATTCCAAACCAAGTCTCTGAACCTGGGTTCATGGGCAGCGGTTCCTCCCAATCTTCCACTTGGCCAAAGACTCAGATGTCCTGGGAGCAAGCTCCACCCACACTCTCTGAAGGCTGGGGACTAGCGTTGCTGCTCTGACTCCTCCCTGTGGGCTAAGAGGTAGTGAGCTAGCGATCAGCACTGTCTCTGCTTCCAGAGAGCATCCAGGCTGGAACTAATGCTTGTTTTCCTAGTTGCTCGCTACACAAGCTTTGTTCCCAAGGCCCGAGCTGAAGGGAACTGGTCTTCAGCTAATCCCAGAGCGCCCGAAAACCATCATGCGCTAGTGAGCCCACTACCTCAATTTTCCCAACTCAGACCAATGTGTCTGAGTACTGGACATTGTCGCTTAGGTCTTTTTGTACCTAGGGTACCTTGATCTGAAAACTAGAAGTGTCCCCAACCCTCTTCAGTCTTCCCAATGCCGCTATTTCTCTGTTGTCTTGTGATTTCACCAGGGTCTATGCAGACACACCCCGAGTTTGTTCTCGGCTGCTATAATACAGCCCCCGAGGCTGCTGAATTGTGAAGAGGATTATATCTTCTAGCTTGGGAGCTAAAAGTCTATGTCTACGTCCCATGATTCTACCTCTGGTGAGGGCCTCTGGCTGTCACATCTTAGTGGATGGCACGGATAAAAGACAAACTGAGATGCCAGAGGGAGAATGAGATAAGAGAAATGAACCTCTTCACAGCTAAAGCAACAGAAGCAAAAATACTGGGGGAATACTTGACTTCAAGCCCGCCTGTCCGGATTATGTCTGAGGTCTCTGAACAGTTGGCCCCAAGCATTCCAGAAATACCATGCACTTCTCTTTAGAGTTCACTTTCCTGTCAGGTTCTTCTTGCCTCTGGGGACATGGCAGGACAGGAACTCTCTGGGATACAAACGGGTCAGATCAAATCAAATAGCTTCTGCCCAGCAAAAGGAAGCAATGGCCAGAGTGAAAGAGTCTGCAGACTGGGAGGGGATCTTTGCCAGCTAGTCATCTGACAAAGGATCAATAGCCAGAATATAAGAACTGAAAGAACATTATCTAACTAATCAATGAAAATACGAAATAAGCAGACGACTGTCAAAAGAAACATAAATAGTCAATAAACACATGAAACAGTCAATGTCCTCAGCTATCAAGGAAATGCAAATCAAGAGTACCTGGAGGGGCTAGGTGTGGCAGCTCTTGCCTTCAGTCTCAGCATCCCAGAGGCAGAGGAATGTGTAGCTCTGTGAGTTCAAGGCCAACATGGTCTACACAGTAAAACTTTGCATCAGACAAAATACCAGCTACACTAAAGTTCTATCTTGCTTCAATCAGAAACACTGTCCAGGAAACAAACGAGACCTGGAGGGATGGCTTAGAGCAGTGGTTCTCAACCTGTGGGTCACAGAGCAGATATTTACACTGCAGTTTATAATGGTAGCAAAATTATTACAGTTATGAAGTAGCAGCGAAATCATTCTATGGTTAGACGGCGACTACAATATGCGGAACTGAACTAAAGGGTCTGAGCCCTAGGAAGGCTGAGAACAACTGCTGCCTTGGAGGTAAAAACCACTTGCTTTCCTGGCAGAAGACGAGAGCATTTTACTTCTAAAACTTTAATTGACTTAGGTTGGCTAAAATCTTGGTGAGGATCTGTGTGACAAGGCTTGTACTTAGGTTTGAGGAATACAGAAATGAGTAAAAGAGGAGAGCAGCTCCCATGCTGGGCATGGTGGCGCACACCTTTAATCCCAGCACTCGGGAGGCAGAGGCAGGCAGATCTCTGTGAGTTCAAGGCCAGCGTGGTCTACAAAGTGAGTCCAGGACAGCTGAGGCTACACAGAGAAAACCTGTCTCGAAAACAAAACAAAACAAAACAAAACAAAAAACAACAAAAAAGAAAACAAAACAAAATAACAACAAATTTTAAGATAGCCGGGCGGTGGTGGCACACGCCTTTAATCCCAGCACTCGGGAGGCAGAGGCAGGCGGATCACTGTAAGTTCGAGGCCAGCCTGGTCTACAAAGTTAGTCTAGGACAGCAAAGGCTGCACAGAGAAACCTTGTCTCGAAAAAACAAACAAACAAACAAACAAACAAACAAGGAGAGCAGCTCCCAAGAAGCGAACAGGAGTCCCCATGTCACCACTTTTGTGAGATCCTTAACAACCAACATCCGGTTCTATGGTAGGGCTCAACCCACTCCATGAGTCCGTTCTTCAGGCTCACTCACTGCAAGGAGTCTGCTCCTGGGCAGGACATGGGGTTCCTGGCTGTATGCATGCTCCCTGTACAAGAACCATTTCAGTGGCAGAACACTAGACTGTTGCAAATAACATCACTGTGGCCTAGGGTGCAAATAACCAACACAGAGAGATTATAGTGTATTTTAAAACTGCAACCACTATGCTGGGCAGAATCTATATTACTACTAATGTACTAGCAAACGAAACTAAACTACTCTAATCCTATGGCCTCATATGTCTCACCCACATATATCGCAATCACTTGCCAGTCTGATCCTCCCCAACTGTCCACTGCCCAGCCACCAGCTCGTCCAACCACTCCCATGAGCCCCGCCTTCCACTTCCTATCCTTCGACCCAGCTGATTGGCCAAACAGTGCTTAACTGACAACTGATACATCCACTCAAGGCATTCCTCCACACTAGGCCTTTGTAGGATCCAGTGCTGGGCTTTGGTCATGAACTTCATGCTTCCTCAGAGGCTGTGTCTGCTGTCTCCAAAGCCACGGCTAGGGCTAAGAGCACATGTTGTTCCTAACCACGTGGCTGCCCCACCTGTTTGCCAGGGTCTCCTTGCCCCAGAAATCATAAACGTAGCACACTGGCTACAAGTTGCAGACAATGCTGCCACAGGTGGCGTACTCACCTGCCAGACTTCCCCTGCCTAGAACAAATATGTGCAAGTGCTATGGGGCGTCCTCCTCAAAATCAAGCTGCTAAGAAGACAAGGGAAAGTTGGTGATGAGCTATGAGAAAGTGCCCACTAATCCCAGGGAACCAAGTCCTCTTAGTGCCAAACACATTCTCCCTGAAAGGGAGATCAACCTGGAGAAGAGGGCAGGATGCTTACCACTTAGATGTGAGAAAGCAGGATGGTTTCCACATAAAATTTGAACTACTTTGTCGGGGAGCTGGGTGGAAAACACCCTTGAACAGACTGACAGGATACACACACACACACACACAAACACACACACACTCCCAAAACAGGAGAGGAGACTTTTGACTGCTCATCCCTGCACTTCAAGAGGCTCCTAAAGCGAACTGCTCCAGAGAAAGTTTGAAGGCTTTGGACTCCAGCTGAGGCTTGAGGTTCCAGCTGCTCCAGGTTCCAGCAGCAACTCTGGTGGAATTGCTAGTCTGCTGAAGCCCTGCTGACTACGCCAGGGACTGATAGCCTTAAGGTGTCATTGTAGTGCTCGTTAATATCCTCTTCTGATTGTTTGGGTTAGTCGGGTTGTTAGGGAGGTAGGTTCGTTTAGTAAGTTCATAATAAAATATAAATGATAAAAGAAATTGAGCCTACAGAACCCCCACCTTGCCATGCCTGTGTGGGAAGGAGCTGTGTCTTAGCTCTGGTGGCCTGTGGGCCTTTTGTTTCTTCAGTGACCATGTGAATCACATGTCTGGCTGGCATCTCAGTTTTTTAATTAAAAATTTTTTTTAAAAAGATTTATTTATTTATTATGGATACAGATCTTTATAGATGGTTGTGAGCCAACATGTGGTTGCTGGGAATTGAACTCATGACCTTTAGGAAGAGCAGTCAGTGCTCTTAACCTCTGCGCCATCTCTCCAGCCCTTTTAATTAAATTTTTAAAAATTCATTTTTAGTTGTATAAGAGAGGGGTTCACGCAGCATGTGAGTGCAGACGCCCTCCGATGACTACCCTGGAGTGGTAGTTACAAGCAGGTATACACTGCCCAACGTGGGAGCTGGAACCAAAGTTAGTTCAGACTCTGCAAAGGCAGAATGCGCTTTTAACTGCTGAGCTGTCTTAGCAGCCCAAGGTCCTAGTTATTTACCCACAGGATAAGCAGAGGACACGACTCCAGATGACCGTTTATTTAAATGTTTCCCTTTCAATAAATAGAAGATAAAACTCCCAGAAATGTAATACAAAAAGCAGTCACTGTCGGCTCCTATGCGCTTGGGACTGTGCAGCTCACTCTGCCAAGGCAGCCAGCCAGGGGCAGTGTACCAAAGCTAGCCAGACACCAGGGACGCCCTTTAGAGGGCAAAACCAGACAAGTCTCAGAACAGAAGGGTGTGCTCGAGTGTCATTTCTGAGTTCTACTTCTGAGCTCCTTCAGTACTGAATACAAATTGCAATAGGCATTTAAGACTCAGGTTCTGTCAGGCTGTGTCATGTCTGGGGCCAGGCTGCTGTCCTGTAGGCTTTCTCTAGCCACACCTAGCAACTTTCCCGTTTATCAGGCCAAATCCTGAGATGCTGGTGGGCTTGAAGCTGGCTCCCTATCTAACCTTACCTAGTACCATTTCAGGGACGGCGTGGCATGCTCATTGGTAGGCAGACCAAGCCAGGCTGCTGCACAGCAATGTGAACAGGCTGGGGTTACTTCTGGAAAAGCCTAAGATGTTACTGGAACCTAGAATCAGAGGTGCTGGTGACACATGGGACTTAGTGCTTTGGTGAGGGCTTTTGGCACTAAGTGCCATCGGTGGCAGAGAAGATCCCCACCATGAGGACAGAGCCCAGCTCAGCGCACTCCCATCATACCGTCTCTGAGCCTGAGAACTGTGTTTCCCACACATGGTCAGAAAGGCACTATGTACTCTCCTAATGCTCACAGGATGTGAACTGGCCCCTGGGCTTCTCTGCAGGGTCAGGACAAGGAACCAGGAGAGGTGAAGGGACTCTCACAGAGGGTCCGGGTCACTGGGGACCACTGGTGTCCCCAGGTACACCTATCAGCCTACAGATGGTCATAGGGGTTGGGCTGCTGGACAGGGGTGAGAAGAGGGGCCGGAGTGTACCTGAGAAGGGAGTCTCAGGGAAGATAAACAGCAGTGAGCCATCTGTGGCACTGTAGAAGGAGAGATGACCAGCTTCATAGTCCAGAAAAATCCCCACACGCTTGGGAGGCTCCCGCAGCGGGGAGAAGGCCCGCTCAGTGGAATTATAGAAACTCCCAGGAACACCAGGATCCAGAACCCGTTGCCAGTTGACAGCTCCCCCTTTTCCTTCCTGTTAACATTTTCCTTACACACGCCAAGCGCCCAGCTGGTGCGGTCCCCAACTTCTACCTCCCAGTAGTGGCGGCCAGAGGTAATGCGCTCCTGGCCCAGCACACAGGGGCCTGGGTCAAAACGCTCTGGGCTGTCAGGCAGGGCCTGCCGCTGGTCACTACGTTGCACACTTCTCCGGTCTTCAGATAAGACCAGCTCCGGGTTGGCGGTGTCTGGATCCAGGGTAATGTCCCCTGTGGAGATGCCCGAGGTCAACCAGACTTCCCAGTCAGCCCCCATTGCTCTAGCTATCAGCCCCGAGTTGGAAAACTTCCTCTCCCTGGGGGGTGGGGAGGGATGGGGATGGCTAGCTCTATCTTAACTCAGATGTCCTAGGAACAAGTCCTGCATCTGCTTCTGATGACAAGAAGGTATTCTGACTGCATTTTTGGTTTGCTTTTTTGAGAGAGCGTCTCATGTAGCACAAGACAGGCTAGCTTGCTTTGCAGTCTAGGACAATCTTTGCTACCGTCTTGGCTTGACCACTTTCTACATTTGTTTTCTTTCAGTCTCCAATGAAAGACCCTGGGCCTTTGCAGCATTCTGATGGCTCTCAGGTTAACACAGAGACCTGCTCAGGAAAAAGGCTGCTGTTTCCTCCCAGACCACAGTCCCAGGTGAGTTCTGGGCTATCTACTTCGGGTCCTAGCCCGGCCTCCACTCAGTTGAATTCTCTGGCTAGAACCAAGGGTATCTATCAGTCCCCCGGACAAGCGAAGCTTAGTAAACAGATTCCGTCCCTGGGTCCAGAGGAAGACCTGAAAACCTGCTTTGCCAACCCTAAGAAGAGTCCCCATACGTCATCATGAACGTATGTTCCTAAGGTGGCTCAGGTGGGGGCCTGTCGATTACATTAGACACGTCTCACCCCCACAAGCCAGCAGTGGGATGGAAGGATGGGAATTTCATTCTCGTTCATTGGCTCCAGGGACAGGAGAGGAGTCAGAGGACCAGTTGCTCACACTATGCCCACAGAACAGAACATCCCTAAAAGCCCCTCAAAGGTGGGGCTCGATGGGACGCTGAGCTGGGGGAACTCATCAAAGTGCCGTGTGTGTGTGTGTGTGTGTGTGTGTGTGTGTGTGTGTGTGTGTGTGTGTGTGTACACTGAGGGCAGGAAGGCTTCATGCCCATCCTCTAGCCACGCCCATACATCTCCTCCTTAACTTCAGCTCTTAGAACAAACTATTAATACTAAGCAAAGTACCTGTTGGATTTTGTGGGCCACCTAGCAAATTACCTAACATTAGGTAGGGTTGTGAGGGCTCTGGAGTAAGAGTAGGGAGACAAAAATATGGGTATTCCCTGGGTCTGCAAGTGGCACCGAAGTGGGGCAGCCTTGTGGGGCTGGGCCTAGTGGAGAATTACTTGGTTTGGAAAGTACCCCACACATGGTAACATGTCTAAAGTAGAGGAAGTTTCTAGAACCGCTACTCTAAGCTACTGAGTTCGTTTTAAGTCCTGGGCTCCTGATGGCTCTGTTCTCAGGACTGTACACCCACCTCGGAACCTCCGCAGGGTCTCCACCAGCCCTGGGACCCGGCACACGGTCCTCAGCTCCATGGGCACCACTCCTGGAGGCTGCAGCTTCACATCCTGTACCCTACATGGGACAGCTCAGCTTCATGCATGCCAGCCAGCCTGGCCCCACCCACAGCTTGCCCAGATGCCCAGGCTCATACCTGCACAGGGTGTCCTTGATGTCCTGTAGGGAGAAGAAAGTGGACACTCAGTACCAAGGCTTGTTGCCTGGTCCTGGCTCTCCCCACATCACTCCAGCCCCATGTGACAGAGACACACAAAAGTGGGTCTGATTACAGCTCAGATACAGCAATGCTACATGGTCTCAGAGCCCTGTGGAACTATCTCCTGAACGGGGAGACCAGGTCTAGATCAAGTTCTGCTTCTTCCTCTCACTTATAGCAAATGACGAACCACAGCCTACCTTGTCCATAGACTCCCACGTGGCCTCCCTGCCATTCTTATGACAAGACAGGCACGTTGTTACTTGTCCCCTAGACGGGGTGTGCTGTGTAAGGTCAGGCTCCTCTCTAAAAGTCCAGCCCTGTGACCTCACTGTCTCCTATTGCCCCTTCCCCCAATGCCCACAGGTGCCCCAGGTTGGCCCCGTTTCATGTCTATTTATCTAACCTGAAACATTATTTCATAGCCAGGGACTAAGCTGTATTCCTCCCTTCCCAAAATCTTGGAATATAATTGTATTTCAACATAAAGCCAGTCTGCCAAAAATTACTATTAGATACACCCCTGTACAGAGAGGCCCCACATACCCCTCAAATGCAGGCTTACTATTGCTCTTGGTTACCCACCATAATTAGGAGGTAAGTCCCTACTGCTGAAGACACAGCATACTTTGGTTGTAGGTCATAGAAAAACTGAGCTGGAAATTCCCTCCCTGCTGGCTAGCTTTCAGAGCACCAGAGTCATCAATGGACTCATTCAAGAGGTTGCCCCTGGTACAATGTACCCACTGCCACAATAGTGGCATGGAGGCTATGGGCAACCAACTGCTTTTTCACTGGATCTGAGGCCTGCTCTACAGGAGGAAGGAATTCATGCCTGGTAAGGCTGGGGAGGCCTTAAGCCTAGAGGGGAACCTACCACTGTTGTTTTTGTTCAATAGATATTTGTTAAACTGCCTTCAAAATATTTATGTTTATATCCATAGGTAAGTGCTGCTCTCAACCTTGGCTAGAGAAGCTTCTCTCTCTGTGGGCAGCAGTCAATGCAGGGCCTCAACACTAGTCAAAGTGCCAAGAATAAGTGGCCACTGAGCGCTCAGCCAAGTGAGTCATTTACATCTGCACGCACATCCCCACAGGGCTCAGGGAACATCACAGGAGAGCGAGGAGGGAAAATGTAAGGGCCTGGAAAATGGAGAGGAGAGCGGTGACGTGCTGTCTTCTGGACATGGCACTGCACTCACAAGCTCCCAGCAGCTGGGGTCACTGCATATGACCAAGCCAGCAAGGCCGCCACCAATGGGAGAAGGGCTCTAGGCTGCTGGCAGGCTGTCCAGCACATATGGGCCACAGACTGGACTAGGTAGGTCATTTGGGGGGCGGGGAGAAAGAAAGAAAAGAAGAAGAAGAAGAAGAAGAAGAAGAAGAGAAGAAGAAGAGAAGAAGAAGAAGAAAAGACGACAAGAAAGTGGCAAAGGCATGTGTTGGGGGTGTTAAGGGGACTGAGAGGATAAAGCGGAAGAGAGGTGACTGGGGGAGGGGAGGCAGACATGCTCAAGATCTATTGCATGGGTGTATGAAGCTTAGGGTATCAATAAAATTTCTTTTAAAAGATCACTATTAGTGTTATAGCTTCAAGTGTTACTGTTAAGCACTTCTAATGTTCATTTCCCTGTAGATAAGCAAAGACATTGGGGGATGGCAATTTCTTTCCAAATCGGCAGCTGTTGGACTCTCGCTTGCGGCCCTAACTACCCATATACCACCACAGCACTGCCCACAGTCCACAACTATGCAAAGACTGCAATCGCCCCTCAGTGCTCCTGAAGGTGCAGCCTCAGCAAGAACAGCCTGTAACAGATTTCTACTTCCAGAGCGATAGAGAGAGAGGGCAGTGAGCCTCGGCTAAACACAAATGGACTTAGGATACCAGATGCTGGACATGGTGGTGCACGCCTGTAATCCCAGCACTCAGGGAGGCAGAGGCAGGCAGATCCCTGTGAGTTTGAGGCCAGCATGGTCTACAAGCGAGTCCAGGACAGCCAAGGCTACATAGAAAAATCTTGTCTCCAAAAAATAAAAATAAAAACCAAACCAACCCAACCAACCAACCAAACAAAAAACATACCAGAAACTTCAGGCTTTGGCCACCTGTAAGACTTCCAAGGAGATGTCAAATCCTGACAGTCCAAGGGGCTGAGTGAGACCTCAGACAAACCGGCCACTGTTAAAGGTCAAGGAATCCTGATACCCAGGCCTGCAGGGAAGCTGCAGCACTGCCTGCAACAAGGGCAGTGGCGAAGCCTCCATCTCCCTAGGCCATGACAACGCTAATACTTGTAGGTCCATGGCTCCTGATGTCCGAGGCCTATACATAAGGACACCAGAGTGCCATGTGCTGTTGCCTCCTACTGCCTTACTGCCTGCTGCTATGTTTACTCCTGCCAAACACCAAAGGAAACAAGAGCTCCCTGCCAACCCAGAACCGCTATCTCACGATAGCAGTCTCTATGATGGGTAACTTGCGTGAGGGCAGACATGCAGACGAGTGACAGATGAGAACACGGAAGAAGACGGATGCCTTCCAACGAGTAGAGAGGCCTCGAGAGACACCGATCTCTAGGATTTGGCTGTGGTGACTGTCTTCCTAGCTAGGTGGTAGAAATGGGTCCCATGAAGATGTGAAGGTGTGACCTTCAAGAGGTGTAATTGAAAAGGAACTGTGTGTGTATGTGGGGCGGGGCTTACCCTTGGAAGGAATTAACATAATACAGTTCACATGGGGTTCTTAGGAGAGTTAAGAGCACACTGGCCTCTTTCTCCCCTCTAGCCTCCTGCCTCACCAAGCAATCTCTCTCACTCAGGTTCTTACAGTATGATGTCATCACCATAACACGACACAACCGGGGTGTCACCTACCCACGCTGCCAGCATGCTGTTTGGACTTTTGGCCTGAAGCCTTGGCGTGTCACAGCAACAAAATGAATTAACACATTAGCCCCGCTGGCACCCCCGTGCTCTGCTTGTAGCCCCTAGAATCTAAGGAAATAGAGTTCTGCGTGTAAGGCGCTCAGCCTATGGTACTGTATGTGCCGGTGGAGCTGAGCGACACAAGCAGTTAGCCCACTCCCACAGGGCTTGGCCTTCTTGCCCCAGACATGATAAACAGGGCACAGTCTCTGCCAAGGTTCCTTGCAGATAGGATCACGCTTTTAAGTTGTTAGTTCTGTCTGGGGGACAACAGATCGCAAAGACTTCAAAAGGGAGGGCTCTGAAGCCATGGGTAAATTCCCTGTAAGGCATGTGCAGGGAGGGGCCTGGAGTGCGAAGTGCCTTGTTGGCGTCACGTTCCTGGGCACTGTACTGTTTATCCTTGTTCATTCAAATGCTGATTTCTCTACCCCGGTTCAATCTGGACTTTTTTTTTTTTTTTTTTAAGATTTATTTATTTATTATATATACAGGCTCTTCCTGCATGTACATCTGCACGCCAGAAGAGGGCACCAGACCACATTATAGATGGTTGTGAGCCACCATGTAGTAGCTGGGAATTGAACTCAGGATCCCTGGAAGAGCAGTCAGTGCTCTTACTCTCTGAGCCATCTCTTTATCCCCCAGTCTGGACATTGTATTGTGATGTTTATTATAAGTATCTCCTGTCTCAAGTTTGTGTAAACATGTCACCATTTGTTCTCTGTGTTGCCAATAAAAAGCCAACTAGCCAATGCTGAGCAATACAGAGAATAGGGCGGGACATCCTGGGCCAGTGAGAAGAGGATAAAAGCGCAGAAATGATTGGACAGAGCCACTTGGAGGGGTGTGAGTGTGACACAGGAGACGGGGTGTGTGAGTGTGACATGGGAGAGGGGTGTGTGAGTGTGACATGGGAGGCAGGACACCGGGAGAAATGAACTGGACCTAGGAGATGAGTAAAAAGCAAGTACAATGTGGAAAATCTGAGCAAAAGGAAGCTATACTAGCCTAGAGGTTCAGGATGAAGTGATTATTGCTCAGGATTGTGCTCTAGGCTAGTTAAATACATTCTATTCTCTCTGTGTGGTTATTTGGAGCTGGTTAAGGTGTGACCGCTGATTTATTAAAATAACTCAATATTAAGTATTAACAATCATTCATCAGAGACTGGTGTGGGCAAAGCAGCAGAAATCTCCTCTGTCCCTCTACCCATATGGAAACAGGTGTATTCAGGGTAATGGTGGTCACATGGCTTAAGGCAAGAATGGCACAACAAGGCCTTCCTTGCTGAGGTGATAGGAGAGCCTTAGCCTCCGAGGTGGGGAAGGCACCTCCTCAGACATATCTGTTTAGGGAGGAAGAAATTATCCAGTCCTAGAGGGGCTACCAGCATCCACAGATGGGCTCTATGCCCCCAGCCCCCATTGCTGACTGACACCTACCCAGAACACCTGGGAGACCTGGCTGAAGGACCCTGCAAACTGGGGCTGAGAGTGGAGATCCCCTTAGGCTCTCTGCTTCACCACAGCCAGTCAACAGCAGCTCATGGGGACAGAACAAAGTGCGGGCCGCTCTCCCAACCCTAGATGTGGGCATAAACCACACAGCGTGTAGCAAAGGCTCTCCCAGCAAAGCCTGGTGGAAGCGGGGACCAGCGGAAAGAGCGGGTGGGGAGAAGGCAGCAGTGGGATGCAGGTGGGAGGAGGATGGGTGGGGGGCACAGGAAGCCAGCTAGGCAGCCCGGTGGTGTGAAACGTGACTGGATGGCTGAAACCACCACATAGAGCAATGGGTCCAAATCTGGTGCTCACACAGACCTCTGCACCCTCTTTTCCAAGTCACCTCTTCTTCCTAAAACTTTCCTAGATTTTGTTGTCCTGCAGCTGGCAGGGTGACTGTGGCTAACAGTCTGTACACCATCACGGCTGACATGCCACAAGACAGGTTTGGTTCTTCCTCTGTACCCGTGTGCTTCCCTAGCCGCATACAAGAGTTTGGGTACCTGGCCAGTGGGCGCAGCACCAAAAAACCCCAAAGTGGCTCTCTCCCGAGCATCATATAGCAATGTGCATACATCTTCAAGGAGGGGCAGGGCTTGTGAGCTCTTCTCTCAGGCCTGAGAATCAAATGGGCTCAGCACATGCGTGCGCGCGTGCGCGCGCACACACACACACACACACACACACACACACACACACACACACACACACGACAGACAACAAGGTTAGGCAAGAGGCATGTCGTTGACCCTGATTTAATCGGTGCCGATGCTGTCACACACAGACAAACGTCACACTGTACCCCGGAAACACAAAACAGTCCCAGCGCTCTGACCACCACGCTCTACGGCTTCTCTTTGCTCCCGGATGTCAGGGACCCCGCTTTACTGACTCGGGCCCTGTCTTCATTCCTCTCTGCTCCCCTAGTCCTCCCTCCAGGAGCTCACAGAGCTAGTTCTGTCTGTCAGGCTTGAACCACACGACAACTTAGTAAAGGCTGAAATCTCTAGGTGTCTCTTCTGTGTGAGCTACCTCCCTGAGGAAGTCCCTGATGACTGCCCAGCACTTGGGGCCCAGAGGGAACACACTGCCTCTGTCCTGCACGGACGGCATAGTCATTCAGACCCCCATATCTATATACCAGGTAAATGACAGTGGCAACAGGGTGGGATGAACCATAGCCGAGCCCCTGAGGAAGGGCACCAGTGGACCCCACAGGCCTGTCTGTGACCCCTCAGCAGTCACCCTGAGCCTCCTCAATGCCCACTGGACAAATGGGGAAATTGAACTCATGACCTTTGGAAGAGCATGTCATGCCTCTAACCTCTGCGCTTCATCTCTCCAGCCCCTTTTACATTTAAATTTTTAAAAATATTTTTTAGTTGTATAGGAGGAGGGGTCACGCAGCCCCATGTAGGAGTGCAGACGCCCTCGATGACTACCCTGGAGTGTTAGTTACAAGCAGGTTACACTGCCCAACGTGAGCGCTGAACCAAAGTTAGTTCAGGACTCTGCATAGGCAGGCAAATGCGCTTAAATGCCTGAGCATGTCTAGCAGCCCAAAGTGTCCTAGTTATTTCTACCCACATGGATAGCAGATGGACACACCCGGGACCCAGATGACCGTTTATTTAATAGTTTCCTTCAATAAATAAAGATAAAACTCCAGAAAGTAATACAAAAAGCAGTACACTTGCGGCTCCTATGAGTCTGGGGGACTGTGCAGCTCACTCTGCCAAGGCAGCAGCCAGGGGCACGTGTACACAAGCTAGCCAGACACCAGGACCGCCCTTTAGAGGGCAAAAACCAGGACAAGGTCTCAGCAACGAAGGGTGTGCTCGCAGTGTTCATTTCTGAGTTTACTTTGAGCTCTTCTCGAGTACTGAATACAAATGCAATAGGCATTTAAGACTCAGGTTCTGTCAGGCTGTGTATGTCTGGCCAGTGCTGCTGTCCTGTAGGCTTTCTCTACGCCACACTCTAGAACCTTTCCCGTTTATCAGCCAAATCCTGAGAATGCTGGTGCGGCTTGAGTGGATCTCCCTATCTAACCCACCTCGTACCATTTCAGGGACTGGCGGGCATTGCTCATTGTGGGCAGACCAGCCAGGCTGCTGACAGCAATGTTAACCGGCTGGGGTTCCATTCTGGAAAAGCCTTAAGATGTTACTGGAACCTAGAATCAGGGTGTGTGGACACATGGGACTAGTGCTTTGTCGTACGGGCTTTGTGCACTACAGTGCCATCGTGGCAGAGAAGAGAAGATCCCCACCATGAGGACAGAGCCCAACTCAGCGCACCCCATCATACCGTTCTCTGAGCCCTTGAGAACTGTGTTTCCCACACATGTTCAAGAAAGGCCACTATGTCTCCTCCTAATGCCACAGGATGTGAACGGCCCCGGGCTTCTCTGCAGGTCCGGACAGGAAACCCGGAGATGTGACGGACTCTCACAGAGGCGTCCGGGTCACTGTGACCACTGGTGTTCCCCAGGTACTACACTATCAGCCTCAGATGGTCATAGGGGTGGGTGTGGACAGGGGTGAGAAGAGGGCGGCGGTGAGTGTTGTACCTGAGAAGGGAGTCTCAGGGGAAGCTAACACAGCATGAGCCATCTGTGGCACTTGTAGAAGGAAGAGCAGACCAGCTTCTCAGGTCCATGAAAAAATCCCCACACGCTTGGGAGGCTCCCGCCAGCGGGGAGAAGGCCGACCCTCGGAACATTATAGAAACTCCCAGGCAACACCAGGATCAGAACACTTGCCAGTTGACAGCTCCCCCTTTTCCTTCCTGTTAACATTTTCCTTACACACGCAAGCGCCCAGTGCTGGGCGGTCCCCAACTTTACCTCCAGTAGTGGCGGCAGAGGTAATGCGCTCCTGGCCCAGCACACAGGGTGGCATGGGTCACAAACGCTCTGGGCTGTTCAGGATGGCCTGCGCTTCGCATAACGTTGCAAAACTTCTCCGGTCTTCAGATACAGACCAGCTCCGGCGTTTGGCGGTGTCTGGATCCAGGGTGGTACGTTCCCCGTGGAGATGCCCGAGTTCAACAGACTTCCCGTCCCCCCCATTGCTCTAGCTTCAGCTCCGAGTTGGAAAACTTCTCTCCCTGGGGGGTGGGAGGGATTGCGGGTGGCCTTAGCTTCTATCTTAACCTCAGATGTCCTAGGAACAAGTCCTGCATCTGCTTCTGATGACAACGAACGCGTATTCTGATTGCTATGTTTTGGTTTGCTTTTTAGGGAGGAGAAGCGTCTATGTAGCCACAGACAGGCTAGCTTGCTTCGTCTAGGACATCTTTTGCTACCGTCTTTGCTTTGACCCTTCTAATTTGTTTTCTTTCATCTCATGAATGACAAGACCCCTGGGCCTTTGCCAGCCTTCTGATGGCTCTCAGGTTAACACCGAGACCTGCTCAGAAAAGGGCTGCTTTTTCCTCCCAGACCCAGTCCAGGTGAGTCTGGGCTATCTACTTGCGGGGTCCTACGCACGGCCTCCATCTCAGTTGAATTCTCTGGCTAGAACCACAGGTGTATCTCATCAGTCCCCCGGACAGCGACGCTTATAAACAGATCCGTCCCTGGCTCCAGAGGAAGACCTGGAAAACCTGCTTTGCCAACCCTAAGAAAGATGTCCCCCTACGTACATTATGAAAGTAGTGTCCCTCAGGTGGCTCAGGTGGGGCTGTTCGATTACATTAGGACACTCTCCCCCCCACAAGCCAGCAGTGGGAGCTGGAAAGGATGGGATTTTCATTCTCGTTCATTGCTCCAGGGAACAGGAGAGGAGTCAGAGGACCAGTTGCTCACACCTATGCCCCACAGCAAGAACATCCCTACAAAGTCCCCTCAAAGGCTGGGGCTCGATGGGACGCTGAGCTGGGGGAACTACCATCAAAGTGCCGTGTGTGTTGTGTGTTGTGTGTTGGTGTGTGTGTGTGTGTGGGTGTGTGTGTGTACACTGAGGCAGGAAGGCTTCATGGCCCCAATTCCTCTACGCCACCGCCCATACATCTCCTCCTATACTTCAGCTCTTACAACAATATTAATTACTAAGCCAAGTACTGGTTGGATTTTGTGGGGCCACCTAGCAAATTACCTAAACATAGGTAGGGTTGTGGGGCTCGAGGTAAGAGTAGGGAGACAAAATATGGGGTATCCCCCTGGGTCTGCAAGTGGCACCGAAGTGGGGCAGCCTTGTGGGCTGGGCCTAGTGGAGAATTATTGGTTTGGAGTACACCAACATGGTAAATGTCCTAATATAGATGGAAGTTTCAGAACCGCTACTCTAAGCTATGAGTTAGTTTCTAAGTTCCTGGGGCTTCACTTGATTGGCTCTGTTCTAGGACTGTAAACCACTCTACGGGAAACTCCCTCGCAGGAGTTCCACCAGCCCTGGGGACCGGCACACGGTCCCTGCTCATGGGCACCACTCCTGGATGAGCTGCCAAGCTTACACTGTACCCATACTGGGACAGCTCAGTTCATGCATGCCACGAAGCCTGGGCCCCACACAGCTTTGCCCCGATGACCCGGCTCATACCGCACAGGGTGTCCTTGTGTCTGTAGGGAAGAAGAAAGTGGACATCCCAGTACCAAGGCTTGTTGCTGGTCCTGGCTCCCCACATCACTCCAGCCCCATGTGACAGAACACCACAAAGTGGTCTGATTACAGCTCAGATACAGCAATTGCTAATGGTTCAGACGCCCTGTGGAAACTATCTCCTGAACGGGGAGACCCAGGTCTAGATCAAGTTCTGCTTCTCTCTCTCACTTAGTCCAATGACGAACCACATGCCTACCTTGTCCATAGACTCCCACGTGGCCTCCCTGCAATTTCTTATGACAAGACATGGACGTTTGTTACTTGTCCCCTAGACGGGGTTGTCTGTTCTGTGTAAGGGTCAGGCTCCTCTCTATAAAAGTCCAGCCCTGTGCCTCAATCTGTCTCCATTGCCCCCATTCCCCAATGCCCCAAGGTCGCCCCGGTCTGGCCCGTTTCATGTCATTTATCTAACCTGAAACATTATTCTCAGCAGGACTAAGCTGTATTCTCCCTTCCCAAAATCTTGAACTTATAATGTATTTCAACCATAAAAGGCCAGTCTGGCCAAAAAATTACTATTAGCTACACCCCTGTACAGAATGAGGCCCACATACCCCTCAAAGCAAGGCTACTATTGCTCTTGGTTACCCCATACATAGCCATTAGGTAGGTAAGTCCCTACTGCTGAAGACACAGCATACTTTGGTATTGTTAGGTAATAGAAAAAATGAGCTGGCAAATTCCCTCCCCTGTGGCTACGCTTCGAAGCACCAAGAGTACATCAATTGACTCACTTCAAGAGTGTTGCCCCTGGTACAATGTACCCCTGCCACAATAGTGGCATGGAGGCTTATGGGCAAACCAACTGCTTTTTCATGGATCTGAGGCCTGCCTCTACAGGAGGGGAAGAATTTCTGCCTTGTAACGGCTGGGGGAGGCCTTTAAGCCCTAGAGGGGAACCTCCCACGTTGTTTTTGTTCAATGTATTTGTTAAACTGCCTTCAAATATTTATGTTTATATCCCTAGGTAAGTGCTGCTCTCAACCTTGGCTCGGAAGAGCTTCTCTCTCTGGGGGCAGCAGTCAATGCAGGGCCTTCAAACACTAGTCAAAGTGCCAAGACATAAGTGGCCACTGAGCGCTCAGCCATGTGAGTCATTACATCTGCACGCACATCCCCACAGGGCTCAGGGAATCACAGGTCGGAGCGAGGAGGGAAATAGGTCAAAGAAGGGCCTGGGAAACTGGGAGGGAGGAGCGAGCGGGGTGACGTGCTGTCTTCATGACCTGGCACTGCACTCACAAGCTCCCAGCAGCCTGGGGTCACTGCATATGAACACCAGCCAGCAAGGCCGCCACGAATGGGCGAAGGGTTCTAGGCTGCTGGCAGCTCTGTCCAGCACATATGGGCCACCAGACTGGGACTAGGAGGTCATTTGGGGGCGGGGGAGTAGAGGAAACGAAAACGAAACAAGGAAGAAGAACGAGAAAAAAGAGACCGAAGAAGAAGATAAAAGATAGACGAATGGAACAAGAGAAACGAAGAAAAGAAAAGCCGACAAGAACTGTGGGCAAAGGATGTGTTGGGGGTTGTATACGGGGACCTGAAGAGGATAAAGCGGTAAGAGAGTGGGACTGGGTGGAGGAGGGAGCCACGAAATGTCAAGATCTATTGCATGGGTGTATGACAGCTTAGGGTATCACTAACACTTCTTTTAAAAAGATCCCTATAGTGTTATAGTTCAAGTGTACGTTAAGCACTTCTACTGTTATTTCCCTGTAGCATAAGCAAAGAATTGGGGGAGGGCAATTTCTTTCCAAATCGGGCGGCTGTTGGCTTCGTTGCGGGCTCTAACTACCCATATTACCACCACCAGCACTGCCACAGTCCGCACAACCACTATGGCAAAGACTGCACATCGCCCCTCAGTGCTTCCTGAAGGTGTCAGCCTCAGCAAGAACAGCCGTTGTAAACAGATTTCTACTTCCAGAGCGCATAGGAGAGACGAGGGCAGTGAGCCTCGGCTAAAACACAAATGGATTGGATACCAGATGTGGACATGGTGGCTGCACGCCTGTACTCCCAGCACTTCGGGAGGCAGAGGCAGCAGATCCTGTGAGTTTAGGCGCATGGTTACAAAGCGAGTCCAGGGACAGCAAGGCTACTGAAAAATCTTGTCTCCAATCAAAAAATAAAAACACTAAACCAAACCAACCCAAACAACCAACCAACACAAAAAACCATACCAGAAACTCTTTTTTTCCCAGGCTTTGGCAACCTGATAAGACTTCCAAGGAGATGTCCAAATCCTGGACAGTCAGGTGCTGAGTGAGACCTTCAGACAAACCGGCCAACTGTTACAGGTCAAGGAATCCTTACCCAGGCTCTGCAGGGAAGCTGCCGCACTGCCTGCAACAAGCGGCCGTGCGAAGCCTCCATCTCCCTAGGCCCCATGACAAACGTAACTTACTTGTCGGTCCATGGTCCTGCTGTCGAGGCCTTACATAAGGACACCGAGTGCATGTGCTGTTGCCTTCCTACCTGCCTTACTCGCCTGTGCTATTTTTCACTCTGCAACACACCAACAGGAAAAACGAGCTCCCTGCCACCCAGAATCCGCTAATCTCACGATAGCGTCTCTTGATGGGTAACTTGCGTGGAGGGCAGACATGCCAGACGAGTGGACAGATGAGGCAACTGAAAGGAAGAGGGATGCCTTCAACGAGTTCGAGAGGGCCTCGAGAGCACCGATCTACTAGGATTTGGCTGTCGGTGACTGTCTCCTAGCTAGGTGGTCTTAGAACTGGGGTCCCTTGAAGATGTGAAGGTGTGACCCTTCAAGAGGTTGTAATTGAAAAAGGAAACTGTGTGTATGTGGGGAGGGGTTCTCTTGGATAGGAATTAACATTACGTTCACATGGGTCTTAAGGGAGAGTTAAGCGCACACTGGCCTCTTTCTCCCCCTCTAGCCTCCCCTGCCTCCTCCCAATGCAATCTCTCTCTCATCAGGTCCTACAGTATGTATGTCATCAACATAAACACGGACCACAACCGGGGTGTCACTTACCACCGCTGCCAGCATGCTGTTTGATTTGGCCTGAACGCTTGGCGTTTTTGTCCACAGCAACAAAAATGAAATTAACACATTAGCCCGCTGGCCACCCCTTGCTCTGCTTGTCCCCTTAGATAGAATTACGGAACTAGAGTTCTCGTGTGAAGGCGCTCAGCCTATGTGTCTGTATGTGCCGGTGGAGCGAGCGAAACAGCAGTTAGCCCACTCCCACAGGGCTTGGCTTTCTGCCCCACGACATGATAACAGGGACGTCTCTGCCAAGTTTTCCTTGCAGATACGATCACGTTTAAGTTGTTGTTCTGTCTGGGGGGACAAAAGATCGCAAACTTTGCATCAGACAAAATACCAGCTACACTAAAGTTCTATCTTGCTTCAATCAGAAACACTGTCCAGGAAACAAACGAGACCTGGAGGGATGGCTTAGAGCAGTGGTTCTCAACCTGTGGGTCACAGAGCAGATATTTACACTGCAGTTTATAATGGTAGCAAAATTATTACAGTTATGAAGTAGCAGGGAAATCATTCTATGGTTAGACGGCGACTACAATATGCGGAACTGAACTAAAGGGTCTGAGCCCTAGGAAGGCTGAGAACAACTGCTGCCTTGGAGGTAAAAACCACTTGCTTTCCTGGCAGAAGACGAGAGCATTTTACTTCTAAAACTTTAATTGACTTAGGTTGGCTAAAATCTTGGTGAGGATCTGTGTGACAAGGCTTGTACTTAGGTTTGAGGAATACAGAAATGAGTAAAAGAGGAGAGCAGCTCCCATGCTGGGCATGGTGGCGCACGCCTTGAATCCCAGCACTCGGGAGGCAGAGGCAGGCAGATCTCTGTGAGTTCAAGGCCAGCGTGGTCTACAAAGTGAGTCCAGGACAGCTGAGGCTACACAGAGAAAACCTGTCTCGAAAACAAAACAAAACAAAACAAAACAAAAAACAACAAAAAAGAAAACAAAACAAAATAACAACAAATTTTAAGATAGCCGGGCGGTGGTGGCACACGCCTTTAATCCCAGCACTCGGGAGGCAGAGGCAGGCGGATCACTGTAAGTTCGAGGCCAGCCTGGTCTACAAAGTTATTCTAAGACAGCAAAGGCTGCACAGAGAAACCTTGTCTCGAAAAAACAAACAAACAAACAAACAAACAAGGAGAGCAGCTCCCAAGAAGCGAACAGGAGTCCCCATGTCACCACTTTTGTGAGATCCTTAACAATCAACATCCGGTTCTATGGTAGGGCTCAACCCACTCCATGAGTCCGTTCTTCAGGCTCACTCACTGCAAGGAGTCTGCTCCTGAGCAGGACATGGGGTTCCTGGCTGTATGCATGCTCCCTGTACAAGAACCATTTCAGTGGCAGAACATTAGACTGTTGCAAATAACATCACTGTGGCCTAGGGTGCAAATAACCAACACAGAGAGATTATAGTGTATTTTAAAACTGCAACCACTATGCTGGGCAGAATCTATACTACTAATGTACTAGCAAACGAAACTAAACTACTCTAATCCTATGGCCTCATATGTCTCACCCACATATATTGCAATCACTTGCCAGTCTGATCCTCCCCAACTGTCCACTGCCCAGCCACCAGCTCGTCCAACCACTCCCATGAGCCCCGCCTTCCACTTCCTATCCTTCGACCCAGCTGATTGGCCAAACAGTGCTTAACTGACAACTGATACATCCACTCAAGGCATTCCTCCACACTAGGCCTTTGTAGGACCCAGTGCTGGGCTTTGGTCATGAACTTCATGCTTCCTCAGAGGCTGTGTCTGCTGTCTCCAAAGCCACGGCTAGGGCTAAGAGCACATGTTGTTCCTAACCACGTGGCTGCCCCACCTGTTTGCCAGGGTCTCCTTGCCCCAGAAATCATAAACGTAGCACACTGGCTACAAGTTGCAGACAATGCTGCCACAGGTGGCGTACTCACCTGCCAGACTTCCCCTGCCTAGAACAAATACGTGCAAGTGCTATGGGGCGTCCTCCTCAAAATCAAGCTGCTAAGAAGACAAGGGAAAGTTGGTGATGAGCTATGAGAAAGTGCCCACTAACCCCAGGGAACCAAGTCCTCTTGGTGCCAAACACATTCTCCCTGAAAGGGAGATCAACCTGGAGAAGAGGGCAGGATGCTTACCACTTAGATGTGAGAAAGCAGGATGGTTTCCACATAAAATTTGAACTACTTTGTCGGGGAGCTGGGTGGAAAACACCCTTGAACAGACTGACAGGATACACACACACACACACCTACACACACACACACACACAAACACACACACACTCCCAAAACAGGAGAGGAGACTTTTGACTGCTCATCCCTGCACTTCAAGAGGCTCCTAAAGCGAACTGCTCCAGAGAAAGTTTGAAGGCTTTGGACTCCAGCTGAGGCTTGAGGTTCCAGCTGCTGCTTCAGGTTCCAGCAGCAACTCTGGTGGAATTGCTGGTCTGCTGAAGCCCTGCTGACTACGCCAGGGACTGATAGCCTTAAGGTGTCATTGTAGTGCTCGTTAATATCCTCTTCTGATTGTTTGGGTTAGTCGGGTTGTTAGGGAGGTAGGTTCGTTTAGTAAGTTCATAATAAAATATAAATGATAAAAGAAATTGAGCCTACAGAACCCCCACCTTGCCATGCCTGTGTGGGAAGGAGCTGTGTCTTAGCTCTGGTGGCCTGTGGGCCTTTTGTTTCTTCAGTGACCATGTGAATCACATGTCTGGCTGGCATCTCAGTTTTTTAATTAAAAATTTTTTTAAAAAAGATTTATTTATTTATTATGGATACAGATCGTTATAGATGGTTGTGAGCCAACATGTGGTTGCTGGGAATTGAACTCATGACCTTTAGGAAGAGCAGTCAGTGCTCTTAACCTCTGCGCCATCTCTCCAGCCCTTTTAATTAAATTTTTAAAAATTCATTTTTAGTTGTATAAGAGAGGGGTTCACGCAGCATGTGAGTGCAGACGCCCTCCAATGAGTACCCTGGAGTGGTAGTTACAAGCAGGTATACACTGCCCAACGTGGGAGCTGGAACCAAAGTTAGTTCAGACTCTGCAAAGGCAGAATGCGCTTTTAACTGCTGAGCTGTCTTAGCAGCCCAAGGTCCTAGTTATTTACCCACAGGATAAGCAGAGGACACGACTCCAGATGACCGTTTATTTAAATGTTTCCCTTTCAATAAATAGAAGATAAAACTCCCAGAAATGTAATACAAAAAGCAGTCACTGTTGGCTCCTATGCGCTTGGGACTGTGCAGCTCACTCTGCCAAGGCAGGCAGCCAGGGGCAGTGTACCAAAGCTAGCCAGACACCAGGGACGCCCTTTAGAGGGCAAAACCAGACAAGTCTCAGAACAGAAGGGTGTGCTCGAGTGTCATTTCTGAGTTCTACTTCTGAGCTCCTTCAGTACTGAATACAAATTGCAATAGGCATTTAAGACTCAGGTTCTGTCAGGCTGTGTCATGTCTGGGGCCAGGCTGCTGTCCTGTAGGCTTTCTCTAGCCACACCTAGCAAGGTAAGGACTCGGAGCAACTTTCCCGTTTATCAGGCCAAATCCTGAGATGCTGGTGGGCTTGAAGCTGGCTCCCTATCTAACCTTACCTAGTACCATTTCAGGGACGGCGTGGCATGCTCGTTGGTAGGCAGACCAAGCCAGGCTGCTGCACAGCAATGTGAACAGGCTGGGGTTACTTCTGGAAAAGCCTAAGATGTTACTGGAACCTAGAATCAGAGGTGCTGGTGACACATGGGACTTAGTGCTTTGGTGAGGGCTTTTGGCACTAAGTGCCATCGGTGGCAGAGAAGATCCCCACCATGAGGACAGAGCCCAGCTCAGCGCACTCCCATCATACCGTCTCTGAGCCTGAGAACCTGTGTTTCCCACACATGGTCAGAAAGGCACTATGTACTCCTCCTAATGCTCACAGGATGTGAACTGGCCCCTGGGCTTCTCTGCAGGGTCAGGACAAGGAACCAGGAGAGGTGAAGGGACTCTCACAGAGGGTCCGGGTCACTGGGGACCACTGGTGTCCCCAGGTACACCTATCAGCCTACAGATGGTCATAGGGGTTGGGCTGCTGGACAGGGGTGAGAAGAGGGGCCGGAGTGTACCTGAGAAGGGAGTCTCAGGGAAGATAAACAGCAGTGAGCCATCTGTGGCACTGTAGAAGGAGAGATGACCAGCTTCATAGTCCAGAAAAATCCCCACACGCTTGGGAGGCTCCCGCAGCGGGGAGAAGGCCCGCTCAGTGGAATTATAGAAACTCCCCAGGAACACCAGGATCCAGAACCCGTTGCCAGTTGACAGCTCCCCCTTTTCCTTCCTGTTAACATTTTCCTTACACACGCCAAGCGCCCAGCTGGTGCGGTCCCCAACTTCTACCTCCCAGTAGTGGCGGCCAGAGGTAATGCGCTCCTGGCCCAGCACACAGGGGCCTGGGTCAAAACGCTCTGGGCTGTCAGGCAGGGCCTGCCGCTGGTCACTACGTTGCACACTTCTCCGGTCTTCAGATAAGACCAGCTCCGGGTTGGCGGTGTCTGGATCCAGGGTAATGTCCCCTGTGGAGATGCCCGAGGTCAACCAGACTTCCCAGTCAGCCCCCATTGCTCTAGCTATCAGCCCCGAGTGGAAAACTTCCTCTCCCTGGGGGGTGGGGAGGGATGGGGATGGCTAGCTCTATCTTAACTCAGATGTCCTAGGAACAAGTCCTGCATCTGCTTCTGATGACAAGAAGGTATTCTGACTGCATTTTTGGTTTGCTTTTTTGAGAGAGCGTCTCATGTAGCACAAGACAGGCTAGCTTGCTTTGCAGTCTAGGACAATCTTTTGCTACCGTCTTGGCTTGACCACTTTCTACATTTGTTTTCTTTCAGTCTCCAATGAAAGACCCTGGGCCTTGCAGCATTCTGATGGCTCTCAGGTTAACACAGAGACCTGCTCAGGAAAAAGGCTGCTGTTTCCTCCCAGACCACAGTCCCAGGTGAGTTCTGGGCTATCTACTTCGGGTCCTAGCCCGGCCTCCACTCAGTTGAATTCTCTGGCTAGAACCAAGGGTATCTATCAGTCCCCCGGACAAGCGAAGCTTAGTAACAGATTCCGTCCCTGGGTCCAGAGGAAGACCTGAAAACCTGCTTTGCCAACCCTAAGAAGAGTCCCCATACGTCATCATGAACGTATGTTCCTAAGGTGGCTCAGGTGGGGCCTGTCGATTACATTAGGACACGTCTCACCCCCACAAGCCAGCAGTGGGATGGAAGGATGGGAATTTCATTCTCGTTCATTGGCTCCAGGGACAGGAGAGGAGTCAGAGGACCAGTTGCTCACACTATGCCCACAGAACAGAACATCCCTAAAAGCCCCTCAAAGGTGGGGCTCGATGGGACGCTGAGCTGGGGGAACTCATCAAAGTGCCGTGTGTGTGTGTGTGTGTGTGTGTGTGTGTGTGTGTGTGTGTGTGTGTACACTGAGGGCAGGAAGGCTTCATGCCCATCCTCTAGCCACGCCCATACATCTCCTCCTTAACTTCAGCTCTTAGAACAAACTATTAATACTAAGCAAAGTACCTGTTGGATTTTGTGGGCCACCTAGCAAATTACCTAACATTAGGTAGGGTTGTGAGGGCTCTGGAGTAAGAGTAGGGAGACAAAAATATGGGTATTCCCTGGGTCTGCAAGTGGCACCGAAGTGGGGCAGCCTTGTGGGGCTGGGCCTAGTGGAGAATTACTTGGTTTGGAAAGTACCCACACATGGTAACATGTCTAAAGTAGAGGGAAGTTTCTAGAACCGCTACTCTAAGCTACTGAGTTCGTTTTAAGTCCTGGGGCTCCTGATGGCTCTGTTCTCAGGACTGTACACCCACCTCGGAACCTCCGCAGGGTCTCCACCAGCCCTGGGACCCGGCACACGGTCCTCAGCTCCATGGGCACCACTCCTGGAGGCTGCAGCTTCACATCCTGTACCCTACATGGGACAGCTCAGCTTCATGCATGCCAGCAGCCTGGCCCCACCCACAGCTTGCCCAGATGCCCAGGCTCATACCTGCACAGGGTGTCCTTGATGTCCTGTAGGGAGAAGAAAGTGGACACTCAGTACCAAGGCTTGTTGCCTGGTCCTGGCTCTCCCCACATCACTCCAGCCCCATGTGACAGAGACACACAAAAGTGGGTCTGATTACAGCTCAGATACAGCAATGCTACATGGTCTCAGAGCCCTGTGGAACTATCTCCTGAACGGGGAGACCAGGTCTAGATCAAGTTCTGCTTCTTCCTCTCACTTATAGCAAATGACGAACCACAGCCTACCTTGTCCATAGACTCCCACGTGGCCTCCCTGCCATTCTTATGACAAGACAGGCACGTGTACTTGTCCCCTAGACGGGGTGTGCTGTGTAAGGTCAGGCTCCTCTCTAAAAGTCCAGCCCTGTGACCTCACTGTCTCCTATTGCCCCTTCCCCCAATGCCCCACAGGTGCCCCAGGTTGGCCCCGTTTCATGTCTATTTATCTAACCTGAAACATTATTTCATAGCCAGGGACTAAGCTGTATTCCTCCCTTCCCAAAATCTTGGAATATAATTGTATTTCAACATAAAGCCAGTCTGCCAAAAATTACTATTAGATACACCCCTGTACAGAGAGGCCCCACATACCCCTCAAATGCAGGCTTACTATTGCTCTTGGTTACCCACCATAATTAGGAGGTAAGTCCCTACTGCTGAAGACACAGCATACTTTGGTTGTAGGTCATAGAAAAACTGAGCTGGAAATTCCCTCCCTGCTGGCTAGCTTTCAGAGCACCAGAGTCATCAATGGACTCATTCAAGAGGTTGCCCCTGGTACAATGTACCCACTGCCACAATAGTGGCATGGAGGCTATGGGCAACCAACTGCTTTTTCACTGGATCTGAGGCCTGCTCTACAGGAGGAAGGAATTCATGCCTGGTAAGGCTGGGGAGGCCTTAAGCCCTAGAGGGGAACCTACCACTGTTGTTTTGTTCAATAGATATTTGTTAAACTGCCTTCAAAATATTTATGTTTATATCCATAGGTAAGTGCTGCTCTCAACCTTGGCTAGAGAAGCTTCTCTCTCTGGTGGGCAGCAGTCAATGCAGGGCCTCAACACTAGTCAAAGTGCCAAGAATAAGTGGCCACTGAGCGCTCAGCCAAGTGAGTCATTTACATCTGCACGCACATCCCCACAGGGCTCAGGGAACATCACAGGAGAGCGAGGAGGGAAAATGTAAGGGCCTGGAAAATGGAGAGGAGAGCGGTGACGTGCTGTCTTCTGGACATGGCACTGCACTCACAAGCTCCCAGCAGCTGGGGTCACTGCATATGACCAAGCCAGCAAGGCCGCCACCAATGGGAGAAGGGCTCTAGGCTGCTGGCAGGCTGTCCAGCACATATGGGCCACAGACTGGACTAGGTAGGTCATTTGGGGGGCGGGGGAGAAAGAAAGAAAAAGGAAGAAGAAGAAGAAGAAGAAGAAGAAGAAGAAGAAGAAGAAGAAGAAGAAAAGACGACAAGAAAGTGGCAAAGGCATGTGTTGGGGGTGTTAAGGGGACTGAGAGGATAAAGCGGAAGAGAGTGGACTGGGGGAGGGGAGGCAGACATGCTCAAGATCTATTGCATGGGTGTATGAAGCTTAGGGTATCAATAAAATTTCTTTTAAAAGATCACTATTAGTGTTATAGCTTCAAGTGTTACTGTTAAGCACTTCTAATGTTCATTTCCCTGTAGATAAGCAAAGACATTGGGGGATGGGCAATTTCTTTCCAAATCGGCAGCTGTTGGACTCTCGCTTGCGGCCCTAACTACCCATATACCACCACAGCACTGCCCACAGTCCACAACTATGCAAAGACTGCAATCGCCCCTCAGTGCTCCTGAAGGTGCAGCCTCAGCAAGAACAGCCTGTAACAGATTTCTACTTCCAGAGCGATAGAGAGAGAGGGCAGTGAGCCTCGGCTAAAACACAAATGGACTTAGGATACCAGATGCTGGACATGGTGGTGCACGCCTGTAATCCCAGCACTCAGGGAGGCAGAGGCAGGCAGATCCCTGTGAGTTTGAGGCCAGCATGGTCTACAAAGCGAGTCCAGGACAGCCAAGGCTACATAGAAAAATCTTGTCTCCAAAAAATAAAAAATAAAAACCAAACCAAACCAACCAACCAACCAAACAAAAAACATACCAGAAACTTCAGGCTTTGGCCACCTGTAAGACTTCCAAGGAGATGTCAAATCCTGACAGTCAAGGGGCTGAGTGAGACCTCAGACAAACCGGCCACTGTTAAAGGTCAAGGAATCCTGATACCCAGGCCTGCAGGGAAGCTGCAGCACTGCCTGCAACAAGGGCAGTGGCGAAGCCTCCATCTCCCTAGGCCCATGACAACGCTAATACTTGTAGGTCCATGGCTCCTGATGTCCGAGGCCTATACATAAGGACACCAGAGTGCCATGTGCTGTTGCCTCCTACTGCCTTACTGCCTGCTGCTATTGTTTACTCCTGCCAAACACCAAAGGAAACAAGAGCTCCCTGCCAACCCAGAACCGCTATCTCACGATAGCAGTCTCTATGATGGGTAACTTGCGTGAGGGCAGACATGCAGACGAGTGACAGATGAGAACACGGAAGAAGACGGATGCCTTCCAACGAGTAGAGAGGCCTCGAGAGACACCGATCTCTAGGATTTGGCTGTGGTGACTGTCTTCCTAGCTAGGTGGTAGAAATTGGGTCCCATGAAGATGTGAAGGTGTGACCTTCAAGAGGTGTAATTGAAAAGGAACTGTGTGTGTATGTGGGGCGGGGCTTACCCTTGGAAGGAATTAACATAATACAGTTCACATGGGGTTCTTAGGAGAGTTAAGAGCACACTGGCCTCTTTCTCCCCTCTAGCCTCCTGCCTCGCCAAGCAATCTCTCTCACTCAGGTTCTTACAGTATGATGTCATCACCATAACACGACACAACCGGGGTGTCACCTACCCACGCTGCCAGCATGCTGTTTGGACTTTTGGCCTGAAGCCTTGGCGTGTCACAGCAACAAAATGAATTAACACATTAGCCCCGCTGGCACCCCCGTGCTCTGCTTGTAGCCCCTAGAATCTAAGGAAATAGAGTTCTGCGTGTAAGGCGCTCAGCCTATGGTACTGTATGTGCCGGTGGAGCTGAGCGACACAAGCAGTTAGCCCACTCCCACAGGGCTTGGCCTTCTTGCCCCAGACATGATAAACAGGGCACAGTCTCTGCCAAGGTTCCTTGCAGATAGGATCACGCTTTTAAGTTGTTAGTTCTGTCTGGGGGACAACAGATCGCAAAGACTTCAAAAGGGAGGGCTCTGAAGCCATGGGTAAATTCCCTGTAAGGCATGTGCAGGGAGGGGCCTGGAGTGCGAAGTGCCTTGTTGGCGTCACGTTCCTGGGCACTGTACTGTTTATCCTTGTTCATTCAAATGCTGATTTCTCTACCCCGGTTCAATCTGGACTTTTTTTTTTTTTTTTTTTTAAGATTTATTTATTTATTATATATACAGGCTCTTCCTGCATGTACATCTGCACGCCAGAAGAGGGCACCAGACCACATTATAGATGGTTGTGAGCCACCATGTAGTAGCTGGGAATTGAACTCAGGATCCCTGGAAGAGCAGTCAGTGCTCTTACTCTCTGAGCCATCTCTTTATCCCCCAGTCTGGACATTGTATTGTGATGTTTATTATAAGTATCTCCTGTCTCAAGTTTGTGTAAACATGTCACCATTTGTTCTCTGTGTTGCCAATAAAAAGCCAACTAGCCAATGCTGAGCAATACAGAGAATAGGGCGGGACATCCTGGGCCAGTGAGAAGAGGATAAAAGCACAGAAATGATTGGACAGAGCCACTTGGAGGGGTGTGAGTGTGACACGGGAGACGGGGTGTGTGAGTGTGACATGGGAGGCAGGACACCGGGAGAAATGAACTGGACCTAGGAGATGAGTAAAAAGCAAGTACAATGTGGAAAATCTGAGCAAAAGGAAGCTATACTAGCCTAGAGGTTCAGGATGAAGTGATTATTGCTCAGGATTGTGCTCTAGGCTAGTTAAATACATTCTATTCTCTCTGTGTGGTTATTTGGAGCTGGTTAAGGTGTGACCGCTGATTTATTAAAATAACTCAATATTAAGTATTAACAATCATTCATCAGAAACTGGTGTGGGCAAGGCAGCAGAAATCTCCTCTGTCCCTCTACCCATATGGAAACAGGTGTGTTCAGGGTAATGGTGGTCACATGGCTTAAGGCAAGAATGGCACAACAAGGCCTTCCTTGCTGAGGTGATAGGAGAGCCTCAGCCTCCGAGGTGGGGAAGGCACCTCCTCAGACATATCTGTTTAGGGAGGAAAAAATTATCCAGTCCTAGAGGGGCTACCAGCATCCACAGATGGGCTCTATGCCCCCAGCCCCCATTGCTGACTGACACCTACCCAGAACACCTGGGAGACCCGGCTGAAGGACCCTGCAAACTGGGGTGAGAGTGGAGATCCCCTTAGGCTCCCTGCTTCACCACAGCCAGTCAACAGCAGCTCATGGGGACAGAACAAAGTGTGGGCCGCTTTCCCAACCCCAAGATGTGGGCATAAACCACACAGCGTGTAGCAAAGGCTCTTCCAGCAAAGCCTGGTGGAAGCGGGGACCAGCGGAAAGAGCGGGTGGGGAGAAGGCAGCAGTGGGATGCAGGTGGGAGGAGGATGGGTGGGGGGCACAGGAAGCCAGCTAGGCAGCACGGTGGTGTGAAATGTGACTGGATGGCTGAAACCACCACATAGAGCAATGGGTCCAAATCTGGTGCTCACACAGACCTCTGCACCCTCTTTTCCAAGTCACCTCTTCTTCCTAAAACTTTCCTAGATTTTGTTGTCCTGCAGCTGGCAGGGTGACTGTGGCTAACAGTCTGTATGCCATCACGGCTGACGCGCCACAAGACAGGTTTGGTTCTTCCTCTGTACCCGTGTGCTTCCCTAGCCGCATACAAGAGTTTGGGTACCTGGCCAGTGGGCGCAGCACCAAAAAACCCCAAAGTGGCTCTCTCCCGAGCATCATATAGCAATGTGCATACATCTTCAAGGAGGGGCAGGGCTTGTGAGCTCTTCTCTCAGGCCTGAGAATCAAATGGGCTCAGCACGCGCACACGCGCGCGCGCACACACACACGACAGACAACAAGGTTAGGCAAGAGGCATGTCGTTGACCCTGATTTAATCGGTGCCGATGCTGTCACACACAGACAAACGTCACACTGTACCCCGGAAACACAAAACAGTCCCAGCGCTCTGACCACCACGCTCTACGGCTTCTCTTTGCTCCCGGATGTCAGGGACCCCGCTTTACTGACTCGGGCCCCTGTCTTCATTCCTCTCTGCTCCCCTAGTCCTCCCTCCAGGAGCTCACAGAGCTAGTTCTGTCTGTCAGGCTTGAACCACACGACAACTTAGTAAAGGCTGAAATCTCTAGGTGTCTCTTCTGTGTGAGCTACCTCCCTGAGGAAGTCCCTGATGACTGCCCAGCACTTGGGGCCCAGAGGGAACACACTGCCTCTGTCCTGCACGGACGGCATAGTCATTCAGACCCCCATATCTATATACCAGGTAAATGACAGTGGCAACAGGGTGGGATGAACCATAGCCGAGCCCCTGAGGAAGGGCACCAGTGGACCCCACAGCCTGTCTGTGACCCCTCAGCAGTCACCCTGAGCCTCCATCAATGCCCACTGGACAAATGGGGATGCTGAGGCCCTGAGCCTGCTGAAGGGCCCTAGAACTGACAGCCATGCTCTTCAGTCATCTAGACTGCCCCGAGACAGAGGGCAGGGGAACCACGTGTTCTGCTTTTGGGGAACATGAACAGAAGCCAAAGATCTAGGGAAGAGCAGGGCCGTAGCTCATGCCTTGGGGATAACTCAAAAAGAGGAGTGGTGCTATGGACTAAGGCTCCTGCTACAGTCTGAATGTTTCCCTCAAGATGCATGTCAAAATGTAATCCCTACCGTCAGGTCTTATGACAGGGACGTTCAGAAGTGACTTTTCCTGAGGGTGCTTACACTGCTCACATTGTTAAAATGGGAAATGATGGAGGCAGCACCCCACAAAGACACCTGGACATCCAGGGTGACGTGAGAGCAGGGAACGCAGCTGGCAAGCTGAAAGGGTTGCGGCGGGAGTCCTAGAATCCTACTGAGAGCAAGAATGAGTAATCGATGAGACAGAAGCATCCCTCGGGGCTAAGCAAGTCACATCCTGGCCACCTAAAGCACACAGGCTGAGCCATGCCCGCTCTGCTGTGTCCACTGAGGACAGCAACTGTGGCCAAGCTGGGAGAATGAGAGGCTGCATGCAGGACTTCTGACGAGTCCTGCCTCAGCATGCCTACCTAACTGTGGATTAAAATTAAAACTGCACCTGGACCGAACACATGACTTCTGCTCCTCATTATCCCTTAACTACATACAGCACAGCAGCTCTTTGCCAGCACGCTCAGAATACTCAGAACTTCAGGTCAGCTAGCAGTGACTGAAGGCAAGCAGAGGATGCGAGTAGCCAACACATGAACACTGCGATCTTTTATTCAAGGAACTGGAGTGTCCCCACTGGGAGCCTTGTGGGGCTGGCATATACTTCCATAGACACCGAAGAACACATTTGCCCCCATTTGGGGGTGGGGGACAGAATGCTGAGACACCTGTCTTAGCTGCTGCGGTGTTATTAGGAGAGGTAGCAAGGGCAGGCTCTCTGTAGACTTAAGTCTGTAATGGACGAGCTCTGCCAATGCTTCCTCATTCTGAATGCCTTGTAAGCTCCCTCCCTCCCTTCCTCCTGCCCCCTCCCCCTCATATGGATCATGGTGTGACATATTAGGTGGCAGCATGGCCTGCATGTGGTTGGTAAGGGAGGCAGAAGGCATGCAAGCGGCTGGGCCTTGGGTATGTATTACATGTCCCGTGGCTACCCTTCCGCGGGAAGGTGTTGTCTGGGGAGGGAGCAGTGTGACCAGCGGTGTGGCAGGTGGGAGTGGAGCTGTACACTCAATGGTCCCCTTGGAGAACCAGGACCTCCAGGACATCCCAGCCAGCCCACTCACCTGCAATAACCCCAGCGCTGGCAGTTGGCAGCGACTCTCCAGCTGTGAGATGAGGGCTGCCAGCTGCGTGCTCTGCTGGCCGAGCCTGGCTGCACCCTCGCGTAGGCGGGGCAGGACCTCCAGCTCCTCTTCGTCCAGTTTCTGCAGCAGCTGTTGCTCCTCCTCGGCCAACAGGCGGCGCAGCCTCTCAAACTCGCCCAGCACGTTCTGCCGCTGGCTCTCCACCATCTTCTACAGGGCACAAGAGGGATGGCTGAGGGCAAAACCGGATGCTAAACCAGAGACTGACCATTTGGGGATGCCCACACCCCAAACCCCACCACTCTAGGCTGGTCGGTCACTGGATACACCACCAGGAGCTGCCTGGACCCCAACAGCTGACAGGACATCCATCCCACCTGTCACCTGGGGCTGCCCAGGTACACGGCTGACCACTCTGAGCTAGTCATAATCCAAACCATCCCTTGAGCTCTCAGACCTCCAATCTACCACCCTTGGCTACCCAGACCCAAGATCCATTCCTGGGACCAGCTACACCCAGCATCTGTCACATCGGCCGCAAGCCCACCGCTAGATGTCAGCCAGACAAAGCTGCCACCCCACAGCTGGACAGACTAAAATTGACCCCTCAATCCACTACTAGAGACCTCCCCATACCTGGCCTGTTCCCAACATCCATCCAAATCCACCTGTCTCATGTCTGCTCTAACCTTGAACTCAAACATACCAGGACTCCAGGATAGGTACTCAGTGCAGGACAGAATCCAACTTAGGTATCCTATATTACACACACACACACACACACACACACACACACACACACACACATACATCCCGGCCTGACCACAAGGTGTCTCAGTGAGTCTAGTGTGACACCCAGCTACCCCAGACCCAGCACCTGCCTGCCACAAGGCACAGGTTTCCTCAGCCTGGGCTTGGAACAGCATCGCATCCTCCATTTGTTTCCGCAGGTGTTCCAGTGACTTCTCAAGTCTCCCCTGGTAGGATAGAGACCAGGCGGTGCCATGAGAATCCCGAGAGGCATTGGGCCCAGTCACAGAGGTCTGCCTTTTCCTTCCTGGCCTCCTATCCCAACCTCCTCCCCATTGGACCAAATGAAATGTGTCCAGACAACGGTAGGATACAATGCCCTACAACTAGCTGGTTATCTCCCATACTGGGCAGCAGTATCCCCTCTGATGACCAAGGTTCAGAGGCCCTCCCCTTCCCCAAATTCACTAAATAGCCAAGGTTTCTCTTTATTTTCAGTTCTCAGCCCCATGGCCCTACGCCAGCCCCGCTCACCTCTGCAGACAGCTTGCTCCCAGCTCAGTGGGAGTGTCCAGGCTCCCTCAGCAGGACACACTCATCAAACTGGCATTGAAGACCCAGCTTTTCTCCCTTCAAGCCACTGTCCCCTTTCCTCTTCCTTCCATCTATGGTCACATGGGCTCACAGCATGCCAAGAGGTTAAGGCTTGAGTGTGTCCCCCAAAAGTCCTAAATCGAATACCTGACCACCTAGGTGATAGACTTTGGGAAAGTGACTGGGACATGAGAGTGAGGCCCTCTGGATGGAATTAGAGGGCTCCTGCCACTTCTTCCCCACCCAGGGGGCCGTCTGTGAGCCAGGAAGCAGCTGTTAACAGGCACGCCTTGATCTTGGACAGCCTCCAGGGCTGTATGCCCTAGCTGTCCATACTGAAGACAGAGTAGGGGACTGTACCACGGGAGTTTCAAACTAGATATGACTTCCCATGTCGCCTTTTCTCAGAGTCCCTCATCGCCTGGATTGTACTTTCCTCCGTTGGACCTGCTCTCGATTCCACTATCTCGCAGGTCTATGTATCACAGAATGGTGAGCTTGTCTTCTATGTCTGGTTGGATCAATCCAATCCTTATCAACTCCAGGCCCGGACAGGGTCCCGGGGAGACCCTGAAGTCAGCTCAGGCAGAGGCATGGCGCCTAGCTGCCAGCCGGGCTCAGTCCTCCCCGGGGCTATGGCAGAAGCCACAGGCCTAGCCCAGATGCTGCCTAACTCCAGAAAACTCAGGCCTGTCCTGCCACCAGGTCCATCATAATGGACACCTCCAGCTTGTGTTCCAAGCTGTGTCTGGGTCTTTCTAGTGTCTTCTCTGGAAACCCTGAACCTCATACATGCTAAGAAGTGCCTTACCACTAAGTCATATCTAGCTCTCTTTTTTACTTTGTAACAGGGTCTTATACAGTCTTTAAACTCACTATGTCGCACAAGTAGGCCCTGAACTTCAGCCTCTTTGGTAGCTGGAATGTCATATATACGCCACCACACCCAGCCATTTTCTCTTTTATAAAATTTGATCCTTTTGATCATGTATGCTGGCAAGTGGGCTGTGCACTTAAGTGTGCATGTGCGTAGAGGCCACATATGTCAGATGCCCTCAGAGCCGGAGTTACAGGCAGCTGTTAGCTGCCCAACATGAGTGCTGGGAACTAGACGTTGGCAACCTGGAAGAGCAGGCACCTCTCTTTAACCGCCCGAGCCATCTCTGCAGTCATTTTCTTATTTCCAACGCTGAGGTCAGGAACACCATTTTAAACAGCCGTGAGGCAGCAGCATGTGTACACTTGGGTGAAGGCCTCGAGTTCTGCTTACATACAAACCTATCGCTGCTTAGGTCCCACTGCAGAATTCCTGCTTTGGTTGTGGTGAGAGTTGAGTGAAACCTAGGAGGCCCTGGGACAGGCCTGGGTTCTTCCCCCCAACTCCCAGTTCCTACCTACGTAAACCCTTCTCCCATCTCCAGGGGAGAAGTGGAGGCTCCCCTCCCCCAGGGCCAGAGCCAAAGAGTGAACTTGTCACCAGAGCTGTGGAGGCCCGCGTGGCCAAGGAGATCCCCATAGCAAGCTCCGGTGAGTGAAGGAATGGCTCACCGCAGACCCACCAGTCACAGGTAAAAGCCATCTGCTCATTTCCTGGTGTTGCCATAAAGCAGGCTGTGTCCCCATGCCCAACCATGCCCGTGTGCTGTGAGGGCTGTGTGGAGTTGAGGCTATTGGACACACACAGGTACGTAAGTTCTGCAGGAGGTAGACAGGCTCTCTGCCATCAGCCTCCAGTAAACTTAACAGGGAAGAAGACAAGGGTTTTTCTTCTTTTGTAACAGAGGTTTAGTGTTGTTCCTCCGGGATTTTTCAGGTCACTTCTGGAGAGACGTGGGTCCCTTTCAGCACCATCAACGGGCTTGCAGGTGGTGGCAGAAAGGTAAACCTACTGGACCAATGAATCCGTAAGGGAGCGAGCAAAAACAAAACACCACAGAGATGATCTCTGTTTATAAGCTCCAAACCTTTGTGCTAAAATCCAAAGCAATGGAGACTTGGTGCCTGATTTATTTTGGTTACCCGAGTCCATGCGCTGAGAGTGTAACATCAGCCAAACAGTTGATCTGACAGTGGTCCATCCACAAGTTCTCCCAACCCAGTTAGGCCTAGTAAGGCCCGTTTCCCCAGAATGCCCGATCATCTCCTCCCGGAATAAGACAGGCTACATCCCGACTCCCCTCACACGATCACTTTAACTGTAACTCACACTCCCTCATTCATGGCGGGGGGCGGGGCAGTGACGGGACCAAGCACAGGCCGGTAGCACCGGGTGGAACGCACCTTGAGCTCATCGGCCGCGTCCTGCAGCGGTCGCACCCTGTGAGCCCAGTGCTCCGAGCGCTCGCAGGTAGGGCACAGCAGGCAGAGGTCATCGCCGCAGAAAGTGGCCAGCGGCTCGCGGTGCGCGGCGCATACGCCCTGCGGGACGGGCGACGGCGGGTGCAGGCGCCGCGCCATTTCTGCCATTTTGGCGAGCGGGCGGTTGGGCCGCAGGTTCCTCTGCGCCGACAGCTCGCGGCACTCGGGGCACGCGTACGGCCCCTCGGGTTGGCCCCAGCAACGTCGGATGCACTCACGGCAGAAGTTGTGGCCGCAGTCGGTCATCACCGGGTCGGTGAAGTAATCGAGGCAGATGGCGCAGGTGGCCTCCTCCTGGAGGTTGGTAGACAGGTCTGGGGCGGCCATGGTGCGGCGGCGGCGCCTGGATCAGGCTCTTTGGGGCGAGCGGGGATCAGGATAACGCCGCGGCGGAGGCACGGGCCAATCCTACCCTCCTGTGTAGTGGGAACACCCGGCGAAAGGCTCGCAGACTTCCGCCGGAAGGGGAACCTTTGGCGGAAGCAGGAAGCTGGGTTTTATTTATTTATTGGAACAACCCGCTTTTGCCTTGGATTGGTCGCTGCCCGGGGGTTGGGACCGAATTGTAGCGCGTGAGGGTGCCTTTTCGCGGTGACGGGTCTCCGCCTGTGCTGTCCCCGTTCCTCGAGACCCGCGTCCTGCAAACTTTGACCGCGGGTTCGGAGAGGGATGTAGAGGTGTACTGATGCGCAGGACCACCCCGAGGACATGGAAAGGCTGAGAGCAGTGGGGAAGGGAGTTAGCGGTTTCCCAGTGCGCTTTCACTGTGTCCACAGCCCGCAGCACCCCTGTACTGTGGTCACTCAGACGCCTCCAGCGCCGCCCTCATATTTAGGGCAGACCTGAGTGATCCGGCATAGGAAGGGAGATGCGGTGTCACGTAGCGGGCCCAGAAGACTCACAATGGAAACCATTTCGGAAACGCGCTATGCCAATGCACCGCCTCACTTGAGTCCTCGGGTGCTAGTGACGTGTAGCAGGAATGGGAACGAAGGGTTCTTAGGGGAGGGAGTGTTAGGAAAGGAAACGTGGAGTGGGGGGGGGGAGCTCTCCCTAATTATCTTGAAGGCCAGAGTGGGTGAGGTGGCCAGAAAAAGGCACTAGGAAGATATTAGCAAGCTTTGGGCTGGGACAAAGCTAACAAAACAGAAGACCAACTTGCACAGTGAACAGGCATATATTTAGAAATTACTCCACTCGGGAATGTTGGCACTCTTTCCAAAGTTACCCCAATTAGCATGTTATCAGTAGTCGGTTCACATTTGAGCATTTTAATCGTGATTGTATTTTGGTCAGTTGCCCTGCCAGCACAGGTATTGGCTCTTCGCGCCCCAGAGAAAGCCTGGGTAGGAGGCCACGGTAGTGAGGCACCCTGCCTTCTGGGGGAAACCAGGGCACGTCCAGCGTCTGTGCCCTGTCCCAAGTCTCTATCCCTTCACCCACATGGTCACTGTGGAGATGACCATTTGACCCGACTTTGGGGCCCCCAAGCAAAAGAACGGCAGCAGCGGCCCAGGGAAGGCAGCCTGGGAGAAGCTGTGCAGGTGGGAGCCGTCATTCACACTGTAAAAGGACACCTCCCCGGCCTGGAAGTCCAGGAAGATGCCCATGTGGCTGGGCGGCTCAATGAGCGTGACTGGAGTGGAGTTTGATAACAGGGAAAAGTGCTTCTTCCCCTTGGACAGCTGCACTACCCAGAACCCGTTTTCTGGGGACTTGAGCACCCTGTCCTTCCGGCTCACGTTGTCCCTGCACACACCCAAGGCCCAGAGTGCGTCCCCGGTGAGGTTCATACCCACTTCCCAATAATGCCTTCCAGAGGAAAAGCTCTTCTGCCCAACAGCACAGGGGTAGGCCAAGAACCGGTCCTTGTTGTAGGTGGTACTGCGCTCTGGCGGTGGACTCAGGTACCGCCTCTGGCGGCTCTCATACAGGAGGAGATGGGGGTATGCTGAGCTGGGGTCCGGCACCACATCCTCTGCAGGGGAAAGTAGGGGTCATTCAAGGTCAAAGGTCCTGGTGGGATGTGGCTCTTTTCCATGTCCACCCAAAAGCCTCCCCTCCACCAGTCCCTAAGTGTCCACACTCCAAATCCCCATGGACATTGATGGTGAGTCACTAGGGCTAAATAGGGCCAACTTAATTCAGCAGACATCCAGACTTGGAAAAACAGTAAGAACAGTTTAAGACACTAATTCCCAGTTGGTAGCTCTGGTCCTGGGTGGCATCCGGGTAAGGCAAAGCAGTGCCCAGAGAAGTGGGGTCATGGTTGGAGAAGGAAGGCCTGGGTCTCCACTTACCTTGGAAACTTTTGAGCACCTCTATCTGTCCTGGAACTCGGCACACAGTCTTGATGGTCATGGGGAGAGCCACCTCTGGGTACTGCATACTGAGGCTCTCCTTCCTCCAGGGAACACAGACTCATGTCTTCCTCTCGGCTCTCCCTCCGTGTGGCCTTCCCTCACCCACCTCCACCACCCTCTCTATTGAGGGTAACAATACCTGGTCAGAGTGTCCTTCACGTCCTGAAATCAACAGGGAGGAAGAGTTCAGAGCTGGTCCTGCTGGTATCAGAGGGACCTCTGTTGCCCACTACTTTGGGCTCCATCCTCTGCTGGTCTTCCCCTTCCCAGATAACAGCTTCTTACACTCCCTGGAATCTTCCCTGTCAACCCCCACTTTGGCAGAGACCCAGTCCATGTCCACAGGCCTGAGGTCTGGTCAGCAGAGAGGAGGAGACAAGTCCTGGGAACCCTGCTGAGTGCTTAGCTTTTCAGGAGTGGAGACAGAAAGCAAGGGCCGATGCTAAACAGGCTCTCTGCTGCCGAGCCTCACCCCAAGCTCTGCACCCCGTACTTCCTCCCTTTGAGGCAAGTAAGCCATGAATCAGAGAAGTCCTTGCAGACACCATGCCTTTGTGTATGGATGTGCATGCATTACCATGCAGTCCATGAGTCTGGCACATAAAATGCTGACAGAATAGACTAGAAACCTCCCTAACAACTGTGGACTATGGTCAGGTGGTGCTTCCCGTCCCCCCTTAGCAACCTCAGCACGTGACCTCCACAGAGCTTCACCTACAGGAGGCTGCTCAAGGTTCTCCGTGGCACAGCTGCACCGCTCCTGTGGGTGTCACTTGTGCACACCCACCGAGCTCCTCAGGGTAGCTTTCACAGCCAAGACAGTTACTGGCAAAAGTGAACAACACAGATATATTGAACAAAGGGGTGATTCACACTCTGGCTGGATTTATCGTACTCCTCGGAACAGCATGCAGTTTAAAGCTTATGGGTTGCTTACTTCTGGATTTTTCCTTTCCATATTTTCAGGTAGAGCATAAACGAAGCCATTCAGGAAGTTGTGGGTAGAGAGAGAGAGAGTCCTGAGTTTCCTTCTTTGGACCCAGGCAGCTGCAGATCCACTTAGGGTGCATAGAACAGCGGAGCCAAGAGGTGAGGGCAGGGGGCGCAGTGGGCGTGGCTTGAGGAGGTAGGGGGCTTGGGGATGACAGTCTAAGGGTCCCTGGAGATCTTCTGGAAACCCAGAGTCTACAGACTTCTCCAGCACAACAGACACCCTGGCCGGGAATACTACAGGGCCGTGTGTTTCCCAGTCGTCCCCTGCCTTGTCTAGATGTAATACGTGCCCGGCGAAATCACGTTGGAATTTGATTGTTCACATCACAGTGTTGAGCAGGCACAGTGTGGGCCCCTCAAGGGGTGATTAGGCCACAGGTCCACCATGGTCAAGGAAATGAGAAGAGGTGGCAGGGAGGTCAGCATCCTCCCATTCACTCTGGCAGGTGCCGGACAGGCCTTTTGTCACGAGGGAAGCCTTCCTCAGAAGCAGTACCATGCCCTCAGACTTTCTGAACTCTGGGCTAAAACAAATCTCTTTTTAAAAATCTTTGTATGGGGCTGGAGAGATGGCTCAGAGGTTAAGAGCACTGGTTGCTCCTCCAGAGGTCCTGAGTTCAATTCCCAGTAACCACATGGTGGCTCACAACCATCTATAATGAGATCTGGTGATCTCTTCTGGTGTGCAGGCATACATATAGCCAGAATACTGTATACACAGTAAATCAATCTTTCTTTTAAAAAAACTGACTTTTTAAAAAGTCAGATTATCGTTACCCATGTCCCTAAAGCTGTTGATCAAAACTCATAAGAAATCAAAGTTTCAGAGATACTATTTTTGTCCCTCTCCTCTCCTCTCCCCTTTCCTCTCTTCTTCTTCTTCTTCTTTTCTCTCTCTCTCTCTCTCTCTCTCTCTCTCTCTCTCTCTCTCTCTCTGTGTGTGGTTGGGTGGTGTGAGACATTTGATGTGAGGCACTGGGATGGGACGGGTAGGCGACTCTCAAATATCAACCCCGCCCCACCCTGTGCACTCGGCTGCATTTGTTCTGCCAGCCCCTAGGCTGGGTGTACATCTTCAGGCCAGGCCCCGCCTCATGGCGCACCCCTGGGTTCGTGGCAGCACAGGGGGAACCCCAAGTCCACCGACTGTCTGCGCACCCTCCGGCCTCACCTGCAGCATCTGGAGGGGCTCCTGCTGGCTCTGCTCCTCCAGCTGCAGCAGGAGCAGGTCCAGGGACTGGCTCTGGCGGTCCAGGGAGGCCTTGCTATCCTGCAGCCTCACCAAGGTGCCCTCTTCCTCCTCCTTCAGGACCTGCAGCAGCTTCCGTTCTTCTTCCACCAGGAACAGGACCACCTTCTGGAACTCCTCCAGGATGCGCTCTCTCCGCTCTTTCACTCTCTCCTGTGGGGAGCGGGAACAGCCCACCCCCCCCCCAAAGCTGGTTATGACATGTGCCCAGAAAGATGAATTTCCTTCAGGGTTTTGGACACTCATAAAAAAGGACGGGGGGGGGGGGCTCCTAACGAGATTAGAAGTCAGATTATCGCTACCCATGTCCCTAAAGCTGTTGATCCAATCTCATAAGAAATCACCCAAATAGCAGGCTCCGGCATCCCAGCCTTCCTCGCTCCTTCCATTTCTCTCCCCACATTAGTGTCTGTCTGTCTGTCTTATGTACTTGCTTGTCTTCCTTTTCTGAGACAAGCTCTTCCCATGCAGCCCTGGCAGACCTGGAACTGGCTTATTAGTCCACAAATTAACAGATTTTGCTTTTGCCTCCTTGAATTCTGGGGTCACACCTATGCACCCCAAGTTTACCCTCCCCCAAATAGGCCATTTCCAGTGAACAGGAGGAAGCCAATCCCTGCCCATTAAGTACCACAGGATGACCGGCTGTTAACAAGTTGTTTTCCTATTGTCCCCCTGATCCCACTTTACAAGGAAGAAAATGTTGAAATGAAAGGGCCAATCTATAGACCTTCTCAGTTTTTAAAGTAGAAAATACAGGCCACTCTTATTTTGTGGAAGCATTGCCAGATTCTAGAATAAAGAAACAGGGCTATTTAAGATCTGAATTCAGTTTCTTGATGAAAATGGGGCTGGAGAGATGGTGTTAAGGGCACTGCCTGATCTTCCAAAGGACCATGGTCCGATTCCCAGGCACCTGTCCAGTGGCTCACACCCATATTTAGCTCTAGTTCCAGAGGGCCTAAGGCCCTGTTACAGCCTCGTCCAGCATTGCATGTATACTGTGTCTACGCATGTTGGCAAATACAATACACATAAAATGAAGATAATTAAAAAGAAAGGATATGAACTAGCCATGTGCAGTAGCAGTGCACATCTGTAGTCATAGCTATTTGGGAGGCTGAGCCAGGGGGATTACTTAAGCTTATGAGTTCAAGGCTAACCAGAGTAATTTATGGAGACCCCCGTCTACAGACAAAAATGTTTCAAATGTGTTGTCGTTTCGTCTTCTGACAAACTTCAGATGTTCTATCAGGCTCCACCTGAGACTCATTTTTCATCTGAGGTCCATCCTCACCATCATTAAAATCACCTTTTAAAATCCTGCTTACCTGTCTTTTGTGTATGCTTTAATTCCCAGGTTGCCACCAAACCTGCAAAGCACAGAAACCTTTTCCCCCCCAGAAGCCTCCCACCATGAAGGAGACACCGGAAGCCCTGAAAGGCACTTCCTGTCATGTATGAAAATGGATATGGGCACACAGTGTGGGATGACAACCATGGGGCACCCACCTGCCACTCAGTTAAGGTCTGTTCCTCCTTGGCTTGTAGTATCTCTGTCTTCATCATCTCCTCTCGGAAATACCTTATGTCTTCCTCCAGTTTCAGCTGGACACACAAACACAGGCCTCGGGTCAGCAGATCCCATCACCGCCCATGTCTGGACCATGGTCTCTGACCCCAGAGATGCTCTTACAGGAAGGAGCTCAGGGAACCAGACAGCCCCTTCCTTTGCCAAAACCAAACCAGACCTGCTTCAGCAGCGGGGAGTTCAGAACACAACACACACAGGCAAATGATCCCATAAAAATGGATGACAGAAGGGTCCAGCCTCCCACTCCAGTGGCCAAGCCAGGCCTAGGGTCTGAACTGGCGCCCGTGAGATGATCAGGAAGAGCCTTTCTTGGCCTGAGTTTTGGAGGTTCGACCACTGTATTGGTATACACTGTATTGGTAAATTGTCTATGCTGTTTGAACTCATTGAGAAGATGGCTTCAGAAGCAGTACTGTGCACGCCCCAATCTATTTTATACAAAGATATGTTTGTCTCACAAAGTGTCCTTGAAAGCCCCTTGTCCTGGGATTGGCGGATCCCCTAACAACCAAACAGCAAAAAAAAAAAAAAAAAAAAAAAAGTGTCCTTGGGAACAACCAGTAAAGTGAACAGCCAGTAAAGTGAAGGTCCACATTTCTCACACCTTGAACCGAGGCCAGCTTGGCAGGACTCCACTCGGCCTCCCTGAGCAGGGATCACTAGCCCCTGGTCATAATTCCCCGGTGCTGAGCAGCCAGGGCCCTGCGTTCACCTTATACTCCCTCGCAGCCTCATCTACAGGCAACACCCTGTGCATCCGGTGCTCCTGGGCCTCCCTGCAGACCACACAAATGGGACTCTGGTCATCCTGGCAGAACAGCTTAAGGGGCTCTTGGTGTGCTTGGCACAGGTCTCGCTTCTGCAGCCCAGGGTGCTGGCGGGCCATCTCAGCCACCTTCGTCAGCAGGCGGTTGGGCCTCAGGTTCCTCTGAGGGGACATCTCCCTGCACTCGGGGCACGGGAAGGAGCCCTTCTGCTTCTTCTTCCCTTTCTTGGCCTTCCCCTTCTCCCAGCTCATCTGGATGCATTCTCTGCAGAAGTTGTGGCCACAGGCCGTCATCACAGGATCAGTGAAGTAGTCGAGGCAGATGGAGCAGGTGGCCTCCTCCTGCAGCCTTCTGGCAAGTTCCACAGCATCCATGGCTCCTGGGGGAGGAACAAGGGGAAGGTTTCTACCGTGACCCCAATGGCAGGCAGGGTCACAAAACTGGTGCCTTTGCAGCGTGCATGCGTCCTCTGTTGATCCTTTGCAGATGACGACAAAAGCTGGTGCCAAATGTGGGACAAAGACACTGATCCCTGAACCCCGACTACTAAGCCTGAACTCAATCCCTAGGTTAGCTTAGCTACAAGCTCCTTCCTGTGCCTTCTGGGACTCCTCAGCTGTTTGCTGCATTTGCAACCAAGTCCCACCTCTGCTCTAGGGCCACACTCGTACCCCAAAAGGCTGCGACAGAGTCAAGGGCCAGAATGATGTCTTTAATGGACGCCTGGTAAAAACAAAGAAACTTAGAAAGGGATGGAAATCCTTTCAGATGGGTTGCAATGTAAAAAAGACACAACCCAAAACACAGAAACAGGGGCTCGCTCCATAGAGACTCACGAACACACAAACATACACACACACAGATACAGAGGCTATATATATGTAGACATGCAGACAGGTGTACATACAAGCTTGCTCACAGGTAAACATGTGTGTAGCTACACATGAACACATCCATACGGAAAACATGTGCAAGCACACACACACACACTGTACAAGTACAGGCAGATGCATTCTACAGGCACATACAACATACATGCACACAGGCACACATGTACACATGTACGCACACATACACACACACACACACACACACACACTCATACACACTTAAACACATGTACGGTGCACAGGGCACTCCTGGAGTCTATATCCTGCTACACCAGGAAATGGAGACTCTGAAATGCTCCGGGTGCTGCTCTCCAAGGCCTTTCCTTATCGAGAGCTTGGAAATAAGGTTGACTTAGTGCTCGTCTCATGTTCCCTCTTAATGCTTAAAGCCAAGGCATCTTTGGATATTCCAGAGGCGCTGCCACGTTGATTTCATCTGAAGTGTTTAAGAGCAGAGCACAGGGTTTTAGCTCTTCCAGAACCAACTTCAAGAGCCCTAAGGGGCCAGGGCCAAAAGGGTGAGGGGACCTGGCTTCCATGGTAGAGACAGACCTTGGGGCTCTTGGTCTCCTAAGGTCAAATTGTGTCAATGAGGGCTCATCTAGGAGACCCATGCAGTCAAGAGTGGTCCATGGTCGAAGCCCATGGTGTGAAGTATGACTTTTGTTGGGGACAGCATGGCTGGCTAAGACAGGAGGAGGGGCCCCGAGAGTCTCAGCCCAGACGGTACAGAGGGAGTTCTCTGGGTGGCGAGTACTCACTCACTCACAAGGAAGGAGCCTTGCACTACGCCAGGTGCCAGGGCCAGGTGCCAGGGCGGCCAGATGCGCCGCGTAGGGGGAAGGCTGGGTTTGCGCCACAGCACTGGCAGAGGCCAAGAACTCGGCCAGAAGGCCTTTGTGGCGTCAACGTACGCCTGCCAGCCGGTTGCCTAGCGGAGGCGCCTTGGGGGCGGGGCTGAGGCTGCAACTCCGCAGGGTGGAGGCGGGGCCTCGCTGGCGAGGGTTGGGGCCAGAGAGGAGGGGGCGGGGACAGAAATGGGGTTTCGCTGGTCATTTTTGTGGGACAATGGACCGGGCAAAGAGATGAGGGGCGGGGGCTGAGGTGAGTGGGAGGGGACGGAGGCGAGGCTTTCGCGGCCCAGTTGGGGACTGCAGGGAAAGTGTGGTGGGTTTTACAGGGAAGGAGGCCAGGAAAACGGAAAGGTGGCAGTTTAGAAATTGGGGACTGGAAGCAATCTCAGCAGGCGGATCTCCGAGTTAAAAGCCAGTCTGGTTCACAGAGCAAGTTCCAGGACAGCCAGGGCTACACAGAGAAACTGTGTTTAGACTTCCCACTTAAAAAAAAAAAAAAAAGGGTGGAAGGTGCTGGATGATTAAGGGCAGGACCCTGAGGATGGGCCTAGGGTTGCCAGCCCTAGCTTCTGATTTGTCAGCACCTAGACCAGGAAGGAAGAAAGCTGCTGTGTCAGTGGAAGGTAGAGAGGTTTTCTGCCAGCACTTGCAGGGTTTTGTTTGTGCGAAGGGCTGGCTTGTGTAGCACAGGGTGCACTGAAATTCCTGCCTAGGCTCTTGCCTCAGCTTCTGCAGGTGGGCATTACCAAACCAGTTCTCAGGTGGCTTTGAGCCAGTGGCCCAGCATGCTTGGAGTCCCCGTGCAAATGAGCTAAAGCTGAGGCTTGGGGTCTGGGGGTAAGGTAAAAAGAAGAGTCAGGGATCACATCCCTAGAACAGTCAGCGCCAAGATGCCATCGCAATGGCTAGACAGCCTGGCTCTCTATGGAGATGGTGGCTACAGGTGTAGATCGCTGGGCTCTCCCAGAGCAGGCTGGGCTGGAGTGTACCCTGGCCAGTCTCCTCCCTGGCAAATGTGTGCAGCAGACAGTTGGGAAGCCTACTCTTGGAGAGTAGGAGATGCCTGGAGCTTAGGTCTGCCCTGCTATTGGCGTTCCCACTCTCTTTCCATCATCACAAGGAGATTCTGGTTCCTGGGCTTACTTCTATATGGAAAAAGAAAGTTGCGAATTTTAATAGTTTCAAAAAGTAAGCAAAGATATCAGCACTAAATGAACACTCTCCTGCTCCTACAGTCTTCCTTAGCTTCCCTAACAGATTGGCAAAATTATGCGTTTTTAAAGCACCAGATTTTAATAAAGCACTCAGCCCATTGGGCTTTTCATCCTAGGAGAAAGGCCAACTTTGAATGCACAGGAAGAGCAAGCTTTCCTAACGCGTAGCTGTGTAAGCGAAGCCTTGTTAGAGCGGGGTGTGGTGGCGCCGGCGCACGCGTTCAGCCCCAGCACTTGGGAGGCAGAGGCTGGCGGGTCTCTGAATTCGAGGCCAGCCTGGTCTACAAAGGGAGTCCAAGGCAGCCGAGGCTACAGAGAAACCCTGCCTCGAAAACGCATTAAAAGGGGGCGGGGAAGGGACCAGCTGAAGCCCTAAGGGCTAGGTTCCCAAGGCCTCGAGCGAGCCCTTGGTTCCCGGCCTCCGCACGCCACCTGCATGCGACACCTCAGGTTACAAGCCCGTTTCCAGACTCCGTGGGTGGCTCTGAAAAGAGCCTTTGGGTCGATGAGCAGAACAGGCGTCAGGAGCCGGGGCCGCCTAAGCGCGCTCCCCGCGGATGCGCCGAGCCAGCTGGATGTCCTTCGGCATGATGGTCACCCGCTTGGCGTGGATGGCGCACAGGTTGGTGTCTTCGAACAGCCCCACGAGGTACGACTCGCAGGCCTCCTGCAGCGCCATCACGGCCGAGCTCTGGAAGCGCAGGTCGGTCTTGAAGTCCTGCGCGATCTCACGCACCAGGCGCTGAAAAGGCAGCTTGCGGATCAGGAGCTCGGTGGACTTCTGGTAGCGCCGGATCTCGCGCAGGGCCACGGTGCCGGGGTGGTAGCGGTGCGGCTTCTTCACGCCGCCGGTGGCCGGGGCGCTCTTGCGCGCCACCTTCGTGGCCAGCTGCTTCCGGGGGGCCTTGCCGCCGGTGGACTTGCGCGCCGTCTGCTTGGTGCGTGCCATCCTCCTGGACCTCTTCTCCTCCCTGGTCCTCCAGTGCAAAAGGCACCCCGCTGGCACGGCTTTTATAGACCCAGCTGCATTCCTATTGGCTGCCCACCAAGGTGGCATTATGGGATGCTGCACTGTGATTGGTCCACTCGGAGCTCCCGCTTCACAGCCTGCCCCTTATAGTCTCTGAGCAGCGTGGTCTCCAGAGCGGCTAGCTGAGGCTCCATAGAAGTGCGGAAGGGATTTTAGAAAAATTTAAGTCATTTTTCTCAGAGTGGTTTTTTTTTTTTTTTTTTTTTAAACAACCTTGCCTCAACTGCCGAGTTACAAAGAACCTTCTAGAACATCTCTGCACGCCTCCTTTATATGGCAACATAGTTTTCCTGAGTTCTGGAATGCCAGAAGAATCTTTACGGTTTAAGGGGGGCACGGGTAGGAGTGAGGCGAAGGAGTTAAGCGAACTGGCTGTTCTTCCAGCAAACCTGGGTTAATTCCTCTGCACCCACATGATAGCCCGTTTCCATCTGTAACTCGTCTAAGGGGATCTGACGCCGCCTTCTGTTGGTTGGCGTCAGGCATGCAGGTGATACCCTGCATACATGCAGTTGAAACAAACACACAAAAATTATTTTAAAATTAAAATAAGGGTTGGAGAGATGGCTCAGTGGTTAAGAGCACTGGCTGCTCTTCCAGAGGACCTGACTTCAATTCCCAGCAACCACATGATGGCTCACAACCATCTATATTGGGATCTGATGCCCTCTTCTGGTGTGCAGGTGTACATGCAGATAGAGCACTCATACACATTAAACAAACACAACTTTAAAATGCCCCTGCTGTGGTACACAGCATACATACAGGTGGAAGGAACACACACACACACACACACACACACACACAAATTAATTTAAAAGTTAAAATAAAAAATGCCCCTGCTGTGTTCTTGCTAGCCCATGAAAAAGGCTAGGCACAAGCACCACAAATTCTTTGCTACACCAGCAATTAGCAGAACTTCTGGTTCTCACTGGTCAATTTCAACAGATGTGGTCTTTTTGTTTTGAAACCCTGCCCCAACTTTGGATCAACTTTCCTCTTAAAGACCACTGTGGTGGCTATTAAAGACCACTGGTACAATTTGAGTGATTTGTTCCTAGTTGGAACTGTTTTAGGAAGGATTAGGAGGTGTGGCTTTGTTGGAGGAGATGTGAACTGGGGTTAGGCTTTGAGGTTTTCAAAGTCCACTCTAGGCTGAATTCTGCTGCCTTTGCCTCCTGCCTGCGAATCTGAATAAGAAAGCAAGTTCTGGTCTACTGCAGCGACCCCCTGCTGGCCTGCCTGCCTGCCTGCCACACTTCCTGTGGTGAAGGTCGAGGACTCACACTCTGGAACTGCGTGCAAGCGCCCAACTAAAGGCTTCTTGGCCATAGTGTCTTCTTACAGCAATAGAATGTTAACTAAGACAGCCTCCTAGAACAGACTGATCTAAGACCCACCTGGCCCCCCCACCCCCACTTTTCCATATCCACCTGCCCCCACAACCCCACGTTTCCAGAACCAGAACAACTTTGATGGTCCCAGGGATTTCTTAATCTCTAGCTGGTCCACACACAACCTCCAGCTTTCCTTCAAAACCATCGCCGGCCGTGTTGGCACATCTCCGTCCGTAACCCCCAGTTTATCTGGTAAAGGTAGGCAACTCAGGAATTCAAACTCATACTTGGCCACATAGTTCACATATCAAAGGCTCCGGCGACTTCTGATAGCCTCATTTGGGATTTTGTTTGTAAGCTATCTTTTTTTTTTTTAAGTCACAATGAGAAATGACTACTAATTCTTACTTATCCAGAGTTTAGTACACATAACGGTCTAGTATCGGTAAAATCGATTTTAGTAATGTTAGAGACACTTTATTACTTTTTAAAGATGTATTGATTTGTATGTGTATGTGTGCTTATGCCTGTGTGGGCTTATGTGCACTGCTCGTGTGTAGGTTCTGGCAGAGGCTGTAGGGCATCAGCTCCCCTGGAACTGGAGTGACAGTAGGTTGTGGGTCACCTGATGCGGGGTAGGAACTACACCTAGAGTCCCCAGAACAGTGAACTCTCTTAACCGCCGTGACCCTTCTCCAGCCCCAAGAATCTTCATGGCTTTTACTCTGTCTTAGTTAAGGCTTCTATTGCAGACAAGCCTTAAAAAGGAAAACATTTCACTGAAGCTGGCTTACCATTTCAGAGGTTTGGCCCATTTTTGTCACGTCAGGAGGCAAGGTGGTTTGAAGGCAGACGTGGTGCCGGAGAAGGACCTGAGGGTTCTACACCTGGATTGGCAGGCAGCAGGAAGAGAGAGGGAGCCACTGAGCCTGGCTTGAGCGTTTGAAACCTCAAGGCCCACCCCCCAGTGACACACTTCTAACAAGGCCACATGTCCTAATTCTTTCAAATAATGCTACTCCCTAAGAGCCCCTGGGCACCATCCTTATTCAAACCACCACAGTGTCAACTAGCATGTTGACAAAGTCCCTTATGTTAGAAGGATCTCACTTCCCTTTGGATTTCCTGGCTTTGTCGAGGCATCTGGAGGTCATGGCTGGTTTGTATTTGTGTTCTGACTGGATGATGTTGCTACAGCTGCCTGAGACAGTTGAGCTGATTCTGGTTTAAATATGCTCTTTAATCCTGTCAGATGTCAGATGTCAGATTCCTCTACACCATGATTTGAATGGAATCCATAAAATATGTCCTGTGCTAATGAACTTTACAACACACTGCACTATCTATGTATCCATTCCAGAGGGTTCAATTGTGGAATGTGGCTTGTGCTCAGAAGAGCAGGGCTGGGTCAAAGATCACACAACTCATGTCTCTGAGTCTGCACCCAGTTGTCAGTAGCAGAGGGGAAAGCTACGACAGGCAGCCCAAAGTTTATGGGAAACCAACATACCTCATATTAGTTTGTTTGGATTTCCCCCCCTATGACCTGCCTACAGAAGAGAAAGGATTAGGAGGGCATGAGAGGGAACCAGGAGGGAGGAACAGATTGCAAAGGGAATATCTTCTCTGAGGCCTAAAGTATCCCAACACACAAAAGATTGTCTTTATAGTTCTGAATCTGACTAAAAGTTGCTCCAAGAATTAAGGGGGAAAGCCAAGTTCCTTAATAAAACACACACTTAAAGTTTTTGTTGCTTAGTTTTTGTTTTGTTTTGTTTTTAAGGCTCTGGTAGTTATATGGGCCAAAACAAAATACATAGTAAATTTTAATTATTCATATAATCACAATCACAAAATTACACAGACTGGGTAACTTGTAACACCAGACTCTCACTTCTCCCCATTCTGAGGTGTTTACTGTGCCCACACTGATAACGTTTAGTATGTGGATTTGGGGTCACATGCAAACCACAGCACTAACCTTTGCCCTCTGTGCCAAGTAGTGAACAAGAAAACCTAACCTATCTGGCTAAAGAAAACACAGTATAGTTACTCAGTGGAGTACTTTATTCTGCCAGTAAGAATGAAATTATGGCTGGGTGTGGTGGTACGCACATTTAACTCCAGTACTTGGGAGGCAGAGGGAGGTGAATATCGGTGTGTTTGAGGCTAGACAGGGCTAACATAGTGAAACACTAATTTTTAAAATTAGAAATAGAAAATATAAGAAAAAGGAAAAAGAAATTATGTTATTTGCCAAGGGGGGGGGGGTTGGATAGGACTCAAGATCATAGTGTTAAAGGAGATCCACCAGATCTAGAAAGAGAAACACTGTACCGGTTTCTCTAGCATGTGGAAGCAAGATATTTTTGTTTTGTTTTGGTTTTGATACAGGGTTTCTCTTGTAGGCCTGGCCTCTTTTATAGACTAGGCTGGGCTGGATCTCAGAGATCCACCTGCCTCTCTCTGCCTCCCGAGTGCTGGGATTAAGACGTGCACCTACGAGTCTGGCTAGATTTGTTTTTTTAAGGACATCAAAAGGGGTGCCGGTGGGGAGGACTTAAGAGGAAGGGGACCAGAGTCACTAGGAAAAAGGGATGAGCAGGTGTGTGTGTGTGTGTGTGTGTGTGTGTGTGTGTGTGTGTGTGTGTGTGTAGATAAGAATAGCATATACATACGTGAAATTATCAAGATGAAACAAACCCATTACTAAGCACAGTTAACTTACGCTAAAAAAAAAAAAAAAAAAAAAAAAAAATCAAAACCGAAAAAATAACGCAGGGCATCGTGGTCCATCCTTACAATCGCAGCACTCAGAGGCTGGGTCAGAAAGGTAGCAGTTTTGAGTCCAGCTTAGGCTACGTTGAAAAGACCCTTTATCAAACAAAATCAAACACCTTTAGATCTGAAACAAACAAACAAACAAGCCAAAACAAAAACCTTTCTGAAGCAAAGATTTTCAAGGATGTGGGGTATAGTCCCACAGGCCACAGTCTGGGCATCACCAATAGTAATAATGGATACTTATTTCACATCTGAGGACGAAAAAGGTAACTCACATAATTTCAATCATGAGTCGAGGAAAGGATGGAAATCTAATTGTGTTGCAATCTTACGGATTTTTTTTTTTCTTTTAAGGAACGCACGAACAATCATCGTGTTTCGTTTCTAAACCAGTTCGGGCAGAAACATGCGAGTGAATGCCAAAGCAGGGAACTGGGCGCCGGGCTCAGGGGTGCGTCCGCGGGGAGGAGCTGTACCAACCCGGAGGACTTGAATCGTCCGTTGGTTGCGTCCAGGAACGTGGGCGTTCCGGCACTCTCTAGTGTCAGTTTACATAGTGACAGGGGAAATGGCTTCACCTTCAGAAATAACAAACCGAAGCTCTTGCCTCTGGTAATACACGACCCTGTGAAATACAGCGACAAAAGGTCTTTGAAATCCCGAGGGCGCCAGGGAGGAGCAGTGGCAGTCTAGGTAGCGCTTATAGGTTCCAGACCAGGCGGCCGCGTCTGAGGCAGCCAATGGGATCAGTCAGAGCTTTCGGACTGACCAATCGGAAAACGCCCCTGAGCAAGTACGGGTCAGCGTGTCGCTTCTCCTGCACCCGAGGCGGAGGCGCGCACCAGAAGCCTGCAGAGCGGCGCTCACACTCCTAAGCTCCGGCACCCCAGACTCTGTGCAACCGTCACCGCGGCGGTTCCAGAGCTGGGCTCTGCACCCAGGGGAGCCCGGAGGGCACTGCCTTAATCTTTTTTCCGTTCCACCAAGTCTGCGCTGTGCTTCCCAGAGAGACGTCGCGCCGTGCAAGGGTCCATGTAACTGCAGAGCAGCGTCTCAGAATCTGGGAGGGAACTCGTTTTTTCTTTCTACAGCTCGTAGTTTCCTTTTCCTATCAAATTTCTCCCAATCAGAATCCGAGCCGCACCCATGCTTTGTGGGAAAGGATCAGACGAAGGTTTAGCTTCTAGTGCTAGGGATGGAAGATGGGGGCGGGGAAGTCAGCGGCAGCGGAACAGTGTTGCCCTCTCAGCACTGCGCTGCATTCTACGGAAGGTCAATTTTCTTCTCATCACTGACTAGACACGAAAGAAATCCTTTCGTTTTAAATTAACTGACCAAGTACATATTTGGCACTATGTGCAGGGCATACTCAACACGTGTGACCAGAGACATAAATGTGCCTCTCTGTCCAGTTGATGTCGAAGCCAAAATAGTGGAGGATAGTAAATTGTGGGGTGCTGGTGAGCTGGCCACGACATTGCAGAGTTTAACCCCTACGCAGGAATAGGGCGCCATAAGATTAGGTGGGGGAAGTGGGAAGGGGACAGGAGCCGAAACGCAGAGAATTCTGGAAGGGAGAGGAGGCACGACTGTCCTTTCCCCGTCCCCGTCCTCCCCTACCCCCGCCCCCGCTTGGACAGCTATACTAACAGGAGTGAGGCGATTCCTCAGCGACTGTAGCGATGTCAAAGATCATGTTTGTCTTTACAGAAATGCCCATTCCAGTCGTTTTGCCAATTTACAATTTGAGTTGTTGGCGATTGAATGGCGTTGCTATTTTGGCTATTAATCTCTGATCAAATATAGGGCTTGAAAATACCGTTCCTCCTTCTGTGAGTTGCATTTTAATGGACCCAGTCATTCCTGTATGGTTTTTTTTTTTTTTTTTTTTTTGTCATATGAACTCAAGAATACTCAAAAGGGTATATTTTGTTGTTTTTGAGTTGAATGATCTGCGTGTGTCGGACCTGTTCAGTGGCATCATTGTTGGATGCCAGAGAGGATGGGCTGCCTTTAGCAGGTGGACTATCGAGCAGGTGCTGTGACTATGCAGCCTGGGGTAGAGGTGTGGACTTGTGGAAGCCATGGTTTGGGTGATATCACAAGAAAAGAGGGGCAGTCGTGGGCGGAAGCCAGACCTGTGATGTGCAGGAGGGAGGCTTGACTGGCATCCCCGCCTCCTAGACATGTGTCTTTGCCGCTCATCGCTCATCCCATTAGGGAACGAGCTGTCTACACGGCCTGAGCCCAACTGGCCTGGCACTTGTTATGAACCCCAGAACATAGCTTGAGGGTCAGTATGGGAAACTGCAGCCTCCACGATCCTTGAGCTACCCCGTGAGCCTACTAGAGCAGCTTTGATGTCTTTCCAGCTGACTGCTGCAGATTCTCCAGGTGACCGGTCCTGGCTCCCCAGCTCCCTTCACCCCAGGTGACCGGTCCTGGCTCCCAGCTCCCTTCACCCCAGTCACTTCTACAGCGCATCATCTCTACCAAACATGCATGGAGCTTTATGGTGATGATTCTTGATCAACCTAGCACAACTATTTACCCTACACGTGTGTTGTCTATGTACTGGGAGTCGTGGAGGCACACTCTGAAGACATTTGTAGGTTATAAGCAGATACAATGGCTTTGTATATGATGATCCTGGGTACCCATAGATTTTGGTACCTGCCTGGGAGGTAGGTGTGTGTGTGTGTGTGTGTGTGTGTGTGTGTGTGTGTGTGTGTGTGTGCGCGCGCGCGTGCGTGCGCGCCCGTCCTGGAACCAATCCCCTGCGAATGTTAAAGGACACTGTAATGTCCTCTAGATCCATCCACATGGTAACAAATGAAAAACCTTAAAGCCTATGTAGTATGCATCTGTGTATATCTCACATTTTAGAAGTCTGCTTGCTTCTGCATAGACATGTAGGTTAGGCTCACAATGAGCATGTCAGTACATATGTCTCTTCCACATCCTGATTTCATTTCCTCTGGACAGATGCCCAGGAGTAGGAGGGCTGGATCAGATACTAGGTCTATTTTTAATTTTTGGAGGAGGGTGATTATTGGACATGTGGGCGAGCCTGCAAGAAATGGCCCACAGAGAAGAGACTAACCGTGGGGAGCAGGGGCTGGTGGAAAGACTCACACCTGGAAGAGGAACACAGGATACTGAGGTGCTCGGTGGAGAGCTCCCACACACTGCAAACATTGTCTCACGATGCAATCTCCTGGAACCTTCTCTTTCTTGTCTTCAATAAACAACACTGCATAAGGACACATGGAGAGTGGCTGAAATCATTCTAACACAGGCATGTGTTCAGAGACACAGTGGGCCAGGGAAAGACCTCCATGCCCTGCACACAACATGTGAGCTGAACCTGGCAAGGTTAACTGCCAAGGCCTGTTCGGAACTGCAGCAGCAGCAGCAGGAGGAGGATCAAATCCATAGCTGCTTTTCCACCTGGTCTCTGATGACAGCAGCTGTAGGGTCTGAGTTTCACCCCCTTTCACCTGAGGTGGGCCAGTGTGTTATTCTAGAAAGCACTAGAATGCATCTTAGTCTTTTGTCCTTACACCTTCCAGGCTTCCTTTTTGCCCCCACCCCGACCCCATGTGTGAGTGCACCACACACATCTGTGTGTATTAAAGTACGTTTGTGTGTGTATTAAAGTATGTTTGTGTGCAGGTGCAGGCGAAAGCATGCATGTGTGTCATCCTGTGAAGGTTTGAGGACAATCTCAGGTGTTGCTCTCAACTTCCACCTTGAGCCAGGGCCTCATTAGTTGCTGTGTATACCGCCTTGGCTGTCCTCGGAATTTCCAGGGATTCTCCTATCTTCCACAGAAGCCCTGAAATCAGTCAAGTGCTAACCTGGCCCTACATTGCATGGGTTCTGGGAACCGAAGCCAGGTCTTGGTGCTTGCACAGCCAGCTCTTCACCGAGTCATCTCTCCAGCCCCTCTAGTGCACAGTCACCGAGTTTGTTTCTTTTTTAATTAGGTGAAATTTACAAGATATGAACCATTTTCATGTGAGTAGTTGAGGGACATTTATCGTATTTCTCATGTTGACCATCACCTGTGCCTTTCTCCATGCCCACACAAGGAAGTCATGTACTTATTCTCTTCTTTCAGCTCCTGTATCTATTGTCTGATTTTATTTACCTGTTCTGGACATCAAGGCTCACTCATGTTGTAGCATCAATCAGTGCCTCGTTCCCTCCATTTTTAAGAGGAGATTTTGTGAACCTATTCTTTAGCCGATGACCATTTGGGTTACCCTCTATCTTGTGGACTTTATGAATGATTTTGTTCCTGCATCTGTGTAGCTTCTGTTGGATGCATATTCTCATTCTATTGGGTGTATACCTAGGCATGGGCCATGGGGTGCTTGATTCCAGTGAGCGTTTTCTTTTCAACGCTTCTGGTCCAATTCACTTCTGGAAATGGTAATCCAGACGACCAGATCTTACATCAGAGCTGCTCTAATGGGAACTCTGTGTTTCTGTAGACACATTCAGAATCTGTGCTCTACTCACTGGCCACATATGCCCCAGCAATTGTCATTTTACCAAGTGATGAACTAAATATTCCTTTCGGGTTGTCGTTGTGCCTTTGACAGCAGCCTTATAGGTTTAAGGGATGAGAAACTATCCAAGTACACCTCCCTCCATAACACCATTAAATGGTAATGGTAACACGATCTAACCAGGAACTACAGTGACCTATGAATACATACAAAGATCTCTTGAGGTCCACCCCACCCCCAGGCTTTGACTGAAAGCACCCATTTGCAGGTGTATAATCTATATATAGACTTTTTCCGGGAAGTTAAGGAAATTGCTTATTCTTAGACAAATGCTTTTTAATCGCCCTCAAATCTCACTTTCCCACTTGGTAGCGCTTAGCTTGCATGCTCCTGTCCACTTACCTGCGACTCCAGCTGTTCTTCATATTGCCTGTAGAAACCATGATCCTGTCAAAAACGTGTTTTAGTGCGATGCTGTTTCCTTTTAAAGGACACTGATGTACTAAAACCTAGTTTTACCAAAACCCGGCAACTCCATTTTGTTTCTCAAAACTAAGCTACTTAAAGGGAATCAAGACTAACTCTACATGTCTGCTGGACCGCCATGCCGATCTGCAATCCTACCACTGAGCAGGCTGAGGAAGGCCTAGAGACTGCTCCCCCAGCCCTGCAAAAGAAACCAGAAAGCCTCCAAGTTGTTTTTCACCAGTTGACATAAGACATTTTATAAGATTTAAAACACCCAACTCTCCCTTCAGCAACCTCTGGAAACCCTCAAGGTAAAACTTGGACATCATCTCAACTCACTTTTAGTAGAAACCGCCATGCACAACCAAGCAGACCCTTATGCTAATTGCTACGTAAGCTAACGATTGCGCTATGGCCCGACCCCGAACCTCAACGGAAAGCCAAGCGTCTGGCGCGAGAGCGGCGGGGACAAACCGTCAAGCGACGGCAGAGGGAGCCGCTGGCCCCCCGAATCCCCCCCCCCCCGGGCGACGCACCACGGACGCGCGAGCGCCCGGCTCGGTGTCCAGCTCTTTCCCTGCGTGCGTGGGTGGCTCTGAAAAGAGCCTTTGGTGTCCGTCGACTTGCGCTAGCGACCGCCGGGGCCTCACTTGCCCTTGGCCTTGTGGTGGCTCTCGGTCTTCTTGGGCAGCAGCACGGCCTGGATGTTGGGCAGGACGCCGCCCTGCGCGATGGTCACGCGGCCCAGCAGCTTGTTGAGCTCCTCGTCGTTGCGGATGGCCAGCTGCAGGTGGCGCGGGATGATGCGCGTCTTCTTGTTATCGCGGGCCGCGTTGCCCGCCAGCTCCAGGATCTCGGCCGTCAGGTACTCCAGCACGGCCGCCAGGTACACGGGCGCCCCGGCGCCCACCCGCTCCGAATAGTTGCCTTTACGGAGAAGGCGGTGCACACGGCCCACAGGGAACTGCAGCCCAGCGCGGGACGAGCGAGACTTGGCTTTCGCCCGAGCCTTGCCGCCCTGCTTACCACGACCCGACATCTTCAACTGAGAAGCTCAAGAGGAGAGCTCGGACAGAAAGAAAAAGAGGTGACAACAGACTCGTAACCGCTAGCAAACCCTTATATATGATCAGGAGGTAGGCTAGGCTGCGTCTTCCTATTGGATGGCAGCACTAGCCAATCAGAAGAGGAAGCCCGCAACTCCCAATTTGCATGTCTCTTAACCCCGAGATGACGTAATGTGAAACTGTACTCAATCGAAAGCGAGTCATGCCTGAGCCTTCATTTGAATACAAGGCGTACAAATAGACTTGGTGAGGCGCGCGCGCGCGTGCGTCTCCCCGAGAAGAACTAGCCGATATGCCTGATCCGTCCAAGTCGGCTCCAGCCCCGAAGAAGGGCTCCAAAAAGGCCGTCACCAAGGCGCAGAAAAAGGACGGCAAGAAACGCAAACGGGGCCGCAAGGAGAGCTACTCCATCTACGTGTACAAGGTGCTGAAGCAGGTGCACCCGGACACCGGCATCTCGTCCAAGGCCATGGGCATCATGAACTCGTTCGTCAACGACATCTTCGAGCGCATCGCCAGCGAGGCCTCCCGCCTGGCGCATTACAACAAGCGCTCGACCATCACGTCCCGCGAGGTGCAGACGGCCGTGCGCCTGCTGCTGCCGGGGGAGCTGGCCAAGCACGCCGTGTCCGAGGGCACCAAGGCCGTCACCAAGTACACCAGCTCCAAGTGAGGCGCGGCGCGGGCGCCCCCAACCCAAAGGCTCTTTTCAGAGCCACCCATACAGTCGTTAAAAGGGTCTTGAACACAACGTGGGTCACTGATGGTTGCCACGCACCCGAGGCGTTCCCGATACCGGGGGCGACCAAGTCCTGAGAGACTTGAGTGTGAGGAATGTGGGCACATACATAGCTGCGTCAAGTCCCGAGGGTGGGGTGGGCGAGGTCACAGTCCAGTGGGATTGTAAGTGTGTGCCCCTTGGCCTCTGAACCTGTGTTTCCTTAGAACATTTTCCATGCTTTCCTGGAATTAGGCGTCTTTATCCCCTGAAAGTGGCCATTCTAGCATTAGCATCCTGCACTAGCGGTATGCCGGAAACGGCGTGGGGGGCGAGGGAGGGTGCGCGGCTGCTCTGCAATGCTTGTGTACAGGAGGTAGCAGGAGTTGCCAGTAGCTTCAGTGGTTAGGGCATGGAAGAAGGTGGGAAAGATTTCCCCTATTTTCAGTTCCCCTAAAGCTGCGTAGTTTTCTGTGAAGCGATAGCGACAGAATTGTCCTCACTCAGTATTGATTTGGAGAATGCCGTTTTGATCCGGATCATTTGAGGAGGGTATCTTCTTACCTGTGGAAATAGCACTTTTTCTTGGTCTGGCTTGTATTTATGAAAAGGGGGTTCATGGTAGTTATATGAGCTGTTATGAGAAATACTGAGAGTCTTAACAACGTCTCCAGAAAGGAACAGTACTTAAATTTTTTTTCCAAATAGTTAGAGAAGCCTCATCTGAACTAATGCTAACGGGCAATTGGGAGCAGGAAACGTCTCCGCTTGACTTTCCTACAATTGCTGTACCACCATCCCCACCCCCTTTCCAGCTCACAGAAAAGGATTTTTGACAACCTCGTGTGTTTTAAAGTTCGCTTCTGAAGTATTTTTATCTTAAGTTCAAGTAACTGCAAAGATGCAAATGGCAATGTGGGACTTAAAAAAAAAAAAATCACTTTTTTTTTTTTTTTTAAAATCAGTCTTTACCTATCGGAACATCAGTTTAACTCCAGAGTCAGGTCGAAAGTAATCCTTTAACAGATGTTTCAGATTATTTTCTTTGAGAAATTGTCTCTTATTTTTCTTTTGCTTCAAATCCTGACAACAGTAATTATATATATTTCATTTTACCAACTGATGTTCTCCAGAATTGTCTATTAAAATTTAAACATGTCAGCCAAGTTGTCCCCGTGTTTAAAAAAGGATAGTAGGGCAGTAGACGATCGTTTAAGACACGAATCATTACGTTTTAGTAATTAGTGAGACTGAGTCTCTCGGTGGGGTTTGATGGGAGGAGGGCTTGGCTGCAGACTGAACCCTCAACCTCTAGCATGTTAGCCAAGGTTTGGCACCGAGAAGCATCTCAGGCCGTGTTCTTCTCCTGCCTGGACTGTGTATTACAGATTCAAGTGTGGACACAAGCATTCAGTGGGTGCTACACAGCACTACTCTCATTTGGCATCTTAAAAAAAAAAAAAAAGATAGAAATAAGCACACAGTAATGAAAGTCTGGTCATAACTGCCTTATCCAATACAGTTCCTCCTTAGTCACAACTGCCTCGCCCAATACAGTTCCTCCTGAGCTACAATTGAAAACATAAACCATGATCTGTCATCAAAAGCAAGACCTATCAACAGTTTCTGTCTCTGTCTCTCTGTCTCTCTGTCTCTCTGTCTGTCTGTCTCTGTCTGCCTGCCTGCCTGCCTGCCTGTCTGTCTGTCTGTCTGTCTCTCTCTCTCTCTCTCTCACACACACACACACACACACACACACACACACACACACACACACACACACGTAACCCCTGCTAGTCTAGATTTCACTATGTGGGCATGTGGACCAGACTGGCCTGGAATTCAGAGGTCTGTGTTCCTCTGCCACCAGAGTGCTGAGATTAAAGTCATGCACCACCACAGACTCGTCAGTATGGTCTCAAAAACAGAGGATTTGGAAGCCAGACATGGTGGCATAGACTTGTAATGGCAGCAGTGACAGGGGGAGCTTTGTGCACTCAAGGCTAGTGTGGTCTGCATATCAGGCTCCAGGCTGCCCAGGGATACATGATGAGACCCTGTCACCAAACAAAACGCAAACAGATTAACACTCCAAAGGGATGGATGTAGTCCTCTGTGAACTGATGCTAAGTGATAGTGAAGGCCTCCGATGCTTTTGCTCCTGCAGAGCTGCATGGCCAGCCCCTGGTGTCATGTAGCCCTTTTTGTTTTTCTCTTTTGAGGCAGAGTTTCTCTATTTCAGCCCAGGCTGTCCTGGAACTCACTCTGTAGACGAGGCTGGCCCGGAACTCAGAGATCTGACTGCCTCTGCCTCCCAAGTGCTGGGATGAAAGGCACCCAGCTCAACTGTTCATTTTAAAATTTTATCTATGAGTGGTTTTCCTGCAATTATGTGTACACCTTTGTGCAGAAGTCAGAAGGGAGGAGGGGAGGGGCATAAGAGGGAGTCAGATCCCTTGCGACTAGTGTTCCCGATGGTTGTAAGCCACATGTAGGTTTTAAGAATTGAACCCAGGTCCTCTGCAAGAGCAGTAAGTATTCTTAACTCCGGAGCCATTTCTCCAGCCCCAAGTATCCAGTTTTAAAGGAGCATTTGCAGTTGCTTCATCTAGGCCCAGTAGAACACATGATTATAATAAGATGGAACCTTTGTCTCCAGAAGAAAGATGAGTCTAAATATTGTTTAAAAAAAAAAAAAAATCAGTGAGCAAATCTAGCACACAATTTTCAAGTATAATTCCATAAAACACATTTATAGTTGTATATAATGCAATGGATTAATTTTTCCCCTCACAAAAGCCGGGTGATCTGAATGAGCTTCCCAGGTGTGTTACTTTGGCAGCCACAGCTCAGAACGGGGAATATTTGTCCTCCGTGGCATGTAAATATTAAGGAGACAAAGAGTGTAGGAAATTGGCTCTGCTTCTGAGATTTTTACAAAATAGAAAACCGAGAGGAAATTCTCTGTAAAATCAATGTCTCTGGTTCCATGTTAGGGAAAAAAAAAAAAAAAAAAAAAAGGAATGGTCAGGTGAAATTGAAAAATTGGCAGGTGTAGGGAATGTACAACAAACATATGAGAATCTATAACAGCAAGAATTAGGGCAATGTGAATGGCAAGTTCTCTCGATCTGAAAATCTTACTGTTAGTGAGGCGGGAGGAGCGACGAGGGCTTTGCGGGCATATAATCTGAAGGAATGTTGAGACTGTTATTCCCCCTCCCCCATCTCAGCTAGATCCTCAAGACAGATTTGCTAATTATTAGGCAACCAACCAAAAATTCTGAGCGAGGGAAAAAAACCTGTCTCTTTAAGAAGAAATTACCAATAGAAAGACTCGCCTTTCCTGTATGAGGCAGTAAGAGGTTAAATGTTGACAAATGAATGGCTGTCACTGGTGGTGGCGTGAGGAGGAAGACCGCCATTGTCCCTCACTAACACCAACATGTAAGCGGAACCCGGGCAACTAGAAGCTCATAGAAGACCGGCTTCTCAGATGTACAGTGAAGAATCACTGATATTTTAATTTTAGAGGAAGATAGCTCGGACTATTCTTGCAAGCCTTAGTCATTAATGTGAACCTACACTGACTACAACGTATGTAGTAGCTTTTGTTGTTGTTTTAAAGGTACTAAATTATTTAAAAGAACGTCTCACCATTTACTAGAGTTTTGTTAAGGTATACACACACTTATATGACATATACTCTCACGCACACAATACGTATACATTGAGATCAAACAAACGGACCATTCATCGTTTAAATATGTGTGAATAAAATACCAGAATCTTGGGCGAGATTTTGGCTTAGCAGTAAGGTTGGAGAGCTGGGGCTGGAATCTCACTGTTAGGCGTTTAAAGCAGAATACAAAACACACGCTTAAAATATTTTTGGCTAGAAGAGGCTAATCCTGGCAAAGGGACGGAGGAAGATGGCTCCAAGACCATCAGCCATGAGCGCATCACCCTAAACCTCGCATAGCATTCTGCAGGTCATGGGGGAGGGGAAATGAGGAGGGTGGGAGGATGGAAAGGTCCTGCCGCTGACACAGCGCCCGCCCCTCCCCCCGGCAATCCACGCCAAAATTCCCCGGGAGTCATTTACTAAACTACGTTCTCTGTGGCCAAAATTGAACCAGACCGATTTATTAATATATTATTGTAAACAAGGGGTGTATTATTAGCTCATGGTCACAACGTCCTGTACACCCCACCCCCCATCGCAATGCGCATAAAGTTAATGACAGCTATTAATCACACCAGGTGGCACGCTCCTTTTTTGAGCTTGGAAGGTGGCTCTGAAAAGAGCCTTTGGGTTGGGGGCGCCCGCGCCGCGCCTCACTTGGAGCTGGTGTACTTGGTGACGGCCTTGGTGCCCTCGGACACGGCGTGCTTGGCCAGCTCCCCCGGCAGCAGCAGGCGCACGGCCGTCTGCACCTCGCGGGACGTGATGGTCGAGCGCTTGTTGTAATGCGCCAGGCGGGAGGCCTCGCTGGCGATGCGCTCGAAGATGTCGTTGACGAACGAGTTCATGATGCCCATGGCCTTGGACGAGATGCCGGTGTCCGGGTGCACCTGCTTCAGCACCTTGTACACGTAGATGGAGTAGCTCTCCTTGCGGCCCCGTTTGCGTTTCTTGCCGTCCTTTTTCTGCGCCTTGGTGATGGCTTTTTTGGAGCCCTTCTTCGGGGCGGGAGTGGAGCGGGAAGGCTCCGGCATCCTGCTGTACTGGCTGGACCCAGAGGAACGGGGAACCGATGAAGGCAGGGCTATTTGTCATCTTTATATTTAAATGAGGGCTCCAAAGTACTATCATCTGATTGGACAAACATGAAATTCTGTAACTAAGAGACGTCAGTTCTTCTTTTCCATTGGATAGGATCGCAACCAATCCGAAAGTGCATTGGCTGAGCAAGCTCAGGTGTCTTATCTTTGTCTGAGCCCTTTGTTTTAACTGGGAAGATTTAGCATCTTCGGCCACTGTGGACCTGGCTGTGAAGGGACAGTGCAATCGGCTCTTATGCTCTTTGAGCCAAATCGCTGGCCACTTGTTCCCACCCACAGCTTTTCGCCTGCGGGGGGAAATGACAGCTTCGGACTGCCATTTATATCCAACCATTGTCTCAGTCAGTCTAGGAGAAACAAAAGCAAAGACATTTTTATGAGGATCCATGAGCAAATTCCAACACTTCATTGGGGTATCTGAAAACACACTAAGGTTTCATTGGAAGTGTATGGTCAGGGAAGACTTTGATTTGGTGACGAGTATTGGAGAGCTGGCTTTAGAAAAGCAGACTGTTCACGCCCTGCCTCATAAACAGGATCTGCATGTTGGAGCTGAAGGAATCCTGGTCTGAAGGCCAGTTCACTGGGGCACGTGATCGGCTTCCTTTGCACCTCCATTTCCTCATGCGGTGCTATATAATTCCTGTTAGATGCTGTGAGTTCATGTGGGTGAAAAGGCTCGCAAGCCTCGCACTAGTGCTCTTTTCACATCAACACACGATCTTTTTTTTTTTTTTTTAATCTCCCATCAAAATACAGAGTGAACTGTAATCCTCAACGCAGAGCTGGGGCTGTCGCAGGGCGGAAGACAACATGGCACCCAGCAGCCAATGCTTGGTGAAAGAAAAAACCTGGAAGATTATTCAGCTGCCTGCTGAGCCCTTAGGGATCCTGATATTGAGCGTCATGAACTGACATTGTCTTGACTAAAGCAAGAGAAAATGCTTTCAAAGCAGTTTTGTATAAAATCACTCTGAGCCCTGCGGTGGTGGCTCACCTTTAATCCCAGCACTCGGGCTCGGGTGGATTGCTGAGTTTGAGGCCAGCCTTGTCTACAGAGTGAGTTCCAGGACAGGCAGGACGACATAGGGTGGGGGTGGGGGGGTACAAGGTCTCAAATAGCTCATCCACGCCATGACGGATGCTCTTGCATCCTTCTCCAGTGGCTTGAGAGAAGAGCTACTACACCTGGCTCATTACTTTTATTTTTCTCATTAAATTTTTAAGGGCTATCTAATGACAAGTGCAAATAATATTGAACAAAACTTAATAAGTACAACTGCATGATGTGCTCCTTGTAGTGACATCAACATCTAAGCCACTTTCTAGCCACCTTGGCTAGTGTTGTTACTGTGTGTCTACATTGTTCGGAGTAGACAAAATGTCTCTCTCCCTCACTCCAAGGCCACATTGCACTGGTAACTCACCTAGGGTGGGTGATCTTGAATAAAGACTCCCTGTTTTACAGTTCATTTAATGTTATAAAAACATACCTAGTAGGTCTGGGTTTGCATAAAGTATAAAAGTTGCCAGAGCAACAGTAACTTCCTGTGGATCTTGACAGACTGGAGGAAGGTGTGGAGGGGCAAAGCTGAGAGGTTGTGAAGGAAGGGTCCCAAATGACATGGTAACCTGTCACAAAAGACTCCAGTACCCTGAGCTTTCACAGAACCCACAGAAACTTTAGAGAATGCTTCTAAGGGACAGGGTGTCAAAGGTCACTTAGATATAGTCTGAGCTTAATATTAATATGCCTCAGGCCCCAGCAACACATTGCCTGCGTGAAAAGCTTGCCAGGAAGTGCCTGGTGAATCCCAGACTGGTGCCACGTTTGCTGTTGGTAATTTTTAGCCAAAGATTGTTAATATTTTTTTCTTGCACATTCTTCCTCACTTATGTCTTTTTTAAAAATCCCCTTGCTCCAGCCTCTTTGGATGTGCCATACACTGTTCACGTTGGCACCCAGGTCTCCGTCGCAGCACGCGGCTTTCCCACGGCAGCATCCTGTTATTGATGGTGCCGTAGCAATGGTCTGGAGACCCTCTCCCATTCTCACTTAGCCTGGCAAGACCGACATGGTGGGTTACAGATGGAGCATCAGCAAACTGGAGGACTTTGCTTTGTGAGAAGGAAGGGAGGAAAGGAGGAAGGGCAGCTAAAGGAAAGGGAGGAAGAAAGAAGAGCCAGGGAGAGAAAGAGGGGGAGACAGGAAGCCGCTAGAGACAGCTCAGTGGCTATGCAGGCAGCAGTCGCCAAGCCCTAAAGGATAGAGTCCAGTGCTAGGGGTCCACATAGTGGAAGGCGAGACGGGATTCCTACGAGTTGTCCTCTGACTTCCAATGCAGGCACGTAACATGAATTAAAATGAGATGTTTGAAAAATTAAGAGAAGAGAGTGAAAAGGGAGAGTGTGGGAAAGACGGCTTCCACTTCAGCCACTGAAGGCAGAGACACCTGGGTTTGGCAGTAAACCTTAAAAGGGGGCATCGAAGGCTTTGTTTTGTTTGCGCCTCCTTTTCCTCTCATTACTGTGTCTAAAGCACAGTGCCTGGCACTGAAGGCCGGCAGTCCACACAGGGAAGACGCTCCTTTGGCGTTAGGAAGAACACGGACAGTCTGGATTTTTGGTGCTGCGCTGAGTGACGAGCAGACATCTTTTTCTACTGTGGGTAGACTCTCATGCCAGCCAAAAAACTGGGTTCTTTTAAAAGTTCCACAGTTAGTATAAGTGACGACACACTGTCATGGCCAATATATGACACATACATTTAGGGGAGGGGGAGCCCCCATAAGAGTCTGATAGTTGGAGGAGTGGTAACATTTGGCAGCAGACTTCAGTGGGATACAAGGGCTGCAGACCTGGGAGGACAGGTTTGCAGGGTTTCTTGCGCCGTTGAACTTTAGAGCCAAGTACTTTGTGGCTGGTGGGCTTGAGTCCTCTGCTCTCGTGAAAGTAGGGACGAGGTTTAGGCGTTCTTTGTCCTCTGCACTTTCCAGCTGGCGTACTTCGGACAAAGGCCTTCTCACCACTACCCTAAAGCCTTTCCTCCGGGGACATCTCTGTTGTGGCAGGGGCTGGGACACTGGACAGTCCCTCTGTGAAGGGCGCTGTTCTCTCCCATTGGCTCTCCGTGGGCTTCATCTGATCTCACAGAGAACCCGGGGTGTGTGTGGGGGGGTAAGCTGGCCTGTTCCTCTGGCAGGAGCTTCTAGGGCCATTTCTCTTTTCTTTCTTTTTTAAAAATTTTATATATTTTTAAATATATTTTATTAATTTATTCATATTACATCTCAATTGTTATCCCATGCCTTGTAATCCTCCCATTCCTCCCTCCCTCCATCCCTCCCTCCCTCCCTCCCATTTTCCCCTTACTCCCCTCCCCTATGACTGTTCCTGAGGGGGACTTCCTCCCCCTGTATATGCTCATAGGGTATCAAGTTGCTTCTTGGTAGCCTGCTATCCTTCCTCTGAGTGCCACCTGGCCTCCCCTTCCAGGAGCCTTGGTCAAATATGGGGCACCAGAGTTCATGTGAATGTCAGTCCCCACTCTCCACTCAATGGTGGAGAGTGTCCTGTCCGTTGGCTAGATCTGGGTAGGGGTTCGAAGTTTACTGGGCGTATTGTCCTTGGCTAGTGCCATAGTTTGAGCAGGATCCCTGGGCCCAGATCTGCCTATCATAATGTTCTTGTAGGTTTCTAGGACCCTCTGGATCCTTCTATTTCCCCGTTCTCCCGTGCTTCCATTTCTCTTTTCATATTGGCAAAGTGAGGCAAATTTCCACAACCGATGCATCAGCCTGAGAAAAGTGGGGTTACAGTCTCCAGCTCTGGAACCATACGCACCCTAAGTTTGGTGTCTCTGTGCACCCGCCTAGCTGCTCCAAGCCCCCTGGGCTCTAGTGAAAGTTTCTTGGATGCAAGTGACCACCTCCTCCTGGAGCCCTTAAGTAATTCATGCTTCTCCCCCTAAGCACAGCAATTAAATGTCCAAGGAGCTGCTGAAAGTGAAACCAGTGGCTTTCGAACACTATCTGGAGAAGATACAAAACTGCGTCCGCGATTGGATTCAGAATTTACCTTCTCAGGAGAGGTGGTGTTTGACGGGTGGGAGGGAGGTGCTGTGGAGGGGTAGGGGAACCCCGGTGGCTCTCGAAGGCTGCTGCGGGTGGTGTGGGGGCAAGGACCCTAAGATGGGCAAGAGGATCAGAAAGGGATGCAGCCATAAGCAAGCTGAGGTCATCCCAGGCTTGCCCCAGGAGACACCAGAGCCTGCCCTGTCCCAGGTTCCCTACTACCACCCCTCCCCCACCCCAAGAGCACACATAGCCAAGGAAAATATTATGATGTTTAAAAACAGGAGAGAAAGCAGAAAGGTACAAACGCTCACGACATACAACAAATTCCTCACCAGGGAACAAACTGAAGGCCTCTGCCAAGCGATGGAATAAAAGACAGCTAAGAAAAGCCCCTTGGGCAGCAGACAAAGTAGCTCTTGCCATGTGCTGGTAGGTGGGCATACTTAATACAACGCACTGAAATCTTCCCAGCCCTCGCACTGGATTAATCCACTCTTGAAAGAACGAATTTGTGCCGTTTTCATTATAACTGGCTGCCATTGGCTCTGTGTCATCCTGCGGATGGTCTGAGTGCTCCGCAGAATCCCCACGGCAAGAAGGCTGTCACCAGATGCACCCCGGCAGCTTTGGATTTCCCAGCCAGTCTATGGCATTCTGCCATGGCCGCAAAAAACACCTGGTAATCTCCCCACCTGCCCTCGGAGCCTCCATCCTTTCCTCTATGTCTTCTTGCAGTCGGAGGTGTCGGGACTTCTCAATTTCTTTTCTCCACTTGGTAAGGCCCCGCTGTGCACAGGGCACCAAGTACTCCGTTCACATCCTAATCCTGCAGCCACGGCGCTTTGCTACTTCTTACTTGGGATTTGTCTCCATATGGAGACAAACATATAAATATACAGACACACACACACACACGCACACACACACACATGCACAAATCCAGGTATGGTGATGCTAACAGAGCAGGAGACCAATGACACGGTGAAAGCTGTCAGAACCAAAAAATGGAGCCACTCTTTGCTATAGCGAAGTCATTTCTTCTGGGCCTGACATGACCATCAGACATCATAGAACAGGGACGCTGTGGTGACCTAATTAATGAATGACATCTAGGTTGATAGTAATGATAGTAGAAAAAGGGGGTATCTCTATCCCTGCTGCAATGGTCTTCGGGTTCCTACTGGAGTATGTTGGAAGGGGAGGTTGGCTGGAGGTCGGAGCCCCGATGGTGCAGCTTTCCTGAGTTATCACTTACCCTGAGATGGGACTTTTTGATAATATAACTGTGAATTCACTCATGATCCCGTAGTAACCATTTCCCACATCCCATCAATAATTCCAACAAATTGGTTTACCAAGTTGAACTTGGTGGACTTGTTTCTTAGGTATAGCGGCACTCTATCTGGGGCAAGTAGACATGTCTTCACGCCTTCCTGGGAAGTGACACACGGCTTTTGTCCGGCCCAAACAGAAATACATAATGTAAAGCAGGTTTGCCAGATGAGGGCTATCTCAAAAGGCTCTCCCAGGACCTCAGCCCTGCTCAGAGGGCACCGCCACCACATGCAGAGAGAACTTCAGAGTCCTTGCCCACAACTTTCTCACGGCCGAAGAGCCTTGTTTTGGAATATCTGATGTGATCCTCCTCTCTCGTGTTTCAAATCCTACTCGCTTCACCCCACTCTCCCACCCCCCTTGCTGGCAGTGGCCTGGCATCTCTTCCTGATGCCCTGTTCTTTCCAAATACTATCTCTCCCAACCCTAGACAAGGTTTCTCTGTATAGCCCTGGCTGTCCTAGACTCACTTTGTAGACCAGGCAGGCCTCGAACTCACAGAGATCCGCCTGCCTCTGCCTCCTGAGTGCTGGGACTAAAGGAGTGCGCCACCAGTGCCTGGCTTTTTGGTTTTTAGGAACTTAAATAATTTAAGGAATTTTAAGCATCTCAAGTACTTATTTTTATATCTAAACTATCTTAAAAGGTAGCAATTATTAGGTAACCGGTTTAATGCAATTTTCTTTGAAACCAATTTATTTCTAAACAGTTTTGGAGCTGGAAAGATGGCTCTGCACTTGTTGCTTTTGCAGAAGATGAGTGCTGGATTCCCAGTGCCTATGTTGAGTGGCTCACAACCTCCTGTAACTCAAGCTCCATAGTATTCAGTGTCCTCTTCTGGCCTCCGCAGGTACCCATAGGCACACACACACACACACACCACATAAATATAAATAACATTTTTTTTTAAAGAAAAGATTTTAGTAAAGACTTAAGCACAGGCTTTAGGAGAGGTAAGAGGGTGATGGAGAGATGGCTTAGTGGTTAAAAGCGCTTGAATTTGTGGCAGAGGATGTGAGCTCAGTTCCCAGCATCCATATGGCAGCTCCCAACTGTCTCTAAGTCCAGTTCTGATGCCTTCTTCTGGTCTCTTTGGGTACTGTGTACCCACACAGTATATATGCATATCTGCAGGCAAAATACTCATACACGTAAAATAGAAGTAAATATTTTTAAATTTAAACAATTTGAAAAGAGGAGAGAGGCTTTAAAGAAAGTAGCACACACCCTCAAGTAGGCGTGGACTTCTCAAGAGAGCTGCTGCAATTTTAAAGTCAAAAGTATAAACAATTTTTTTTTTAAGCTTATAGGATGCATCTTAGCGGTGGAGGTTTGCCTCAGTATGTGCAGGGCCCTACATTTGATCCCCAGAACTGAAGATTCTGAAGGGGGCAACTAATCTTAAAGCCTAGCCATTCATGTTGCTGTAAATTTCTTCCCATGTGACACGGAATCGGCAGAGCTCACTTCCAGGCATCCCTTGGCCATGTCTGTCTGCCAGCCTGGGTTCCCGGATGCCACATGCAGGCAGGGTCCAGCATGCACATGTTCCGCCCCAACCGTCAGATTCTGTTGTAGCTTTTCTCGCATCTTCTTCATCGTTGCTTTCCATTCCTACAATTTTTTTTTTTTTTTTTTTTTTTTTTGTCGTTAAATTTGTTTGGTTTGGCTTTTCTTTTAAGCCAGGGTATTGCTATGGATCTCAAACTGGCCTTGAACTCAGTTTCCCTGCCTTCATCTTCCAAGTGTGGGGATTATGAGCAGAGCCATTGTCAGGGATATAAAAGACTTGAGCACCAGGCCTCGGTAACAATCTGAGAACCATGTTGGGCACGGCCATGGTCAGTTAGATGAGTGTGAAAGTACCTAAATACAACTGATTTTAAAAACTTAATCTTTTAAAATTGATCATTATTATTAATTACTGTATGTGTGATGTGTGTGTGAGCACCATGCCACAGAGCTTGTGTGAGTAGTGAAGTTATTTTTTTCTTTCACCTTTCCTTGGGTCCCAGAGATTGAGCTCAGGTTGCCAGGCTTGCACAGCCAGCAACCTATACCCACTGAGCATCTTGGTCCCCTCCCCCAACTAGACTTTTAAATTTGATTAAATATTTTTCAAATTTGAATATCATAAATATAAATGCACATATGTCATATCTGTTGACAAGGTTGGCTCTAAACCAAGGATACCAAAATTTAAGGACATTCAAATCCCTTAGATAAAATTCTCTCTCTCTCTCTCTCTCTTTCTCTCTCTCTCTCTCTCTCTCTCTCTCTCTCTCTCACACACACACACACACACACACACACACACACACACACTTTTTTTTTTTTTGAGGGTCTCACTATGTCGCACTGGCTGCTCTGGAACTCACTGTGCAGACCAAATTAGCCTAGAACTCACTCACAGAGATCTGCCTGCCGGGACTCCTGAGTGCTGCGATTAAATGCATGAGCCCTTATAGCCAGCTGAAACATATTTTTTACATGCGTCCTTCTATTTAATTTTTTTTCTAGATGATTTGTGATGCTTAACGGGATGTGAATACTGCGCAAATATTCGTTCTACTATTTAGGAAATAATAAGCAGAAGAGGGCGGTATAGCTCTAGTACAGATGTGGCAGCCGCTGTCGTCTTTAGTACATACAAACGGCAACATCACATTTACAATATATTTTTAATCCGAAATTGTGGCTAGCTGACCACACCTGTGTCTATACAATATTCTTTGACATGCTTTCTTGGGCAGTGTGCTGATGTCCTGTGTGCACACTGAGCATGTCTGCCTTCATTGGGTGTCGCTATCTTCTTTAATCTGGTCAGACATCTGCTTGGCTATTACATAGGCATGTTAATCCCGTTAGGAATTTCTGTCTTCCTAACCTGTTATATCCCGCTTCTGGGCTGAAGACACAGAGATAAGTCACCCTAAATTTCAGTCGCCCTGGAAAAGCCTTCTCTGACAGACCATCTCCCAAATTATCTGTGGAATATGGGGAATTATCCATGACTTGGGGGTAGTATCCTGGAGATTCTTATAGGACACAGAGAGTATCGCTGTCAGGATCTGGGTTTGGAGCCCACTACTGACACCATCAGGACAAAGAGGTGAGCAGCTACCAGAACCAGGGTGGAAGAGTGCGCAGTTGCTCAGACCCGGGCGGGGCGACTACCCGGACCTGAATGGAAAGCTCACAGCTGCCAGGACCTGGATGGAGGAGAGAGCAGCTGCCGGGCCCTGGATGGAGAAACGCGCAGCTGCTAGGACCTGGACGTCAGAGCGCACGGCAGCCAGGACCCCGCCCCGCGCGCGCGCGCGCTCGTGCCCGGCGTTGGCGCAGTCCGGGTCGGAGTCGTCGGCTGAGGCTCGTCGGCCTCGCTCTCCGGCCGATTCCCGGCCGTTCTGCGCCCTCTCCGCCCGCGCCCTCGTTGGCGCCGCCACCCGCAGCCCTGGCGCTCCCCGCGGGTCCCCCCGAGGCCGTCTGCGCCTTGTGCCAGCGCGCGCCCCGCGAGCCGGTGCGCGCCGACTGCGGCCACCGTTTCTGCCGGGGGTGCGTGGTGCGCTTCTGGGCCGAGGAGGACGGGCCCTTCCCGTGCCCCGAGTGTGCCGATGACTGCTGGCAGCGCGCCGTGGAGCCCGGCCGCCCTCCGCTCAGCCGCCGCCTCCTGGCGCTCGAGGAGGCGGCCGCGGCGCCGGCGCGCGACGGCCCTGCCAGCGAGGCCGCGCTGCAGTTGCTGTGCCGAGCCGACGGAGATCCGTTGTGCTCCGCCTGTCGCATGGCCGCTGGCCCGGAGCCGCCCGAGTGGGAACCGCGCTGGAGGAAGGCGATGCGTGGCAAGGTGCGCAAGGCGGCCCTGCACACCGCCCCTCTTTGTGTCTTACCTGGAGTCAGTCTCCCGCTGACCTCTCTCCCGCACCCTCCCCACCCCGAGTCTCTGCGGTGCCCCTCAGCCCTACAGCCTCCCCTTTCCGGGGTCCCTGCCGTGCCTAGTGCTCTTGAATCGTGGAGTCCGTGAGTTCCGCTCGTCTCCATCTCTGTTACCTCTCTCCCGGAGCCTGCTGTGTTCCTCGATCTCTCATCTCTAAAGCATGCTGTCCTGACCCCTTTTCTTCCCACGTCTCTGGCCTACCTGTGCCTGGTCTCTATACCACCTTTAGACTCTTCCTTTTTCTCCGTTTCCTCTCCCAAGTCCCATTCCCGAAGGCCTCATCCTCCTACCCGGTGTGACCTCATTGGGGCAAGCCCCGCCCATCCACTGGTTGGTGGAGACCTGAGTGTGGGCTTCTTCTGTGTGTCAGTTTATCCATTGCAGCCCTCAGAGGCGCTGCCGAACCACCTTATTCTGGAACCTTCTTTGCTGTGCTCTCTTGGTCATTGCATGTAGCACAGAAACCGACCATTAATCTGAGCAAAGCTGGGGCCCATGGATCTGGGGTATCGTCCCTGGCCCAGAGTGGGGCAGGGCATCTTATTTCTTCCTATCCAGGCAGGAAGGGACCAGTGATGCCTGGTCGCTGCCCCTCAGGAAGAACCGCTCGCTTAGTGTGTTTGCGGGTACTGTTAACATTATGTTCTGGAATGAAACACTCTGTGCCCCAGAAATAGGTTTCGAAGAACATTATTGGGGTGGAGGCCTGTGGTTACATCCAGGGCCCAACCTGGGGTTGGTACTCTGCCAGAACATGCTGCTAGGGTTGTCCCCTTACTAAAACAGTCATCCGCACGGAGATCAAGCAGGGCACAGAAGTCAGAGGAAAGCCACTGTCTAAAGCTGACACTAAAGGGGGCCTGTTTAAAAACCTGGAATCCACAGCCGAACCTAGAATTGTCTGCCGGGTATCTAGTTTTGACAAAGAAGGAGGTGCAGGAGACCCCTTTAAAAAAAAACAAAAACATTTTTCCGCAGCCAGAGACTGGACATGTGGCAGGTGTCTCTGGACTGCTGATCTGGGTGTCCAAAGCCTCCTTCCCAGTCTATAACCAGCTTCTCTTCCAGGAGAACAAGGGGTCTGTGGAAATCATGAGGAAGGACTTAAATGACGCCCGGGACCTGCACGGTCAGGCGGAATCAGCGGCTGCTGTGTGGAAGGTGAACAGTGTCTCCTGCATATGGGAACCAGCAGGGCAACCAAACTGAGCTGCTGTTTGCTTGGCCGGCTGGAGGAGGGGCCTGTGTGTGGACTTGATGGCTGCCAGGGCACTGCCCTAGGATACAGTCTAGCCGAAAGCCAGTAGGGAATCCTCTTTTCCCTCTTGCCTTACGTGAGGGTGACTTGGAAGCTCCAGCTGCCTTTTCTGCACAGGACGCCTTGACCCCAACCAACCACAGCTGTTAGCAGTGGAGCACATGCTGTTTCCTGGTTCAAAACCACAGGCATTATTGCTCTTGAGGCTGGAAGTTCGCAGGCAAGCCCTGGCAAGTCCATATCTGGTCAGGGCTACTTTCTGCTAGCCTTTGTCATTGTATCATCACATGGAGGGTGGGGTAGGAGTTCACGGGGGTCCCTTTTACTAGGGCACTAATCCCACCTCTAATTTGGTGGGACAAACCACCTCCCAAAGGCTCAGTACTTACCAACATTGCCTGGAGGTTTCAGCACAGGAGTGGAGATGGGGTGGGGTTGGGGCACAGGCACACACAAAGTTGACACTTAGCAGCTTTCCCTCATCTGGTACCATTCATGGCATTAAACACCAAGATGACATCATGATAGAGTATTTTGGTTTTTTGTTTTTGTTTTTAAGGTTACTTGACAGCAAAACTTCACATTAGTTTAAACTCAGGCAACTTTTCCTTTTATATATTAAAGTTCATTACAGCTTCTACCCCACCCCCATTTTAAAATACAAAACTGAAGTGTTTCTGTAGGCTGCAGAAGTCCTGAAGCTTTCAGAAGGCCTGGACCTCAAGGCTGAAGCCATCTGCCCTACCTCTCAAAAAAGCAGGCAGTCTTTGAGGATGTCTAGTTTTCTAGGAGCCCACAATCATTCCAAGGACAAGTTCTAGCAGATAGAGGCTTTTAATCCGAAGCTGAGGCTCCTGTAGTCGGGAGGGAGGAGCTTGGCCAGACAGCAGTTATCTGACTGGCATTTGCGTCCGTTCAGCAGCTTCCCTTGGGAGCATGGGTGTCCTCTGTGTTGTGTGGGCCAGGGCCAGGCTGGAGATCTGAGAGAAGTTAGGAGTGTGTCCTTTTCTAGTCTGTTGGCTAGGTGGTTTGAAGTGTGGCTGGATGGAGTTTTGCTCTTGGGTTTAGCTCTTGGGTTTACACATGGCCATAGTAGGAAAAGTGGCTGGCGGAAGGTAGCTGTGTGTTCTGACAGGACTTGGCCCCAGAGTTCCATTCCAAGAAGCTGTGAGGGACCCTCACATCAGTGAGCAATGTTCATGTGGGTTCTATATCCGAGGACCTAACAGACTGATAGTGAGAAATGAGAATGTGGCCGATTGGTGGGCTGCTGGTCCAGCGTGAGAGACTCTGAATATCACTGAAAATTAAGCCGCACAGATGGACAGCAGGCCTGTGGCTGTGGTGTGGTTCTACCTAATGTTAGGCTTCTTTCTAGTCACAGTGGAGTAGAGTAACTCTTTAAAAAGTGCTTACGTTGTGTTAGGTAAATAGTGTCGTCTAGAGATGACCTAAACTTAGCCCACGGAAGGATGCAGCCAGGCTGTGTGCGGGTGCTGTGCCGTTTTGTAGAAGGAACTAGAGTGCCCATGCACTCGAGTGTCCTGGAGATGCAATTCCTGGAACCAGTCTTGAAAGAGTGCAGGGGAGACAAAACATTGTCTTCAAAGAAGTTCTAGTATGAGAGGCCTTGTGAGGAAATGACCCAAAGAAGCGGTCACAATCTTACAAATACACTGAGAATACCAGAAGAGAATAGGTGTGAGAAGGTGATTGATTTGGGAGGCATAAAAGAAAAGAATTCTCTTAACAAGGCTGTAAGGCGTCTTCTGTACCTTCACTTCTGTCCTTGGTATGAGTGGCACCCTTTTTCACTTTGTACAGGGCAGTGTATTATTAGCCTTCTTTCTGCTGCTGTAACAAAATTACCCAAGACTGAGTATTGTAGAGGAGTTTTAAGTCAGAATATGGCTGCCCTGGATCACAAGAGATCACATCCAAAGACCTTCTAGTCTGTCTTCCAGCTGAAATGCAAATATGTCTTTAATCCAGGTGTATGTCTTTAATCCAGGTGACAGGCAAGTGGATCTAAGTTCAAGGCAGCCTGGAATAGAACAAGTTTCAGGTAAAGAAAAACTTAGGTCCAGGCATGGTGGTACACGCCTTTAATCCCAAACAGTGAGGGTAAAGTTAGTTTATAGAAGAACACACCCATGTTTGAATGTTATGTCTAATTGAGTGACCAAAAAAGTGACAAATCGGAGAAAGATTGGACAGAATAGGACACACCCAACTTCACAAGAAGAGAGAGGAAAGGGAAGCTATTTAAGAGGCATTGAAAAGAGGGAGAGGAGGCAATTTTACCCAGACAGTAATAGACAGGTTACATACAGACAGAGAATGAGAGAACAAGCTGGACATGGGTGAAGACCGAAGGAGCCAGAGAAGGAGAAGGAGCCAGGAGACTAAGAGCAGGCTGCTGGAGTTAGTTTGAGGCCAACAAGAGCAATTCAGAGGCAGAGAGAAAAGCCAGATTGAATAAGTCAGCTAGGAGAGGAATTTGAGCCAGAATAGCTGAGTTGAACCAGCCAGTTATGAGCTGAAAAAGAACAAGAAAGGGTGAGCATATTAAGCTGTAAGTCTCAGAGCCTGAAAACAGCCTAGGCCTAGGTTAGCAGATGGAGGCAGTAAGACTCTGACACAACAGTGGAGACAGGTGAATAAAAGTTCCTTTTACGGAGTACTGTGTATAGAAGGAAAGTTATGAGTTCTAGAGACTGAACATAGAAGATGAAAAGGCTCTGTGTACTGGGCTCTAGTGAGGGCCTCATGGTGGAAGTGTATGGATATGCAGCTCTCTGTGTAACAGCTAGCTTTAGGATCCATCCAGTAGCCTGAGAGACCATTGTCAATTCCTTTGGAGGGTACATGCATCAGTGACCTAACCATTGTCCCCTATCTTAAAGGCGCTGTCAGTTACACCTCACCACATTGGGACCAAAGTAATTCAACTATGAGGGACGACAAGGGTATCTTTCATGTGGAGATGTCACTTCTGGCTTTGCAAAACAGAGAAAGAGAATCTTCTTTTACCTGCAATTTTATTAAAAAGTAATTTTAATTCAGAAGGCCCAGCCAGCATATTTTGAAGTGTCATATTTCTTAATTTTTTTCAGAGTAGGTGGGGGTTCTCTTAAAACACAGCAGCAGTGGGTGTGGGCCAGTGTGGACTGCTGTCTCTCCCCCACTCACCGCAGGGGCATGTTATGGACCGAAGAAAGAAAGCCCTGACTGACTACAAGAAGCTCCGGGCTTTCTTTGTGGAGGAGGAGGAACACTTTCTGCAAGAGGCTGAAAAGGATGAGGGTCCTTCCGAGGATGACGAGCAGGCCGACCCGGCAGAGCGCTTCCGGTCCCTCCTGCAGGCTGTGTCGGAGCTGGAGAAGAAGCACCGGAACCTGGGTCTTAGCATGCTTCTGCAGGTACCACCTGGGGGGGCGGGGGGGCGGTTTGCACCTTCACATCACATCTCTGTGCTCAGCTCAGAGCCCCAGTGGAAGGGAGACTACCCTAGGAGCAAGTGAGGAGCCACAGCCTACCATGCCCCTGCTGTGGCCTAGGTCTGAATGTGGGGAATAAACATGTGGTTGGGGAAAGTGGTAGGAAGGAACTTGGAGCAGAGGAAGATAAGAGATGCCTCTGGCTCTCACATGGGAGGGATTCTTTTTTTCACCCCTCAGGCTGTGTGGGCAGGAGCATTCAGGACATCCCCTCCATCTTCTCCCATCTTCATCTCTGCCCCAGGGGTTGGGCAGCCCACTTAGCAGTTTAACCCCAGGCTTGTAATATGGCATCAGCAGCCACCTGTAGCTGAGGTAGCCTTCTTTCCACATACCCATTAGCTATTTGGGGGCTATACAGCCTCGGAGACACAGGCTTTGGACCCAGTTTAGATGGGTTGTCCAGTCACCTGGGTTCTGTGCGTGCTGTGCTCAGGAGAACAGCCATGTCTGTCTCATCATCCGTTCTGTCTCGCTGTCTTTATGTCTGTATCTCCCATCATTTTCTCTGTCTCCCTGTCTTTCCTTTTGTCTCCGTTTCTCCCTTTTTCTATAGTGATGATGCGCAGCAGGCTGGCCCCCTGGAGCGTGAGGCAGAAGGAGCCACCTTCCACTGGCCTGCAGCACCCCTACCTACATCTGTCAGGCCTCTCTGCCTGGTACCACCCTTCATCCTGGACAGATCCCCATCTCCATCAACACTGACAGCACCCTGGCCTGGGATGGAGCGTCAAAGGTGCCCAGCTTTTGGTCATGCACATAGTTTTGTTGCTCAGCAGTATTTTTGATTTTTGTTGGGGCATGAATGTGCTTGGGCCTGAACCTGTTCTTAGTAGAGACCAACTAGTCCTGGGATTCCTTTCCCAGTGTGTCCCAACCCTGCCAGAGACCACTTGGCAGCTCCAAAGCCCCTGGTTCTTGTTTTGCCATGGCTCAGCCTAGTGTGGCCAAGTCACTCTAATATTCAGGAACCAAACCTTGCACCTTCCCCATTGGTGTCCATGACAGGGCTGGCTCACCAGACATCCCTCAGCAAGACTCTAGGGCATACCAGTTACCTGTGTTAGTGCTAGGGTATAGGGATGCAGGAGGCCCTGGGGTGTGGCTGGGACCTGACTTTTGGAGAGAAAAAAGATGAAGCCGCCTCCACCCACCAGAGGGTTGCTTCTTTCCCTTTGGGTCTTGCTGTGCCAGATCCTGGGCACTGTCTTCTGCTTTGCTTCCCTGACTTCCTTTCCTCACAGCTTGTGCTCCTTGGATGTCACTAGCATCCCCAAAATGCTCCTACTTTTTACCACCTCCGTGGTACCACCTTCTTCCCTGTGGAAGAGCAGTAGGGGCTGCATCTCCAGGCCACCTGGTGCTTCACTTCGCTGTATTTTGGCTTTTTCTCACCTCATATTTTCTCTAGTAGGTGAATTTCACAAAACTTGTAACGTAGCGGTAGCGTGGTTGCCTGCAGCATTGTGTGTGTAGATAACTAGTCTAAGAAACAAAACCCAGGGAGGGAACAGACACAGGTCAGGGGCCAAAGACATAGATCTGTTTAGGGTTTTGGGTAACAATGTTCTGTCCTCAGAAGGCCCCAGCCTTGGATGTAGTGAGTGGCTCCAACCTGACTCCAGGTGAGCTCGTTCTCAGTGCTGAATAAAGTGATTTGCTCCAGCCTCTCTGTCTCCGTACCTCCTAGTCTTTGTCCACACAGCTGCTCCCCTCTCCCCCCACCAGGTTCTAGGATCTTTGATACTTGTAAAAGCAAGATACTATCACTGTGACAGTCGGGGAGAGAGGGCAGGTGTCACCCTGAACTCAGTGTTGGCTGTAGGAATTGCATCCACCAAGAGGAGATATCTGATGAGAAGACTTTGGCCTGGCACACCTGGCCAGGTCCTGCAGAGGGCTGGCTAGCTGAGCAGATGTACCCAGGGCTGGAAGGTAACAGACTGGTCCATTCATACCCAGGGTGACGGTGCTGAGGGTGGAGCATCCCTGTGAGTACCAGGAAAGAAAAGGAAGGCAGGAACAGATGTAAATGACATTGAGACCTACAGCCCTGAGTAGTGTGCCTCTTTGTGACAGAATGTGACCTGTTAAGGGCAGATGTGAAAATTAAAGTAATAGAATGGCAGGTGAAGAGAATGCCAGGCAATCTGGGACTGGCCACCTGGTTGTAGCCAAGAAACAAGTAATGGGTTTGTCTCTCAGATCTTAGCCTTGGTCCAGAAAAACTTACACCCTTGTCTAAGTAAGTACCTCTGACCCGTGCTGGACGATCCCTCTTTCCTGGCCCTGTGACTCTAGTAGATGGGCTGGGTGTGTAAAGTGCAGTCTTGAAAAGGCCTCGAGTTTTCGCCACAGCTCTGCTTGCCAGTAGTAGTTTGCAGTTCACCCACACTGTCAACAGCACGCTAAGCGGCTGCCACACAGGACACCGATGCCCCCCCCCCCCAAACCCTGGTCCATTCCAGAATTGGGACCTCTGAGTACCTCAGTATCAGGGCTCATTAGATCCTGCGCTGGCCTTTTTCACTGGAGAGGAATCTGCCATTCTTTTTGTGTTCCTCCTGACGTTGGCCAACTTTAACTTTGTCCCTTTCCCCCCACTGGACCATTCAGGGAGCTGGCATCCTGAATCTGGTTTGGTGGCAGATCCCCTACCTGCTGAGGCCTACATCCTAGTTCATAGATGTCCTCCCTGTGCTATCTGGCAAGGAAGAATGGCAGCTCTCTAGTGGAGCACTGATCCTGTGTGAGGCCCCACCCTTCTCACCACATGGCTTCTCAAGGTCGCACCTTCCCTAATACTGCATTAGGAGAGATTTCACAGTGGTACAGCAGAAGCCTAAAGGCAGAATGCCAGAGACAGCGTGTTGTACTCTACCATTACTGCTGGGTGAATGTCAGCACTCAAGAGTTTGACAGATTTAAAGGCACAGTGACCCAAGGACATCCATTCCCAGGTCCTCAAGGTCCTCTGCTCCCCTCACTTTTGCAAGAGTGGCTGATGGGGTTCCTCTGCCAGGGAGGTGGAAGGAAGGTTGTATGGAGGATGGACCCTGTGGGACAGAAGAGACAAGCTGGATAGGATTACACGAGGGGCCTTCAGGGTACCATAGTTAAGTTAAAAAAAAAAAAAAAAGTACATGGTCTATACAGACATGTCCATCCTTATATCCTTTTGGCTGGTCTACAAAGACAAATACAATTAGATAGTGGGCTATGGTGATTTGATAGGTATCCTTTATCTGCAGATGATCTATAAGGTACAGGTTGGATACCAGAGGAGACGATGCCAGCATTAATGGAACCCAAAGGGTTGGCTGCCTGTGAGATGAGAAGTAAAAATGATTAGGATGTGGGGAGTGAAGACAGTACCAACTTTGAAAAGAGGGTTGAGCATGGACACGCACACCTTTAATCCTAGCACTTGGGAGGCAGACACAGGCAGATCTCTGTTGAGTTTGAGGTCAGCCTGGTCTACAGAGTGAATTCTAGGACAGCCAGGGCTATCACAGAGAAACGGTTCAAGTGGGGGTTGAGTGGGGGAAGACTGGAAGGTGAGAAAAGATAGAGCTGGGCATGGCCACACCAAGGAAGCTTTGGCAGGCTTATTGTCATGAGTTTAATGGCTACATGGAAAATGATTACACAGACACATCCTCAATACCAAACAAGTGGGAAGAGCAGCAAGTATTTTTGTTTTTCCTGGGATCTTCCCTGTATGGGGAACAGCCAGATTTTAAGGCATTTCAGTCTGACCTTGCTTGGGTTTTCTGCTACGGTATTGTCATGATGAGTACAGTTAGTGTGCTTGCTTGATAGCAGGTAATGCAGCTGGCTAATGCAGAACTGTGGGTACTCCGTGCCTGCCCACTGGGGGCTGGTTCTAGTCCTCAGGTACCAGACTCTTAAGGGTGCACATCCTTGTCTACAGCCTATGCACAGCATCTGGTATTTACTTCCAATGTGTAATATAACTGATGCTGTCAACCAGTTTTATATGGTTTGGGGAAAATGGTGAGGTTAAAAGTATAAAGTACATTCTAGATGAGATGGGTTTTTCTGGTTATCTTTGATCTCTAATAGATGTGGAGCCTGTGAGCAGACTGGCCCTATTCCAACGAGCAGGTCATTTAGTTGGGCCTTGAAGATCCAGGGGTTCCCTGGCAGCACCTCCCCTGCAGAGTGCAGATGAAGTTCTTAACTCCCTTTGGGGCATTCTTGTGAGGCTCTGGGTCAAACCTGTGGCATTTATTCCTCAATGAAAACTGCAACTCTAACGTCTTCTGCCCCAGGCAGGTCAGTTCAAAGGCCAGTTCTCACACCCACCTAGTTTTCTCTAGCGAAGACCCCAAATAACCAGAAGCCAGCTAAAAAGACATAAGTTTTGTGCCTCTTGATGCCCATGTGAGGTGTTTTATTTCCATAAGAGAATTTTAATTTGAAGATATATAGTTGAGTGGAAACAAAGAGTCTATTAAGCTGTCATTCAGGAAAAGGAATGTACTGTTAAGGAATTTCTTGGAGACAAACAAGGCTAAGTGCTGAGAAAACTTCAGAAGCCAAACAGCTACGGACAGCACCAGGATGGAACTCTCACGGAGCAAATAGTCTGGTTTTTAGCAAGATTTCATTTTGGGGTGTGAGGGGTTGCAATCAAGGGTAGACAGACGGTTGTGCTATAATAGCTACACAGGGCCCTTGGCCTGGCTGCAGCAAGGATCAGGCATGTGACAGGACAAGCATTTGTCTCGGTATTTTGCACAGGCAGTTTCTGAGTACCTGTGATTCCTTTCCTAAACAAAGGTTGGTATTTGATTACTAGGGGCTCTAAAATTTTATCCCTTGGCCTCCGACTGAACATGCAGACCTGTAGGGTAGTCTCACAGCACCCAACCTTTCCTCTAGTCAAGCCCCTTATTTCCCTAACTTGCTCCCCACCCTCTTCCTACACCAGACCAACTGAGTGCACTGCCTTACTTTTCAGGGTGCCTGGGGTGCCCAGCTCACTGCTGGGTCAAGTGAGTCAGTAAAAAAGATGGCTTCCTATAGACACGCCAGAGGCCAGCTTGTCCTGGTTCAGCAGTTCTTGGATTCCTTAGAGTCGTCTTAGCCAGAGGAGTCATGCAGGCAAAGCACAGCTCCCTCCTGCAGCCCTATAGGACACGAACCTCAGGACATGCTACCCTACATTGTTTTTGCTTTGAACTGTGGTCCCTGGAAAGCTGAAGCACAAATAGGCTTTCTCCATTTACTGTCCTGAGGAACAGATTCCATGGGTATATGGTGGCCTCTGGTTATAGACCCAAGTTCAATACCAGGCTCAATCATAAAGGGCCATGCCTTCTATCCATTGCAAAGGCGTGCTCTACCTTTCAACATTGGCCTCCTGACTGTCCCCTGAGGCTGGTATTTACACTCCTGAGTCTCAACTGTAGGGGTCGTGAGGGCAAGGCACCCCTCTCTGGACAGCTCTGTGTCCTGGTAAAGGACAAAAATCACCTGTATCCAAAGTTGGGATCTTTGAGGAATCTGTGTCCTGAGGTAAAAGTACAGAAAACACAAATTTTCATAGACTCTGGGTAATATGCAAATGAGGAGACTTTCTGGGCTCTTCTGATTGGACAGTGCAGCCAATAAGACCTTAGGGTTTCTGAATGCCTTTGGTAGCTAGACCAACCATTTATAAGAGCCCGAGGGTTGTTTACTCATTTTTAACAGTTGGATTACGTCCTCGATTTCACACCTTACATGAATCATGAGGTCTCCCCACTTACCATCAAGTGCTCTGCCCCTCCAGCACGGAGGTCTGTGAGCTGTGGAGTTGATCGCAGCACAAGAAGCCGTGTAATCCGGCCATCCACAGTGCTAGGATGGCCACAAGGCCACCAGCCACTGAGGTTTTATCCACCTTCGGCTCTTCTTGGAAAACCAAAGGTTCTTTAGAGCTAACGGGAGTATCTGGGTAGGTAGCTTAATGGTGTCCTAGTTCTATCCCGGGACCAGAGTGAGGAATCTCTCCCTAGTGGCCTGGCTGAGGTAGTACAGCGCAATATGCTAGAGAGTCTGCTTTGTCCAAAACAGCTGTGGTTCCTTCAAAAAGTTCTTGGACCCTAAGCAGGTTAAGTTCTCTTCCTGTTTCAGGTGGTAGGCACTGTCCCGAGCTTTGACTCCCACACATAGGATAAGACAGCCAGGGCTGCAAAGTGAAGCCCTGTCTGAAACTAATTTAAAAAAAACCAGCGAGTGCCAGCTCCCTGTTTTAGTTCCTATGTTAACCACTCAGCTTCCACCAAAGAGCAAAAGTAACCGACTAGGTCCCCCGCAAGTCCTGGGTGTTCGCGCATTCTTGGCACCAAGCCTGACTACCTGAGTGAGTTCAGTCCCTGGAAGCTACACTGGAAGGAGAGAACCAACACTCATAACTTGTCCCCTGACCTGCATTCAGTCGTTTCCACCCCAACCCCCCTCGCTTATTTCCCAGCATGTAAAGATAACAGATAACATGCCCCTCCTACCTTCCCACGAAGCCCATGGTGGTTAATGTCCCAGCAGGATTGAGCAAAGCAAAGCCCAGTTTTTTGATGACATGCTGTTGCTCCGTGTCTTCATGAGGGACTGAGGAAATTATCAGCTCACCAATGTGGATGGCATCCCTCAGTCGGCTGAGAGCCTTACTGGAGCAAGGGGCAGCAGGCAGGAAATCCGTACTACACCAATGCTGGCACCCCGGGAGACTGAGGCAGGAGAATCTGAGTTCCAGTCCAGCCCAGTTATCCTGACAAAAAACCAACATAAAGCTGGAGTCCGCCTCCCTGTTCAGCTGCTGGATTACTTTTCAGTTCCTGTGACAAAATATCATGAGCAGAAGAAACATAAGAAAGAAAGTAAACTTGGGCTAACGGTTTTGGAGGAAGTGTCCATATTGTCAGGGAAGGTATGGCAGCAGGCAGCTGAATCCGGAAGCTAGGGATCCCTTTTCAGCCACACATAGGAAGCAGAGAGGACAAACTGGAAGTGGGTCAGGCTATAAACCCTCACAGCCTGCCCCCAATAACATACTTCTCCCATCAAGGCTCCCCCTCTTCAATCTTCTTAAACAGCGCCACCAGCCAGGGACCAAGTGTCGAAACACACGAGCCTGTTGGGGCATTTCTCATTCAGGCAGTCACAGCTGATATTGGGGACTTTAGAAGTTGTCATCCTTTGCTTTTCTATTTCTGTGATGAAATACCACGACCAAACACAACTTGAGGAGGAAAAGGTTTCAGCGTACAGGTATAGTTCATCATGAGGAGGAATTGGGGGCAGAAACCTGGAGGCAGGAACTGAGGCAGAAGTCATGAATGGATACTGCTTACTAAATTGCCCAGCCTGCTTCCCAGGGCCACCTGCTCAGGGCTGGCACCACCCACAGCCGACTGGGGCCTCTCACATCAATAATGAATCAAGAAAACAGTCTTTGCCTACAGGCAGTCTGATGGGAGTATTTTCTCAGTTGTGTCCCTCTTCCCATAAAAAACACTCTCGCTTGTGTCAAGCTGACAACAAAACAAAAAACAAACCAGGACAGAAGTGGAGAGAAAGGCTGTTTGTTGATTGGGTGGTGAAAATTAGACACCCTCTTGGTGTTCCCCACGTTGTCTTCCTATGAGCCCTCAAAAGTGTGAGCTAAGAAACATTTCTCTTCATATTTTCCAGCTACAAGTATTTTGTTAGGATAACAGGAAATGAACCAATGCAGAGCTTTTAAAAAGGTTATAATATGATTTCGTTTATTTTAAATTCCAAAACATGTAAAAAGGGATCATTGCATAGGTGTATCAAATAGAGCACCAAGAGAAAATGAAAGTTCTCAGCCCAATGGTATCATTAGTACTCCACAATTTAAATGGGTTCACTTCAAATTAAGCCCAAGAACGAGAGAGAGAAAAAAATCAAAGCAAAAGCTACAGCATAAGTGGCTACATAGGGCAGAACCACAGATGGGGATCAAGTTCCAACAAATCCAGGAGAACTTTACTGGAGAAAGACTCTGATCTCTTGATGGTGCTGCTAAGTGACTGTGTACTTTGACCAATGTTCACCATGCTGTACCCTTCAAACAAGAAAGCTTGAAACTGGAGAGAGGGTTCAGCAATGAAAAATACCTGCTGCTCCATCGTAAGAACAGCGGTGCTGATTCCGGCACCCATATTCTACAGCTCACAAGTGCCTTAAGTGCGGCTTCAAGGAATCTGGCCATTACAGGTACGCACACACACACAGAGGAGGGGGAGGGGGAGAGAGCTGTTTTTTGTTTCCTTATGTAGTCCTGTCCTAGAACTTTCTCTGTAGACCAGGTTGGTGTCATCAAACTCAGAGCCCTGCCTGCCTCTGCCTCCTGAGATTAAAGGCATACACTACCTCCTGGTGTGCAGACAAAACACCCACATGTATAAAATACACAAATCTTAAAAACAAAAACAGGGATGGAGAGATGGCTCAGTGGTTAAGAGCACTTGCTGCTCTTCCAGAGGTCCTGAGTTCAATTCCCAGCAGCCACATGGCAGCTCACAACCATCTATAATGTGATTTGATGCCCTCTTCTGACCTGCAGGGATACATGCAGGCAAGCACTGTATACATAGTAAATAAATAAATCTTTAAAAAAAAAAAAAAAAACTAAACTAAACTGAAGAACCTCTAGCCATGCAGTGGTGGCACATTCCTTTAATCCCAAACTCAGAAGGCAGAGGCCCTGGAATATACATAATTTTTTTTAATCTAGCAAATTTGTTGCATATAAATATCACACTGATAAAGAAAAAGTTAAAACATTATCACCCCAAGGTTGAAAAACTGTAATATGCAGGTGATGAGGCCAGGGGTCTTTTACTGAGTTCCCCCCCCCTCTTCTCCCATTTCTTTCTAAATAGATGACAGCCTCTCTTCAAAGCCTTGCTAATCCACTGACTAATTATGACTGCCTTTAACTGAGCACCCAAAACACTACGCACTCCTCATCTGTGTCTAAGGACCTTGTCTCTCTCAAACATGTAGAGACTACTACAGTCCTTATGGATAATGATCTCCTCATTCTGAGGAGACATTCTAAGGCAAAAGCTGAGCCCACCGCCCCTCCAGTGCCCTTCAACTCCAACTCACTAGATTGACTGTTCCCCCGATATGTGGGAGTCGGAACCTCTCGCACCCCTGACTGGGATCATTTGGAGAGAAAGGTCTCCGCAGGTGCAATCAAGTTACCAACCTCAGGGTGGAGTCAGCCTGTGTTAAAGTGGACTCTGGGCTGGACTGGTGTGTCTGAGAGAAAGATTTTAGAGAGAGACATAGAGAAGAGCAGGGCCAGCATTTGCAGCTCCTGCTAGTCAGGGGGAGCTAGACTCCACCAGTCACTGGGAGGGAGGCCTGGCTTAGATGTTCCTCCCACGCGTCCTAGAGAAGCCAGCCCTGCCAATATTTCAGAACATGGAGGAAAAAGGAGCTTTTAGGCCAGAGCACTTAAGTCCCAGTCCCCTGGAGTGGCGTCCTGAATGCCACACCGGCAACACCAACATAGCCCTGTTCCACCTTGCAACAAGCAGCATGAGGAAATATTGGGTCTGGGGCACAGTGTGACTCTGTGTTTCTCTTGGGGCCCGCCACCGGCGACACATCACTAGAGAACTGCATTTCTCAGCACCCGTCCCCCTGGGCTCTTTTTCCCTTCTGCCCATAGTCTTGGAGTGGAAGAAACCCAGGCAGCTGAGAGCTGAGTCCATGCACAGTCCATCTGTGCTCTTGTTTTGTGTTCTCAACTGTCTGTTAACACCCCCTTCTCATCTGTTTTCTCCCTCAATACGGCGGAGGATGTGGTTTCTGTTCTTGCTAACTTAGGAATCCTGGGATCTTTTGCCTTTGTGTAGCTTGAACTAGTCTATCGTAGTGAGGGGAACAGATTTAAGGTAGAAAGAGATTAGAGGGGGAAAAACAAGAGGGGAGGGCCTGGAGAGATGGTTCTACAATTAAGAGCCCTGGCTGCTCTTACGGAAGCCCCAAGTTGTGTTCCCAGCACCCTCATCTGTCAGCTCACAACCGCTTAACTTCAGTGTCAGGGGATCAGATGCCCTCCCCTGGCTTCTGTGGGCACTGCACACATGTGCACAAACACACGCATCCACATAGTTAAAAATAAAATCATTTAACAGAAAGAAGGTAGGAAGGAGGGAGAGGAAAGTGAGGAGGAAAGGAAAGAAAAGAAGTGGACGAGAGAAAGATGAACTGCAATTTATTGTGCAATCATAACACATCCACCACTGAGCTGAGCATTCTACATACATACATACATACATACATACATACATACATACATACATTCTAAATACATACAACTCTAAGAATACAGCAAAACACCCCCTGGTGTACTTATTGTGTACTTTTCCTCACTGAGGGAGGGCAGCATTGGAGAGTCACACGATTCTTACTCAGTAGGAACTACTGTCCCAGAGGTTAGAAGCGTGAGACCAGGGCATTGCTGGTCTCCTTGGCTAGTGAGTGCCACCTCTCCAGGTCCCGACCTCCCTTCTTTCAAGAACACCAGATCTATGGGGTTAGGGTACATCAGTGACTTCCTTTAACCTCAATCTCTTTCAATATCTCCCAATGACAACACCTTTAGAAATTCATCCCTCCTCCTGGGGGCAGGGATGACTGCATTTGGCACAGGAATTTGGCAGAGGGAGCGTATCCAGCTCCTGGTGTATTGCCATATTTTTATGGGGGAAATTGATAACTAGTACCAGGAGTAGGGTGGGCAAGAAGGCAGGAGCTCCTGTCTCCTAAGGACATGTCAGGAGTCCCCAGGCCTCCAGAGGATTCTGTGTTTTCTTCCGTCTCTTTGACCACTGAACATATGGTCAGGGGCCTGGGGTCATGGGTCCAGAGGCAAAAGAATGGCTGTAGGGGACCAGAAAAGGACATCCCGGAGAACACATAGATCAGGGAGCCATTGGTCGCATCATGAAAAGAGATCTTCCCTGCCTCAAAGTCTAAGAAGATGCCCACCCGCCAGAGGGGCTCCGGAGGAGACAGGTGAGTCCTGGGGTAGGAGAGGGCCTGGAGTTTCTTCTTGTAAAACTCCAGTGCCCAGAGGCCATGCTGGGGTGACTTGGGGATCCTTCCTTCCCGTTCCAAACTTTCCAAACACACACCCAGAATCCAGGCCCTCCTGGCCCCAACCTCCACTTCCCAGTAGTGTCTCCCTGCCTCAAATCGCTGTTGAGCCAGGATGCAGGGGTCCTGGTCAAATCTTCTAAAATTGGGGGACAGGTCCTGGTCAAATAGCAGCCGCTTCACACTTTTATGATCCTCAGACACCATGAGTTTTGGACTGGCAGTTTCAGGGTCCAGGGACAGACTCGCTGTAGAGAGAGGGAAGTGTCAAACATGGCTTTTGCCCCCTCATCCCTGCATGGATGAGGGATCCAAGCTTTGTCTCCCATATAAAGGTTTCCTTCCATCTCTGGAAATCTTTTACTGTTCCCATTTAAACTGTGTTTGTCCCCTGAAACAGGTGGGGACAGGGAAGGCAAAGATTAAGGCTACTTGAAGAGGTGTGAGCACTGCCTGAGACAGCTCCCAGTGTGCGTGCTAAACTCAGACAGAGACAGAAAGACTGGGTGGCAGAGACCACCTCCAGCACACAGAAAACATGCAATTTGTACCTGCACCCCACAGCCAGCACTCCAGATGTGGGCTTTTCTTTGGGTTGCATGTGACTGGCATGTGTCCTCAAGGTTTATATGTTAGAAGCCTGGTTCTCGGTGTGAGCAGTGAGGGATGGGGGGACTTTTAAGAGATGGAGCCTCAAGCAAAGTAATGGACTCATGAGAGCATTCTTCAGTTCTCCGGGGACCCTGATTAGTGCCCATCTGACCCCATCCCCACATCCCTTGCTTATTCTGTCTTTCCATCCACCATGATGTGACACAGCCAAACAGCCCTCACCACATGGACATTTCAGCCTGAAAACATAAGCTAAATAAACATTCCTTTATGCATAACTCAGCCTCCTCCAGTGTTTGGTTTCAGTGGTGGAGAAAGGACTAGCCCAATCTTCAAGCTCACGCCTCTCTCCCAGGAGGCCCTGTAGTCTGCCCAGAATTGCTCGTGAAGAATAACTGACCAAGACATCTCTCGGTGCTGAAGGGTTTCCACTGGGCATGGTGTTGTTGGAAAATATCACTAGCCATCCCCTCTGTCCCTGCTGTGTTGTTGCGTGACGCAAAGGCAGAGCCTCAGAGCAGAGCGGCATCACCGCCTCACTCACCATGGAAGGGCTCAGCCTCATCACCAGCTTCTGGATCTGCTTCTTCTTCCTGACTTGTCTTATGCTTGTCTTGGTAATGCTTCCCAAAGGCACAGGCGATCGCTGCCAAGACGAGCCCCAGTGCCGTGAGGATCAAGGGCAGAGCTGGTCCCCGTTCCACGGACAGATGCTTTCTCAATAGGGAGGCTGAGGGCATCAAGGGTAACAGGGTGGGTTGGGGGACCGTCTTTATTACACACACACACACACCACCACCACCACCACCAACAACAACAGCAACAACAACAACAGCAACGACATTCCAAAATCAAGGAACACAGTGTTTACAGACCTTTCTAAAAAGGATTCAGAACAAAACAAAACAAAAAACTAGCTGTCTTCTGATACACAGTGCTACAACCTGAATGTCCCGAAACATTGAAATTCCAGCCCCTTAGATGAGGATGAAGTGGGCTCTGGGAGGTGGAAAGTCCTGAGAGCGGGGTCTCACCTCTAGGATGGTCCTTGTGAGTTCCAGGCCAGCCAGGCTTACACTGATATCCTTCTTCAAAAAGTCAAACAAAACAACAACAACAACAACAACAACAACAAACAAAACAAAACAAACAAACAAAACCCCCAAGTTTTTAAAGAAATAAAAGTTTAAATGGCGAGATAAATGTGTCCTTTACTGAATAAATAGGTAAATTAAACTGTGGTCTATCCAGACAGTGGAATAATTATTCGGCCCTCAAAAGAAATAATGTATCAAGTGTGGTAGTTTGAATGGGGATGGCCCCCCATAAGCTTGTATGTTTAAATGCTTAGTCCCCAGTTAGTGGAACTATTTGGAGAGGATTACATGTGGCCTTGCTGGAGGAGGTGTGTCACTGGGGGCTTGGCTTTGAGGTTTCAAAAGCCCACAGCAGGCCCAGTGTGTCTTTCTCTCTCAGCCTGCGTCTTGAGCTCTCAGTGCCTTCTCCAGCACCATGCCTGCCTGCCTGCCACCATGGCTCTTGCCATGATGGAAAAGGACCCACCCTCTGAAACTGTAAGCATACCCCCGATTAAATGGGTTTCTGTTTTGTTTTGGTTTTTTTTTCTGTAAGTTGCCTGGGTCATGGTGTCTCCTCACAGCAACAGGACAGTAATCAAGATGTCAGGCAAAGATCCTTACATACTGTAACAAAAAGAAGCCAGGCTGAAAGGAACACACTTGGTGTGGTTTTACCCATAGAACACAGGGGAAAGGCAAAAGAAGGAGGAAGAGAAGGAAGAGGAGAAGGAGGAGGAGGAGGAGGAGAAGAAGAAAAGGGTCAGGATGCTCCCGGCAGTAAGTGGGAACTAGGGAGTGCAGTAGGCTTGCAGGCAGCCTAGAGACCTGGCGAGCAGGTGCCATTCTCCTGTGTCCACACCCCAGAGCACCCAGCACCAGCAAACCATGCACTTGCTGACCCTAGTGGGTCCTGTCTGTCCATTGCTGTGAGCTTCCCCTTCTGGACTTTCATTCCTGGGGGAGTTATGCCTGTGAGATGAGGTATATAGAAAGGCCAAGGGCTGGAGAGACATTTTAGTGGCTAAGAGCTCTGCTACCCTTCCACTGGAAGGTCCCATTTCCAGCACCACATTGGAGGCTCGCAACAGCCACCTGTAACTCCAGTTCCAAGAGCACTGTGCTCACACAGTGTACTTACATACACTCAGTATACACTCGTACACATAAAAATAATCTTTGTTGTTCTTGCTGCTGTTTTTTCAAGACTGGGGTTTTTTCTATGTAGCCCTGGCTATCTTGGAACTCACTCTGTAGACCAGGCTGGCCTTAAGCTCACAGAGATCTGCCTGCCTCTGCCTCCCAAGTGCTGGGATTAAAGATATACCCTGCCAGCACCTGGCATAAATTTTTGCATTTTCTGATTAAATTTGCCATCAACTAAAACTTCTCTTTAAAAAAAAAAAATCTATTAAAACAATAGCACCAGAAAAGCCAGTATCAGATTTATCTTTCTTGCTTTCCTAGTGGACCTCCCTGCACCACTATTGATGCTTCACCTTGGAAACAAACATCCCTCCTGTGACCCTCTTGGCCAGGCTGCCAGAGGGTCTTCTCTGGGTCTGCCCACATAGCCTCCTAACATCCCTGCCACCCAGGGCCTGCACTCCTGTGCTGGTGGCTTTGATGGCAGAATTGAACAGATACTCACCAAGCAGGTAAGTCTCAGTCACATTCTTCTCGGGGAGGAGGGGATTGGAGATGGAGCAAGTCAGGCTCCCCACAGCCCTGTCCTGCAGAGTCACAATGGATACCACAGCCAAGAGGCCAGTGCTGCCTGAAGCCAAGAAGCCAGTCTTGGCGGGCACTGGCTGTCCTCTGAGGTCCAGCCACTCCACCTTAGGCTCTGGGAACCAGCCTGCTGAGGTGCACTCTGCCTGTATGCCTTTGTCCTGGGTGTCGGTCACACGGATTCTGGGTGATGAGCCCCACCCTGAAGGAAGAGACATCAGCTCAGATCCTGGAGAGCTACAGTTGCTCCCATGGGGGAACGGGATGTCTTGTGGATGTTTAGTAGGTTCTATGAATCTTCATGGACCACCCATCTGTGTGAGTAAACCACTGACGCAGCACCTTAATTCCACATGGAACAGTCAAGTGAAACGAGAGCAGGTTTAAGAGGAAAAAACCCAAAGTTTCCTACTAAGCATGAGAACGAGGAAGGAGCTAGGATCTTTCTGACCACAACGAACAAATTCTGCTCACCTAGGTGAACTTCTCCATATTCCCAAATAATCTCAATCTCCCTCCCTATCTCCCCACTCCTTCTCCCTCCCACTGTCCTCATCCCCATCTGTTCCAGCCCCTCCCTTCCTGTTTCTCTGTTATTTCTCTGTGTTCCTGCCTTCTTCATTTTCCTCTCCCTTGCTTTATTTCTCCCTCTGTCTCCTGTTTATTCTGTCTTTCTGCCTCCCAGCTGTTTCCACACCTTGACCCCAACCCCCACCCGCCACATCTGTGCTCTCTTTCTGGTACAAGGGTGTGATGGGAAACAGCTTTCTATTCAGAACCCCGTCCTGGGGGGACACTCGCTACACAGAGCCTGTGGGGAAGTATCTTTGTCTGGAAGCTGGTGTCACTAAAGCTTTTCCAGCTTTAGGGCTTTGGAGGCCATAGTCTGGAATTGCAGCTGATGCTGAGAGAAGCTCCCAAGCAGAGTAGAAGACCATGGCAACCCTCACCTGCCACCTTCAGCCACAGGGTGGCCTGGCTGTTGGATGTGTGCTCCTTGAAGAGGCAGTGATAGGTCCCGTTATCAAACGGGGTGACATTGTGTATTCTCACAGCAGCCTCTCCCCTGGCCATGTGATTGCCGAGGAACGTGGTCCTTCCCTCATATTCCCTCATCTGCTCTTGCCACACGTCCTCCGCGTTCTTGTGCACATGCACAGCCTGTGAGGTCCGGTTTCTGTACCACCTCAGCTCCATGCCCTCAGCACTGATGTTGGGTGACAGTTTGCAAGGCAACTCTTTGTCTTGCCCTACTATGGCCAGAAGTGGGTCCGGAGGTCCAAGGACATGGAAATCTGCTTTTCCTAAGAGATGCAAATGGAAGGCCTAGGTTAGGTCGCATGCAGGAGGCAGGGGCTCCCCTTATGCCCCATTTTACTCTTTTGAGAGTTCCCTTGGTCCTTAGCTTCAACCAGAGGCTTCAGTTTGACTCTGGGTACCCCTAGAACCAGAAACGGGGTGCTGTCCTACCGTTCCCAGAAGGCAGGAGCTGCAGGAAGATGAAGGGGACCAAGAATCTTGGCAGAGTAGCGTCTCCAGGGCGTGGCATTGCCATATCTACTGGGGACACATTAGACATGGTGAATTAGACAAACAGACATGGCAACAGAGAAGCACTAATATGTTTAGAGAGCAAGTTTTGGGAAGTCAGCAGCCAGTCCTGCCACAGCCATTATATCTACTATGTCCTGTCTTGTGTGTTTTGGTTCATGCATACTAGGACAGCCACGGGGTCTCCCTGCCCTTTGAGCATGGGGAGAGATCCAGACTAAAACACTGAGGCGTGCCATTAAAGAAGAAAGCACTCACTTACCTCTGAGCCTGCTGCCTGCTTTCCCGATTCTGTTGACCTTGAGGGAATTGGTTCCGTTCCCTGGAAACTTCAGATAGGCCACAGGCTAAGTGAGCCAGCTGGTCTCCTGGTGGTACAGGAGGGGAACTTAGAAACCAGAAGAAGAAGAAGAAGGAAAAAAAAAAAAAAAAAGACAAGCTCACCAGCTTCTGTTGAGCCCTGTTACTGCCAACAGAAAATAACCAACTCTCACCTTCAGGTCAGTTGCAGCAGCAGCCAAAAAAAAAAAAAAAAAAAATCTTCTAAGGGGCACAGCCAGCTGTACTGAGCATATAAGATAAAGACACTGGTAACTGGGATAAGAGAAGGAGTGGAGATGAAGGGAGGTGGCCTGGAGGAGGGTGGTAGCCGGGCCAGGTTGGGTCCATCAGGAGCCCAAGGAGAGGGCATAGACTGTGGGTGTTGGGATCCCAGCCAGCTGTGGGTGCTGGGGAATTCAGATAAACTTCCCTGGCTATTGAGACCTTCAGAGCAGCCACATTGGCCCACACTGCCTTGGAAATGGTGTGACATTGGTGAAAGTGGCCTGCCCTTGGGAACAGTGTGACATTGGTGAAAGTGGCCTGTGTTTGGCATAAGCTGTGGAGACTCCTGCCCAACAATCCAGGCCAGACCCTTCCTCATCTTTTCCCTGTGCCCATCAAGTTTTGCTTGAGCCACTCTTACACCTGTCACTTGAGTGAGGCACCAGGCCAGGCCCTACTTGACCTAGTTTTCCTGGTGTTCCTAAAGGGTTAGGTAGAACTTCTAGGGAGGCGCACGTGGCCCTGGGCTGGGTGGAGTGCTTGCTCTCTGTGACTCAGTAGACAGTGCAGGGCTCAGGTGCTCTAGGCTGGGAGCTATTGAGAAAGTCCAGCCTCAAGTCCTTCTCTGCGTGCCTCCTTGGGGTGCACCCTCTGATAAACACGTTATTTTATATACAAACAAGAAAGGGTATCACATGAAAACATATGAATTGTGTTAGCTGGGCAGCAATGCCAGGTGAAGCTCACTTCACTTGTCCCTGTGAGTCAGGGCTGAGATCCCTCAAGAAATTAGAAATAAAAATTACCCTACGAAGCTTCCCAACACTTGGAAATTACACTCAAGGGAAATTACACCAGTATGTAAAAAGGACAGGTGCACTTCGCGTTCACTGCAGCACTATTCTGTTTGTTTTTTGTTCTTGTTTTTGAGACAGGGTTTCTCTGTGTAGCCCTGGCTGTGCTGGAACTCACTCTGCAGACCAGGCTGGCCTCGAACTTACAAAGATTCACCTGCCTCTGCTGTCTGAGTGCTGGGATTAAAGGCACGCACCATCAACATCTGGCTGCTGCCCTGTTCTTGATAGCCAAGAAAAACAAAAACCCACTCCATTGAGGGATGAAAGGATAGGCAGTGGGAAACTGTGCAACCAGAATAGAGTGGAATCTGTCATTTGCAACAATATGGACTGAACTGGAGAATTTTATGCTAAGGAAAATGAACCAGGCACGGAAAGACGAGCACAGCACTATCCCACTCATACTCGGGAGCTAAAATGCTCATTTCAGAGAAGTTGAGAGCATAGTGGTGGTGAGCAGAGTTTGGGGACAAAAGGGCTTGATCAACGGAGGCAGAGTTAAGAGTTAAATAGTAACAGGAAGCTCTGTTCTGCTAAGGCACAGAGGATCTATATTGATTGTAGATAGCTGCAGTAGGAAAAGGGCTGAAGAGATGGCTCAGCAGTTGGAAAGTACTTGGCTTTCTTCCAGAGGATCCTGGTAGGGTCCTAGGACTCACTGTGGACGGCTCGGACCACCTGTAACTCCAGCAGCCTCTCTGGCCTCTGTGTGTAGTGGCATTCATGCACACATACAATAAAATTTCCTTTTAAAAAGAGATACAATAAGCATTTGAGGGGGTATATGGTTGCCCTGATTAAGATGTTACACATGTGTACATTATCAAAATGTCGCAGGTACCCCATAACGACGCACACTCTTAATATACTACTTAAGAGCTGGGCTTGGTGGTGCACACTTTTAATCCCAGCACTTGGGAGGCAGAGGCAGGCAGATCTGAGTTTGAGGCCAGCCTAGACTACAGAGCAAGTTCCAGGCCAGCCAAGGCTACACAGAGAAACCCCATCTTGAAAAACCAACCAAGCAACCAAGCAACCAAAACCAACCAAACAAAAAACCACCTAAAAATAAATCCATTTATTATTATCAATTATTTAAAGTTTTTTTTCTAAAGGTTTTTTTCTGATCCTCCTGCCCCCACCTCTCAAATGCTGGGATTTCAGGTGTCTAGCCTCCACCCTGCAGTCCCAGACTGCTTCCCTTAGGCCCACGGGAGGCAGACTCAGAGTGCGCCCCCTTTTGCTGCTGGCTAAGGCCTGAGTGCACTACACCAAGTAGGGTGACACATGGCCCAGGGGCTTCAGCTAGAACCCAAAGAGCTTCAGAGCCACCCAGCCACCCGCCTCAGCTGTCAAGGTTAAGTCAAAGAGCGCAAAAGGCTACATCTGGTAGGAATTCAGCTAAAATAGTGTGATACCAGAGGGGATGGGAACGCTGAATTGGAATTGTTGAATTGCATAACGGTTTCGGCGTTTTATTTGTTGGTTTGCTTGGTTGGTTGGTTTTTGGTTTTTCGAGACAGGGTTTCTCTGTGAAGCCTTGGCTGTCCCTGAACTCACTCTGTAGACCAGGCTGGCCTTGAACTCACAAAGAGCCACCCACCTCTGCCTCCCAAGTGTTTGGATTAAAGGAGTGCGCCACCACCACCTGCCGGGGTTGTATTTTAAGGTGCTGAAAATATTTTCTTCAAATTTGATACAGGTACTGGTTGGAAAACCTTGTGAATGTCTTAAGTGCCAACGTCGTTTGATTTATGCTATGTGAATATAGCTTCAACGAAAAAGAAAAGAGTGAGAGAAAAGAAAAAAAAAAGGGATGAAGTGAGAAGTTGCACGCACCACCCTCTCTGGATGAAATTAATAAAAAGTAAAAACAAAACAGAAGGCCCAATTTTGCTCAGTGGCATTTCTAGTTCTTGGCGCCCTCTGCAGGAGCTTATGTGTCAGTACATCTGTATGTCAGTAGTGCTCTTTTTTGTTTGTTTGTTTTGTTTTTGTTTTTTGTTTTTTGTTTTCCCAACCCCTGGGGCTGTTGTGCCCAAATTTTGAGAGATTTCCCAGCAGACCACCCAAGAGTCAAGTCCGAATGCAATGGCAAGGAAGTCTTTAATGCAGGTTTGAACCTGGGCCACACCTCCAATGTACTGGCAGAGCAGATGCAGGGAAGTGGCCTCAAGTTTCAATTGAGAGGTTTTTTTCTTTTTTTAAAAAATAGGTTTAAGACAAAGAAATGGGTTTTACAGTATATGATTGGATGGTATTTGGGCAGAAAAGCTGCAAGCAGGAAGTTACAAGCCTTGGCATTTCATGGTTGGGTAATAGATGTAGGGGGAAGTTGGCCTATAGAAAAGATTGGTCAAAGTAGTCATGGGGGCATTAGGAACTTTGGCCTGGCTTCTCCTAATTGGTTGTTGCTATGTGCCAGGCCACCTGCTGGTCAGCTTGACCAGCAGAGAGTATATTTGGGCTTTCCCAAGGTGAGTTGATTGTGTTGCTAGGGAATATTTTTCTGTTTAGACTAGTTTGTGGGTTTTCTGGAATCTGGGTTCAGCCCTCGGCTAGGTTTAACACAAAATGGAGTTTCTTTTTCAAAATGGAGTTTGTCTAGTCCTTACAGGGCCAGAACCAAGAAGAGGGTTTATTTGTACTCAGTTCCCTTTAGCTCTCCCATTTCCACCTGGATCAGCTTTGCTCCCAGGCCCTGAGCAGCGGGGAGGGGAGGGTCAGAAGTCTAGTCTCTCCAAGGTCCTCTCCCCAGCCCTGTGGAGTTGTGTAGTCCCTTCTCAGAACAGCCCCTTCACAGGAAAGTGTCCTGTGCCCGAGATAAGCCGACAGTCCTCAGATGTCTCCTCTGGTCCTTGCCACCATCCATCTGGAGGACCTCCGGAGTGGGTCCTTCTTAGGTCACAAGGGTCTCAGTAAGCTGTTTCCCCTGCTGCCTCCAGACATAGCAGAGATTTCCCCAGGGTCTTCAGGACCCTACTGTCATCTCACCACAGCTCCACAGCAGAAAGTCATTTGGGGATGCAGGAAAAAATTCTCTTGCCCACCTATTAAAGAATTAAAAGGCAGGACAAAAAGTGTAGCTAGGCAGGGAGGAGCCACCGCCATAGGGTACCCAGGAAATCAAGGTGTCTTCTTGGGGTTCTTTATCTTATTAATAAAATAATGAGCTCAAATGGAAGCTCGGGGACATTTTCCAGTTGAAAGACAAGGCCCAGAATAGGCAAGCTGTAAATGTAGCAGTGGCCTAGAGGATGAGGGGGGAGGAGAGAAGTGGGGTGAAAAGCCATGTCATTTGAGATTAAACTGGCCCTGTGAAAAAAGAGAAAAAAATGTTTTCCTATCAGAGGTAGCTAGCCCACCAAGCACCATTAGTCCATAAAGCTCCTCTGATGCCCCTTCTCAGCTCTAAAGCTCCAGATGACAATCTTTGTTCCTTAGCAGTGATTTGGTCTTGCTGTCCTGTCAGGGGGAAAGTGTAAAAACAAATGGCCCAAACCAGAAGCAGCAGATGCCACACTTTAACATCAGGCCCTGACTGCCTGGAGCCTGACATCAGTGACTTGTGAGGTCTCACAGGAATGCTGGGAGTCTAATGTTTATTGGCCCATGGTGCCTCCCATCAACCAACCAACCAACCCCCAAGAAAAGTGCTCAGCAGGACAGTGAGATCCCTATAATCTAGCCAGATCCTGCCCCCACACAAGTTACATACCAGACTGAGTAGGTTTCCTTAATTATTCTAAGAGAGTTCTCAGTCCTCAGGGGGTGACTGTTTGAGAATTTGCCTGCTGTGTCTCTCCTCACAATGTATTTAGGAACAAATAAACAAATGTCTTCACCAAATCTTTTTAACTTGCTCTGGTCTCTTAAATGCTTTTACCCTCATGCCCTTGGCTTGTTTGTTATCACTGGAGGGCAGCAGACCCATGGATTTGGGACCGCTATTAAGAGAATCACCTTAGCTGGGCATGGTGGTACATGCCTAGCAATCGGGAGGTCGCCACAGATGAATTGCTGTGATTTCCAGGCTAGCCTGGTCTACCAAGGGAGTCCAGAACAGTCAAGACTACACAGAGAAACCCTGTCTCGGGGGTGGCGTGAGAGAGAGAGAGAGAGAGAGAGAGAGAGAGAGAGAGAGAGAGAGAGAGAGAGAGAGAGAATTACTACCTTCACGTGTGTGCATATTATTTATGTGTATTGCCTCAACACGTGTAGAGATCCGAGGGAAACTTTTAGGAGGCACTTCTCTCATTCCACCATTTGGGTCCTGGGTATCAAAAGCAAGCCCATAGAGCTACCTCACCAGCCCCTGTGGCTTTCTTCCGTTCTGTGGCCATAAAACAGTCGTGTAAAAACTTCCACAGTGCTCTGTGTCATTGGAGACAACAGGAATAGGTGTTCTCGGACCACGGTTCACTCAGATTTGCCTCAGAATAAACTACCTCTTGCAGGTTTGTTGGTGACCATTATAATTTCTGCCATTAGAGGTAGAGGCAGGAGGGATCAAGGAGTTCAAGGTTATTCTAAGCTATAAGGAACCCTGTCACAAAAATGGGGTGTGTGTTGGGGTGCAGGGGGTATCTCAGTCCGTATGGAGTGAGAGCTGTGTATTGTGTTTTCATGGGTTAGCTTCATTTCCTTTGTGAAGCTGACAGAGATTCTTAGGGGATGCCCTCAGGAATGGTATCGCTGAATCAGATGCTCTGCTTTCAGTTTTGTGAGGAATCACCACAGGACTTTCCACAGTGGTTGCATGAATGCACACTCCCACCAGCTGTGGAGCAGTCGCTGCCTCCTTGGTCTTTCACTCGTTCGTTTCTTGATGGGAGCCATCCTGCACAGTGGGATGAAATCCCAACATAGTTTTAATTTGCATTTTTGTGAGGACTAAAAGTGTTGACCATTTTGTTTTCTCAAGCTCTTTATACATTTGTGGATATTACTTCCTTGTTGGCCGTATAGCTGGCAAATATTTTCTCTCATGCTGTACCGTTCACTCTGTTGGTTGTCTCTTATCTCTTGTGTTATCCAGTAGTTGTTTAATCCTGTGCAACCACGTGGGTCGACTCTTGTATAAATTTCCTGGGCTATTCTAGGACTTTACAGGAGGTCCTTCAAGTCAGGGGAGTCAGGGTTCTCAAAGCTAGCATGGACTAACACAAAGGCACAGTTCTCACCTCAGTGGCAAACATAATTTGTTATGGAGCCAAATATCAGTGACCATGACCACCTAGGAACACAGATAAAGGTAACTCCAAACTCTCTATTCCAGTACGGTAATGGTTTCATGACATTTTGGTAATTATACAAGAACAACAAAATGAATCAAGGTTTTTGTTTTGTTTTGTTTTGCTTTTCAAACTCATTGAAGAGTGGATGTGTTGAAGAAAGCTATAGACAAGAAGTTTATAAGGCAGGGTGCGACTAGTAGGACTAAGAAAAGGAGAGAGGGGATTAAGGGTGATCCACCAGCCAGAGGCATTCAGCTGCTTCTCACATTTTTTGGAGGTTTATCTGGAGTTGTGGCATCTTGGCTTTTACTATATACCTGGTTAGTTAACATAGAAACAGCGTTCCTCCCTGAGGAAGAGGCAAAGGCCACCTTTCTGCTGTTAGTGAATCTAATACACACAGATTTGGTAGCATTCCAGTGGCCAGTGAGTCTTATGTTACAAAGTTTGGCTACCAGCATGAGGACACAGGTGCAGCTTTAATACCTTATTAAGCAAGCGCTGTTGTTGTTATTGTTTTAATTATATCTTTTGTAAAACCTATTTTTATGGATTTTTTTTCAGGACAAGAATTATCATACAAAATACAAAAATAGAGAAAACAGGCAAAGGGGAAAAGCTCTGGTGAAAGAGAGATGGTTAAGTGGGTTACAGGGAACTGAATCAGCCTTTGACAGCCTGATATAGAGCAATTTCCTGACCATATTTGGACAGACTGTTGGTTAGGGATGCAGGTCTCTTGGGTGTTAAACATCAACATCTAAGAGCTACCCTGGACAGGTATAGCTAGGAGGAAATTGAGGAAGAGACAAATTTAGATATGACAGATTTTTGGATTTTTGTTCTTATTGTTGTTTTGTTGTTCAGTGGCAGAAGTTACTACCATTGAAAATCAACCATGCCAGCTTTGGCCGTTGAATGGTACTGAAGCCGAGCTGTTTGTAGTAACAGAGTAAGGCTTTAATAAAAGCTGAGTCTGTGGAGAAAGAGAGGAGGGGTTGTAAAACGAACTCCTGCAAAACCCAACTCCTGCAAAATGAACGGATTGGAGGGAGTTTCTCTGAGCTCCGAGTTGGAGCTGAGAGGCAAGAGAAGCCCAGGAGAGCACAGGGAAGCTGTGAGACTTCTAGGACAGAGCTGAGACAGGAAGGACAAGGTGGCAGAGACCCAGAAGGGCTTAAAGAAGCTGTGGGACTTAACAGTATGCGCCTAAGTGGAAGGGGACAAGGACACAGGGAGGTCCTGATAAAGGGAGAGGAGGTACCTGTCTAAGTAACTAGAGTTGCCCCCACAGAGTGGGGGCCCCCCAGAGTCAAGAGGAGACCCACATTTCAGCCTGGCCTTAATGTCAGGGAAACTCTGGGAGAAGAGATAGGTCATAAGGAGGAGTTTCCCACCTGGGGTCTCAGGGTCTAGGTTGGTAGGAGGGTCTTTGTAAGATGGTCCAGGAATTGAGACAGGCTTGCGTGTTCGTGCTGGGAAGACCTCTTGGATTTATGTCATAATTGACTCCTTTAGGACAGCCTTACAGGGAGACTAGCCAGGAGGCAAATTACAAATTGGTAGCTAAAATGCCCCCTGGGGATTTTTATAACCTGTTATACTTCCAGTTGGGTTCAGAGACTGCCTCAGCCCCAATTGGGTGGGCAGTGATAGTTTGGTGAATTTCATCTGCATGCATCCTAGCCTGTTCCCAGACTATGCTGCGAGCTTCAGAGACAAGTTTGCTGGAGGTGAGACTGTAAGACAGGGACTCTTTAACGAAAGCAGAGAGATTAGCAGTAGCAGATCCCAATTTCTTCTTTATATGAGAGAGGTCACTTTAAGAAAGGGACGTGTACCCTGACCAAGCCATCCACTCCAGCAACCTCCCACACAGGGAGAAGTTGGGGGCCAGGTGGTGCAAGGCAGAGGGAGCAGGGAGGGTTGATTTGGTTGACCTATCACTGAGGAGGGAGAGAAGGAAACCAAGGGGCTGAAGGAGGAGTTGTGGGTTGAGACTGATTGTGGGGAAGCTGGTTATTTGCCTCAAAAGCAGTGGAGGAATCATTTTTTAAACTTTTTCTTATTTATAAAAAATAAACAACACAGGATACTTATTTTTTTATACTTTTATTTTATTACACATGTATGAGACAAACTACATACAGCAGGGAGAGCCATGTGACAGTCATGAGAACAACGAGTTCTATACATGTTACATTCATCGTGACTTGGCCATCTGCATTTGTCCAGTTTGAAGTGTTTTTCCTGTCTTGTTGGGTCTAGATCTCCGAATGAGATTCAATATCTATCTTATCTCAACTTTAATAGCTTAACTTCTTTATCTTGATCTAAAACGATCTTGTCCCCTAAGCAGCTAAACTTGGTTGTAAAACTATACTATCTTGTCTTCAGTGCCCCTCAGAGACTTGAGAAGGAATAAAACTTAAATTCCTGAGTGAACCAGCAGTGTGGGTTAGCAGCTTCCAAAATGTACAAATTGACTTAAGACAGTTTACTGCCCGGAGTCACATTGCTAATAGTAAGTTTTCCTGACAGACACAGTGTACTCCCTTCACCTCCAGGCACTGCAGCTCATAAAGAGAAGGCACTGTGGCCGAGGCTGCTCCACCAGACAGTGAAATCCAGTGGAGGAATCTTGTTCAGACTCCATAGCTAGAAGGAGCTCAGTGGGGGAACAGGAAGAAGAGAGAGCAGGCTTGGGGCCAAGGAGAGAGGAAATGCAGGCATACAGAATCTCTTTCCGTTTCCCTGGCTGCTCACAGTAGTTGTAAAGGTCCCGAATAATAGTGGGGTCTAGGGTGCCGTTAGGTGGCTATTTTGATTGATTATCTAAGGAGTATTGAGGCCAAATTTTATTGCAAAGGCAAACAAGTTTAGGACCCTTCAGGTCGGGGGGGGGGGGGCCGGGTGGAGAGGGTGGAGCTGACAATGTATGGAAGATACCGTTCCCATGGATGAGAGAGGAGGCAAGGAGGAAAAATGTCACTACAGTATGTAGTCCTGATGTCCCCAGGACTCGGGAGGATCAGAGGTAGACACAAGCCATTCAGTAGGTTGTCACCACACTCCACAGAAGTCAGGACCTTAGCTTGGCTAAGTCAGAGGAGAGACTCAGCACCTAGTACCAGGGCTGTCGTAGAAGCCAGAAAGCGAGGATAAGAACCAAGGTCTAGAAGTGTGTGTGTGTGGGGGGTGTCTCATCCACAGGAAAGTCAGAAAGGGAGCTGCAAAAGCCAGGAGGCCCTAGAGAAACTGGGTGTGTATAGGCAGCTCTGAAGGGAAGGTGGGGAAAGAGCAGGAAGGGGAGCACTACCTCCACTGGGCCTAAAAAGACTGCAGGATTGTAGCTTGTAACTCTGAGGTTCAGAGTCAGGTGAGGAGGGCTAGCCTAAAGATGTGTGTGTGTGTGTGTGTGTGTGTGTGTGTGTGTGTGTGTGTGTGTGTGTGTGTGTGTGTGGTGATGGTTGGGGGCTTGGGCTACCTCTGCCTCCAAGAGTACCAGATGGGTGCCAAATGTTCAGTGGTCACTTCCTCAGACTTAGGGAAGTGTTTACACTGACCAATGGGGAAACTTACCTAATTGCCGCTGCTGGATGGGGGGAAGTGGGGGGGGGGGGGGGGGGTGGGGGCACTGATCAATCAGTGAGCCAAAAGATGGCCTGGAGACAAGGGGTCGCGTCCCAGTGTGGCACAGACACCAGGAGAGCGTATCCAAGTACACCAGTCTAAGTGTTATATCTCTTGAGTGGAAAGGTATCCCGGCCATCAGAAGCCAAGGAATACCACAAAGTCACACCGCACAACAAACCTCACACAGGAGATTTATTGGGAGAAACACAGGCAGGCAGCTGCCTCTTATAGGGAGAGAAGCAGCAGAGAACTGAACAGGTGGTTTCTTGCTCTGCATTCCGGGGTGGGGGGTGCCCAGCTTTCTAGGGTGGGGATTGGTGGGATTTCAAATCCTTAGCTTGAGCTGTTTCACTTTATGGGGTGGAGTCTGGCCTGCCATTCTGGCCTTTAGAGTGCTCTGTGGGTGGAGCCTAGCAGTTGGAGGTCTTCAGGGGCTGGGCCAAGCCACTGGGTGCACCTCAAGGGGTTTACGATTACAACCAATACAGTCAGGTTAATTTTTAAATGTGAATTCCAGGAACTTTTAAATGACAATGTGCTTCACAGTTTGTCTGTACTTGATATCCTCTTTAACAGATGGTTCCCTGTTAAATTTCTATCAGCTTCTCTGTTCAAAGCACTGGGCCAAAATTAAAGAAAATCCTAAGAAAATGAGAATTTAAAAATAATTGTCATTGTTTTCTTTTTATTTGTGAATAACATACTCCTATGTATAGTTCATAATTCACATGACTTTATGAACAGGATTAAACTCCAATCTCGTCATCCGCCTGGAATGAGCTTTACTTTCAGACAGGTGCAGACAAGGGGATCATAGTGGTCAACTCCTGTAATCTCAGCACTTTCGAGGTGAGGCAGAAGGATTTGTCATGAGTTCAAGGACAGCGCGGGTTACACAGCCAAGACCTCGTCTCGAAAACAAAACAAAACAAAACAAAACAAAACAAAACAAAAAACATTCGCAGCAGACACTATTCAAGGATAGTCTGCCTTATTCAGTCATGGTTGGTCCCATCTGCGGTCACTCAAGGAGCGATGGGGCGGGGACTGAGGTGCGATCCAATCAGGCACACATCCCGGGCGCAGGGGCGGGCCTTCGCTAGTTCGCGGGTCTTTGTCTCGCGCCATCTTTGCATTTTGATCCGTCAGACGAGTTGGGCGCCTCAGGCTTGTCAACTGCTGGAGGCGGACAGGGCCGCCTTGGTGAGTGCTGCCCGCAGAAACCGGCCGGGTCCTCCGCTGTGCGTTTTGCCGACGGTTTGGCTCCGGGAGGCCTGTGCGGGGCTGAGCTCACGGCCTCTGTTGCCCTCGCTCTTAACGTGGTTGAGCCTCCGCACTTCCTCACACTGCAGGGGGACTTGTCCTCAGCCGCACCTCAGTCTCCCCTTGGTCCAGACCTCGGTGCCACAACTGCTGTGTCTGGTGTCCCGTTGTCTAGCAGTGTCAGCCCTAAGTGCTAGAGCAGCCTGAGATGTGTGCGTGTGTGTGTGTGTGTGTGTGTGTGTGTGTGTGTGTGTGTGTGTGTGTGTGTGTGTGTGTGTGTGTGTGTGTGTGTGTGTGTGTGTGTGTGTGTGTGTGTGTGTGTGTGTGTGTGTGTTGGCCTCCCCGTCAATCAGCAAGCTTGTATGGAGAGTGTAGTGAGCCGGGACTTGCAAGTGTCTCTTTCACGCTTAATTTAGGTCCTGTGCTGTGATTATGTTTCTGCTGCCAGTGTGCCGGCCGGATGGTACGATGTACACCGTATTCCATCTTCCTAACTTTGTGAAGTGTGTGTGTGCTAGGTAGTGTTGTCTGTCAGCTTAATCGCACTGACTGTTGTCTATGTTAATAGAACACACCTCTGGCTGGGTGAGAGGCCTCCCAGAGGTGACGGTCCAATACAACAATGCAACGGTTCTGGCCCCATGAATAGATTAATCCCTTGAGTAGGACATGACACTGTATGACATGCAATACTGGGTGGTGCTGAAAAGCAGGAATTGGGACACAGTTGTAGGAAGTTAGCTACAAGGGTGGCCATGGGCCTCAGAAGAATCTGTGCAGGGCAAACCCCATTTAAAACTTCAAACTCCATTTAAAAGTCCCTAGTTCCCCTAACTTTGTAAAGTCTCAAATAGAACTAACAACAATTAGTAGAATAAATCAGAATTCCTGCGTCTTTGGTCTGTAGCTATCATTTACGTCATATCCCACGGAACTTGTAAGTTTTAAGTTGATTATTGTTGAAGGTGTCTTCTTAAGACTGTGTCCCTTGTGTCATAGTGTGTTGGTTGCTTGGTCAAGTCCTGTGTATTCCAATGCTAATGACCGGCCCCAGAGATCTGGTTGCCACCCTGAGGAGCGCATTCTCACGTACACCTGTCCTTGTGTAAAACTTGCTCTGCCTAATTTAAAATTGATTGGTTAATAAAAAAATGCTGAAGTTTGAGGTTTCGGAGACGAAAGAGAGAGAGAGAGAGAGAGAGAGAGAGAGAGAGAGAGAGAGAGAGAGAGAGAGAGAGAGAGAGAGATGGTCTGACCCAGCCCAGAAAGGACAACTTATTGGCAAGTAACTTGGATTGTGTAGCTGAGAGAATGCTAGATAGCTCAGAGGGTTGAAATGTGCCCAACTCCAATGCTTAAGCTTGTTTGTTTGTTTGTTTGTTTGTTTGAGACACCGTTTTTCTATATAGACTTGGCTGTCCTGGACTCACTTTGTACCTGCCTGGCCTCAACCTCACAGAGATCTGCCTGCCTCTGCCTCCCAGAGTGCTGGGATTACAGGCGTGTGCCACTGCACCCAGCTTGCTTTAAGCTTGTAAAAGAAATATAGTCTCTCGGTCAACTATTTTGGAAGCTAGCGGGCGGGGGAAGGGGGAGTGTTAAAGAAAACTGTTGCTTTATTAATTAGCATCTTACAATAGTGTGTAGCTTTGATGTTGTCTTACAGTTTTGCAGTTATTTTTCAGCATTTGCTTTTATGAAAGTTTTAGCAAAAGATTCGAATTGTACTCAGGGCACAGCCTTTGCCAAGCTCACAAGACAAGTCATAGTGTGACTTCCTTTGCCAGGGACTGGGGGGTACTTCTGTTGAATTTTGCTTTCGTGTGTCATTGCACCGTGTGTCCAGCACAGACGTGGCTCTTGGTTGCTCACATGACATCTTCAATGCTGTATGATTTTATAGAGGGACTTGCAGCGTGGCAGTGTGGAGAGCTCCACGAGTCAGAGTCTCAAAATGGGAAAGCAGAAGAGAAGCTACGAGAAGAGGTCAGTCACTCCCAGTCACTGGAGATGGTCCCAGCAGTACAGAGCAAGGAAACACCAGGCACCAGGAAAGGTAAATAAGAAACTATAGGAGGTAATATATGTGCATTTTATTTTTACTCTCGACCTTATCTAGAAACAGTAGAATGGAATTATATGTGTACAACGTACCCTTTTTCCAAACATGCCCTAATGTAATACACCATGGCAACCAGCAATTGAAAATCCACAAGAACGCCGGCAAGATGGGTCAGTGGGTAAAGTACTCAATCCTGGCAGTCTGAACTGAATCTGCAGGACACACATGCTGAATGGAAACAACCAAATCCCGCAAGTTGTCCTTAGACCCCCACGTGTGCTATGTGGTACAAGTGTGCACACACACTAAACTAAATACATTTTCAAAAAGCCACATGACCATTTCAGTAGATGCAGGAGACAAACTTGAGAAAACCCACCTTTTGTGATGAGAAGACACAACAGTATAGGAACATAAGGTTACATTTTACTTGATAAAATCACTATTTTTATTTCAAAAGAACAGAAATAAAGTATATTAATCATCACTGTCCTAGCAGTGGTCTTAGGACCCTGGGCAGTAGTAGTGACGAGTCATGTTAATTGGAAGAAGAGGGTCATAATTACTTGCATTTGGAGATGTGGTGACACTGTGTTCTTTAAAAATATGACTCATGAAAAGTTGAGCAAAGAAACAAAAATCAAGAGTAAAATCAACTGTGTTTCTCTACACAAAGAACAGTCCGAAAATTAAGTTGAATAATTCCGTCATTGGTACCAAAAACAAAATATTCAAAATAACTTGTTAAAAAGATGTTAATTTTTATTTATTTATTGGGTTTTTCTTTTTTTGGTTTTTTTTTTTTTGTTTTGTTTTTTAGAGACAGGGTTTCTCTGTGTAGCCTTGAGTTAAAAAAAAGAGGGAGCAAAATATTTTTCACTGCATTTTGTGAGGACATGTCAAGGCTTTATGAGCCAGGAGAGGCCTCCGCAGGAACTGAGTCATCTGGTATCTTGATCCTGTAGAACTGAGGAAATGTAGCATATGTTATGGAAGTCCAAACAGCTAATGCAGGGAGGGACTTGGACTGGGAAAAACAGAACTGTAACTAATCACACCCTGTGTTTGCCTCTTCAGTTCCTGTAAAAGCTCAGAAATCCCTTTGCCCACATCTATGAATTTGATGTTTCTTTTGGACGACTGTTAAATAGTTTATTGACTTAACAGAGAGTCAGTGTCTTTATGATATAAAATTCCACTCCATGAATATGGTACTCTCTCTTTACTTGCTTTAAAAATTTTTTTTTAAAGAACATCCTTCACCTTTTTCTTTCTTTGTGTACGTGCATACTTTCGCTGTTGAATATATGGCTGGGGCTTTAGTCCAGTGCTATTGTCATATGAATATTCTCACATGTATAGAGTTTAGTTTCTGTATGGCTTTAATTTATTGAGTTTTCTACTTGGAATACTTCACAGGAGATCTAAATGATAAGGAAATCATAATCCTCATCAACTTAGTTGGCACTTTTTTTTTTTTTTTAAGATTTATTTATTGAATGTGAGTGCTGTGTCTGCATGTACACCTGCAGGCCAGAAGAGGGCATCAGATCACATTATAGATGGTTGGGAGCCACCATGTGGTTACTGGGAATTGAACTCAGGACCTCTGGAAGAGCAGACAGTGCTCTTAACCACTGAGCCATCTCTCCAGCCCCGGTTGGCACATCTTATACAATACTGGTGCTCATATGGGGGCAGGGGTCTATGTTGATGTTTGAGTTTTGTAGACAGGGTCTTGCTCTGTAGACCAGTCTGGCCTCAAACTTGAATCCTCTGCCTGGGATTACAGTCCTAGCAAACCTTGCCTGGGAAGGCGGGGTACCCTTATCCGGCCCTCTTTCCCCTCAGCTGTTGTACTGCCTTTTAGGTTAAGAGATAAATTTTATCAGGAGAGAAAGACAGTTCTCAATTCATTTTTGCTGAGAATCTTTACATACGGCTCCTGATTTAAAAATGGCTCAGTGGTTAAGAGCACAGACTGCTGTTCCAGAAGACCTGGGTTCAATTCCCAGCATCCATGTAGCAGCTCACACCGTCTGTAACTCCAGTTATATGGTATGCAAGGCCTTCAGGCCTCTATGTGCACTGAATGCATGTGGTACACATACATACATGCAGGCAAGACACCCATATTCATAAAATTAAAAAAATGTCCTTTCCATGTCTTTAAGGATGAGAGGACCACACCCATATCCCCCAGTGGAGCAGTGAAATACACTAGGGTATTTTTTAATATTGAACTTCTCCTTATTCCTAGAAAGAGCATTTATGAATTTTTCTCAGTTCCTGTGATTTGATTCTGTTCTGTAGTCACTGGGTGTTAATGTCTCTGCAGATTCTATACTTCTGTTTTTACAATCTCTTGGGCTGTTGTCATATGACTGAGGTCCTGCTCTTAGTTAAGTCTTACTTTTCTTGTTAAAACTGTTTTTTGAATGCTAGGCCCTAGATCCAGTAGCCAGGTGGATAACCCCACATATCTGATCACAGACACTTTGAACACAGTATGTTTAGTTGGGCATGGTGGTACACATGACTATAGTCCCTGTACCCCGGAGGCAGGGGACTAAGAGTTCACGGCCAGCCTTAGCTACACAGAGTTTTGAGTCTAGCCTGTACTACATGAGACACTGTCTCAAAAACAAACTAACCAACCACATATTACATTTAAGATCAAGCTATTACCTATCATATTTATTGTCCTTCCCTTTAATTTTGATAAAATTACTTCCTACTTAGATGACCGTGTACATAACAAACAATTACCAAATTGGAGCCAATTACCAAATTGGAGCTCTGGAGGTTTTTTTTTTTTTTTTTTTTTTAACTTTTCTAGGATGAGTTTTCTATTCTCTCTTTGTATTTGCTTGTTTACTGTGGGGTCTCACTGTGTAGCTGCCCTTGGACTTAGCAGAGACCTGCCTGCCTGTCTAGAGTGCGAGACTTAAAGGTGCGCACACCGCACTTGGCTGTGGCCCTTTGATTGCTTTTTCTGTTTTTGAGACGGGAGCTCATGTAGGTCCCACCTGGCCTTAAAATAAGGGTGTGGCCTCCATTCTCTATTCTCTTTCTTTCTTTTTCTTCTTTTGGTTTTTCATGACAGGGTTTCTCTGTGTAGCCTTGGCTGTCCTGGAACTCTCGCTATAGACCAGGCTGGCCTCGAACTTAGAGTGATCCACCTGCCTTTGCCTACCAAGTGCTGGGATTAAAGGTGTGCGCCACCACTGCCGGCTCCTACTCTCTATTCTCAATGCTGTATTTCCTGCTGCAGGTAATTATGTGTCACCTGGTTTCTTCCCTCATTCGTTCTTCTTTATTTGAGATCTTAGATTTAGGAGGCAAAGGTAAGGATTACTATACATGTCCTTAAGTTGTTGGAATTAGACCAAGTTTTAGATGCAGAATCGCTGAGTTGTCCGTTACCTGAACATGTAGCTTTATCGCTCATCCCTGTTACTCCATGTGGTCCTACCTGCACTAACCCACTGTTGTCTTTCTGTGTTTGCAACTTGACTGTGCTGCTTCTGACTCATGAGAACTCTATTGTGTCAAAGAGCTAAGCCAGCTGCCAGTGCCGATAACATTACGGATGCAGAGCAGCTCACCCTGTCTGCATTGACATGTCTGTAACAGTATCTCAAGGATGTAGGTCTGCCTAAGTCTGCATTCAGACTAGATTCCAAGACACTTGTGGACAGCGTTATTCTTATTTCTTCCTGTTTTAAAAAAGTGAGTGTGTGTGTGTGTGTGTGTGTGTGTGTGTGTGTGTGTGTTACTGCAGATTGAACCCAAGGCCTTGTACATGTTTTACTGCATATAATTTATCTGTTCTTGCTAGCAACGGAAAATTTCATAGTAGCAGTCTTTTGAGTTGCTAAATTAGTACAGATGTTAAGATATTAGTGATTTTCCCCCCTCCCAAGATGCAGCTCACAAAGAGTACACTTCCTTATTCCTGTCTTCCGATAGGACCAAAACTTGGAGTTGAGGAGAAATGTTTTTATTTCAGGGCCTGGTGTCCTTTGAGGATGTGTCTGTGGACTTCACTTGGGAGGAGTGGCAGGACCTGGATGACGCTCAGAGGCAGCTCTACAGGGACGTGATGCTGGAGACCTACAGAAGCCTGGAGTCCTTGGGTGAGTGAAAGTCCACAGCAGTGTTAGAAACACTTCTCTTGTTAGACCAGTAATCATGTCTGAGGTTTATCCACACACGGCGTGCATGCATGTGTGCCAACCCACCACCAGAAATTGGCAGGCCTTTGCAGACTTATCACAGCTTTATATTGAGAACATTTAAATCCTGTATTATGAGAGGTTTCATCACTTCAGTTGTGGTCAGGCTTCTGCACAGAGACTGGAAGTCATGCCACTCTCCAGCTGTGCCCTGTATGCACTAACCATCTCCTCCCTCCCTCTCTCCCTCCCTCCCTCGTCTAGCCTCTTACCCACTCTTGCCTCTGTTTCTGTGAGCGCAACTCTGTCTTCCACATGTGACACTTGTCCTTTTGTGTCTGACTTACTTAACAATACACAGCAAAACATTCTTTAGCTCCAACCTGAGATAATTTTTGGGTTTCTTAGTGAATAATATTCCCTTATGGACAAATACCTTTTTAAATGAAAGATAAGATCTCATGTAGCCCAAGTTTACCTTTAACTCATGGTCTTTAAAATACTGATTTTTATGGCCGGGCATAGTGGTGCCCAGTTCTCAGCTTTTCAACTGATGACTGTGGTTCAAGGTCATGTCACAGTCCTTGTGCTGGGCATGATGGTGCATGTCTGTGTTCCCAGCACCCTGGAAATTGAGGAGGAAGCATTGCTTGGGCCCAGGACTTCCAGACCCACCTGGCAATGTAGGGAGGCCAAAACGGAAGTAAAATCTTTGAATTGGTGTTCAGCTTCCCCGTATTTTATTGCAGTAGTTTTGGATCTTGCATTTATGTCTTTGATATATTTTAATTAGATTTCTGAATATGGTAAGAAGTAAGAGTTCTATATTCTGTACACAAGAACATACAGTTTTTGCACCAGTTATTAAAGAGAGTTTCCTTCCTACATGTTCCCGCTGCCTCTGGTGAAAGCCAGTTGGCTGTGATGTATGGATTTGCTGTTTCTCTGTTGTTCTGATGGCCTATTTGTTACTTTCATGCCATTCCTGTGCTGTCTTACTGTGTTATTGTGTGACTTTTCCAAGAATGCTTTGAGTCTGGGGTCTTTTGTGTTCCTCTATGAAGATTAGCACTGCTAATCTTTTTTCTAGTTTTGTGAGAATGCTGTTAATACTTACATAAGGGTTTCATTGAGTTGGCCAGTCAATTTGAGTAGTGTGGACATTTTATCAATATTGAGTTTGTCTATGACAGTAAGATCTTCATTTTGGGGTACTCACTTTTTTTTTCTTATCAGTTTTTCATATACACTAGATACAGATGGTGTTTGAGTGTGTGAGTGTGTGTGTGTGTGTGTGTGTGTGTGTGTGTGTGTGTGTAAGGTTTATTAAGGCAGAGGATGGGCAGAAGACCTTCAGTTCTTGATGTCTTTGTGTTGGTCAGCTCCTCCTGCTGTGTATTTTTACCCCTTTAGATGAGCTTGTGTGTCCTTGGAGGCACTGCAGATCTGATGATGTACTCCTCTTAGGCAGAAAGTTGCACATTCCCACAGAACTTCGGCATGTTTATTGAGGCATTAGCACTCATGGCTTGTTCATCTTGCTTTCTTATACACCCTAGGACCACCTGCCCAAGTTTGGCACAGCTCATAAAGTGCTGGACCCTGTCACATCAACCACTAATCAAGAAAATTCCCCATAAGCTTCCTGACAGGTCAATTTAACGGAAATGTTCTTTCAATTGAGAGTTCTAGTCCCAGAGATCTAGCTTTTATCAAGTTGACAAAAAAAAAAAAAAAAACCCAAAACCAAAACAACAACAAAACCAAAACAAAACCCAAGCAGGACACCTTGAGACAAAGTCTCTCCCTGAACCTGAAATTTTCTGTTTTTGCTGCCTGACTGGCTAGCAAACTCCTGGGACACATTGTATGTATGTATATGTGTGTTTTATTTAAGGGATTTATTTATTTTATGTATGAGTGCTCTATCTGCATGTATACCTGCAGGCCAGAAGAGGGCATCAGATCACATTATAGATGGTAGTGAGCCACCATGTGGTTGCTGGGAAATGAACTCAGGACCTCTGGAAGAGCAGACCATACTCTTAACCACTGAGCCATCTCTCTGGCCCCCATTGTTTGGTTTTTTGAAACATGGCTTGCGCCATGTAGGTCACGCTCACCTGGAATTTGCTGTATAGTCACCTGGGCTGGCCTCCAACTCCTGAGCTTCTTGAGTCTCCTGAAGCGAAGTCTTGCAGGTATAGTCCACCATTTCTGGTTTGGTTTTCAATGTTCATTCTCTATTCTTTTTGGAATACCAGAAATACAAATGCTTAAATCAAAAGTCTTAAAGGTGTTCTTCATTTAAAGATAATTTTTTTTCCGGGTTAGAGAGATGGTTGAGCAGTTAGGAGTGCTGGCTGCTCTTGAGTAAACCATATGGCAGCTCACCAACCATCTGTAACTCTAGTCCCAGGGGCTCCATCCAGCTCTTCTTGAATCCACAGATACTGCATGCACATGGTGCATAGACATAGATGTAGGCAAACATTCATACAGCTAAAATAAAATAGATATCTTTTTCCATTTGAAAATCTGACACAGGCCATTAATCCTAGCACTTAGGAGGCAAAGGCAGGTGCGTTTGAGACTAGCCTGATCTACATAGTGAGCTCCGGGACAGCCAGAGCTTTATAGTGAGACTTTGTCTCCAAAGAGAGAGGAGGGGAGCGGGGAAAGGGAGAATGAAACAAAACAAAATCCCCCCACAGTATTCTATAAACTTCAGTCTTCTGCTTGGTCAGCTCTGTTGTTAAGGCACCCACCTTTTTGCTTTCTTTAAGTTTTTGTTGAGTCTTAGCTCCAAAATTCAGATTCCTTAAATTTAAAAAAATGTAGTGTGTGTGTGTGTGTGTGTGTGTGTGTGTGTGTGTTGCTGTGACATGCACCTAGAGATCAGAGAACAACTGGAAGGACTTCTTCCTCCACATGGGTCCTGGGGATGGAACTCAGATGTGAGGCTTGTATCTGGTGCCCTTACCTGCTGAGCAGTCTCGACACCTGGGTCATTTAGTTTATGACCACCTTTGTCTCCTACATCTCTGTGTCATCTTTCTTTTTAAATTGAGTTATATTGTGTCATTTTAAGTTTTCTTAAAATTATCCTTAGATTTCTACTTCTTTTTTATTTGTTCTTGTATCTGGGCATTAACTTGGGGCTTCAGATAGACTAGACCAAGTGTCTGTCACTGACCTGCATCCCCAACACCTTTCTTACTTTGTGTTTTGAGGCAGGGTCTTCTTAAGTTGCTCAGATAGACTCTGCACTAGCCTTCCCTCTGTTAGCCCCTCCAGCATGGGTACCACAGGCCTGCACTCGTCTCAGCCTCATTTCTTCTCAAACCATTTAGCTTAATTTACAGAAGAGTATAAACATCCCACAAAATGTTCAGATTTGTCTAGCAATCACTCATTTTCCAAAGGTGTGATCTTTCTGCAGTGTGCTTGACTTAGCATTTGGTACAGTCTTTTATTATTTCCCATCAACAGGTCACTGCATTACCAAACCTGAGGTAATCTTTAAGTTGGAGCAAGGAACTGGTCCGTGGAGAGTAGAAGTCCCAGCGCGGAGTCGGCCAGGTCAGTGGCTAAACTAAACCCCATGGACGAACAGCATAGGACGAGCAGAACCCAAGAGCAGTTTTCACTGCCAGCACTGTTCCTAGTCATACGGTCAGCTGGTGTTACACATCAGATAATTCCTGTGGACATTCTCTGGAAATCTCTTACATAACCTTTACTCTTTTTTAGTTTGATACATATTTCCTAGAGTTCACAAATTTCTTTCTTTTCTTTTTTTTTTTTTAAAAGATTTATTTATTTTATTTATTGCATATGAGTGCTTTATCTGCAGAAGAGGGTATCAGATTATATTATAGATGGCTGTGAGCCACCATGTGGTTGCTGGGAATTGAACTCAGGACCTCTGGAAGAGCAGGAGGCACTCTTAACCACTGAGCCATCTCTCCAGCCCCCCTCCCCCCCCCCTTTTCGAGACAGGGTTTCTCTGCGTAGCCTTGGCTATCCTGGACTTGCTTTGTAGAGCAGGCAGGACTCGAACTCACAGCGATCCGCCTGCCTCTGCCTCCCCAAGTGCTGGGATCACAGACATGCACCATCATGCCAAGCTTCAGTTTAGTCTTGACACTACTTTCTCCCCACCACAAATTTGGTATACCTGATAAATAGGTGGGCATAACATATACGTGTGTGTGTGTGTGTGTGTGTGTGTGTGTGTGTGTGTGTGATCGTGATCTAATTGATTTGGAAATTGACGGCTTAATCAAAACATCTATATCATACTTTTCCAGGCATTAGCCCAGGGATGGATGAGGAGATCAGAGAAAGAGGCCCAGAATCAAGTCTTGTATCTCACAGGATCAGAATCCACGAGAGTGAGGAGTACTCGGCAAAGCTAATCAGTACAGGAAGGGAAAGCTAAGCTTGGCAGGACAGGGAGTATTTCACATTGAAAGGCTGAGAGTTCTGTGTGGGTGTGGGAGTTGTCATCCACAGTCTCTTTATGAAAATACTTGGAAGACAGTAGACTTACATAGAAGATTCCTTTTTGACTGTAGAAGACAGCCTAATACAAAATGGAAACTCCCAGAAGCAGAGAGTTACAAAGTGGGATACATGTACTTTAATGTAAGTGAAGAATGACGGCACCCTGAGTCTCAGAAATACCCAGAGAAACATGTCAAAGGATGATGGGCGTGGCTTAGTTTCCTGAATGAAATCCATTAGTCCAACAGGGAAAGAGACTGGGACTTCCTGATCCCATTAGGCTCGAGGAAGTATAAAACTTATTTGATTAGGAATTTGGGGGTTGGTGTTAGCTGTATTAATGTGGGAATAAGGCCATCTTTGTTTATAAACCAACCCCTTAGGTTTCTACTGTGGTTCCTCGTGGAAACGTGAAAACTGAACACAGATATTAGACCTTCCCTAAGGCTAAACTGAATTTCTGATCAGGTGAAAGACAACCATACAAACCTCCATCTCAGATAGCTAACTGTAATTTGCCATTACAAGTCAGAAAGAAAAGGAAAGAGGGGTGACTTGTAAGAAAGACCCAGAGTGAAGGAAATAGAGAAAATAGCAGATGGAAATAAATGTACTGAAAGATACGGCTAGGCGGTAGGTGAATATTTAACTGTCTCATGTTTCAAATGAATAAGCCGTCTTAAGTCAACAAAGTGATGTGATTTTACATCATGAAGCCTAATTTATAGATTCACTGGAGACAGAGCTATATATATCATATTATTTTGAGATCATAATGGAATGAGAACGAGAAAGCTTATGTTGTGATATGAGCTTGGCTACTTCTGTTTTCTTTTAGATGTCCAGAAAGTAACTGAAGTGAATGACACCAGCCAGGGCAATGAAGAGAGACGTGTGTGGCACCTTGTGATCACCAACAGCAGCACGTCCACTGAAGAGAAAGTTAAAGCAGGAAAAACATTTAATGTGAGCTCAATCCACCTTCCCAATCTGGCTGTAAAGAACAGAAATTCTTCTGGAATGAGGCCCGCAGCGCTTATGGTACGGCGGAATGTGCCTCCCCATAATGAGCCCGATGACATGCAGACCGGAAAGGAAGGTGATGGCTCTCTCACTAGTGAGCCCCCCATAAACACAGAGCATCATGGACTGTATAACAGAGCTCTAGGTACTCGACAGCATTTTCAGTGTTTTAGGCACGAAGCGACCTACAGCACAAAGGTGCCATGGACGAATAAGAGATTTCACATTGCACGTAGTTCCAGTGAGGCTGGAGAGTCTGAGAAAGCGCCTGATGAGGTAGCTCTTGATGCCGAAGATATGAGTTGGGTCGGGGATGAAACTTTTGAATGTAGTGTTTGTAAGAAAGCATTCTGCACAAAGCTTAAGCTCACTAAACATAAGAAAATACACAAAGGGCAGAAGAAATATTACAAGTGTAGTGACTGTGAGGAAACCTTCACTAAGAAATCATACCCCCACCCCCAGAGAATACATGTAGGAGTCAGGCCCTATAGATGTAAGCAATGTGAGAAATTTTTTTATCAGAAAAATGTGCACCAGAGAGGCCCCAGGGGAGCAAAACTCTATGATACATACCAGTGTGAAGAAAGATTTAACGAGAAGCTGGATGTCAGGAGGAATCCGAGAACCTGTGCAGGTTCCAAGCCCTATGGCTGTAATATGTGTGGGAAGTCATTTTACCGGAAGTCACACCTCAGCAGGCACCAGAGGATTCACACAGGTGAGAAGCCTTATGCATGTAAAGAGTGTAAGAAGACTTTCTACCATAAGTCATCTCTCACCATACATCAGAGAACTCACACAGGGGAGAAGCCCTATGAGTGTAAAAAATGCAGGAAAACTTTCTACTGTAAGTCAGACCTGAACGTGCATCATAGAAGCCACACAGGCGAGAAGCCATATGAATGTGACAAATGTAGAAAGACCTTCTACTCTAATTCACACCTCATTATACATCAGAAAATCCACACGGGCGACAAGCCATATGAATGTGAAGAGTGCCAGAAAACATTCAACCGTAAGTCAAACCTCACTGTGCACCAGAAAACACACACAGGTGAGAAGCCTTATGAGTGTAACGTATGCGGAAAAACTTTTCACCGTAGGTCACACCTCAGCATGCATCAGGCAACTCACACCGGTGAGAGGCCCTATGGTTGTAAAGAGTGTGGGAAAGCCTTCTACCAGAAGTCGAGCCTCAGCAGGCACGAGAGAAACCACACAGGTAACAGACCATATGCATGTGAAGAATGTAGAAAAACATTCCTTCATAAGTCATCTCTCACTGTCCATCAAAGAAGCCACACAGGCTACAAACCATACTCATGTGAAGACTGTAAGAAAACCTTTTACAGTAAGTCCCATCTCACTGTGCATCAGAGGACCCACACAGGGGAGAAGCCCTATGAATGTAAGATATGTCAGAAGGCTTTTCACCAGAAATCGTACCTTAACAGGCATCAGGTAACCCATGAAAGCGAGAAACGATTTGAATGTCAAGAATGCAGAAAAACATTTTATCATAAGTCATCTCTCACTGTACATCAGAAAATCCACCTGAGGGAATGCCTCTGAGTATTATGTGAAAGCTCTTAGCGGAGACCATCAGCAGGCATCAGACAGGTCACACATTGGGGATATTCTAAAAATGTGGACAGTGTTGCTTTGAGAAGATGATTCTGTGGCACAGTTGGCATTCTTCGCTGGAACACAGGCTCCAGTGTGTGGCCTGTGGCCGTGTAGCAGCTGTACCCGAGATATGCGTATGTATGATGGCCACAGCCACGCCCACAGGAGCCTAAGTTCTCATGAGCCCCAGGCTGAGGTGAATACGAATATGGCCTGCAAGATGGCCTTGACTTGCAGGATGGACTTGTCAGAAAGTCACCTACTTAAGAGAAAACTGATTGGAGAGATCAGAGCTGTCTCAATTTTATCCCCAAATAACCTCCCCCCTTTTTAAAGGTTATTTGAGGCCTGCTCGCTCAAGCCATTGTGCGTGCAAAGCCTCCATAACAAACTCACTCAATACAATTGAGAGAACTTACGTGCTTTTTAATATTTTGAGATTTGGACACAAGGGAAACCTGTGCAGCAAATTGAGAATACTTTGATAAAGTTTCATTGAGCTTGGTTGGTTGATAGGTTTGGTTTGGGTTTTTTGAGACAGGGTCTCTCTGTATAGTGTTGGCTTTCCTGGACTCACCATGTAGACCAGGCTGGCCTTGTACTCAGAGAGTCACCTGTCTCTGCCTCCAGAGTCCTGGGATTACAAGCGTGTGCCACCGTGCCCATCTCATTGAACAATTGAAAAAAATCAAATATTGATAAGGTGTGTAAGTAACTTTGAACAAAACTTCCGTGTCAGAAGTTTGTAATGAAAACTATCAGTCTTTGTAATTTTAATATTAATTTTCAAATGGAGGCACATGTGTCAATAAATATGAATGGTATCATTGTCAGAGTACATTGTGTCTGGGAACATGTATGGTTATTGTGACTGGAGGTTGGGACTTGGTACTGGCATGCAGTACATAGGGGCCAGCCATGCTTTTTAGACAGCCTATATTGCATACAATAGTCTCTCATTTGTAGGCTTCGACCTTTTCCAAACCTATTTATTTGGGGTTCTTTAATTCTTACATCTCCCTTCCAACCCACTTACCCAAAATAGGTGAGAAAAGAGGTTAGTGGGAACAGAAGTAGACAATTTTGGACTCAGTTCCTGGGAGTGATTCCCCTGGTGTAGTTGGCAGGATTTCAGCAGACCAGCAATTGAACCAAAATCACTGCTGGAACCTGGAGCCCTGCAGCCCCGAAGCGGTCTCTGGAGCAGTCTCTCTAGGAGCGTCTCCAAGTGGAAAGATGAACAGCCAAACAATACCAAGACCCAAAAAGCCCCTGCCTCCTGTTTTGGGCTCACACACATATATCTCCTCTCAGAGTCTGTACTAAGATGTGTTTCAGCTGGCAAAAACCAAGCCCCCGCACGAGGTGGTTCGTCTTCTAGTGGATAAACATCACCTGTTCTCTCACAAGTCTCTTCCTCATCCCACACTTGGGATCAAAACAAACAACGTGTACATCCACTGCACCCATTCACTTACATATCTGGGTGTTTTATAGTAATGGAAAGTTCCTTTGGAGGGACCTAGGTTAATTATAGAAAATGTGTTTGCTTTGTATTTGTTTTGCTTTGTTAAATAGTGACTGAGGTCCAGGTGTGCCCAGTGGTAAAGTATGTGTAACATTCCTGAGACCCTGGACTCAGCCTCCCTACATACATGCATATCCTAATAACTAAAAATGCCCACATGAAATACCATTCCAGCACATGTACGTATTCTATAAAATATTTAGTATGCACTTTCCCCACTTTCTTCTACTGTAACTGTGAACGTTGCTTATTTAACTATCCCTTAAGTAAGCAAGACTTTTTCTAGTTTATGAAGTTAATATAAAGCCTGCCAGTTGACCTGATAGAAATAACTATCCACATAGAAATGAACAAGTGAACTCCTGCAAAAACCCACTCCTTAAGCCTTTCCTTCCACAAGTTAGAAGCTTATCTGGGTGGGATCTTGCCCTGGAGGAGCCCTCCTCTTTGTTCCAGTGCAGATCACATGTAGCAGGGTATGCTGTGCCTGAGGTGTGGCTGTACCCTCTGAATTAAAACTGTCGATCCTGGAGGTGGGCTCGCTAAGACTTGGAAACCCCTAAAGTCTCACGAACGCCCCCAGATGTATAAGGCACACAGGGTCCATTCCCTTTCCAAGTATATATAACAGGAAGGGCTGCTGGGGAGGGAGGAGACTGGCCAGTTGTGACCTGCTGAGTTTCCAGCATGTGTTCCGGTTTTTATGAGCTATTCCTGTACTGGAGTGGGCTTTTCAGTGATGCAGCTGCTGGGATTATCCTGTTCCTAATAGGTAGCCTCTATGTTCTTAATAGGCAGCCTCTATGTTCCTAATAGGCAACCTCTATGTTCCTAACAGGTAGCTCTTGTGTTCCTAATAGGCAACCCCTATGTTCCTAATAGCGCCTATGTTATATATAATAGGTAGCTCCTATGTTGCTAATAGGTAGCTCCTATGTTCCTAATAGGCAACCTCTATGTTCCTAACAGGTAGCTCTTGTGTTCCTAATAGGCAACCCCTATGTTCCTAATAGGCAACCCCTATGTTATATATAATAGGTAGCCTGTATGTTCCTAATAGGTAGCCCCTCACCTATACGCTTGTGAGCTCAATAAATTAATTGGATTCACCTGAGTGGAGCTTGACAGAATTGGCTCTTTAGTCTTTTGGGCTGTCTGGGTTGAGTAGATATCTGTTCAGCCTCCTCAGGACAACAGTGACCTTCAGGCAGCTCAGCTGCATTCTGGTATCTACTAGTGTCAGTTACAACTGTCAAACTACTGTTGTGACAAACACAAATGCCCCAGATGTAGGCCAAACCACTGCATCAGGCACCATCATAAAGAGGTGTCCTCTGACATATTACATTTTTTAAAGTCAGGGTCTTGTTGTGTAGTTATGTAGCCCTGCTGGCCTAGAACTATCTATGTAGACCAGCTGGCCTCAAACTCAGATATCTGACTGCCTCTGGATGCTAGGATTAAAGATAACATGCCACCACATCCATCTTAAAAATAACTGAAATAGTGCTGGAGAAATGGCTCAGAGGTTAAGAGCTCTGTCTGTTTTTCCAAAGGTCCTGAGTTCAATTCCCAGCACCCACATGGTGGTTCACAACCATCTATAACAAGATCTGGTGCCCTCTTCTGGCATGCAGGCATACATGAGGGCAGAATACTGTGCAAATAATAAATAAATAAATATTTTTAAAAAACTCTTTAAAAAAATAACTGAAATACTATAATTAACATGTTTTGGAAATGATTTCATTTTATGGATGATTTCTGATACATATGACTCTTAATGTTTTATGGGTATACATATATTTCACACATGATACAAACTTTCGTATGCAATGCTGGTGTCAGGTAAGACATTTAGAATTTATTGAAATTTCATGTTTTTCTCCACAAAATGGCTTGAAAATACACAGGTGACAAGGGCCCTCTCCTGAGTGAATTTTCTAACACAAAAGGTTCCCTGTCTGAAATGCTTTTAAAATGGGTTACAATGATTTTGCATTATGTTGTAAAAAGCTCATGTAGAATGTCATATCACTCAGACAAATGAGAGACTTATAAACACATATAAAACCTCTGCTCTCTCCAATAAAATATGTCCTTAAATCAGTGTCATTTTCTATACCTCCTTGTTACCTAAGATCATCTAACCTGCCTTTCAGGCCACGAGTACACACCCAGGGATAATGCATTGCAACTCCGGGCTGGGGTCAGAAATAAATGAATCATCACAAATGTTAAAACTCAGGACATGTTCTCTCCATAACACTACGCCTATGGGCTGCCAGTCCCAGGGTAAAGAAAGCCGATCTCAGCACATAGGCCCTCTGCCTATAGGACTTCTTAGCATGACATCTTCCATCTTCATAACCGTGCTACAAATGTTTTCCCACACGTTAACAGCATTCCTCCTATTACGAGTTCTCCAAGGTGGAGGCCAACTCCCTATAAAAGGCTTATGCACATACACTGTATTGATGTACTCAGCCCATGAGTTCTCCAGAGTCGTATCCATCTAGATCACAATCGTGTGGTTTCTCAGGAGTGGGGGAATTTTCTGACGTCCACACATCTGTTCATGTTATACTTATGTATGTGGGAACATGGTTACCTATGTGAGCTCTTGCACATAACCCAAGCATATGAACTCTTTTCTAGCCTTTAAAGGTTCCCCCGCGGTTTTCATATTCACAGGGTTCTGTGTGTGGTTCTCTGGTGAAGGCAGATGTCTGACTTACAGAACCCTGTTTTTGTACATGTTACATTGGTATGGCTTATCCTGTGTCTTTGGTATGCAGTAAAGGATGCCTCACAGCTGGAGGATTCCTCACACTGGCAGGGCTCCTCACCTGATGACTGCTGAGATCTGACAGCTAGGAAAAGGTTTCTACACACACACACACACACACACACACACACACACACACACACACACACAGAGCATTCGAACAGTCAGTCAGTTGTGTGTTTGGCGGGTAGTGAGTTTTTTTTTTTTGGTTTTTTCGAGACAGGGTTTCTCAGTGTAGCCTTGGCTGTCCTGGACTCACTCTGTAGACCAGGCTGGCCTTGAACTCACAGTGATCCACCTGCCTCTGCCTCCCGAGTGCTGGGATTACAGGTGTGCGCCACCACGCCCGGCCCGGGTAGTGAGTTGTATCTGCTGTTCAGACTTCCTTCCCTTTCCATCTGCAGAGCGTTTCTATTTGAGTATTCTGATAAGCATTTGCTGGAACTGTTTCTGAGTCCTGACATTCATATGGCCTCTCCACTGGGAGACCTCTCTGATGTGTATCTAGGCTTGTCGTGTGGCCTGTGACCGTTCTATAGATTACACTGATAGGTACCTCTCAACTCTGTGGTACACATGGAGAGATGGCCAAAGTCTGAAAGGCTTTGCTACACCCTGTACATTCGCAGGGCTCCTCGCCTGTGTGAACTCACTAAGACCCTCAGAGCTGGGACTTCTGACGCAAGGCTTGCCACACAGCTATACTCACAGGGTTTCTATCAGTATGCATTCTCCAATCCTGCTGCAAACTGACTGCTCTGGACCCACAGCCAGAGGGCTTCCCACCTGTAGGATTTCCCCAGTAGCTAAGGCTTGACACCTGGCAGAAGCCTTCTGTGATACCGCACTGGCAGGCATCTCGTGTTTTGAGTTCACTAATTAACAATGACATGTGACTTAACACTGACAGAGGCTCTGCAGCCTGTACACCCACAGGGATCCCCACCTCTGAATTCTCGGCAGTACATGGAGAGGTGACACACTTAAGCTTTTTCTGCATTCTTCGTGTTCCTACGGTGTCTCACCCGCGTTAGCTCTGTGATGGCCGTGAGGTTTGTCTTCTCCTAGGCTTCCTCGGATCTCATGCATGGGCTTTCTCACCCAGGTGAGTTTTTTGGTGTATAGTGAGATATGACTTGACGCTAAATGACTTTCCACATTCTTCACATTCGAAGGGCTTCTCGCCTGTGTGGATTTTCTCATGTGTGGAGAGATTTGACTTCTGGTTAAAACGTTTCCCACATGCATGACACTCATACGGTTTCTCGCCCGTGTGAATTCTCTGATGTACAATGAGGCCTGACTTTATACTGAAGGTTTTCCTGCACTCTTTACATTCGTAGGGCTTCTCACCGGTGTGAACTCTCCGGTGTATAGTTAGGTCACACCTCCTTTTGAAGGCATTGCCACAGATGTCACACTCATAGGGTTTTTCGCCCGTATGAGTTTTCTGATGTACACTAAGATTGGACTTTACACTGAACAGTTTCTTACACTCTTTACACTCATAGGGCTTCTCACCGGTGTGAGTTCTGTGGTGTAAATACAGGTTTTGTGTGTGTTTAAAGGCTTTCCCACATACTTTACATTGGTAGGTTCTCCCACACCTGTGACGTTTGCGAGGTTGGTTGTTGATTTTTGCAGATGTAGTGCAATCATGGGGCTTTTTACTGGTGTGTGGTCTCTGGTGCACACTGAAATTTGAGTTTGGGCAAAATTTTTTCACACAAGTACTCTGTTTACTCGAGAAAGCATTCTGGTTGACCCTCTCTTTTGGCATCTGACACACACATTTCTTGCCATCCTTACACCCACAGGGCTTTTCCCATGGATGCGGAGTGCTCTGAGGATTTACAAGACTTGGTTCTGTGTTGAGTGCTGGCTCACCATCAGCACATTTACCATAGTTGATTTTTATGCATGTTTTTAAATGCTGAGTATGGCTACACTTGTCAGAGAATGAATTCTTACACATTTTACAGTAACCGGGTTCCTCTCTTAGGTGAGTCCCCTCTTGAGCACTAACAGTCAGCTCATCAAAGGCTTTCCCATATTCCTTGAACTTACTCGAGTCATCTCCCAAAGGAAACACTTTATGTGTCCACACAGTGTTCCCGTTGAAGGCTTTGTCATGTTGAGTATACTGGAAGTGCTGCAGCCCACTTTCAACACCGTGGTCCAGACGGAGAGGCTCGGCAGGTCTGCATGTATTTAGATGACCAAGTTCTTCAGTGGCCTGCATTTCAATGGACTCACTAGGGAGATATACATTTTCCCATATACCAAGCCCCTCAGATCTCATTCTAGAAGAGTTCCTGTTCTTAACAGTGAGGTGTAAAACACGGTGGGAACTCATATTAAATATTTTCCCAAAGTTGCGCCTCTCCTCGGCTGACAAGTCACCAGTGATGACCGGGTGGCTCACGTGTCTCTTCCCATACTGCATAGCTGAAAGGAAATAGAAGTTGCCCCCCATGAACAATACAGAAGCCATTCTGATAGGATCTCAATACAAAAGTCAAAAAGTTCCCCCCTAATGATGTAAGAAAATCGGGGCTGGAGCAATGCCTGGGGGCTAAGAGCACTTGCTGCCTGTGCAGAGCTCCCACTGGCTTACAACGTCATAGCACGTGTTGCATGAGTCTGTTGACTTAGATTAAGTTCTACGATGAAATAAGATATCACACGTTCCTCATCAAATAGGAGCCTTTCAGCAGAGCCTGGGCTCATTTGGCCTGCAAGCCTAAGACCTCCTGGATGCCAGGCCACACCTTGGTCTACCAAGAGTCATTGTGGATGCTTCTTGAATGTCATAAATTCTGGTCTCGGTATGTATGAAGTGATTCTGGACATCTTTTCTCATATTTGAATTCCACATATGACTGCCTGAAATCTATGTTTTCAATATTAACTTAGAACTACTAATGCCATTTTGGAACCTCTAATGAAATCGTAAACGTAAGGAGACAGTTGTCTGAGTCCAGACACCTCCAGGACAACTTCTCTATCTTGCTGGCAGAGTCAAACTAAGTTCATGTTCCCAGGCCCAGGAACTAATTTCTATCCTGTTTCTCCAGATGTTTCTTGTTCGTCTGTTAACTAGTAAGTTACTAAACAATATAAAGAAGGAAGATGCCACTAAGGTACCTAAGTCATAAATGTATGGAACTGATTGTCTGTCATGACCTAACTGACCATGGGCCGCTTGCCCTCTCCTCTGCTCCTTCATCATTTTGAGTTACGGCCCAGATATCCAGGATAAGGCCTGACCACCAAGGCCCTGGGTCAAGGATCTTGAAACCAGGTGGCTTGGTTAGGACCTAATCACCGACGTTTACTCCCTTCCTGAGGCTGGGCAGCCCCAGTCAGGGCAAAACTACAATGGAAACTCCTCTGATCAATCCTTTATACTAAAATATGATTGACTGGGCAATGCTACAACCCACCCCACTCCCCCTGGCTTTAGGACTTTATCCTTTAAATATGTCGTACAACTTCCCTTCGAGGACGCAGCTCAGATCCCTCCCTGAGCTCGGAGAATAAAGCTTACATTTTAAGCTTCTCACTGAAATAAGGTTTCTCAGCTTCTCCCAGAACGCAGCAAGAACCACCCTGAAGACAAGAGCTCCTATCAACCTACTAATTACGCACCAAATCTGTAAGTCTCTAAATGAATCTGAAATTAATTTTAAAAGCAATTTCTTTAAAACTGCTTTAGTCTTAGAGCTGCCTTATACTTTTTCATTCATTTATCCAGCTAAGAAAACATATTTTTGTGGTCATTAAGCCCTCTAAACAAGGCAAATTTGTTGGATCCCCACTGTTGGCCCCACACAGCAGACCATTGTCTATAAGAAATCAAATAAAAAATGATGAGTGCATTAATAAACCCACAAATAAATGCTTGGAGTGTAGTATTGTGTAAAATCAGAGAGGAGCGGGTGGTGAGATTTAGAGTGTGAGAAATGTTTAAGAAGAGTGCGCAGACCGGAACTTGCTCAGTCTACTGAGATCCGTAGCAGGAACAGGAAGGGAGGGCACATTTGTAGATGAGAGCTTCCTTTGGACACAATACAGCAAGCATCTGATTAGGAAGGCAGTCTCCAGGGTGGGAGATGGCACACGAGTAAGCAGAACCTCACACACCCACCATCTGAGGAGTAGCACTCGTCTGACTACCCCCCCCACCCCCGCCCCGGGGCACATTCACTGACCTGGGAGGCTCTGGTCAGGGGCATCTTCTTCCTTCCATGGCCCAGCTCCCTGCTCCAACTTCAGGATCAAGTCAGGTTTGGGGTCACACTGATCTGCCAATAGGAAATATTGTACAAGCTGTTCCCCCAATGACAGAATACTGGTTTCAGATGCTCAGCAATCAGACCACAGCATTGGCAGCCAATGCTGAGGACAGTAAAATAAGAGAAACATATACAGAGTAAAGGCATCATTCTGACTGACTACCTGGATTAAAGAAGAAAAAAAGCCAGTGAAATTTTTAAAAATGCACTGAATCAAGTAAAAATCTAAACCTCCTAGGCCAGATACTGCAGGTGTCGGAAGATCAGAAGCTGGAAAGCAGTCAGCTCTGAACTATGCAACCCCTCCCCCCAATACAACAGGAAGCAGAGGAAAACAGGAGAGGAGAGGAACAATGTATAAGAATGTAGTACACACAAACCAGCAACAGAGCATCAACAGTAAGAGTTCTTTTTAAAGAGATAAAATCATCTCTGGTCTCTTGGATTCAGTTCCCATCTCTGCCACTCTATTCTTGTATTACCAGATCAATTTACTCCACTAAAATTAGGTAAGAAGAGATGACTGGAGAGAGGCCTTTTCTTGGAACAACACCAGGGGACGCAGCACAGAGGGCATCTCCCAGCCAGCTCCCCAAGTGAGCTGCACAGTCTGTTTCTATAGCCAGAGAGGAGGCTTTGAACGCAAACAGGAAGGCACGATGTATCTGAGGGATGTCTGCACCAGTCAAAGCATCGCTCACTTAACAGTGGTCACAGCAGCCTGTCTGTCAGGCCACAAGGGGAGTGCTCCCTTCCTGATTCTTAGGAGGACATGGCTGCAGAGTCACCTAGAGTTCGCTAAACTCGGGAAAGGGCAAAAGTCAATTAGAAACTTTGAAACTGTGCTTGCTTGTACTGCACCTTCCTCAAAGCGCCCTGGGAATGTTTCCAGCAGCTGGTACTGCCCGAAGAGGAGTCAGAGAGCTGTCAACTGGGAGTCTTTCTGCTCAAGGCAACCAGGGCAGCGAGTCAGCCAAACTACCCATTCATAACGCTTTTGCTTCTTGAAGGACAAAACAAGGACATTCAAAGGGGCCCTTACAGCAACTTAAAGAACTTCTCATGAACATAAACAACACTTACAAAGACTCCACAGTGCTTAACACCTGCCCAGCACCACAAGGACAGTTAGATCCCCCCACATCAGTGTCAACACTACAGAAAATGACAACTCAAAGTAATCAATAGCATGATTTTTGGAACAGTCCTAAATCTTAATTAAAAGAATAAAGGATTGGGTCTGGTGGTGCACACCTCAAATCCCAGCACTTGGGAGGCAGGGGAAGGTGGATTTCTAGTTCAAGACCAGCCTGGTCTACAGAACAAATTTCAGAACAGCCAGGACTACACAGAGAAACCCTGTCTGAAGAAACAAAACCAAAAGCCAACCAACCAAAATAGAATAAAAGAACAATAAAAATCTAGCCACAAAACATCCTAAGAAAAGACAGTTACCATAATGGTTTGCATGGGCAGGAAGAAAAAGCACAGAGATCAGGTTTGGAGAGATGGCTCAGAGGTGAAGATCACTATATGTTCTTCCAAAGATGCTGAGTTCAATTCCCAACAACCACATGGTGGCTCACAACCATCTCTAATGTGATCTGCTGCCCTCATTTGGCCTGCAGGCACACATGCAGACAGAAAAAAAGAAAAGAAGAAGAAGAAAAAAAAAAAGGCACAGAGATCATCACAACTTTAACAAAGCAACCAATAGCAAATGCACAGGCTTACAACCACCCAACCCTCCCAAAAGGCAACAAGACCGATTATTAGAAGGAAGATCTCAACTTCCTAGAAACTGGATAGCCTTGTGTTGGAGAGAGACCTTAAGCCTGCCTCTTCCCATATGCACAAGTCAAGTAAAAAATTTCAATGTATTTCAATGTAGACTCTGAGGCTATAAAAACTGACACTAGAGAACACGGGGAAACACAAAAGGATGTAACCCTACCGAAGGCCAACTTTTAAAACCGACACCAAAATCACAGGTAAGAAAAGCAAGCACTGAAAACCAGAATTATGGGGGCTGGAGAAATGGCTCAGACGGTAAAAGCACTTACTGAGCTTGCAGAAGAACTGAGTTTAGCTGCCAGCACACACGTATTTGGCTCACAACTCCCTGTAACTCCAGCTTCTGGCTTCTGCAGCTCCTGCACTCACATGCACAAACCCACATACATAACACAGAATAATTTTTAAAAATAAAAACAGGATTATCTAAACATTTAAAACATTACTTAAGAGAAGCTAACAATTGAGAGAGTTAAAAGCAAAATGCATAGAAAGAGAAGATTTACATGTTATTATCTGATGATGGACCAATGCACTAGCACAAAAGTGAATAATCTGATGACATCTGGGCAAATGACCACAACAGATACTTCTCCAAAGACACAGGATGTGAATATCCCTCACAGATTTTCAAACCAAACACCAACAGGCTCTCACCGTACCACAAGTGCGTGATTATCTAACACGTAACATTACGTACGCTGGTGAGGACACATAGAAAAGGAAGAGTCTGCGCTGCTGGAAATGTGACTAACAGATACTATGAGAAACAGCATAGCGCTTACTAAAATACTGGACAGTGAACTGCACACAACACAATACAATCCCTTGGAACACACACATCCAGAGGAAGGCCACCTCAGGGTTCTGAAGAGACCTCTCTGTGCACAGTCACTGCAGCATCACATGCGGAAGCCATGATATGTAATCTACCTTAGTGTTCCACCATCAGATAAATTGATAAGAAAATGCGCTAAATACCCAGAGATGACCTCATCCCACTATGGAAAGGCCCTCGATTTTCTCTCACCGGACGGACCATGGGTGTAACTGAAAGACATTCTTATTATGTGAGGGAGATCAAGCTAAAAGAAACAAACACTGCATATTCATACTTATGGTTGGAAGCTAATGCCAGCCTGAAACATAAAGAAAGAACACAAAGCTACCAGGGCCTAGGAATGGTGTGTGGGAAGGAAGGAAGGAGGGACAGAGAGAAGATGGCTCGCGGATGCAGGGGAGCAGCTGGCTGCTGCACATACCTGCCATTGCTCTATAGCACCCTAAGCTAAATACAGTTGATAACAATTATTGAAAGTAAGAGAGAGAGTTTTATGGGGCTTGAGAGATGGTTCAGCAGACAAGAGCAATTGTTTTTCTTGCAGAGAACTTGGATTTGGTTCCCAGCACCTATACAACAGTTTACAGCTATCTATAACTCCAGTTCCACAGGATGTGACATCATCTTCTGGTCTCCTTGGGCACCAGGCACACACAGTACACACACATACAATCAGGCAAAATATTCATATACACTAAAGAAATAAGCAGAAAGAAAATAAGAGGGAGGGTTTTAAGTGCATTCAGAAAGAAATGACATAACTACGTTATAGACTTATAAATACTGATCATCATGCACACTACACAAATTTTGAAATGGCAACTTTTATTATGAATATGTACAGTCACTATGTGTCAGTGAAAGCTCAGTGGAAGGGTGCTTGCCCAGTATGTGCAAGGCTCTAGGTTAAGCCACCAGCACAGGGAAAAAACAACCAACACCACCACCCTTGGAAGTGGCTTCTGTATTTACCAAAAAGGAATGTGCTTCTGATAGGATTACTGTAGCCCCCCACTCACCCAAGGACTCCAGGCTTCTGTAGGTCTCCAGCATCACGTCCCTGTAGAGCTGCCTCTGAGCATCATCCAGGTCCTGCCACTCCTCCCAGGTGAAGTCCACAGACACATCCTCAAAGGACACCAGGCCCTGAAATGAAGCAACTTCTTCAACTCAAGCCTTCAGCCTTGGGTCAGAGACAGGCACACAGGAAATCACTGCTCTCCACAAGCATCTCTTACATGAGATGTACTTTATCGGCATTTTTTATTAAGGAAGAAACAGCAACAGCAACAACAAAAACAAGACAAACAAACTACAAAATGCCTTGCCTACTCACTAGCAGGTAGTTTACAAGGGAGTAAACGTGTGTACATAGTTGATATTCCTTTGGTCTTCCACTTAAACATATGCCTCAACTCTGAAACTGTCATGAATAATAATATACTTTCACACTCATTTTCACAGGCAGCCTTATATGTCCTTCCTAAAACCAGAAGAGTTGCTAGTGTCCACAAAGAAAGACACATCACCAGTGCCCTCTACAGAAGGGTAAGTTGGCCAGGTGTGCTGATGTACACCTTTAATCCAAGCACATGAGAGGCAGAGGCAGGACGGTCTCTGAGGTTGAGGCAAGTCTGGTCTACATGGGGAGTAAACTGAAACTGGAATAAATGACAATCGTTGTGATGGATAGGAGTCACAGGTGGTCTTGGACATACTTGTCTAAAGCTCCTGCTATCAAATGTATAGATGCCTAACAGGCAAATGGACAAACAATATCTTACAAGTTTTTACAAAGAACATAAAGAAGTAAAAATTCCAGTGGTAGGTAACTTCATCAAATGGAGTAGAATGGCTTTAAAACAACTCAGGGCACTAAGCAATGAATCAGAAATATATTCAGTGGCTGAGGAAAAGATGCAGATGTTGAGAACTGCAGAAGACTTTAGAATTTATTTTAGGAAGACAAGAAAGTTCAAGACTAGATAATTTATTAATATACTTCAGGCAGGCATGGTGGCTCTTATCTGGGATCCTAGCACTTAGAAAGTGAAGGCAAAATGGTCTGAAGTTCAAGGTCATCCCCAGCTACACAAGCCAGTTTAAGGTCATCCCAGGATACATCACACACACACACACACACACACACACACACACACACACACACACACACACTCAGGCACACACACACACACACTCACTCACTCAGGCACATACACACATCTATAGACTTTGTTTTAAAAAAGGAACACACATACACACATATATGCACATGTATGTGTATAGATGTGTGTACAAACATATTTCAGAATAAACATACATCTATGGAAAAAAACCACAGGGCCAATCCAAGAGCATGAGAATTCTTTCAATCTCACATTTTCTTACTCAGTTTCTTTCTTTAATATCTGGAAGTCTTCAAAGTTATTACATTATTAGGTTTGTTAAATTTATATTGTAAATGTGACTAGTTTCTTTCTCTGTATAACTGTTACGAGTTTATGGAATACCTCTTGAGTTTTATATGTTGATTTTCCATTTCTGACATACTGTTGAAGTGCTGCCAGATCTGAGAATTTCCTGGTAGAGCACTTAAGGTGATAGGTGTAAGATCACACCACCTGCAAATGAAGATGATTTGATTTCTGCCTTTTTCTATTCATAGCCCTTGTATTTCTTTTTCTTGCCCTATTGTACTGGCCAAGACTTCAACCATTATACAGTCTAAGTAGCCTTGTCTTGTTAATTAATTTAAAAGAAATGTGTCACATTTAGTATTATAGTGGCTAGGAGTTTGTCAAAATATAAGCATAGGCAAAATTGTTTGAAAAAGACTTTAAAAGTATAGCCGGGTGGTAGTGGTGCATGCCGTTAATCCCAGCACTTGGAAGGCAGAGGTAGGCGGATCTCAGTGAGTTCGAGGCCAGCCTGGTCTACAGAGCAAGTTCCAGGACAGCCAGGGATGTTACACAGAGAAACCCTGTCTCCAGAAAACAAACAAACAAACAAGACTTTAAAAGCTCAGGAATCTATTACAGGAACTGGACAAATAAGAAAGCATGGGGGTTAAAAACAGCAGAAAGCTACATATCTAACAGGACTAGCTTTTGCAATACATAAAGAACTCAATATCAAACTCAAATAATCCAAATGATAAATGGTCAAACAAAATGAGCAGATATTTCTCAAATGAGGAAGTGTATATGCCCAATAGGTAGATGGAAAAAAAGTTTCTATGTCATCAGCAACCAGAAAAATGCAAATAAAAGCTAAATTGGGATCCCAATTTCACCAGTTACAACAGTTATCAATAAAAACAATCGAGCATGGCTGAGGATGTAAGGAAACAGGACTTCTTATACCTCAAGCATGTATCCTATACATCTAAACTAATGCGGCCACTGCAGAAGTCAATATGAAAGTTCCTCCAAATATTAAAAATAAAACTACCATGTGAGTCAGATAGCCAGCCTCTTACAGATCATCTGTGTTTACTGTGGTACTATTCACTTTGCTTCAAAAATGGAAGCAGCCTATGTGTCCATCATCAGATGAAGAAAATATGATAACTATACACAACGGAATTTTATTCAGCCACAAAGAATGAAATTATAACATCTGTTAGGTAAATGGGTAGAATTAGAGGTAATTATTAAGCTGGAATAAGCCAGAATCTGAAAGGCAGGCATCACACTTTTTTTGGTCATATGTGGAATCCAGACTTAAATACACACATACATGTATAGAGACATGAAAGTGCATTGAAAGAGAAAACTAATGAGAGGCTGGGGTGGGGACAGAAGGGGATAATGGAATATAGGCGACATTAGAGTGGGGGTCCCATCTGAGCAGGAAGGGGGCCAGGAGGACGTGGGGATAAGAGAGACAAATGCAACTCAAGTGGTAAAATAAGAACACAGAGGTGACACATGAAGATGGAACTCCAAAGCTGGAGCTGATGCTGACCACAACACCACCACATCTGACATCCCAAGAAAGGCAGAAAGAGGGCATCAGTCAAAGAAGCCCCTTCTAGTGTACAGAAGGCACCAGAGATCCTGAGCTGGACTAGCGAGCAATTCAACGAATGGCTACGAGTAACTGCATATCCATATGAAGTAATATTAAATATACAGAGTGTATACGCATTGAGGATTTATAAGTTAGAGCCCCTCTGCTTACATTTTTTTGGAGGAAAAAAAATGGCCTTTCTGAAAGAAACTATGGTTAATAATGATATAACTGCGATTCAAGAAATTTGAATATGTGACAAAAGAAATGGCAGTCAGAAGAAAATTAACTGCTTTCTGCAAACAAAACAAAACTTTACCTCCGGGCTGGTAAAACCAGAGTCCTGACCCCCAGACCCACATGAAAGACAGGCAGGCATGGTGGCAGCCTGTTCCTTAGCACTTGGGAAGCAAAGACAAAGGATCACAGGGCAAGCTGGCAGGCTAGAGCAGCCAGAATTGTCACATGGAGAAAGTAACAGAGGAAGACAGCTAACATCAACTCAGGCCTTCGCATGCACATGCACACATGTGCACTCACATGCATATCCTACATGCACATCTACAAATACACACACACACACACACACACACACACACACACACACACACACACACACACAAACACACACTCCTAAGGAAAAAACTTGAAATGGAAATTTTTTCATATGAAGATCAGAGATAACAGTTTCAAATGTGGCAGAAGTTTAAAGGCAGCTGGAGAATTGTACTATCACTTAACTATAATTTAAAATTCTGATGAAAACAGATGTGTCTGAGTACCAGTGAATCCCGACAGCGGTCAATGCTGCACTCATCTCTGGGTTGGAAGTGAAGCCTATTTAGATGCCACAGGCCATGAGACTTGATCATAGTCTCTTCCTGGGGTCAATCCAAATGGGGTCTACCACAAATGGCACAGGATCAGAAAAACCAGTAACCAAATTCTGCACAGTTCAAATGCCACTAAAACCTTTACAACATAGTTATGCCAACATTATGATCTTATTATGTCTGTGTATGTTTATTTCTTCATTTCAATTTTAATTCTCTCACAAAAAGCTCTTAAACCACAATGTAAAATAAAGTCAGGGATAATAACGCCACTCACCAAAGCCGTGTTCATTTTTCTTGCTCTCTAAGGCACATGGAGTCCCTCGCAACCGCAGCTGGAAAAGAAGGCGAACAGACGTGAACAGGTACTTAGTGTGCCTTGTTTGTGGATTCCAAAATCTTTACATAGTTACTGAGGAAAAAAAAAGGGCAAGAAGACAGGAAAAAGGCCTCCTGTTTGGAGACAGTCCCTTCAACTTGAGAAGTGCTATAACAACAAACGGAAAGAACATGGTTAATTAGAAAGTAAACTTATAGTTTAACCTTAGGTTACTGGAAGTATTTGCTGCTTGCTTTGTAACTATATACTGTCATGTTTTTAAAACAATATTTTAAATTTTTACATATATATTTATATTACACATATATGAAATAAACTACACACAGCAAGTAGAGTATGTCAGATACATTGGGCCAGAAGGCTGAAGATGATGCTCCAATGTTATAGAGAGTGTTGGGTGACTATTCAGGCAGCGAACAGTCTGTCATTTTTTCAGTTTGGAAGCTGCTAACCTCCATTAATTACCTGTTTACTCAGGTAATTAATTTTATTCCTTCTCCAGTCTCTGATGGGGTTGAAGACCAAATACTGCCACGTTTCAAGGGTGGATGTTTAATGAACATGATGCAGTCACAGAAATTATAGGAAACATTTAGGCAGGGTTTCCGCTTCTCCTGTCAACGCAGAGGAACCACCCAGGACTCCATCCACATTTCTTAGTTCACATATTTAAGTTTCACAGACAAAATGATTTGTGCAGTCTACACCTTTTGGCCCAGGGCTGTACCTGGAAATGAACATGACCCATCATATTTATTGCAGTACCTTCGAATTACTGTTTAACCAGAGCCTACCTATGCTGCCTACACCTGGGTGTAGCTCCCTACCACAATGCCACTTAGGTTGTCTTCCCATGTGCTCTGGCCAGCAGGACCGCCGTGTGACAAAAGGACAGTTTTCAAATGAGGCTTCCCATGCAAACATGCTACGGTTATAGTTGGTGTGTTACCGTGCCCTTTTAATATACCTAATTTTAAAACAGTATCAAGAAACTCCTCAAGAAACTAAAAGTACAATTACAACAGGATCCAGGAATCACAATTTTGCATGTTTCCACAAGAAATGAAATCACACTGTACTAAACAGCGTATTCCACTGCTGACTGTTGTACTATGGCTTTTTCCTCTGGGCATAGCATCGTCTCTCATCTCCATCTTGGAGTAGAGACTGACCGGGAGTCCATAACAACAACAACAACAACAAAAACAAAACAAACAAACAAAAAGCCAGATGATAACATAGGTTTTCGGTAGTGGTAATGGAGCTGTTACACTCCAAAGTGCGAGAGTTAATTGGATTCCAGCCATTGCATGAAATGGAAAGTTAGCTGAATGTGGGTCTCCCCTGAGGTCAGCTTTCATAATGGGGCGGGGCTTGGTGGTCAGGGGAGGGGTCTCCATCCTCTCTGTATGAGTAAGCCCAATAGACTCACTGCATCACCAAGTTGGAGCATGGTGGAGTCCATACTTTGGCCATTCTGCAGTGCCCATCTGAGGCGAAGAGACTGTCTCCGCAGTAAGTCTGTGCAACTACTGTGCACTCTCCACTCAAGCAACACACGAAAGAGCCTTCCAAAATAAAGGGGAGGCCAGGAAGACGCCTCAGCACAGGTTCACCCTAAGTGTCAGGCTGCTTTAGAACCCAGGGCTGTCACTGCTGGGCAATGGGACACCATACACAGCAGTTGTAGCACCGGGGTCAGGACTAGGACACGAGATATGGCTGGGGACAAGTCTCCCTGCAGGATCAAGCTCAGCCCCGCACAGGCCTCCCGGGATCGCAACCGTCTGCACACCGCACAGCATCTGTCCCGGCCGCCGCCGCCGCCGCCGCCGCCGCCGGCAGGAACGGGCTGCACTCACCAGAAGGTAGGAGTCTGACTACAAGTAGACGTCCCGACAAGTAGGGGCTGGTCCGAGGCCGCAATCCAGCCTCCCGGGAAACAGGAAGTAATATGGCGACGCCGGAAATAGACCGGAAGTGCGCGGGGACCATCCCGAGTTCAGAGTTTGTAACTGTCTTGAGTGTTTGGACAGTTTAGGACATCCCTGGTCACTCGCTAGTGACATCGTTGTATTTGAAATACAACAAAGCTCTATAGTGAATGCTTTGTGAGGCTGACCCAGAACCAAATGATTTAAAAAAAAAAAAAAAAAAGCTTTTAGCTGGGAGGGTGTGGTGGCACACATCTTTAATCCCAGCACTGAAGAGGCAGCCATGGACAGAGTTCCAGACCAGCTTGGTCTGTTTAAAAAAAAAAAAAATTAATCAAGCAATCAATCGACCCTGTGGAGCTAGAGACATGGCTCAATGTTAAAAACACCGGCTATTCTTCCAGAGGATCAGGGTCTAATTTCCAGCACCTATATGGCACCTCACAACTAGGCCCGGGTGATCCAGAATCCTCTCTGTACTCATGTGCACAAACCTACATTCAGGCAAAACACTCATACATAAACTACCTGCTTACTAGGTAGCTAGCTTGCCAGGTGTTTTCAGGTCTTATGCGGATGGACACAATACGTTAACGAAAACCGAAGTACCACAACTGCCCTTCGAATTCAAACTACCACATGAAAATAGGGAAGCATGGATGCAGTTGCCCGCTTAAAAAATTTAAAATCTCATGTGAAGGGAAAAAAAATGAAAGAGGATAGTCTCTTGTTGAGGCCCTTTAAGGGAAGGCTGTTTTCTATATTTCATCATAACTTTCTTCAAAATTTTGATCAGAAAGAAGAGGACCTAAGCCATACCTTTGGCTCTGGGTATTAGTGTGGTATTTTAAACTGCCTCACAAATTACAAAACCAAAGATACAGGATAGGCACGGTGGTCCACATCTTTATACCATGCACTGAGGAGGTGAAGGCAGGCAGATCTGAGTTCCAGGCTAGCCTGGCCTACATAAAGAATTGTAGGACAGCCAAGGCTGTATAGTAAGACCTTGTTTCAGAAGTAAATAAATCATCAATGCCATGCGATTGCCTCATTGTTATAAGTTACTCCAATCAAGCTTGTCAATCTCCTAGATAGAAAACTCTTGGGGAGATGACCCCAAAAACCTCAGTGTGTGGTGTAAAGCCTATTTTCACTCTCACCCTTGACAAATTCACCTTATTATGCGGTGTTTTATTGGATCTCACTGGATGGACAGCAATGTCTGGGGAGTTGAAGGAAGCAGAGTGACTTCCTACAAATACATTCTTGGTCAAAACCTGCCCTGACTGAACCCAGTGCCACAACCGCCCTGCTGTGTGAGGACGCTGCACCAACTGTGAGGCTGGTGAGCACCACAACATTGGGAGACTACAAGGAAAACAATGCAGAGTTGGGGTCAGAGAGACTTGTCATTGGTAAGAGTACACACCTGAGAGCAGAAAGCCTGAATTCTGTTCCTAGCATCTATACAAGGGAGCTCATAACCCCCTGTAATCAAGTCTTAGGGGACCCAATACCCTCTTCTGGACTCTTTGGGCGCCTTCACACACACTTTTAAATTAAATGTAGAACTTACTACTTACAAAACTGAGCTATCAACTGATGTGTATGGGGTTGCCCAAGGCTTAGGATTTAGAGACAATCCCCATCCTTCTGATGATGGGACAGGCAAACAGGGGATACTAAAATCTTTGGTCACTCTGAGAAACTGCCAAGGGATTTTTGTGACAATATATAATATTGAAATTTTTTATTAATGTGTAGCATACAAAAATAAATGCACACTCTACCCATGGAAAGCTCAATGAATTACTTAATGAATATACTTGTGTAATATTAAAAAAAAAATTAGCCTCTCCCATGCTCTCAATAACTTTGGCCTTGCCTATTCCAAAGGTAACTGAGATTTTTGTTGTTCTTGTTGTTTTTAAGTCTTATTTATACTGTGTATAAGCGTTTTGCCTGTATCTATGTAATTGTACGATATGCATGCCTGGCACTAGAGGAGGCCGGAAGAAGGTACCAAAATGCCCTGGAACTGTAGTCACACCTAGTGATGTAAACAGCCATGTGGGTGTTGGGAACTGCACCCCACTCCTCTGCAAAGGCAACAGGTGTGCTTAACCATTGAGCTGCCTCTCCTGCCCCTGTTGTTGAATAGAAAACTGTTGACAGTTAGATATGAAACCCAGAGCTTCACAAATTTTTGAGAAGTACTCTAACATTAAGCTACTCACCTGGTCCAGTAGCGAAGTTCTTAGGAGCCAACACTGTCAACTTCATCTGTTTGTTTTTGAGACATTTCACATGGCCCAGCTTGGCCTCAAACTCAGTATGTAGCTGAAGATAACACTTAACTGATCTTTCAGGGCTAATAGGTTTGTGCCATATTCTAGGATTATAGGGATTTGCCATTGCATTTGGCTTAACTTTGCTTTTTATGAATGTATTTCTTATAAATAGATGCATATTACAGAAAATATACATACATACATACATACATACACACAATAGTTTTTTTTTACAGCTTCAACAACTAATTAGGCACCTTTAAACTTTATTGCTTTAGACCATTCCTTACCCTGTGTACCCATATTTATTTTTAGTACCAGTGTTTGTATAATCAGATGTGCACACATTAGATCTACAATTAAAAATTATTTTAGTAATTATGTGTGTAAGGAGTATGTGCAATGTGCATAGGGGTACCCGAAGAGGCTGGAGACACCTATTTGAGCTTCCCCCTGGCCTCAGACTTGGAATTTATAGGTCGGTGTAAGTAACTCAATGTGGGTGCTGGGAATTCAACTCAGGTCCACTGGGAAAACAGCAGTGCTCTTAACTGCTGAGCCAACCATCTCTCGGGCCCCAAACTTACTTATGTCCTTTTCTTTTATTTAAATTTATGTGCGTGTGTGCCTGCTTGTCTCTACATGCACCATTTGCATGCAGGACCACAGAGGCTGGAGGAGGGCATTGGATCCCTTAGCACTGGAGTTACAGGCAATTTTGAGCCACTGAATACAGGTACTGGGAAGCAAACCTGGGTCCTCTGTAAGAGGAGCAAGTCTCAGCCATTGAACCATTTCTCAAGTTTCAAAGCCACATTTTTTTTTTTTTTTTTTTAAAAGCAGGGTCTATTATTTAGGTCCAGATGTCCTGTAACTTGGTGACTATTTCTTAGGGACCAAGAGAAACACAGCCCTGTAGTAAATGCTCCCTCCTCTGCAAAAAGAAAAGTCTCCCAGCTCTCACACTAGCTATTTCAGTGGCTCTATACAACACTACTGAAGTGGGTTTTTACAGTTTTGTATACTAATAATTGATGACATCCACTAATAAAGGACTATTTGAACCCAGAGCTCTGCCTCCACAGGTCAATCAGTGTACAACAGAAGACTTACTGCTTCCGTGTCTCCGTTTGTCTCTTTGGCACATTCTAAGGTATGTCATGGGACTCTCAGCATTCTGCTGCAGCCTCCTACCAACCTAAAATATGCTTGTAAACTAATTCACTTAGAGGATATGTCTTTCATCATATTCCAGGCCGCGCGGCAAGTACTTCATCTAATTTCATCATGTCACATTGAGACAGGTGCTTTTTTAAATTTTTATTTTTTTAATGGAAATTAGAGAGAACCTCAGTTATAGAGCCTTAGGTACAAATACTCTCACCTATCCTGATGCCCATTTAAAGGTGTGAAGAGGAGGAAATCATCCCCCTGAGAATAGGGGGAAATGAGCATTACAGCTCACAACAGTCAACGCTCACTAGCTGTGAACAAATGTCGTGTGTGTGTGTGTGTGTGAGTGTGTGTGCGCGCGTGCGAGCGTGCGTGCTTGTGCTTTTTACTCCAACACTTCTAAATGATGCGCAGGCCCACTCTGACTCATCATATTAGAAAACAGTGTCTTTATTTACTCGAGCCAGCAGTAACTGTCAAACACATTTACATGTGCTGCAAGACTAAGAAGTATATAATACAATGTTTGAGACTAGTAAAAAGTCAACAGGCCAGAATGGCATTGAATGCAGGAAATATCAATGTACATTTCAACACATATTACATGAAGCCGTGGCGATTCCCTTCTGCTGAGTCTGATCATGGAAGATGTTTGATATAATATACTCACATCAACGAACCATACATAGATGAGTGCACTACCCAACACACTGTAGGCTGTTCAGCTGTGTCCCTGTATGTGCCACTGGCCTCTCCCAAAGTCTACTTACATCACAAATGTCCTCAGAGACACGTTCACTGATAAGCAGTATCACCAATATTCATCCCCTGGCATGCAGATTTAGAAAAATAGAATATGAGATTTAACATTTCTCTCCAAACAATTAACATACAGATTCCATAGTGATAATTGCCCTTGATCAAGGATTTTTGAAACCCTACTGGAAATCCTTGAAAGGTTTCACACATAAAAGAACTGTTCCCTCAATGATCTGTTTAATGGGCAATCTGTACCAGAAACACACTCAGCCTTCATGGAAATGTTACCAGGATTTCTTCCCCACAAAGCATCAAGAGATTAAGGGTTGCAACAGCATCTTTCTCCTGGTAGTTTTTAATGGCTGTGGGTCTGCACTAGTACAAACAGATCATGCAGATCATACACTAGAGAGATGGCAGGAACATGTAAGAGGGCCACAGCTCTCTGGACAAGACACATTCCTAAGCCACAGTGCCCTTCTATGTATGGCTCCCAAACATGCTAGAGGTTATCTGCACTGAGGCCAACTACGGATGGGCATCTAGATAGTTTGTTGTAAGATCTGGGGATAGTGGGATAGAAATCAACACATCACATGTCTGTACTCCACTGAAGATTTTAGCATGAGGGCTCTCCCCCTAACAGACGAACTGCAAACACAGGCTGATGAGTGCAGGGAAGAAAGTACATCTTGGAGAGCACTTGGCATTCCACCTCCTGGGCTTCCGGCCTATGTGGTGTGACTTTGTGCTGAGCAACTTCTCACACAGAAATACTTCCCACGGTATTACCTGTTTTAGTGTCTCCTCTGTGCTAATTCAAATGTTTCCTGAGGTCTGACTTATATTATGTGGTTCTTTCAGATACACAGTGATTACATCTGTACAAGCAAAGGCTTGACATCCAGTAAACTTCCCACATATACTGCTCATGTGCTTCTGACCAGAGCTGCTGACTTCAGAGAGGTCTGACTCCGTAGTGCAAGTTCTTTAATGCAAAGAGACCTGACACCTCTTAAAGGCTCTCTGCTTACATTATACTCACCTATGTGCTCAGGGTTATTACTCACCTATGTGACTTCTTTCATGTACAGCAACAGATGGCTTATGGTTGAAACATTTCCTACCCTATTTAGTCATAGGGTTTCTCAGTTTTGATTTTTCAGGTGGACACGGAGGTTTGTCTTGAGTAAGTGTTTTCTGCACATAAACAAAATTCATGGAGATGTCCCCATGTGTCTTCTTTGGTATGCAGTAAAGAATGGCCCATGGTTGAAGGATTTTCTACATTCATAGGGTTTCTCACAGGGTGTAAATTACCTAATGACCACTGAGATGACCTCTGGAGAAAGGTTTTTCTACATATGTTATGGCCAGCTGTATGTATTTTGATGAACACTGATTTGTATCTTATGGTTAAGATATTTTTTACATTTATATGCTTACGGTTTCTCATGATATTGAGTTCTCTGATGTATCTTTGGCTGAAATATTTTCTTAGTTTTTAATTATAAAGGCCTGTCACCTGCGTGAACCCTTTGATGTGTGTACCAGCTTGACATCTGCCCGAAGGCCTTTCCACAGACAACACTGGTAGAGTGTCTCACCACCAAGGCCCCTAGGAATGTGGGCAGATGGTCAGCGGTAGAGAGCTGTTCTGCGTTTTCCCCACTCTCACCTGGATGAGCTCTCTGCTGTAGAGGGGGGAACTCTGCTTACAGGCTCACCTACACACTTCACTGATGGTGTTTTTCACCTGGGTGAGTTCTCTGATGTCTAGTGAGATGGAACTTCAAACTAAAAGACTTCCTACAGTGTTTACATTCATAGGGTTTCTCACTTGTGTGAATCTTCTTATGTGTGTAAAGGCTTGGACTCTGCTTATAACTTTTGCCACATACAATACACTCGTAGGGTTTCTCACTTGTGTGAGTTCTCTTATGTGCATGAAGGTGGGAATTTTGCTTAAAGCATTTTCCACATACATCACATGCATAGGGTTTCTCACCTGAATGAGTTCTCTGATGTACCGTGAGGTATGACTTGAGGATAAAAGATTTTCTACATTCTTTACATTCGTAGGGTTTCTCACCTGTGTGAATTCGGATGTGTGTGTACAGGCTGGTCCTCTGCTTGAAACTTTTCCCACACGTTGCACACGCAAAGGGCTTCTCACCTGTGTGAATTCTCTGATGCACAACAAGAAACGACTTCAGCCTAAAAGACTTCCCACATTCCTTACAGTCGTACGGCTTCTCCCCTGTGTGAGTTCGCTGGTGTGCATTTAGGTGAGCTCTTTTGTAAAAGGCTTTTCCACATACACTGCACACATAGCGCTTCTCCTGCGTGTGAGTCGGCCGACTCACAGTGGGTTTGGACTGCTCACAGTCTTTACTCTCATAGGCTTTCTCAGCTGTGTGAGCGCTGGACTGTGAGTGGACATTTGGTGTATGGTTAAAGGTTTCCCTACAGGTATTACATGCACACTCCCTCTCAGACCTGTGAGCTGTCTGAAGCTGGTGGAGGTCTGACTCACAAACTGTTTTCCCAGATGTACTGTACTCATAGGATTTCTCACGCCTGCCAGGGCTCTGCTGAGCACTGCAATTCAACTTTGAGCACAGAGTTTTCCGGAACACATTCCTCCCATCGCCTAGGAGTCTCTGCTCAACATTTGTTTCTGATTTCTGACAAATGTAATTCTCAACATCATTACACATGTGTAATGAGGTAGGCGCTTCTCCCACTCCCAACCTTTGATGTTTTGGGAACTTTGATTGTATATTGAATATTGGCTCACAATTATTACCTTTATAGCATTTCTTTTCTTTGTGTGTTTTTAAATGCTGTGTGAGATGAAACTTTTTATAGAACAATTGCCCACACACTTTGCATTTAAAAGTTTGCTCCTGTACCCGAGTACCGCCTTGGGCAGGAAGAGCTAACTTTTCTAATCTTTTCCTGTAGTCCCTCAGCTTCCTGGAGGCATCTCTCATTGGAAATGTGTTCTGTAACCACACTGTCTTCATGTGGAAAGCTTCTCTGGGCCCATAATACTGAAGACGCTGCTCTTCACACTCGGTACTACCATATAGATTAAGAGGCTTGGGAAGGCTCGGGGACACCCTGGTTGCATTAGGAAGGTCCTCTACAGCCTGTGTCCCACTGGACCCACCGGGGAGAAGCACATTATCCCACATGGTAAGAGCCCCAGGTCTCATTCCAGAAGACATGCCATTCTTCACAGCCAGACTTAAAACACGGTTTGAGCTAGTGCGTGTTTTTCCTGCTTTAGCCCTCTCCTCAGCTGGTGTGTTGCTCTTGGCAATTACCAGATCGCGTCCATGCATCTTTTGATTGTCCTGGCGGATCGCACCCTGGGCATTCGCATTCTGCATGTCTAGAAGAAAATAAAGCAACGGAAGGTCGTCTGCTTAATGCACTTGTCTGTTACCCAAGACAGAACTTCTGGATGAAATGACACAGACGCCTCCAGTGTCTTTCAAATACTAAAGATCCTGCTCCATATTTAGCAGTACAGGTTCTTAAAGGTCCTAGTTTAATCTGAATTAAGCATAACACATAGGAAAGCTGCAAACATTTGGCTCCATAAAAGCCAAGGTGTACTCACAATACTGGAAATGTAAGATTTCTGCATAGGTCTGACATAATCACTTGTGTTTTCCTACCTGTGTGAACACACGCATGCGGACACATGGAATCATGCTTCTCCATGCCTGTATCTGTGCTTTCGAATTCTAACTGTGCTAACATTTCAAAACAAATGGAGTTCCCTGTACAAATTCATCGCATATGTTGAATTAGAGTGATTTCCACAAAGAGAAAAGTTGAAGGCTAATTACTTAGTACAATCCTAACTATAAATCCTAACAAGCAATCTGTGGTTTGTTTGACCTTCAAGTCCAAGGTCTCCCAGTTGTCACACTAAGCTCTAGATACACTCCACCCTTGAGGTATGCTGGGGGCTCCTCAGCTTCAAATTTCTGCTATCTTCATATACATGATTTCACTTTCTCATATTCTTATAGAGAGCTATGTTTGTAGTATTAGCTTCAAACTAACAATATCAAATTAGATTCTGTTTTTTTGTTTTGTTTTTATTTTTGAGACAGGGTTTCTCTGTGTAGCCTTGGCTGCCTTGGACTCTCTTTGTAGACCAGGCTGATCTCGAACTCACAGAGATCTGCCTGCCTCTGCCTCCCAAGTGCTGGGATTACAGGCATGTGCTACCATGCCTGACTCAAAATTAGATTATTAATTAAAATAATAAGCACTCTTGAGAGTGCATGCCCACTTACATATTGTATACTAGGTTTAGAAATCAGTGGTCCAAAATGAAATAAATAGGGGGCTGGAGAGATGGCTCAGTGGTTAACAGCACTGGTTGTTCTTCCAGAAGTCCTGAGTTCAATTCCCAGCAACCACATGGTTCACAACCATCTATAATAGGATCTAACGCCCCCTTGTGTTATGCAGATGTACAGGAAGACAGAATGCTCATATACATAAATAAATAAATCTTAAAAAATAATTATACAAAAATAACTATAGAAAAATCTTTTAAAAAGGTGATAATCTTAAAATTGTATGTTCCTTAACTACTTTTTTTCCTTTTATGCAGGGAAGTTTTTTTTGGGGGGGGGGGGGGAAATGATGATTCTTTTAATGCCAGAATTTCTGTTTCTCAATACTACAGAACTCTTTAGCCTGTTGATAAATTTCTTGATTCATTACTGTTTGGTCCAGAATCTCAAACAAGTATATGAGAGGGAGCAAATAATAAGCAATGAACACATGAATAAATGCTCAAAGTAAACTATACAAATGAGGAAAGAATGACAAGCAAGAACTTACACAATAACCTTACCAACAAACAGATCTAAGAACAACTACAGATTTAATAGGATTTGTTTAACCGAAGATAACATATTGCAAACATTCGGATGGGGGTGAATTCGTATGTGAGGCGTGAGCTAAGCTGCTGCCTGTGATGATGGGTGGCAGAAGCAGCAAGAGTGATGTGATGCTCATCCTGGTGTCAACGAGCCTGCTTCTGGAAGCAACTAAAACTCAAGCAGCTGTACACGTCCATGAGGAATTGTCTTGATTGGCTCATCTGAGGTGGGAAGGCCCACCCTAACTCTCAGCCACACTTTCTGGTGACCTAATGAAAGGTCACGGAAGGAGGCGGTTGCCTTTTGGCTGCTTGTCCTCACACTCACTGGTAAGTGCACCTATCCCATCGCTGAGGGGTTACTTCACTGGCCTTAGAACCTACTTCTCCAGGATTCCAATGCATAGTCAAGACAGCCGCTTTCTAGGATCCTCTGGGTACTGCTGAGACGTTACTCTCACTGACTCAACAGCTACCAACTTCTTGGCCTTTCTGCTGGGGTAGTTTTTGTTGGACATTCTGGGCCACAGGCTATAATCCACTGTAATGAATCGTGTGTGTGTGTGTGTGTGTGTGTGTGTGTGTGTGTGTGTGTGTGTGTGTGTGTGTTCTATCAGCTCTTTTCCTTTATGAAACCCTGACTAATACAAGCAGTATGCATTTATATGAGAAAACCTTCCCTGCAGACTGCACACTGATTGTTGGACGAGTAAGAACACTAAACTCAAGTCTCAGACATGGGAAAATGGGGAGAAGAGCCCAACCCAGACACCACTGGATGAGCTTCCTCAACCTGGTCTCCTTGTCCAGGGTGTATTCACTGACCTGGGAGGCTCTGGTCAGGGGCATCTTCTTCCTTCCATGGCCCAGCTTCTTGCTCCAACTTCAGGATCAACTCAGGTTTGGGATCACACTGATCTATTAATAGGAAACACTGTACAGATTTTTGGCTAACAGCTAGGTCAGGTATATTAAGCAATGAGAATACATTGGTTGGAGACGGTGTGGGGGTTGAGAACACTGGTTGCTCTTTCAGTGGACTTAGGTTTAATTCCCAGCACACAAATGGAGGTTCCCAACTGTTTCCAACTTCAGTCTCAGGGGACCCAATGCCTTCTTCTGGCCTCTGAAGGCACTGCACCCACATTGTGCATAGATATACATGCATAAAATTAACACATATATTATTATGGACATTGGGCAGTGATAGGACCAATGAGAACATTTTATAAGAGCTTAAGAAACATCCACAGTTTAACTCAAACACCAATCCCTATGGCATATTACAGCCAACTATGAAAAGTACAAAATTGGACTGGAGAGGGAACTCAGCAGTTAAGAGAAGTGCTTCTCTTGCAGAGGACCAAAGCTCGGTTCTAACACTAGCATCAGGCAGCGCACACACAACTGCAAACTCCAGCTCCAGAGGATTCACCTTCCTCTTGCATCCTCTGTGAGCACATTGCACTCATATGCACAAACCCACACATAGACATGCATAGTTAAATATGATTTTTAAAAACCTAATAAAACAAGGACAGAGCTCTAAGACGATGTGAGAGCCAGCATATGGGACATTCTTATAATTCTAGCACTGAGTTTCAAAGGAAAGCCTGTGGAGAGAGATCTTTTCTTTTCTAGTTTCTCAAGATAAGGTAGCCCTGGCTTTCCTCGAACTCAGAGACCCACCTGCCTCTGCCTTCCAAGTGCTGGAATTAAAGATTATGTGCATCCTCACCTGGCCGAGACTTTATTTATTTATTTATTTGAGATTATATCTTTAAAAAGCAAAATTTTACAAATTAACAAAATGGGGGAAAAGGCAGCTGAGATAGCTCAGTGTAAAGGAACTTGTCTCTAAGACTGATGACCTGAGTTCTATCCCCAGGAACTACACGATGGAAGGAGAGAATCAACGCCTACAAGTTGTCTTTGACCTCCACATACACCCTATGACACAATATGTCCCTACTACACACAAATAAATATAATGAAATACACAATTTTAAATGATAAGACAAGACAGTACATCACGGCCTAAACAACACCTAACATAGTACAGTAAACATCTCTAACTGTAGACACTTTACAGGCCAAAAACAAGGAGATGATACGTATTCCCAAGAAACAATACCATAACCAGAACAACGTTCAAAAAGAAAAATGAAAGCTTTCAGACATAAACAAGTGACAACTTTCATTAATTCTGGCTGACCTGATGAGAAACGGCTGATGTCCCCATTAGATACTCCACAGGATACTATCATGAAAACACACGAAAGGATAAAAACTCAAACGCAGAGCAGGGACACAAAAAAGTAAGTTGAAAATAATTCCTATTTGTATAGGAAATCACAAAACAGCAAAGATTTATCAAGAAAAGAACAGAAGATATGAAGAAAAGCAGCAACAACAAAACCCCAGAACAGCAATTTGTAAGCATGTGATGTGTGAGTCAGAGGATACAGGCAGAAATGAGAGTTAGTGATGGACTACCTAAGCAAAAGTCCCTGTTCCAGTGAAGCCCACCTAAGTTGGTAGTAAAGGGACTGAAAATGATGGTGAACACATGCGGACTTCAAAACTGAACAGCTAACAATATGTAAGGCAGATAGTAACCAAACAGTGTGAAAAAAAGACAAGGGTCATTATAATGATATATGTATATTACAGAGTCACATACATAGTATATAGACATTTCATATTGTGCGCACGCACGCGCGCACACACACACACACACACACACACACACGCACATCAGTGCTGGAGGATCCAATTACACAATGCAAACTTATGAGATGAAAAATAACAGTGTAGTTAAACTTTAGAGACCAAAGACATTTAAAAAAAAAAAATTCACAGAATTATTCTACCCAATAGCTAAGGAATACTACATTGCCCTCATAAACAAAGCATTCTCCAGAACAGACCAAATGTTACGAAACAAAAAAAATCTTCAACATAGCCATAAAACAAAACAAAAACCAAACTGAAACACACCCTGGTGTTCTAGACCACAGAAGAAAACTAGAAATCAACAGTAAGTACTGACTGGACATGGGGCGCACACCTGTAACCTGCACACTGGGGCGAGTGTGGCAAAAGCATGGTGAGCCTGAGCCCAGCTGGGGTGTTCTGAAGGAGAATAGCGCCCACAGGCTCAGATGTTGGAATACTTGGTCCCCATCTAGTGGAACTGTTTGGGAACAATCAGGACATGTGGTCTTGTTGGGAGCAGTATGTCACTGTGTGCAGGCTTTGAGCTTCAAAAGTCACATGCCATTCCCAGTGTTCTCCTTCGGCTTCCTGTTTGTGGATCAAGATGTGAGCTCTCAGCTGTTCCTGTTGCCGTGCCTTTGTCCTGCCATCCTGGACTCAAACCCTTTGAAACCATAAGCCCCTTGATATACTTTCTTGTGTAAGTTACTGTAGTCATGAGGTAGAACAGGAACTAATACACTAGCCAAAGCTACACAGTAAGAGCCCATCTTCGAATGGGTAAGAGGATTTGCAAATGCTTGTACAACCAAGATGATCAGGGTTTAGAGACCCAAGACTCAGATCAAAGCTGGGTGTGGTAGCAAGGGTTGGGAGAAGGAGGACAGAGAGAGACAGGAGATGCCAGAAGATTGCTAGCCAACAGCCAGGCTGTAGAGTGGCCTCCTCATGCATACAAAGAGTCAGCAAGCCTCACACACAGATGTACATGAGCCACACACAAACAACAAAACATCCATCCAGCTGCCCCACCCCAGGGTCAGGCATTAAAAAGATATCATAAAGATGTTATGCTGAAAATAAGTAACACTGTCTTGAATGATGAACTGTTAAAAACAACCAAAACCAAACAAAAAAACTTAAAGGTGCACTGCACCACCAACAACGAAAAACCGTGCCACCAATAAATAACGTGGTAAGAGCAACAGAAAGGAAGCAGCGAGTCTATGAAGAAGCAGCAAGTGAAAGAGAAACAGAGAAGGCATAAAACACCAAAGCAGAAATTAGTACAAAGACATAGTATCAGTGAAAGCAGAGATGCAAAAACTGGTTCAAACACAAAGCCCCAAGAATAGGTAAGAGGAAGAGGTGTGTGTGTGTGTGTGTGTGTGTGTGTGTGTGTGTGTGTGTGTGTGTGTGTGTGTGTATCTGTCTGTGTGTCTGTGTGCACACGCAAGCATGCATGTGTTTGTTTGTTTTAATTATTTTGAGACAGAGTCTTTGGGGTTGGGGATTTAGTTCGTGGTAGAGCCCTTGCTCTACCCTGAGTTTGGTGTTCAGCTCTGAAGGGGGGAAAAAAAAAAAGACAAAGTAACAAAAAGAGATTACTGTAGCCCCCCCAACTCACTCAAGGACTCCAGGCTTCTGTAGGTCTCCAGCATCACGTCCCTGTAGAGCTTCTTCTGAGCGTCATCCAGGTCCTGCCACTCCTCCCAGGTGAAGTCCACAGACACATCCTCAAAGGACACCAGCCCCTGAAATGAAGCAACTTCTTCAACTCAAGCCTTCAGCCTTGGGTCAGAGACAGGAACACAGGAAATCACTGCTCTCCACAAGCATAATTTACACAAGATGTACATGTAAGTTTTCTTATCATGGAAAAAAAATGATCTGCAAAATGACTTACAGACATATCAATTTAGTAATGACGAGACACAAGAGGCAGAAAAACGTAAGCAATTGATAATTCTTTGTTTTCACACTGACGTACACATCTGACTCCAACAACCACAATAACAAGGAGTCAATGTTCCCATGTTATTTATAAAGTACAGTCATAAGCAACCACATATGCCCATCCAAAATGTAAAGACCTGCTAGATCCAACAGAAATAAACATCACTAGCATCCTGTAAGGCAATATATACACAAGCAGAAGCCAGTAAAAACTGATTAGCTCAACACCTCGACATTCTGAAAGTCATCCCATGAAAGGAGAGAAGAGGGTCTTACGGTAGAGCCAGAGGGGAAGCATCACCTCACAATGAGAAACACACCAAGGCACAAGAACACAGAATGGAAGCCATGCAATGTGGTAAGCTACACAGATCCCACCTCCAGAAGGCTGGCTGAGGCAGGGGGACCAAGAGTTAGAGGACAGTCAGTGATGTATAGGCAGACAAAAGAGGTTAAAATAAAGAGTTGGAAACTCATCACAGAAGGAAACACAAAGCAAAAAATAAAGAGTAGGATTTTTCACTAATTCCTGTGCTCTTTGATAAAAATACCAGTTTGCTCCTCAGCTATTTCCATACGCAATTATATAGGAACTGACGCTGTGACTATACACATGAAGGAAGGGGACAATTTGTGGGAAGAAAACAATACACCTTTCTGTCCTGTGGTTTTTGAGAACCTGTAAACAACTCTGTTTGCCCACGACAATTTGCTCCCTATTTTCTTTTGGAGCGCAGGCAAATAAGGTGGTATGGATAGATCCAGAACAGAACACACACCTCCCTTCCCACTTCACTTCAACTGAGTCAGGACTAGCCAACACTGCATAAGGAAACACCTGCATGTGATCTGCCATCTCTGATTAGCTTTTGTAGCTGGGGTCTGGTACCTGCTTTGGACAAGCAGCAGCATTCGAGAGTTGTGAATGAGAAAGAGGGGGTAATGGCTGCTTATTCTCTGAGCACGATACATCAGAGAGGCTATCATTCATCGCCAGCAAGACCAAAATGAGAAGTTCCTAAAGGAGAGGTAAGCTTGGAGAGTAATGGCCTAGGAGGTACCAGGGTGCAGGACCAGAACCCCATTTCGGAAGGTGTCTAGTCCGTAGGGTTAAGACCATTCACCACAGCAACTGAGACTCCGTGACTGTAGGAAGGTGATGCTTCTCAAGGTTTGCCCCTTCGGCCTATTACCTGTTATACTATGCACGGGGTAGGTTGGAATGTGTCTGTAAGTGCCAGATGCCTGAAATAATAGTCAGAGTGGATGCTAACTGAATTCCTGGCATCATTTTGAGATACAAGATAGAAAGCACAGTGTGCTGGCATATGTGTGTGGAAGAGGATTTCAGGGCATGGTGGCCACAGTACCTAGGAAAGCATCTACAGAAGTGATGTGCCGCCTCTGACGACCTTTTGAAGCTGGCAGCTGGTTTGCTGCTCTCTTCCTCACTGACTAGCAACTCCAGGAAGACCACTCTGTGATGCTACTGCAGCCACAGATCTGATAATCACCTTGTTTATGTAATGTCACCAAAGTTGGAGTTGTTGCTTATCAGAGCACAGCCTACGCTACAGCTTCTGCCATCTGAGGAGACACAAGACTACATCCACTAGAAAAGATCCAGGCGCGAGCATAGACTGTGGAACACGGCAAGCACCCACGCATGCACACTGAACTCAGTTCATGGCTTACACTGACTGGATACAAACAAGAATTCTGGGTATTTTCAATGAGGAAATAGCTTTCTAAAAGGAAGTAGAGTCAATAAACACACAACTATAATATAAGCCGAGAAACCTTAATTTATATATATATTAATTAGGTCCCAAGACAAAGAAAAGCATTACAAAAGACTCAGTCACTTCTGAAAATGTTTACTTCCTAATTATATATCTAAGAAAAATTACAAAAAAAATTAGCATCCAAAATATTCATTTGATACACATGAACATTCATAAAAGCATTCCTGAAAAATAATCTACAATAGCAAACTTGTTATAAAACAGAAACAACTGACACAACTACAGTCTTCATTTCTATAACTGGTTTTGTGTGTGTGTGTGTGTGTGTGTGAGCTGATTATCTACTTCTAGTACTAACTCTGTATTTTCCCAGCCTTCAGCAAATGTCTCAGCAGACCTTGTTTCTTTACTAAGAGGCTTGATCCCACATAGAAATACTTGATCTTAATTTATATTTGTAGTCTTGCCTGACAGGGTTGTTTTGGCCACTAAAGGGCATAGTTATACTAAGGCATGCCCTTAGGGATCTCCTGTACTCTACACATTCTCTTCCTTTCACAGTTTGCATATGGAATGTCCCATACAGCATGTGATTCCAAATGTGTGGAGCTACTTTGAAGGCTGTGGAAGGTTTAGGAGGCAGGGTCTGGCTGGTGGACGTAGTCTGGAAAGGGAGGGTCTTTGAAGGTTATACCTGCCCCTGGTTCCCACTGCTCTCTCAGGTTCCAGGTCTGCCATGGTGTGAACAGCTGCTCCTCTTCACACTGTCACCTCCACTGATGGGGCCACTCCAACCTGCCATCACTGCCATGATGGACTGACACCTCTGAAACAATGAGCCAAAATAAATCTTTCCTCCCCTACGTGGTTTCTTTTGGGTATCTGGTCACAACACAACAGTAATGAACACCCTCCCTTACCTCCACCGTAGACTAGTCCGATTTTTCCCTTGGTAATCTAGATTACTCAGCAAAACCAGCCCTGGGACTCTTTTCCACCTATTGGCTTGGAGCTATAGAAGTCAGGTGCTCAGGATAAAACCAGTCCCTCCAGTTAAATAGATCACGGTTGTGGCTCTTGGTACAAACACTGCCTTTCTCAATGTAAGGCAGCCAGGCCAGTGGAGCACTTGGTCATGGGGAAGAGAAACAAACAGTACTAGCAGCTGGGCGTGGTGGTGAATACCTTTATGCCCTGCACTTGGAAAGTGTAAAGGCTGTGAGTTCAAGACCAGCATGGTTTACAGAGCAAGTTCCAGGCCAACCAAGTGAGACCTGTTTGAGATCATGTCTTTCAGGGTGCCTAGTGCTACTAGTTCACTTCTGATGAGGTCATAGGAGACACAAATACTCTTATTATCCAGCTAGCGTGTCAACACTCCTGTTCCCAAGTGTGTTTAACCTCAATTTTTGAATCCAGTGTTCATTCTACGCTACTGGCCGTAAACTGGAAGCACTGTGTAGGTCAGGTCAGTGGAGGGAACGGAGTGTGCTGCTTTCCTCAGCTTTACGGATATTCTGGCTTCTGTCTATGGGGAACATCAGGCAACCTGTTGAGCCTGACCCAATGTACTTGTACCCTTTGCAGAGGACCCCACCATTCCTGCAGCCGGTCCTGTTTCCCGTGTTTAAAATGATGCCGAGACATTTTTGAGCAAGGAATAGAGTTTGCATGATCTACAAACTAGATGGAAGTACTGAAGTGAAAGGCATAAGCAAGCTATGCACATTACTCACATCTGTGCTCCTGTCGTGCTTACGCTCTGTGTCTCTCTCTCTTGACTCTTACACAAATGGTACCCCACTAACTTCGGTTTCCTCCTGCTTATTCCCACGGCCTTCACCATGCCCGCCTGTTAGCAGCACCGCTCCTCGGCGCTCACACATCACCACTGAGGAAAACAAGACCTTTCCAGTCTGGGAGGCAAACAGTTCCAATGTGAGCAAAAGTATATATCCGTCTCTAGGCAACCACACTTCCTCACCACCTGCAGCATCGCGTGCTGTCACTGGCGCAAGAACGAACAAACACAGCGAGCAGGAATGGCAACTCAAAACACTAGACCTCGGGGAGAAAAGGAGGGAGGGGAGAAAAAGAAGGGTCCAGAGGGAAAAAAATCCCCCCCCTTTCAGCATATTCATCAAGTCCAGAAGGCAGATCGTATCAGTACAATATACAAGTAAAAAGCAGATGGTGCGACTTCCATTTTGAAAAGGGAGCCTGAGGTACCTTTGCACGTCAGCACAGCAGTCGAAACTTATGATCTGAAAGCTGAGCAGGCAGACCATGCTGCTGCAAACTCAAACCGAAGGGCTGGATCACGGAGGTCCTCTAAGGTGGGATGAGTGGGGGGCTGAGCAGAATGAAAGGATAAGCCGTGACAAAGAGAGAGAAAGAACTCAGACAATAAGAAAGCAGCAGCAACACCAGGGCAGAAACTGAAACAAAGAGCTTCCGGATGAGGACGGTGCGCAGAACTCTGCGGCAGGGCAGGAGACCGGAGCGTGGCAGCGGGTAAAGAACAAGGTCTCCACCTGATTGTGACGCACCAATGAGAATCTGAACCAGTAAGTACGTAAAGGGGCAGACGCGACCAGTAAAGACAAACTGTTACTAGAAACATGTTTGGACACTGTTATGACCTAATACACACCCAAGCAGAGAAAAAAAATGTACGCAGAGAAATGAAGGACTCGCAGTACATTTTCTTCATATGCTCCCGGTCTCATGTGACATAAGCGGGGTGTGTGTGTGTGTGTGTGTGTGTGTGTATGTGTGTGTGTGTGGCTTCTAAAAGCTATCTGGGACTACACAGCTCTACCCAGCAAAGAAAACCCGTTTGAACCATCTGAGTTTGAGCACCCGTGAACTGACATCACTGAACGCTGTGCTCAGTTCCAGGTTGGGAATGCAGCTCTGTCTGCATCACGCATATCCACGAAGCCTGTTTAGGCATCACAAGACATGAGAAGTTGGCACCTTCTCTTTCTGAGTCAATCCAAGCCCTACAACAAGCAGACCTTTGTGCCACTACGTCAGGAGAAACAGAGCCAACATGCACGTGACTTACTCATTCTCCAAAAGACCTTGTAATGTGGCTCTGTCAGGACACCCAGTGCTACCGTCTGCGAATATGCAGCTGACACTTAGTTTATTCTTGCATTCCAATTTTCAAAAGTCCTAAGAGACAACGTAAAACAAGGTGAGGCATAAATCCACAACTTACCTCAGCTGTGTCCATTGCCCTAACTCAGACGGGAGAGGACTGTGCAATCACGGCTGGAAGAGAGGGTCAACAGAAATGATCTCACTAGATGCGCCTCGCTTTCAGATTCCAATGCAAAACGCACAAAATGCACAAAGACAGTTGCTGAGGGACAGAGCCATAAGACGACAAAACTGCTTCCCTGTGTGGAAACTGCCGCAACATTGTTGAAGGAGCACCAAGCATTTTATTAAGTGGTAGAGATTCACCATTCAACTATGCACAGGTTAATGGAAATATTTGCTGTTTGCTTAGTAATTCTGCTATAATAGTAGTAGTAGTGATGATAATAATAATAATAATAATAATAATAATAATAATAATAATAATAAATAATAACAATAACATTATTTAATGCAATGTTTTAAGGATGGGTGTTTAATGAACATTATTGAGTCACAGAAATTAAATTATAGAAACATACTTAGGCAACATTACTTCGTGTCCTGTCATTTTAGTTCAGTTCAATACAGATACACTATATGGAACTGCACAGCTACAACCACTAACACATCTCTTGCTTTACATTTAAATTGCATAGAACGCTGTCACCCCCAATCTAGACGGCTTCTTCCCAAGACTACATTGGCAAAATTGAACACTGAGTGTATTGACTGCAGGACTTTAGGAGCGATGTTTCACAGTGGCTGGTCTCCCTCCCACAAAGTCCCTTGCTCTGGCCAGTGTAGCTACAATAAATGTGACCTGTACAGATTTTAACATGATTTTTCTTCCCCAGGGGAACTGGCGGAGATGACAACTTTATGTCCCTACACCCTCTGCTTCTATAGATACCGTTCTTTAAAGAGTATTAAAAGTTCTTCACCTTACACTCGAAGAAAAAGAACAGGCTCCAGGAAGCCACAGTTCTGGGTGTGGATCCAAGGAGCTGAAACCACAATAAGCTAGCCACACTCCTCCGAGAACCCTGCTGTGTCACAGGTTTTCCCTCCAGACACAACAGGTCTCCACTGCCACCCTGGTGTAAGATGCCCTTGGCAATGAAGACCGCAGTGATGGCTTTGTCTGCAGTAACTGTGGTCTGACTAATACTGCAAAGTTAGAGACTCCTCAACGTTCTCCCCACCAGGGTCCCATTTGGTCAAGGGACTGACTCCTCACTGCCTTCCTCTACCGTGAAGCCCTCACAAAACATTACAATGACAGGGCGCAAGTCCTTTTGAACTGCAGCGTAGGGGGACACACACTTGGCCACCTGGTGGAGGGAGAGCTAAGCTCAGGAGCCGCAGATGAATTTAAGCAATCAGGCCCTCCCTCCGTCAGGGCCAGACTGAGCATGGAGACAGGTGGTGAGCTCAGCCCAGCGCAGGTTCCCAGCCCAGCACCGTCAGCACCCGGAACAGTCGAGAAGATGAGGACCCATCCCAGCCAGCTTCCCGCCGGTTCCCGAGACAGGGCACTCACCTCTGTGCCGACGTCAGCCTCCCTGTGGCTATCACCCACCGAAAGAGAGCGTAGGACCAAACAACCAAGGCCGGACCTCGGCGGAAACCGGAAGCAGCAGGGCGGAGCCGGAGACAAATAAGGAAAGCACGCCCCATCGCGGAGCGTGGGCCTGATTGGGCAGATCCCGAGCCACTGCCGTGATTGGATAGAATCTATTGAGTGACAGGAAACATTACCAATCGTTGATGGAACAAGGCTGACTGGCGGGTTCTAATTACCACTTTATTCTGTGATTCTGTAACTATGACTTTTCCTGCTTCAGCCGGCGACATCGTTAAGTATATTTCTTTCTCTGCCTGGCTATCCCATATAGCATGGCGTCCTTCAGGTTAATCTGTGTTATGTGACAGGGTTTTGCTATTTTTGAGATGCACTTCATTGTGGATATTCACCCTTTTTTTCCTCCATACACCTGTGGATGAATAATTTCCATACCTTGACCCCTATGCATAGTCCTACAATAACCATAGCATGCAGAAAAAAATAGCACATTGACCTGAAATCCCTTATTTATATGTTCAGAATTGAAATTGTTGGTTGTTACAGTAGTTGCATTTAAAAAAATTTTTTTGGCCTTTATTCTACTTTTATTTTTTTTCTCTTTTTACATATACATTTATGTTATTACACATATATACAATAAACTATCTACAGCAAGAAGAACCATGAAACAACCAGGAGTTATATAAATGCTACATTCATAGTCTTTTAGCTATTTGTATTTGGCAGCCTTGAGGGAGAACATCTTTCCTATTTTGGTGAGTCTAAAATTCTGAATGTGAATCAATATCTATCATATCTTATCTTTTTTATTTAATTAATTTATTCAGATTACAACTCAATTGTTATCCCATCACTTGTATCCTCCTGTTCCTCCCTTCCTCCCGCTTTCACCCTATTCCCCTCCCCTAGGTCTAAGACTGAGGAGGACCTCCTCAGTAGTTGCATTTTAATCTTTTTGAGGAACCGTCACATTTTCCATAATGGACATCTACCCATCCACTTTCAGCTCCTCTACACATTCTCAGCAACACTTGCCAACTTTTCCGTTACTGATAAATTCACTCATACAAGTGGCAACTTATTGTGGTTTTAATTTGCATTTTTCCTGGGATTTGCTGGGGTTTACCATTTGCATCCCCCCAATTGGTCAGTTTATATTTTGTATCACACACACATAAAATCATATAAAACTTTTTCTTCAAAGGTAATATCCATTGTAGTCTTTCTTATAATATATACCTTAAATTTTATTCATTGTTCAATTTGTTTTCATATGATTATAATAGATTTGAGCATAGTTACATCACTGCTATTTCTCTGGCTTGTTCTACTTTTCTCTTGCCAAAGTTTTGTTTCTCTTTCTAAACATTTCCCCTCTATTTTCTTTTTTTATATATACTTTTATTTTATTACACACGTATAAAACAAACTACATACAGCAGGGAGAACCATGTGACAATCATGAGAATAATGAGTTCTATCCATGTTACATTCATAGTGACTTGGCCATCTGCATTTGTCTCCTTTGAAGTAAGTGTTTTTCCTGTCTTGTTGGGTCTAGATTTCCAAATGAGATTCAATTTCTATCTTATCTCAACTCTAACAGCTTAACTTCTTTATCTTGATCTAAAACGATCTTCCTCTCTATTTTCAACGGCTAAAAGCACTTGCTGCTCTTTCAGATGGCCAGCCCAGTATCTTCTTTGGGCAGCTTACAACCTTTATAACTGCATTTCCAGAGATCCAATGCTGTCTTCTCTCCTTCATGGACACACACACACACACACACACACACACACACACACACACACACACACACACTCATGCACACACACTCACACCATACACACACACACACAGAACACACAAATAAAAATAAATCCAAGTTTTTACTCCCAAGGGAAAACATGCAACTTGTGTTTTGGAGTCTGGCCTACTTTGCTTATGTATAAAGATGCCGAGTTCTAGCATTTTGTAAGACATGTCCATGTTCTGCATCCGTTTTCAGGTTACATGTAGGCAAGATGTCTTGCCTAACTTTAAAAATGATTTTAAAATGCCAAGTACATGTCTAAGCCTGTGGAGTTAAAAAGAGGCATCAGATGTACAGATGGCTGTGGACTGCCATGCGGGAGCTGGGAACACGTGTTCATTTTAATAAAGTGAAACAATTAGGTATTTGACCAAAAGAGCATGAGGTAGGACAAAGGATACATCTAGTTTCAATTCTACATGAATAAAGATAAACATTCATCCAGGTCGCACAGTCTCGGGTATTTGTTAGTCTCGCCTTCACCAGCAACACCTCAATACCAAGATGGTGAAGGGAGCTCACCTGCCACTGAACCCTGTCTTTCTTTCTCTAGTTTGAAGATAGTGTTCCGAGTGGTGGTGGTTTGACTAGGGATGGCCCCCATAGGCCATGCGTGTGAATAATTGGCCCATACAGAGTGGCACCATTGTGACCTTATCGGGGTGGGTGTGACCTTGTTGGAAGAAGAGTGTCACTGTGGAGGTGGGCCTTGAGGTCAGCTATGCTCAAGCCAGGCCTACTGTGGAACACAGTCGCCGCCTTTTTCCTGCGGATTAAGATGTAGAGCTCTTAGCTCCTTCTCCAGCACCATGTCTGCCTGCATGCTGCTGCCTTTCCTGCTATGACACGAATGGCCTAAACCTCTGCAACTGTAAGCCAGCCTCAACAAAATGTTTTCCTCCATAAGCACTGCTGTGCTCATACTGTCTCTCCACAGCAATAGAAACTCTAACTAAGACACTAGCGAATGAAGGTGTGGCTCTGTAGGACTTTCCCTCAGGGTGACACATGTTTCCGTATGGAGCAGGCCACTTCTACTGTTTGAGCCTCGGACAGGACCAGGTACCATCCTTGAGGACTTCTGTGATACTCTTCAGGCTCTGAGTACCATCCTTAGATGATCAGGGCACCACAGAGCCCCCGTGTAACAAGGTTCAAGGTGAATGCAAGAAGCTTTACCCAAACCTAGGAATAGCAGGAGGGGAGGTACAGAAAGAATGCTCATGGTCCCTTCCCATAGGTCTGTGTACTAAGCAGCCTGCACAAATCCCAGCCATCTTAGTCACTCCTGAAATTGTGACACAAAATGTACCTTGAAAGATGGGGCCGCTTCTCCGAGGGGAGAGAACAATGAGTACGAAAATTAAAATAAAAATTCCTTTTGAATCAGTCGAGGTGGAAGGTTTGCATTCTCCCTGAGAGGCACTTGAGAAGTGCAGAATGGCAAAGGTTAGAGACAAAGAATGTTTACCTCTGGGGCAGACGCGTGATAAGCAATGGGCCTACATCAATATGGTCCTCCAGCCCACATGAGCCGGGAAGGCTGGGGAAGACAAAATGACATCAGAAATGAGCATGGGGCCATTTGTACCCTTTCGTGTTCTTCTGGACAAGTGAGTCTATCACGCTATCTCAGTGTGTTTCGGAGTTGTTTCTTTTTCTCTTTCACGTGTATCTGTGTGTGGTGTACATGTATGTGCATATGCGTGTTTGCATCCCCAAGAACACTAAACCCTTGTGGGTTCCCCCCTGTAATCCCTACTTGGGAAGCTGGAGCAGAAAAGTCAAGGTCGTTCTTGACTACATACTGAGTTCGAGGCCACTGGGCTACTTGAGGTCTTGTCCTTAAATTAGAAACCAGGGCCCAGAGAGATGGCTCAGAGGGTAAGTGCACTGGTTGCTCTTCCAAAGGACTGATGTTCAATTTACAGCATTTGCATGGTGGCTCACAAACACCTGTAACTTCAGCTCCAGGAACTGTAGCCTTCTTCTCACCTCCATGGACCCAAGACCAAAATGATGCATGGACACACACGGAGGCAAAACACCCACACACGTACCATAAAAATAAAGGAAAAAAAGAATCAAACCAAGAAGGACAGCAAAAGAACAATCTCTGAAATACATAGGCTGAGGCCACATTTCTCATAAATTCATTTGAGTAAAATTTTAATTAGGAAGGAACTCAATAAATACCTCATTGGAAAACAGATGGACCGTATCCAGCTATACACACACACACACACACACACACACACACACACACACACATGAAGGCAACACCCTGAGCCAAGAGACAAAGAACCATGAAAAAAAAAATCATATTGCAGAGCTTGTCTGAGAGACAGTGACATTGGCAGTGAGAATGGCTGCCCCTGAAGTACGTACAACCCAAAAGGCAAGCACATTTGAGAATTGTGATGACGATGCTTATCACCGACATAGTAAGCTCACTTGTATGGTTAGTAGAGGACACCCAGTGGTGACCCAACCATAGCACGTTATTCGCAGTGAGACAGCAGTTTAGCATAGGGTTGAGCACCAACTACCAAACAGCGTCATCAGCTGAACATGGGTCAGATGTCTCTGGTGGCAGACACATTTTTCTTTGTCTTTCTGTCACAAGAATCTACCTATGTATACTTTTTTACACTTAATTTAAGTCCTTCAGTTCTGTTATTTCTTAGAACATTCTGAGACACATTGTTTAATTTTTTTTTAAATGTTACTATTTACGTGTGTGCTTATATGTAGGTAAGTACACATGGGTCTGGATGCCCATGAAGGCCAGTAGAAGGTCCCAGCATCCTCTGGAGCTGAAAAGTCACTGCAGGGACTGTGGTGGCCTCCTGCAAGTTCTGTAACCGGCTTGATCAGCAATGTCAAGTGTCCCAGGAAGGGGGAGGGGTGTGGTGTGTGCGGATGAAACACGGCTCCAACCACAGGCATCAGAACCTAGAGCCACACACTGGCGCCTTCTAGGACTCAGTACTTTCTTCCACAATAAAGTTTCTGTAGAGCAAACTTCATATCTTTGTTCCTCAGACAATAGACAAGTGGATTCAAAGAAGGGGTGAGGACAGAGTAGAAAATAGATGCCAGGCGACCCTGGGTTGGGGAGTATCGAGAGGCAGGTCTAAGGTACATGAAGTTCCATAAAACAAGACGACTGTGGTCAGGTGAGAGGAGCAGGTAGAAAAGGCCTTCCAACTGCCATGCTCTGAGGGGATGCGAAGAACTGTGGACGTGATGCCGACATTGGAGAGGACGGTGAGGGCGAAGGAGCTCATGACGACGCAACTGCTCACCGCAAAGCCCACCTCCTCATTGAGACGATAATCGGCACAGGACAGTCTCATGACCGGAGGGATGTCACAACAGAAGAAGTGTTCAACAACATTGGGTCCACAGTAGGGGAGGTAGAAGGCGTTGAACGTGTGGAAGGCTGAGTCGATGGCTCCACTCACCCAGGCAGTGGCCACCAGCTGAGAACAACACTTCTGGCTCATGATGGTTCCATAGAGCAGTGGTCTGAGGATGGCCAGGCACCGGTCATAAGCCATGGCCGTGAGCAGAAAGCATTCAGTAGCAGAGAGTGTGATAAATATATGGAGCTGTGTTACACACTCGAGATAGGAGATGAGCCCTGTCCCTGTGAAGGATATGACCGCTGCCTTAGGGATGGTGGCCGAGGTGTAGCATGTGTCCAGGAAAGATAAATTCTTCAGCAAGAAATACATGGGCGAGTGGAGCCTACTGTCTCTCATCACAGCTGTGATGATGGAAATGTTCCCCAGGAGGCCAAATGTGTAAACAAGCAAGAAAAATGGGATGACCACCAATCTCAGCTGTCGGGTATCTGAGAAGCCCCTGAGGATGAAGTGAGTCACTCTTGTGTGATTGGACATGTCTGCTCAAATTGTGTTCAGATACAGCTAAGGGAGGGAACAGAAATCACAGGCAGGCTCAGAGCATGTGTATGTAGGCCCAGGTTGTCTACAGAGGCATGCCTTTTTTTTTTTTTTATCAGAAAGCTAACATGATGAAGCAGTTTGTTTAAATGTCGATTTGATGAATCTGTGGACTCAAGTGCGAGAGAGCTTGGTGTGTGGACAAACATAACCGCCCCAGTGCTCACTGATGCCGAATGTGCTGATGCTGAACATGCAGCCTGCTGATTAGTTTTAATAGAATATGCTGCATCCAAGAAAATGCCTGCTGCTCTGAGCCCATTTCCTGGTTATCAGCAGCTCCAGAGAAGACATTGGCCACCTGTGGCTGAACAGGGTTCCCACTCTTGTCCTGCGTTCCCAGCTCCCTTGACTGACTGCACTACTGTTTGCCTGAGGGCCTCCCTTATCACCTCCATGTCAGCTGGGAGGAAGGAATGCAGGCTTGTGGAGGGGCAATGAAGGCACTGGCTGCAGCCTGGGTGCTGTACCAGAGTCTGGGCAGCTGGTAGCAGCAGTGTGGGTATTTACCTTGGAAAAGGCAAACATGCACAGTGCTTGGGAAAGGGCAAAGTTTGTAGAAAGTAAAGCTGTGGGCTGGAGCGATGGCTCAGAGGTTAAGAGCACTAGCTGTTCTTCCAAAGGACCCAGGTTCAATTCCCAGCACCCACATGACAGTTCACAGCTGTCTGTAACTCCAATTCCTGGGCATCTGATAGTCTCACACAGACATAACATTCAGGTAAAACACCAATGCAAATAAAATAAAAATAAATGTCATTTAAAAAAAAAAACAGAAAGTTCAGCTGCTGTGTACTTAGAGTGGGACAGACGTGGCTGGGGTTTTACCTGGAATTTCTGATATAGCTTAGCAGATATGTTCCATCAAATGGAAGGAGAAATATTAGAAGAAGCTGGGTGGGGATAAGTGGGTGCAGAGGTCCTAGTAAAAACCACAGGAATACAAGCTACTTAATTCTGTTTCCAGAAGACAGAGCTGAGAAAGTGCTGGCTCATGTGGAAGGGAATTAATGCTGGGAGGACACAGACACTGAGGAGTCATCAGGCTACAGCCAGAAAGAGTCTGGCATCAAAGGCCAGGTGAATATGCTTGTCACCTTGACTGAGGCAAGCCCAGGGTGGCTGTGGGTCAGGTGTCATTCCTTCCTCCATATCCCCAGTCCTCTTCCTAAGGCAACATCTTGAACCCTGGCACAAGGTACTACCCGGGGCTTTGGAGGAGACCAAAGCCAGATCCTGAATGGCTGGCAGAGTCTGTGTGACAGGGATATGGATTTTGTTAGGAGGCGGAATCAATGTGGAAGATTTTGCTAGCGTCACTGTGGAGACTTGAACCATCCAAGCTTTGAACCACTGTTCTTCCAAGAATGTCTGTGTTAATGCAGCAAATGTCAAATACCAAGATAACTATAATAATATCTTTACATCATATTGTCACATTTTTGAAATTCCCCCATTTGTCCACATATGACTAAAACTTGCAGCTTCTGTCTCTGCAAAACACGTTTAATACTCAAAGTGTAACTTGGGCATGGAACCTAAAAGCAACTCGCCAATAAAGTGTATGTAATATGATAACACTAACCTGTATAAACTATGGAAGATTTCTATTATGGGCTGTTTTCTATTATGGGCTGTTTTCTGTTATGGGCTGTTTTCCTTATTGGCGCTAGCCAGAGTTGCCAGAGTGATCACTCAGCATTATTAAAAGGCTTTTCCTTTTATTAATCTCTAATTACACGGGGTAGAATTGTCCTTTTGTTCTGATCTTATTGTCATATGATGTCCAGACTCACACTCCTCCTTGTCAGAGAAAGGCCTCCCCTCTTTCCTCAGGATTATTCAGCCTGTGTGTCTGTCACCACTTTTTATCAGTTTCTGTATTGATGGGCACTTTGGTTATTTCTGTATCTCAGCCTCAGTTGGCTATGGTAATGCCAACATCACTTCAGTATATGGATTTGAATCTCTTTGAACCTCCCAGTTGAGGTTGCTAGATTCTGAGATTATTCTATTTCTAGCTTTCTCTGAATTCTGCATTTAGTTTTTGGTTATTGTTTTGTTTTTTTGTTTTTTTGGGGTTTTTTTTGGTGTGTGTGTGTGTGTGTGATTGAAATGGTAAGTAGGTGAGGTGGTGAATAATTATTAGCTTAACTGGTCATTACACAGTGTGCTCAGTCTTGGAAATATTACATACAATCTGCTCAATTATTACTGGCCAAAAATTAAAGCTTTAATAGACCTGTAATCCCAGGGTCTGGGAAGTGGAAGCAGAAGAATCAAAAATTTTAAATCATTCTTGCAATCTAGAGAGTTTGATTATAACTTGGGATATATGAGGGCCTGTTTTTTTCTTAAGTTTAAAACACCAAGAAAAATATATTGGCCACATAGTTAAGTTCAAGTAAATAATGCAAGTGGTCACATTGTATCTACAGTAAGGAAGAGAGAAATTAATGCCTGTGCTCAGCCTGCTTTCTCCTTTTTATACAGTCCACAGTCTCTGCCCCAAATGGTTCTGATTCACACATCAGCTAATCCAAGTGAGACAATTCCTCGTAGACACCTCAGAAACTAGCCTCAATCCAAGTAATCCCTCATAGTTTACATTCTAGGTAACTGTAGATCTGATCAAGTGGACAAGTGAGATTAAATGTGGTAGCCCCTCAGGCAGGAGAACTGGGGAACCTGTCTATGGAATATAGCTCTGACACCTGATATGACTTGAGGAATCTTCTCGCTATGTTTTCTTTTGTAGTCTGAATCCCTAGTTCACCTTGGAAGTGAATTTCCAGAGTCCAGTGAAATTCCAGGAAATTCCAGGAATTTCCTTACTCAGATCTCTGGTTTTCCCCAAATTGGCTCATTGTCCGAATTCCTAAACGACACCTTTTAAAAGGCAGCTTTTTTTTGGTTGTGTATTTTATTTTCACTTTCTATGAGTTTGTAATTTTAGATCTTAGGAGCTGCAAGAGAAGAACGAGCTTAGACTCAGGCCCCAGAATAAAATAGACAACGAGATACAGAATTGGAGTGAGAGCCAGCCCTCATTAACTCAGATGCTGCTCCGTGGTCCATCTTCATCAGGCATCCTCTCTAGGATTGGAAGCCTCCATCTCCTACCCCAGGAACTGGTGTCACTGAATTCCACAGCTATAACAGGTCTTGATTTGTTGCAATTTTATTATCAGCCATTTGTACAGTTGGTGCAGAGATAAAGGGGAATTCTGGCCATTAGTGATGTTGACTGGCCGGGAGAAAAGGCAGGGACCATGGTGGTGCCAGCAGAAGACATGTGAAGGAGGCTGAAGCTGTCTGGGGATGTGTGTGTGTGTGTGTGTGTGTGTGTGTGTGTGTGTGTGTGTGTGTGTGAAGCAGTGATGAAAGATGACCCTGAGATGCTCATGAAATGGGAGAACTTGCTCTGTACCACCTTGTAAGTTTCCTCCAATCAGATCTTTGCTTTTTAGGTTATTGATGAATGATTTATTAGAAAGCTGTGTTAAAGTTACTGTGCTATGTCTGTTTCTGAAATGCTTGGCTTAGGTATGAGGTTTTAGAAGACAGGTCCATCCTCGTGGGCAAGGCATGGCAGGTAACATTAATGCAGACCCAGAAGCAGAGAAAAGTGGAATGCTGGGATCTTTGGCATCAGTCTCCTGGGTGACTGACAATGAGTTGTCACATTAGCATACATGAGAATATGCTCGGTGCCTGGGGTTGTGTGAAGGATCACATTTTCTGACATGCAGCGGCTGTGCCTTCTTCAGGCTACTGTACGGCTTGCCAGAAATTGTTTACACAGAGCCTATGTCATCTTGAAAATATATAGGCAAGTAGCCAAAGGTGTTCCAGTATGGGGTAAGGCACCAGTACACATATTTAAATCAAAGGAGCGCTCTCTTAATAGAGTCTGGAGCTCCATTTTGAAAATCAAAGTCTTTTCTTGCTGAGCCTAAATCTTCATTGGCCTTAACCCAGTTTCCTCACACTTTCTCTACTGACTCCCTAGAGCTGATGTTGTTTGCACTAGTCCGTGAACATACATGTACCAAAAGCTTAATGGCAGATTCATTTGCATTTGTCCTTGGATGTGAATATAATTTCAGAGAGAGTATGTTGCTCCCGTAGTCAAAAAAAATCAGGAAAAAACATGCATCAAAATATAACTTAGGGCTGGGCAATGAAGGCGTAAGCCTTTAACCCCAGCACTTGGGAGGCAGAGGCAAGGTGGAACTCTGAGTTTAAGGCCAGTCTAGTCTACAAAACGAGTTCCAGGACAGCTAGGACTACACAGAGAAACCCTGTCTTGAAACACACACACACACACACACACACACACACACACACACACACACACATCTATCTATCTATCTATCTTCTATACATCTTAGGTTTCAAAATAGGATAAAGTTAAGCCAGAGGCATATCTTTGTGCCTTTTGTTTAGGGTATTTCTGGGTGCCAGAGAGAGTCAAGTGGGCTGCCTGAACTCAGGCAGCTCACGGTGATCCCAAGCAGAGGTATGCTCATCTCACAAGGGTCCTATTTGGATTTGTCTACAATTGTCTTCCCTGAGTTTTTCCTTATGGCATCTCTCTGAGGTCTTTATTCCTGCTCCTCAGACACTGTTGCCACCTCAGCCTTTCAAGTAAAGATACACTGTTTTCTTTTTCATGATTTTAGTCATCTCCACAAAGACTGGATACCCACCCAATCTAGTGACCCAGTCTAGCGAGGCTCTCTCAGTACAGCCCTCCACCATTACCCAATGACTCCAGTCCAGGTGTCAGGAATCCAGTGTGTAACATGGATGAATAACTTCCCACTTAAGCAGAATTCTGAGAGGCCCTAACAGTTTCTAAAAGCAGCTGGTGCATTGTACCTGCCTAATAAAATCTGGTCCTTGTTTGCTCTTTCCTCTGTCACTTTGGTTTTTTTTGTTTTTTGTTGTTTTGTTTTTGTTTTTGTTTTTTTGAGACAAGTTCACCTCATGCCAATGCAGTCAGTCCCAGCTCTGCTTTGGCTGTGAGATGCACAGGATTCGGGGCCGTGCAGCAGAAGAAGCAACTCCTGATTCTTGCAAACTCAGCTGGCTAGCCACACACATCTGTGAGAACAGCTGATAAAAAGCTCTAATAAAAAGTCTTAATGAGCTAGTCATTAGTTAGTTGGCCTTGAATTCACTCTTTGGTCAAGAAGGCCTTAAACTTGCAATGCCTCTGGCTATGCCTCCAAAGTAGCTGGGGCGACAGTCTTGTGCCATCAGGCCATCGTCAATATTCTGAGTTAGACTGAAGAGTCTTGAACAACTCTAGACACAGTAACTTATAGCAGTTGTTACGCCAACCTGCAAACAAGCCTGCTAAGCAAAAAGCACATATTTTGTCTTGTGCCCAGCTGATATACTAAGAGACACTGGTGAACTCACACTCAGAGTAGTTGTGATATAAAAATGCTCAGCTTTTTTCCCTAAAAACATTTCCTCTAATTTATAGACCTTCAAGTTTCCTAAAAGAAATACAAGTTGGTTGATACTCAATAAACGCATCTCTTACAAGAGGCCGAGAGGAGGATTTTGGTTTTGTGTTTTCGTTTTAACCTCAATCAGCTCTCACCTGGCAGAACGATGCTCTCTTCCTGTGTCCCAGGATCATCAAGTGATGAGATGGACAGTCAGACTGTCTCGGGCAGTAAGTCAGCTGCCCTGGCAAGTTGCTGGAGGTGTGGCTGGATGAGGCTCTCCGATTCTATTTGCACGTCTTAAATATTGTGAAGGGATTCATCTGGGAAAGGAGAGAGCGAGCTTTGAGCTGTCTGGGGAGCTCACTCTGGGAATATGTTTGACTCCTGTCAGGTACCCTCAACTCAGATTTCTCGGGGTCCCTGTGGGTTATCTTAGAGGACTTAAAATGGAATGTTTCCTGGGGCCACATGAAAAATTCCAGTTAGTACAATAAAACTATCATTTGACTTTCAGGAATCTCGGACGTGAGGTTCTATGAGACAGATATTTATATTAACTCAAAAATATCTGTTTTTTTTTTTTTTTTTTTTTTTTTTTTTAGTCAGACCACAAATACAGAATTAAATGTCCTGAGCCCATTATTTTCTTCGTCCAGATTCTTAGGGTGCTTAGAAGCATCAGCTAAGCCCATTGCACTCTTATATCTGCTACTGTGATCTGTGACCCCGCTTGGTCACCCAAAGCCTTCTCTCGCCTTACAGATATCCACGGATGACATCATTTAGTGTATGCCACGAATGACCATCTGAAACCTACAACTAATTTTTTTATTGCTTTCAAAAGGATCTAGCATACCTTTAAATACATCTAGATTGAGGAACAGAAAACAGGGACCAGCACTGACACAGGTGGGAGGAGGACGATGAAGTTGAGACCAGCCTGGGGTTCATAGCAGAGTCCTGTCTAAAGACAAGCAAAATAAATGTGTGTGTGTGCATGTGTGTGTGTGTGTGTGTCTGTCTGTGTGTGTGTGTGTGTGTGTGTCTGTGTGTCTGTGTGAGTATGTATTAAAGCTCCTACATTATTGGTGCTTTCTCTGTAGTATCTACTCTGGTACAGTTTGTCTCTTGAGTTTTGTCAAGGTCACTATGGAAACGTAAGTACAAAAGGGAACATGCAAACCTAAAGTCTAAAGGTCTATGCAATTTTGCTGTGTGAAGAAGTTCATGTAAGCAAAGCTCTGGTCAAGCAAGACATGAGCATCAGCTCAGATGTCTTTCACACCTCCTCGCAATCCATGGACCTCCATGGAGAGCTGAAGGTAATCTTACAGCCATAGTTACCAATATGGCCTGATCGACATTTGCACCTGGCTTGTTCAACTCACATTTTGCATGCCCGATTCATGCATGTTGCTGTCTATATGTCTAATGTGTATCTTAATATATTTCCACGTTTTATTTTTGAGAAGGGTATACTGATAAATATGGGCCGGCTGGTCAGATATATAAAGAATTCAGTCTAAGCCAGGCGTGGTGGTGCACGCCTGTAATCCCAGCACTCGGGAAGCAGTGGCAGGCAGATGGCTGTGAATTCGAGGCCAGCCTGGTCTACAAAGTGAGTTCAGGACAGCCAAGGCTACACAGAGAAACCCTGTCTCAAAAAAATATAATTCAATCTACAGCAATCATCTTTAATTTAAATATGGGCAAAGCACTGGAACAGATATTTATCAACAGACATACACATGCCCAGGGATGCCTAGTAGATGCAAGGAACATCCTCAAAATCACCACTCGGGACATGTTTTAACATGGTTCCCTTTCAAATATAAAGCTTGCAAATACTTTCTCCCATTGCCTCCCTGGATGGATTCCCTCCTTCACAGTGCAAGGTACTTCTGATATTTATTTGATATCGTTTTACTTGATCAAGTTTTTTTAGTTGCCTGTGATTTGGGGTTATACCGCCAAAATCAGGTCCATCCCCAAACCATGGACAGCTGGAGTCTTATATTTAATGCTACGATTCATTTAGGCTGAGTTTTGGATGTGGGGGAGGTAAGCGACCATTGTTTTGATGAGACCATTCCTACCGTATCAGACGGTTTTAGTTATAGCAGCTTCATATAATGTTTTCTCATGATATAAAACTGCTGTAACTAAAACCGCATAGTACTTTAAAGAGAGAGAGCCCAGGAATAAACGTAGGCATTTACAGCCAACAGATTTCCAACACAGTGCCAAGAACAAGGATGCCAGGAATGAGGATGGTACCCAGGGCTTGGCACATGTCACTAAAACAAAGCCAGTCCTGTCAGTCTCTCATGTCTGGGTGGAAAGACTTCTCACTCCTCATGTTCCAGTGAGAAAACAGGCCAGGCCCATGAGAACAGCCACTGCATTTAGACCGAAGAGTTATGAAGTGACCGCATGCTCCCGGGGTGGGGGTGGGCTCTCCTGCCTGAACCCTTCAGACAAGCACCGTTCTTAAACATCTTGCTTCATCTTTCACTGAATGACCTGACACATTCTTCTTCTTCTTCTTCCTCCTCCTCCTCACTCCTCCTCTTCTTTGACACAACAATACTATTTCCTCTGTGACAAATATTCCTTAGACTCACATACTCATTAATTGAACATCTGAGGAAATGAATATCTACAGGAAAAAGAATACATGATAACTGATGAGAGTGCAAATTAGAACAGACATGATGGGAAACAGTATGGAGGCTGCTTGCAAGGCCTAACAGACCACAGGACTGAAAACCGTAACAGGCTATGTACCTGTAAGGAGGCGAAACTAGCATGCCGAAGAGAAGAACCTGTACCTTGAAGTCACGGCAAAATTATTCACACTAGCCAAGACAGAGGGCCATCTGAGTTCCACTAATGAATGAATGGGTAAAGAATATCATAAATAATATTTTCTGTGGGAAAAGAAATGCTACCAGTTGGAATGGCATGAATTGTCATTTGGAATGCATGAATAAAACTAAAGAACATTATTATTAAGCAAAATGACCAGGCACACACACACACACACATACAAAAATGCTCCATTTTCTTACTTATTGGACATACAAAAAAAAGGTTGAATGTTGAATGCATGGAATATGAGAAAAAATATTTGCCACAGGCTAGAGGAGAAAGAAGCTTGGGGAAATGTTGATTAAAAGTATAACATTTTAGTGACTGGAGAGATGGCTCAGGCATTGCTTAAAAGATGTACTGTTGTTACAGGAGAGCAGAGTTTGCATCCCAGCATTGATGCAGGGACTCCCAACTTCCTGTAACCCCAGTTCCAGGGTATTAGACACCTTCTGCTGGCTTCTGAGGACACTGTACTTATGTGTACATACCCCAAGAGACATGCACATACATATAATGACTATAGTTGTAATATAGTCTATGTTGTAAAGTGGACAGATGACAAGGTTTTCATTAGATTTTTTTTCCAGAAAAATAAAATATGCCCAAAAGTCTTACCACTCTATAATGTGTATGCTTTTAAGTCACAGGTTGTATAACACACACACACACACACACACACAAACACACACACAGAGAGAGAGAGAGAGAGAGAGAGAGAGAGAGAGAGAGAAAGAGAGAGAATATATATACATATTTAAAGCTGTATTTATTTTAATTTTATGTATGTTTGTGTTTTGCCTGCCATGTGCCTGTAGTGCCCTAAGAGGCCAGAAGAGGATGCCAGATCCCATGGAACTGGAGTTAGAGAAGGTGTGAGCTGTCATGTGAAGAAGGCAAGAACAACAGGGGCTTTTAATCCCTGAGCCATTTCTCCAGCCCCATATAGTATTTTATCAATTGAAAGAAATCAAAGACTTGAGGGACAGAATAAAACAATACCTCTGTTATTTTAGAGAACATTAAAGTCTGCCCAATGAACAAGTGAAAAAAATTGCCAGCTATTCATCTGACAAAAAATTATATATAATATATCTCATATATATAGTCCATATGAAAGTGTCACAAGAAGACCATTTATTTATTTATTTATTTATTTATTTATTTATTTATGTGTATATAAGACCAGGTCTCACTATGTAGTCCTGGCCAGCCTGGAACTCTTTATGTAGTTTAGGCTGGCCTCAAACTCACAGTGATATAATTGCTTCTGCCTCCATAGTTCTGGGATTAATATAATATAAATTATATAAGTCAAACTGAAGAAAAAAAATTGTTTAGAAGTAGGCAACTAAAATGTAATATTCATCTCAAAGAAGTGCCAACATTTAACATTCTCAGTCACCAGACAAATGCAAATCAAAACAGCGGTCAGAGTCTGTCTTATCCCAGCCGGAATGGCTGTTACCAAGGAGACAATGAACAAGCGCTGGTGGGAACAATTGGGAAAGAAATGGCACATCAATAATGGGTACAAACTAGTGAAGCCACTGCAGAAATCAGTACCACTGTGCAATCCACCTATGTCACTCCAGGGTATGAAACCGAAGGAGCCGAAGTCAGTGTGCTGCAGAGATGCCTTGCCAACCCGTGCTTAAGGTGGCACCGCTCGCTCTAGCCAGGGAAGACAGTCAGCCTAGGTGCTCATCCACAGACAAATGGATTCAGCCTTAAAGGGCAAATCGTGCCGTTTTTCAGGGAAAAAAAAAAAGGATGAAATTGAGAATCATCATGTTAAGTGGAAGAAATCAAACACAGAAAGTCAAATGGCGCATGCTTCCGGTCATATGTGTGATCTAAATTTGAAAAGTGACTTAAGAGTAGAAAGGGACCAGTGGGAGGAAGGAGGTTACATAAAGGGTTAACGAATGAATGTACTCAAAGTACATCCTATACGCTTATGAAAGTGTCGTGAGAAAACCATTTCTTTCTCTCTTTGTTTATTTTTGTATATACATGTCAGACCAGGTCTCACTATGTAGTCCTGGCTAGCCTGGAACTCTCTATGTAGTCCAGGCTGGCTCAAACTCACAGGAGATATGACTGTCTCTGCCTCCCTAGTTCTGAGATTAAAGATGTGTACAACCACGTCCAGCTGAAACCCCCTTATGTTGTATATATGTGAATTAAAAGTAACATATGCGTGACCGCTCCTTTGAAGAAGGCGACATGAAGAAGATGCTAGTGTTCTAATAGGCTGTATGTTGCTTATTTTCTTGACTTATTTTGGTTAGTGTAGTCTGGGAGAAACACCATCAGGGAGGGAAGGTTACATCAGCTCACAGCTTCAGAAGGCTTAGTTTATCACAATGGGGAAAGCATAGCAGGGTTCACAGTGACAGGAGTGATTTCGGTACTTTTAGAACGGTGACAGACCCCGAACCAGGGCCCGAAGCTGAATCCAGCCATGGCCTTCATAGTCTCCACCAGCCGAGCCTTGTATCCTAAAAATTCTATAACTTCCTAAACAGAGCCAGCAGCCAGAGGCCAGGTGTTCAAACACGTGAGCCCGTGGGGGATTGCGCATGCGTCAACGAACTGTGTCGTTTTTGGGTTGCCCGTAGTAAGCAGGTACTGTTGGTTCTTGATGAAGTTCCTGAGACTCTGTAAAACCCTACAGCATAGGTGTAAGCACTGACTTTTACTCCCCTGTTCCGCCTTGTGGCTATGTCAGTTTTCTCCTCAAGCTCTTTCTTTCTGGCCAAGAGTGACTCTAAGCCAGCTAAGCTCACCGGGCCTGGTCATTGTCTTTCAGTTAATTTACGCCTTTCTGTTCTCACCTTAGCCTGTCCCTTGGTGGAGCACAGCTCCGATGCCATAGACTTGAGAGGTCTCACTCGATGCAACCTCCTTCCTGATTCACTGAGCACTGTGGAATAATCAGAACCTAATAGTCAAGTGCCAGTTTTTCTCAAAAGACGCACAAAATCATTTTTTAAGAGCTACAGTAAAATTATCGTAATATGATGCACGAATTTAGCGTAAGGCTTTTGTTTCATTTTGTTTTTGACATTTGGGCCTGAAAACCTGAAAACAAGGTTCATGAACATGACTTCAGGAACAAATTTGACTCTACAAACTTGACAGTTAGACTTCTGTTAGAGCTGCCTTGTAGCTCTGTAGCGGTGCCTTTGCTGTGGGTGGTCTGGGATGTGACCTCTGCATTAGATGTGCCTGAAGGTGGCTGGTGTCATCATCTCGTGCATGAAGAATTTCAACTTTTGAAACGGCTTCCTTACGGCCATGCTTCTCTTTAATGGACTCTGATTTTGGGCAGGGCAAAAGTCAATGTAAAAATCCTAAATGGAACCCGCCAAAGTCACAAGCTGGTGTCCACACTCCCTTTTTGGAAGGCTGAGGAATAGAGTGATGTCACTGTGTTCTTCCAGCTCTGGAACTGTGCAGATGGCTTTCCTACAGCAGCAAGCATGCAGTCCCCGCACTCCATGCATAGTCAAAGCGACACATAGAAAAGTGATGGGATGAGGGAACCCGCAGAGGCATTAGTGGCTGAAGTAATGAGGCGAGGCTCTGGGATGCAGGAAAACTTTCTGTAAATGAAGTGTTTGGACACTAGCCATGGGACTCATTAAGCTAACAAGATGGCAGCCTCCTGGGGCCAATTTTCAGAGTTCCTTGCTGAGCCCTGTGAGTTACACTCATAGGCCGACTTCTAATGGAAGTTGGGATCTTTGGGGAAATTAAGAAACTGAAGAGTGAATATCACCTGGGGCTGAGAGAACCAGTGTCCCAGGGCTTCTCTGGGAGGAATGCAATACACCAAGACAGGGAAGCCGTAGTGGCTCCGCTGCCTCAGCCAGGGGACTCTGCCTGCCTTGCCACCAGTCAGCCTCATCACATGTCATGAAAGTAAAAGGCCAGGAGTTTAGCTTCAGAAAAATAAATTTGGTTGGAAAAAAATCTCTCCTTTAAAGTATCTGAATGTGGGCCCAGCGGTCCTGCTCAAACTAAGGCACCAGCCAAGGACAATACAGGCGGTAAACTTTAAACCGCTACCCAGATCTAGCCAATGGACAGAACATTCTCCACAGTTGAGTGGAGAGTGGGGTATGACTTTCACACGTACTCTGGTGCCTCACATTTGACCATGTCCCCTGGAGGGGGAGACCTGGTGGCACTCAGAGGAAGGACAGCAGGTTACCAAGAAGAGACTTGATACCCTATGAGCATATACGGGGGGGGGGGGCGAATCCCCCTCAGTCAGAGTCATAGGGGAGGGGAATAAGGGGAAAATGGGAGAGAGGGAAGAATGGGAGGATACAAGAGATGGGATAACCATTGAGATGTAACAAGAATAAATTAATAAAAAATTAAAAAAAATAAAGGATCTGAATGGAGACGCTTTCCTATACATGGCTCCTAGGCAGAGACATTGCTGTTGACACTGTTCCTTAATCAGATTTCAAGGCCATGTACTTTTGGGGCACATAATTCCTTTCTTATGCCTCCTTTTAGCATAGCCTCTGCCCTCACCTTTAACACTCTGCCATGACTTCCCAGTGCGGAAAGTGAGCATGGGGCAGGACATTATACAGCTAACTTTGACAATTACATACAAGTCAGATCTTAAAAACAGAATTTCCCACCTACCTACCACAAAACCCAATGAAATAAAATAAGTAAACCTCACTTGTGTTTTAGGGCTCTTGTACCAAGCATATCTATAGATACAACAAAGAATGAAAAGAAACCTAAGACACCTAGAAATAAGAAATTAAAGGGTAATACACAAGCTTGTAGAAGGCTGAAGAAATAAAAGGGCTACATGGCTTATATAGAAGAGAAGAGAGCTAATCATTTAATTTTTTTTTTTTTGAGACAGGGTTTCTCTGTGTAGCCTTGGCTGTCCTAGACTCACTTTGTAGACCAGGCTGGCCTCCAACTCACAGCGATCCACCTGCCTCTGCCTCCCCAAGTGCTGGGATTACAGGTATGCCACTGTGCCTGGCAAGGTAAACATATTTTAAGATTAAACAAACAAAGAGTATACCAGAAACTATACTAAGATCAGGAGATAAGCTGTGGCATCCCGGGTGCTGGTTTGGTGTGTTTACATATTACGTCTTTTAGGAAGACTGCATTTGGGTGAGAACAGGACCTCTGATGCACCGAGTTGTCAGCGACGCATGGTGAATATGTTTCTATAAGAGTCTAAGGGATGCAAATGTGTTTTACTCATGATAAGATTTTAAAAAAATTTGTCATTGACCGGCTTTGCCCAGTTTTGAATTTACAACAGCTAGTCACCCCTCTAAAGCCGCTCACTTCTAGGGAAGCTTGTCTCAGTTACGGTTTCTATTGCTGTAAGTAGATACCATGACCATGGTAACTATTATAAAGAAACATTTAATTGGGGCTGGCTTACAGTTTAGAGGTTTAGTTCATTATCGTCATGGTGGGTAGCATAGCAGTACACAGGCAGACGTGGTACTGGGTGTGTCAGTACACAGGCAGACGTGGTGCTGGGTGTGGCAGACGTGGTGCTGGGTGTGGCAGTACACAGGCAGATGTGGTGCTGGGTGTGGCAGTACACAGGCAGATGTGGTACTAGGTGTGGCAGTACACAGGCAGACGTGGTGCTGGGTGTGGCAGTACACAGGCAGACGTGGTGCTGGGTGTGGCAGTACACAGGCAGACATGGTGCTGGGTGTGGCGGTACACAGGCAGACGTGGTGCTGGGTGTGGCAGTACACAGGCAGACATGGTGCTGGGTGTGGCAGTACACAGGCAGATGTGGTACTAGGTGTGGCAGTACACAGGCAGACTTGGTACTGGGTGTGGCAGTACACAGGCAGACGTGGTGCTGGGTGTGGCAGTACACAGGCAGACATGGTGCTGGGTGTGGCAGTACACAGGCAGATGTGGTACTAGGTGTGGCAGTACACAGGCAGACGTGGTGCTGGGTGTGGCAGTACACAGGCAGACGTGGTGCTGGGTGTGGCAGTACACAGGCAGACGTGGTACTGGGTGTGGCAGTACACAGGCAGACGTGGTGCTGGGTGTGGCAGTACACAGGCAGACGTGGTGCTGGGTGTGGCAGTACACAGGCAGACGTGGTGCTGGGTGTGGCAGTACACAGGCAGACGTGGTGCTGGGTGTGGCAGTACACAGGCAGACGTGGTGCTGGGTGTGGCGGTACACAGGCAGACGTGGTGCTGGGTGTGGCAGTACACAGGCAGACGTGGTGCTGGGTGTGGCAGTACACAGGCAGACGTGGTGCTGGGTGTGGCGGTACACAGGCAGATGTGGTGCTGGGTGTGGCAGTACACAGGCAGACGTGGTGCTGGGTGTGGCAGTACACAGGCAGACGTGGTGCTGGGTGTGGCAGTACACAGGCAGACGTGGTGCTGGGTGTGGCGGTACACAGGCAGACGTGGTGCTGGGTGTGGCGGTACACAGGCAGACGTGGTGCTGGGTGTGGCGGTACACAGGCAGACGTGGTGCTGGGTGTGGCAGTACACAGGCAGACGTGGTACTGGGTGTGGCAGTACACAGGCAGACGTGGTGCTGGGTGTGGCAGTACACAGGCAGACGTGGTACTGGGTGTGGCAGTACACAGGCAGACGTGGTGCTGGGTGTGGCAGTACACAGGCAGACGTGGTACTGGGTGTGGCAGTACACAGGCGGACGTGGTACTGGGTGTGGCAGTACAGAGGCAGACGTGGTGCTGGGTGTGGCGGTACAGAGGCAGACGTGGTGCTGGGTGTGGCGGTACACAGGCAGATGTGGTGCTGGGTGTGGCAGTACACAGGCAGACGTGGTACTGGGTGTGGCAGTACACAGGCAGACGTGGTGCTGGGTGTGGCAGTACACAGGCAGACGTGGTGCTGGGTGTGGCAGTACATAGGCAGACGTGGTACTGGGTGTGGCAGTACACAGGCAGACGTGGTGCTGGGTGTGGCAGTACACAGGCAGACGTGGTACTGGGTGTGGCAGTACACAGGCAGATGTGGTGCTGGAGAGGTAGCTAGGAGTTCTACATCTAGATCCGCAGGAAGAGAGTGAGACACCGGGCCTGGCGTGAGCATCTGAGACCTCAAAGCCCACCTCCTGCCACACCCTGTGACACATTTCCTCCACCAAGGCCACACCTCTTAATAGTGCCACTCCCTATGAATATATGGGGCCATTTTCATTCAAACCACCAGAGAAGCTGTTGTGGGTCAGATGATCTGACCTTTTTTTTTTTTTTTTTTCAGTTGTTCTCAGAGTGGTTTTCAATTATTTTAAAATGAGTTTGTCTATATGGGAAAGAAAATCCATGCAATACAAGTTTCTTTTTCCTTCAAGACAGGGTTTCTCTGTGTAGCCTTGGCTGTCTTGGACTCGCACTGTAGACTAGGCTGGCTTCGAACTCACAGTGATCTGCCTGTGTTGGCCTCCCAAGTGCTGGGGTTAAAGGCGTGCACCACCATGCCCGGCTCGCAATACAAGTTTTTGAATTAACCTTTATTATGTTGTATAAATTCATGGGTTTTACTGATATTTTCCTATTTGTATCTGTCATGAATTGGTCAAGTCTATACCCCTCTACTACCCTTGATGCCTCTGCCATTCCCTCTTGGCATCCTTCCTAGACCACAGAAGATGCTCTGGAGCTATTCTGTTCTCTTTTACTTCCCACTGCCCCTTATAGTTATTGGTACTCCTTATGGTACTCCTTATGTATTTCTGTATGATTGTCTTATTCTTTTCCATAAGTATGTGAGAATATATGGTATTTGTCTTGCTGTGTCTGTTTTGGTTCACTCAAGTGTGTTCTTGAAAATTCTGAGGTACTTTGCAAAACAATGAAACTAACATTTGGCTGCATCTTCTACAAAAAAAAAATTATCAAATATTAAATGTGACCAAAAGCTCTTAAACATGGGTAAATAAATGCTCCTGACTCTGGATTTTCTAGTGGATTCCTAAATATGACACAGAGTAAGCTGAGTCACAGCAGTATAAAAAAAAGGCAGGTTATTACCTTGTTATGCTATATTGCTACATTGTTATATTACAACGTTACAGTGTATAACATTGGCAAAGTACATCAAGGAGGATGGTCAAGAGATTAAATGATTTATCAAGCAGTCCAAGTAACTGGACAGAATATTTAGAGAGCGTACAGTTATGATGCCCTGGCATCTGAATATAGAAATGTATCTCTCAAAACCAAAATAAAAGTACCGCAATTTGAAAAGAGGCAAAGGACGAGGATTTGGTACCAGCAGAATAGGAAGCTCCAGACAGTCCTTGCTTCCACAAAATGGTCCATTCAGTGGTTCTCAGGAAGGTTCCAGAAAACAGAGGCTGCCCTATAAAGTTCCATGGAAACCTCCTGAACACATACTGGCCCCAGTGCCCACCCCAGGCAGCACCACACAGTGTGGAGGAAGCACGGAGACTAAGCTTCTCCCTGTGGTGAGAAAGACAAGAGTGGTGTGAATTCTAATGCTTCAGTTTCTGTGCGGACTTTCTGGATGGGAAAACATGCATCATGAATGGGTCTGGAGGGCACTAGGACCAAAAAAGCTATGTGGTGCCTCTGAGTCGCAGGACAGTGGGTCCAGTGGACTGGAGTTTGGCAGTCCGTGATGAAGAATTTCATAGAGAAACTGGTGAAATGTTCTTACTCAATGGACTCTGAACATTCAGAGTGGATTCGCTACTTCTCAGAACAAAGATAGAGTCATCAGAAAGCATGTGAAGAAAGGCACACATGTTGGCAGAATACTGTATAAATAAATCTAAGAACAAAAGAATAAAACATATTTTAAAAGCCCTTTTCAAACAGTCTTTGTTAGGAGCAAGTTCTGTGTCTTAAAACATTCTGCACTCAAGGACAAACGTTTTTGTTTCTATCCTTAAAAACTATAAATTACCAATGTTTTAACTTACAATGGGACTGTTTTGAGATGAAGACACATCATAATCTGGAAGCTTTGATTTTTTTAATATGTACAAGTGTGTGTGTGTGTGTGTGTGTGTGTGTGTGTGTGTGTGTGCCACCTCTGTGTAGGCATCTGTAGGGACTGAGCAGTCTCCAGAGAGAGTGGGGAAGGGAAAGAGAATTGGTTGAGACCAATGAAGATTTAGACTCAGCAAGCGATGGCTCATGATCCCCTTTGATTTCCAAACTTTCAAGAGCTTTCTCTGATCTATCTACTTATCTATCTAATCAATCATTTTACATATGAGTGCATGTCCCTGGGAGGGGGGCAGGAAGAAATTAAGAAAACAAGGATCCAAAACTCTCCTCTGCTCTCCCCAAGCACCTACACAGAGATGGAACACACACACTCTCTCTCTCTCACACACACAAATAAATGTATTTTAAATGCTTCCAGCTTATGACATGTTCATCTCAATACAGAATTATTCTATGTTGAGGAACATCAGTAACTTAGAGTTTTTAAAGACAGAAGTAAATCATCTGTCTTTGAATGCAGTAGGTTTTTTTTTTTTTTAAACAGGTTGCTTAAACAATGAGTGTTTGAAAGTGAATTTTACAACTCGCTTTCTATCTACAGTAGTTTTCTCTTCACTTCTATTTAGTTTTCCTTTCAAATGCAATTGTATAGCGATATACTAAAAAATCTTACTTCAAGCCCTAGGACTTCTGCATGGAAAGACTCTGACATTTCTAAAAGCATGTGAGTGATTTAATGTGTTCTCTGGCCTTGGTCCTGGTCTGTGTTCCTGTGACCTGCTCTGCCCTGCCACACCCTCACTGATAGACTGTTTCCTCTAAAACCTCATCCCAAGAGTCAAGCATCTTGGTGACATATTACAGTAACTACAGCAGCTTTCTAATAAAACATTAACTCCATTGGTGGAAGAGCTGACTAGAGGAAAAGCAGGAGGTTATGTAGATCAAGCTTTCCCACTTCACAAGTGTCTCTTGGGCTGTCCTCCATTGCTCCCGTGCTCACACACTCCCCAGATGACTTTGGACTCTTGCACATCTTCTGCCCTCCTCACCACGAAGCCTGCAGTCTTTCCCAGCCCATCAATGCCACCATGGCCAGACTTCTTCCTTCTTCAAGCACCAACTTTACAAATGGCTGATAATAGAATTGCAATAAATAAAGGCACCGAGTATCTGTGGAATTCAGAGAAGCCAGTTAAATCACTGGCATAGGGGATGGTGGTTTCCCATTCTAGAGAAAATGTCTGTTGAGACTCGAGCTTGGAGCCCAGGACCAGCAGCATCTGGGTTAGGAACGACTGACCTTCTGGTTCAACAGGGTATATTTCATTGTCCCTTTTTCTTGGTTAGAATCTAAGTTAGCTCATCGCTTCCAGGAACTAAGATCGCAAACTTATAGATAATAAAAATAAATTATGCAACAAAATCTGCCTTTAAAAATGAATCCTTTAGGGATTCAGACAATGAGCCAATTTGGTGGGAACCAGGGCTCAAACACACCATTGATCGGAGTAATGAACTTGATTCTGGAAAGCGCATGCCCAGGTGACCTGGGAATCCAGGCTACAAAAGAAAGTATTGCAGGAAGGTCTATTTCCCGAGCTAAAAATATCACTCAGCCTTCAGGATATGGATGTCGCGGCCGCTCTGTGCCCTGGGCTGAGGGAGAGCCTGAGCTTCACCTCTCCTGTTTAAGGGGCTTGAGTCAGCTTTACTGACCAGTGTCTTTTATCTCTGTGTACCTGGAGAGGCCATCAGGAAATCTGGCTTGATATTTAAAACCCTCATCAAAAAGGAAACCGTATAATGGTAGGCTTTGAATGTTTCCAAACCTACTTTATTTGGGGTTCTTTAAGGCTTACACCTCCCTTCTAACCCACCTACCCTAGACAGGAGAGAAAAGAGGTTAATGGGAACAGGAGAAGCAGACCTTTTTAGATTCAGTTCCCTGGAGCACTTTCACTTTTCATCATCAGGATTCCAGTAGACTTGTTAAACAGCAAAGGTGACTGAAACCACAGCAGCTGGAACTCGGAACCTTTGCAACTAGGGAAGAGAGAGAGAGAGAGAGAGAGAGAGAGAGAGAGAGAGAGAGAGAGAGAGAGAGAGTTAGTTTTAGAGGAGATTGGTTTTTTTGTTTTGTTTTGTTTTTCTCCCTCAAACCTATAGGTTTCTGGGTCCTCCCCAAACCGTCTTTTAGGAAGTGACCAGCCACGGTGAGATCCACTCTTCAGTCTTTTTCTTCCTGTGTGGCCCAAGGGACAGCCAGTCTTTACTTGCAGCGCTGAGTCTGGGTCTGAGAGCGTTGGTGAAGCCTAAGGAGATACCCAGAGCTTGAGAGCTAGGAGGGGTGGAGTGGATAGAGGCTGGAAAGGCAGCTAGGGAGGGCGGTGCTGTGGAACCTAAGCGCTGTTGCCTAGATACAGAAAGGACGCTGTTGCCTGAACACAAACCGGAACACCCTTGCCTGGAGACCATAGAAGGCGACCTTTCTCCTGGCAAGGGAAGTTAGATAGCCTGACCTCTCAGGGCTAGGGCAAGGCCATGGCGGGAAAGATGGGGCAGAAGCAAGTTCAGGACGAAGTTCATCAGAACCAGATCTTGCGGGAGCTATTCCTCAAAGAGCTGAGGACGCAGAAGCTGTACACGCAGTATCATGTGAATCCCCTGCGCAAAGGTGAGCAGGCTCAAGGGTTTGGAGGAGTGAGAAAAGAGGCATCTTCTGCCTCTAGTTAGTTGTCTCCTGAGAGTTCAGACATGTTGAGCTTTGAGGATATCTCTCTCCATCCGGAACTGATGGGGCGGGGGGGGGGCGGGGGGAGGGAGGGAGGGAAAGAGGGGGTTAGTTCTGCGCAGGGTTTTTATATCTGCTTTTTGTTAGTAGTTTGGTTTATTTTTAATACACCCAAGGGGGGGTTTGTTCTTGTATGGTTTGCTGCTATTGCTTTGACTTCTTGCTCCAGACCTCCTTAAGACTCAGACGTGGCAGGCTACCAGGCACAGAGCTTGACACTCTCCTCGCCCCCACTACTCATAAAGCCACCCCTTCTCCTGGCCTCTCATTGTTTCCTTCTGTGTGACTTCATGGGGGCTCTGTGACAATGCTTCTGGGCCTGAAACAGAACTCCAGACTCCTGTGTCGCACCACCTCCCAGCAGCCTTCCCGGGGCAGCCCACAGGCGCCTGGCTCACTGGCTCTTTCCCCATCCTCTGCCGCTCTGCTGGCTCCATTGAACCAATGCTGCTCTGTGAGCTGAGGCCTTACCCTCACACCACCCTGCCATACTGAACACACCAGTCACTCCCCACAGCTCCCCCCATTAACATCTGTGCAGCCCAGCAAAAGGTCACTGTGCTCAGGCAGCCTCTGTGGTGAGGCCATTCACTCTTCAATAGTGTCTGAGTAGGCCACTATAGTGTCTGAAGCCCCAGGAGGATTTGTGGTAGTCTGAGGGGGCTCCAAGCTACTCTCCCTCCAAGCAGACTTCCTTCCCCCACACTCCTTTCTGTTAAAAAACAAATAAACAAACAAACAAACAGAGCAGGGCCCTATGTCAACATTTTGGAGGCCTCCTGCAGTCTCTGAGCTGAAGTTTTACCCCAATAATAGCCTCCAAGGCTCCATTGGATCTGTTTCTGGTTGCCACCAGCTTCTATTCATTCTTAAACCCCCATATTTAACCATACCACCCCCTCTCCCACCCAAGCCCCACCTGAAAAGTCAGTGTCTACGCTGCTCTGCCCCGGCTACCGCCGGGGAGACACACATGCTTCTTCCTGCCTTCAGTTCTGTAGGAACAGATCTCCCACCCCTACACGTTCCTTGTCCCTTACCTCTGTGCCTCCTTAGCCACAGTGCACAGAGCCTGGCTGTGTGCAGGAAGTGTGGGAACTTCATTTTACCCACCCGAAACCTAGTTCTCACCAGGAGCCCCGATCTCCAGAGTCAAGAGAAAGGTTACACTCCAATTCTGTTTAAACATTGCTCATTCGAAGAATTAAAAGGTACCCCTGAAGGCCACATCCAGGCTTTCTCATTCAGGCTTTCTCAGACAGTGCTGTCTTTTGGCCCAGGCCCTATGGGGACATGATGAATGAGGTCCACTGGAATAAAGTGAGAATGCAGTATGGTGTGTCGGTGTTTACTTTCACCCATAAAGACTTTGCTAATAAGAGAGTGACACAGATGCATATCTTAGGTGTTTGGGAGTGGCTGCGATGGGATGAACATAGCTAATAAGGTCTGAGACACAGAGCTTCTTGGAGGGCACTGGTTCTTCCCATGACCTTGCTCATTGCTCTTTACCAGGTGTCTCCTCTTGAGTTTCCCCATTTGATGTTTCTGACTTCACCAGGCTGTCACTCATCTTCTTCTCACATATGGACCCCGCCTCCTTCATTCAGGGAAGGACTCACAGGCACTTCTTGGGACACTCATCACACACCCATGCCATGACCTCTATGCACATAGCTTGCTCCCAGGTTCTCCCTCACATGATACCCATGTTGGTCTGCTGTCAGTCATCACGAATAGAAGGAAGGCTCTCAGAGCAGGGAGAGCATCCCTGTCTTGCTTGCAGCCCCATTGCAGTGCTCCCGTCAACGTCAGGAATTGGAAAATGTGGATTCAGTTTCCTGTGTGTCCATCCCTGTCCAGTTCTCAGGAACTGGACTTCAGGCACATTTGCTTCTCTGCCAAGCAGCATTGGCCCAAAGTAAAATTTTTCCATGCTGGAAACCTGAATCCAGCACCCATGTGGGACACACAGAGAGTGTCTCTGTGGTCACAAGCTGATTGTCAGCTGTGCTTCTTTTTGGTCTTTTCAGGTCAAGTAGGCACTCCTGGCTATGGTACTAGAGCAACATGCTTGCTGTGAGGCCTTGCTCTTTAGTGTCCTGAACAGTTCCTGGCATATGCCAGACTCCTTAGTGAATGCTAAGCAGGATGTGGTCCAGGGCGTCACCTGATAATCTGAATTGTGCTGCTTGTCTTTCTCCAGTTCACCCAATTTCCAGGAAGCCCATGTCTTGGCACGATAACTTGGAGGAGCCTGCAGATAGTAAGTGCTGGGCTTGAGGAAACAAAGATTCAGGCACAGAGGAAGGGGCAAGCAGGCTGTGGACACCTCTCAGGGTTCTGCCACCTTTGGGCAAGTATGGGGTCCTCTGAACTGGATTTAAGCAACGTCACAGGAGACTGACATATTCAGCCACAATGCCAGCTTATTAAGCATGAAGACAACAATAATGTTCCCAATGCCCTAATCCTGCATCCATCCATATGACCGTCCATCGATCCATCCATCCATCCACCCAACACTGAAGTCATATTAACTGGTTTCAAATTTCAATCCCACCACCTACTAAGCAATTGACTTTGGGCAGTGCTCTAGTTCCACTCTGATGCTGTGTAACCCAATCTGACCAAAAGCAATTTGGGGGAGGAAAGGGCTTATTTCATTTTACATTTCCAGGTCTCATTCCCCTGAGGGAAGTCAGGGGCTGGATCAGGAGCTTGAAGCAGAAGTAATGGGGGGTTGGGGTGGGGAGAAGGCTGCTCACTAGCTCAGTTTCTGGCTCACTTGCTTACAAGCTTATGCTCAGCTAGCTTTCTTACATAGACATCCCAGCTCCACCTGTGTAGGGATGGTGCTGCCCACAGTGGGCTGAGCCCTCCTACATCAATTCTCAATCCAGGCAATCCCCAGTGGATATGCTCACAGCCCAGTCTGATGCAGGCAATTCCTCAATCTAGGCCTTCCTCTCAGATGAACCTAGGCTGTGCTAAATTGACACTTAAAGCTAACTAGGGCGACTAGTTAGTCCTAGTTTTTTTTTTTTTTTTTTCCTTTTCAAAAAGCTTTCTGAAACATTTTTTAAGGGTTGTTATGAGGTCTAGGCAAATTTATGCAAATGCTTAGGATGGGGCGTGGTATGTAGTGCTCAGTAAAAGTTGGCTGTTCTTTTCACAATTACCCTGTGAGAGTCCATGGAATGCGGCTAGGAGGAGGGCCTCATTATGAAGGAGAAGCAAGCAGGCGTGCACATACCTGAAGAGGAGTTAGGGAATGGGATGAGTGAGCCAATGTTACATACTGGTGGCTCGGTCAGGCAGTGGTATTCTGGGAAGTTCTCGGAGACTCCAGGCAGAGGCAGGACTTCCCAGGCTGTGTGTAAAGGCTTCACGGTTTGTGAAAGGCACAGAAAGCAAAGGTGCCAGCATGGCCTGAGAGAGCTCTGTACAGCATGACCTTTGCCCTTGGCTGTCCACGGTGGGCTTTCCATCTCTCCTGTCCCAGGGCTGTCCTCTGCTCAACATTCAGAGTCCCCCTTCTCTCGCTAGTTGTGTGACATCGTAAGTTCCTAAGCTGCCTGATGACTCGGTTTTTTTTGTTGTGAACTGGACATATTGCAGTACCCGCTCCTTTCTCTAAAGTATGGGACACACTTCGGGAGGTTTATGTGTATGCCTGAATATTGTGTCCTTTGTTTTCCACTTAGAACACAAGCCACAAGACAACAGGGCTCATGTCTGCCTTGCCCAAGGCCGCAGGACTCAGAAAAAGTAGTTGAAAGATGGGCAGAGAACCAGATTCCCACATCTTGGGCCGAGGCCATTGCTTTTTCTATAGGGAGCCCATGGCTAGGTCAAGGATAGGGCAACACATCTTGGTCCAAGACTCTGACTTTTTAAAAAAACAATTTAAAACAATTCTTTTGAAATTATAATCACATCATTTCCTTCTTTCCCTTTCCTTCCCCCGAAGTCCTCCATGTAGCCCCACAATGTTTTTTCCCTCAAATCCTTAAGCTTTTTCTTTCATTGTTGCTATACTATATAATGCTACTTGTATGATTTCAGGGCTGCTCACTATATATCGGATAACCAGTTGCAGGGCTCGTCCCTGGGGTAAACTGTTTCTCCTGCTCTCAGCCTGCCTTAGGTGCCTGTAGCTCTTTGTCTAGGGTTGAGGTCTCAGGAGCTTCCGGCCTTCCATATTGGCACATCCATTGGTGGGGTCATTTTTTCGGGTCTTGTTTAGGCAGCCACGTTGGTGAGACTTTATGGGTGTAGCTTCGCTGGCATCTCTAGGATACATCATCTCCGGACTCTGTCTTTGTTTTCTCTGTCTCTTACCATCTTTCCACCCACTTCCTCAACAATCTCTGAGCTTTATGTGCAGGAATTGGGTTGTAGATGTATCTGTTGGGAGCGAACACCACATCATGTCTTTTCTCTTGTTCTCTGACGCTTGAGAAGTTGTGCTTTTTCTGTTATGGTCCCCCTTGGCTGCAAAGAGAAGTTTCTTTGTGGGTATAGAGCTAAATATTTACAACACAGTTAGGGACTAGGTATAAAGCTAAATATTTACAACACAGTTAGGGACTAGGTATAAAGCTAAATATTTACAACACAGTTAGGGACTATGCTGATTTAGTAAAGTGATGGTTGTAGGACCTCCTCCAAGATTCATGACTTCACTAGCCCAGAGCAGTTGGCTGGGTTTTCAGTACCAGACATTGTTCTCCTCTTGCTGAGCAGGCCTTCAGACCAATTAGAAAGCTGTTGGTTGCCACCACAGTATGAATTCCACTACTGCTTTCTTAGGTTTCTCATGCCATGCTGGCTGTTGTGGTGGTTTCTGACTCCTTTTTAACTGTGCCTCATCTCGCAGTTAAGTTCCTGAACCTCATTCACCATGCTGCACAGGGTCCAAGGAAGAAATATTCAGAGACCCAGACTGAAGCCCAAGAAATCGGATGGGAACCACATCCCTTGGTGAGCACAGCTCCTTCACAGAGTGGTACCCGGGAGCCTTAACAGCAATGCCAGTGGTGGCCAAGAGGACAGGCTGGGGAGGCAAGTTCCCCTGGATTTGAATTCCAGGTTATAGTCCCTAGTTGTGTGACCTTGGGAAAGCCATTAAGTTTCTTTGTGACTTAGTTTTGTAATTATGAGATGAAAATACTATAGAATCTACCTCATGGGGTTTTTGAGCACAAGAAGGCAGTATTTGTAAGGTACCTAGAACGGTACCTAGCACATAGATATTTCTCAATAAACTTACAGTGGGCCACTGTAATGTCGATGGGAACAATCAGAAGAAGGGGCCCAGAGCCCAGATGACTCAAGTTACAGCCTGACCCTGCTTCTTGGCTTGATAGACAGTCTCTTTACCCACTGAGGGCTTCCTCCACTCTGCATTTCCTGTGTCTTCCTCCTATGCAGAGGGCCCAGCTTCTTACCAGTTATACAGCTCTAATCCCAGCAGGTGTGGCTGCTGCCAGGCCACCTCATGGGGATGTCACTAAAGTCTCCGTCAGTCCAATCTTTACCATGCCTTACCTGCAGTGCTTGCCTTCTTCAGATATGGGGTGTTGTCTGGGAGAGAGAATCCTTCAGAAAACAGGGGAAAGCTGTTAATGGACCCCTAGAATTTACACAGGGAAGGCTGAATTTAAAAGAGAGAGAAAAAGGGATGGCTGGGGAGCTGGAGAAGCGAAGACTTTACAAAGGAGAAAAAAAAAAAAAGAGAAAGAGAGGGATAGGAGAGCAAACTCAGTGAATGAGGGAGGGGTGCGGAAGAAGAAATTAATGACATTACTGAAAATGGATAATGAATCAGTTATTGAGTGATTGTTTAAAGGAAGACATTAGGCCGGGCAGTGGTGGTACACGCCTTTAATCCCAGCACTTCGGAGGCAGAGGCAGGCAGATCACTGTGGTCTACAAAGTGAGTCCAGGATAGTCAAGGCTACACAGGGAAACCCCGTCTCGAAAAACAGAAACAACAAAAAGTAAAGGAAGACATTATTCACATGAGGATATGCTGCCATGGGTACTAGCCCAAGACTGGGATTTGCAGGGGGCAGAGAATGGGCTGAACTTTGAAGGCAGTGTGGACAAGTGAGCGCCTGAAAGCAAGGATCAACAGGTGGAGATTGTTGACAGGATGCTTCAGGGATGAGGGAGACTCAGGCCAGCCTAACCTGAGGACCATTGCAGAAGGCAGAAAAGGTGATCAGGCTTCACATGTGAGACGTGGTGGGATTTGGAGGTTGAGAACACACCACTGAGGGTGGTGGCTCTTGTTAGTGGGTTTAACAGGACTTTTGCTGAAACTGGACAAGACAGGGATGGGTATAGGAGTTCAAAGAGGCAGACCTAATTAAATAGAGCACAGGCCAGCAAAAAGCAGTGTGATCAATGAGAGAATCTTCTCCACGTGAGAAGGAAGGTTTGAAGAAAAGAAAATTGAGGCAAAGGCAGGAATTAGGTTAATTAGATAAAGGACCAATACAGGAAATTGTTACAAAGCGCACATTATTTAACTCTGTGCCCTCCTCCCCTGCTTTTATTTATTTATTTTTCTAGTTTTAGAGAGTAGTTTATTGTAGATTCATAGGTGGTTGAGAGAGAGAGAGAGAGAGAGAGAGAGAGAGAGAGAGAGAGAGAGAGAGAGAGAGAGAGAGGGGCGCTGTGCTTTTGCATAAGACAGGTAGCCACATGGTGGGGGAGGGAAGCTTTCAAGAAAGAATGAAAAAGCCCAAAGTACTAGAGAAAGAACCCGGAGCCTCTGGCCGGCACCTGAAACTTGGAGGAGAAGCAAAAAGGAAATGCCTCTGAGTCAGCAGGCAGACTCAACAGCCTCCCAGCAGGTCGAAGCATCTTGCCCTCTTTTGTATTTTTAAAGACTAGAGTTCTAGATCCTTTGAATTCAAAGTATGGGTGTGGAAATGTGTCCTTGACCTCCCAGTACATCTCCTGGTAGGCTGGGCCAGCTGGGTATGTCCTGTTCGGAACCTAGGCCTTGCGGATAAACAACGGTTGCCAGGTGTCTGCAAACAGTGTGGTTCTGTTCATCACCATGACCTTGGCACAATGCATCAGATGGCACTGGTGATGTAGGAAAGGAAGCATTGCCTGAGAGATGGGCTTCATCCCCATGGCAACGCATGGGAAAAACTCCATGAAGGAAGGGCTTATTTTGGCTCAGGGTTTCAGAGGTTCAACCCATGGTGACTGGTGGCACTGTTCCTGGGCCTGGAGTGAGGGAGGACACCATGGCAGAATGAGGCCCGACTCAGACTCCGGTCCACCTTGGTCGGCTCCCTCCCTCCCTGACAGACTTCTTCTTGTAAGTCTCATAGCAGCCAGGAAGTATAAACAGTATTACAGGAAAGGGACCAAGGCAAGATATAGGCCCCAAGGACACACTCCAGTGGCTGCTCCCTCAGTGAGGCCTGCTTACCACCTCCTGGTAGTTTGCACAGGTTTGTAGCTATCAGTTGACTACTTTAGTCAGAGCCCCAGGCTCTTTCCCAGTGGCTCACCTCTGACAAATGCTCGCATAGGGCACCAATCCTTAAGTGCATGATCTTTTCAGGGGGACCCTATCCAAACCGCAACCCCCTCCAAGCCTATTGGGTCCATGCCTGGGGAATCACAAAAGGCATTAATCTGGAGTTCAGAGTGATGCAATTTGGGGCAGAAGAAGCCTGACTGGTCTCTATTTGGAGCCCTGAATGCCCTATGAGGACCTCTCCTGCTCAGGCGATGAGCCCCAACTTCAGTATGGGGTCATTGGGGAACTCACACGATAATTCCTCAGGCATCTCTCAGCCTCATGCCTCCAGGTAAATGCTGAAAAGTATGGTCTCTAGCTGCACAGCGTAGCCCCTACAGGATTTACACATTAGAGAGCTTACTTTATCGCCAGCCATCCTCCTTCCACAAGTTTAGGCTTTTGTTTGGTAGCCCATGTGAGGTGCTGTCCCAGTGGCTTGGCATCAGCAGGTCTCTTCTCTGCGAGCTACTTTGCAGTGGTTGTGAGCCTTCCTTCAAGCAGCAGAGCCAGGACCACCTCACCTTTGATAAGTTATTGTCCTTCAGTTTGGGGGTCTTTGATGTGAATGTCCCCATCTCCATGTCACAACACAGGGTCTAGCACGGAGAAGCCCTGCTGTCACAGGATGGTGGGCCTGTTTCAAACCAAACTTTACATCACGTAAACCCTGGTCTGCTCCTCTGATCCTGCCTCCTCCCTTTTAGATCGACCCAGATCGCCAGGACCACAGGCTGAACCACTTCAAGGTCTACCGTGACATCACCTTGTACAAGGCTAAACTGTGGAGCTTGGGGGAGGATGTCCACGAGAAAAAGTAGTGTTCTCTTGGCGGAGTGAGCCTGCGCACCGAATTCCCAAGGTGTGCATTGCCTAGAGAAATAAATGCCGCCTTTGTTGAAAATTACACAAGACATATTTCACAGATCATACGTCATGATTTAGAGTCAGGCGACAGGGTCTCACTAAAAATGATTCAGGGGCCCTTGTACCACTACATAGGCAGAGGGAAAAGGAGGGCCCGCAGAGAAGGAGCGTAAGATAAAGAAGCAACCTGATTGGTTATCACGTGCATCCAACTTATTTATAATGGTTTGAACAATTGACCACTGATGATTGGCTGAAGGTCAGCTACTTGTTGTGAGAGGAGGTCTCAAAGAAAAGAAAACAAAATATTAGATGGTGGTGGCACACACCTTTAAAGCCAGCACTTGGGAGGCAGAGGCAGGTGGATCTCTGAGTTTAAGGCCAGCCTGGTCTACATAGTGAGTGTCAAGGTAGCCAGGGCTACACAGGGAAACCCTGTCTAGAAAAACAAGAGGCGGGGAGGGGAGAGGAGAGGGACAGAGACACAGAGACAAAGAGACAGGCAGAGAGACAGCGTTGCACATCGAGTTATGTTGAAGTTCATTTCTGTGCTGTGGTTTCACTTCTGTGGTCATAATAAATACCCTGATAAAAAGCTGCATGGTGGAGGAAGCAGCTAGTCACATCTCATCCTCAGTCAAGAGCAGAGAAACATTCGCTGTGTTTCAGCTCTGCTCCAGCAGGGGAAGGTCTAGTGCAAATGTAACAGCTCTGCTCGCAGAGGCATCCTGGCATCTGGGGTCTAAGGAGTCCCACAAAGTTGCAACGCATAACAAACTTCACACAAGAGATTTATTGGGAGAGAAAAACCCAGGAGGGTGGCTGCCTCTGCTCCGGCTAGAACTAGCAGGGAACTGATCAGAAAGCAGGGTTTATATAGGGGTTCTGGGGGAGGGGCCATGGGGTGGAGTTTTCCAGGATGGCCTGAGATTGGAGGGACTATGTGGCAAGATCAGGGATTGATAGGATTCTGCAGCCTGATCTTGGAGCTCAAGGATTGGTGGGTTTTGGTGGTTGTTGTTGTTGTTGTTATTTTCTTGTCCCCGGTGTCAGGCTTGGAGTTAGGGTGTTCTTTTGTTCGTCCTGGTCTCAGGGTCAAGTTGGGGTCAGGGTGTTTTTTCCTTAGGCCTTTTACCTTACACATGCACCTATGCTAGCTGCTTGCTGCTCAGTTTGGCCATGAAATGGTGCTGCCCCCTGCCACCACATTTAGGGTGGGTTATCCCATCTTACCAATCAGTACAATCCCAACAGACCAACCGGATCCGTCCCAGGTTGGGTCAAGTTGACATTAAACCAGCCAGCAAACTGCTCAGAGAGCTGCGGACAACTGACGAATGGAATTTTGCAAAGCAAATTAATCAATCATCTGAAGAGCTTGCCCACATAATGAAAGAAAATTTGTATCATCTGTGCATCTGATAAAAGGATCCGTATCTAGAATATACCAGTAATTCAGAAAATTAACCAAGAAACCAAACAATCCAATCAATAAATAGACAAGTAGGAATGGGCAGCTCTCAAAAGATGAAATGAAATGGCCAGAAACTCATGAGAATCAGAACTACACAGGGAATTCCATCTTACCCCAGGCAGAATGGTCACATTCCAGAAACAAAGGCAAATGTTGGTGAGGGTGTGAAGGGAAGGAACCGTTTCTTCCTGCGAGTGGAGTGCATACTAGTCTGGCCACTATGGAAATCAAGACAGCGATTACTAAGAAAACTAAAAACAGACCTACTGCCCAAAGGATTCCAAGTCAGCATATCAATGCCTACAGTACCCTTCACAATAAACTGTGTAGCCAACCTCAGCATCCGTCATCAGAGGAACGGATAGGAGAAATGTGGTTTCTATACACAGTGGAGTCTTTTTTTCAGATGTAAAGAAAAACAAAGTTACGTAGTTTGCAGGAAAATGAGTGAAACTGGAAATGATCATATTAAATGAATTAAACCAGTCTCAGAAAGACAAATATTGCATGTTTTTCTCATATGAAGGTCCTAGATTTAACAGAGAGACATAAAGTTATGTATGTACAAGTGAAATTGGCCAGGAAGAGCGACTACTGGTGGGAGGAGAGGTGAGTAAGGGTAGGGTAGGGAATATGGGGTGGGATTTGCTCAAAGCACAACATATAGTTGAATAAAAGCATCCTTGTGAACACAGTACCACGCTAATGAGTGACTACAATGAAGCTTCCTCCTTTTCATTATTTTGAGACAGAGTCCTGTGGTATAGCTGGGGCTGTCCTGGAACTTGTGTAGGCCTTGGACTCACAGAGCTCTGTCTGCCTCCATCTCCTGAAGATGGAATAGAAGAAGAAGAAATGATACCGGTGAACGAGCGGGCATCAGAAAAGACCGAAGAGACTCTACCTGAAGACCTCTGCTGTACAGTAAGAAAGGGAGTTGAGGAAGAAAAAGGCCTGGAAGACAGCTCACCTTCTGTCCTATACGCAGATGAGATGTTTACCCATGTGTGCTTCCTGCTTCAGTCCAGGGCTGGGTCTGCAGGGCATCCCAGAACACTTGGTATCTCTCTACAGGAGTTCAGCAATCAGAGGCAGGCAAATTAGGAGTTCAAGTTAAAAAAACAACAGCAAAACAAAACAAGAAGCAGACAACAACAACAACAACAAAAACAACAACAAAAAAAAAAAAAAAAAAAAAAAAGGAAAAAAATCAGCGCTTTTATTGATTTTTCCCTAATAAGCTGTCATTTCTGTATTGATGGTTAGCATCAAACTTGGCCAGGATGTAGTCATCAGTAAAAGGGGAAATCAAAGCCAAATGCAAACAAATGCACTCTAAGAGGAAGTACTGAATGAATGACTATTATAAGTCTATTCTTTACTTTACCACAAGTTAAAAAGCTCTTATTCCATCCAGGCTAAGGGTACCACTACTGACCGACTAAGTGTCTCCTAAAGATAGTGCAGAAACTTTGTGCTGTGGTTATCATTTTATTAAAGTGTTCCCGTGTCGCATGGCGCACCGAGTTAACATTGCAAATGGACTGAGCTGCATCGGAGTTCTGGACTCATGTTTTTGTTTGAGGCATTTCCCGAATGACTGCATGGCTTACAGAGCTGGCTCGCATCACCCTTTCTGGTTCATCCTTTGCAGGCTCTGCTGGGGGCACCCTGTGAGGTGTGCTGGGCCACATCAATGTTGTTTGAAACTAGAAAGTGGTGTGGGAGAAGGGCTTCAGACAAAAACAATTAACAAGAGGAAAGGGATAGATTAATCATGTTATTTTAAAAGCATTCTCTTAGAGTTGCTTTCGTATTGGTTTTGTCTTTGGAAACCAAAATGTATTTACAAGTATTTAGAATATACAAATGTATTAGTAGAGACTTTGTAAAATTGATACTTTGAAAATGTACCAAGTTGATTATCTGGAAATTACTGTCGGCTTATAACTTAGCAGAAAGTGATGGGATGTGTGCTCTGCCACCTACAGCTTTACTTCTTAAACTCTGCTCTCATTCTTCACCTGAGATGTTGTCCCTCAGGACACTATTCTTTACAGAGAAGGTTTCAGGGTTTTCAGGGATTGAGTTCCTCGATGGAATTAAAACAGATGCTGTAACACAGCTCAGCTGTCAAGGGTCACTGCTGCAGGTAAAGTGGAAGACTTTAAACCGGAGCTCCGGATAGGTTAGCCTTACAATTAAGCCTAGGTGGTTAGGGATTAAGATGTTTTTAGATCTAGGTAGATGTTTTAAGTTAATAGAGATGAGATATGATATATATTGATTTTAATTCAGAATTTTAGACTCAACACGATAGGAAAGATGTTTACTTCAAGTTTGCCAAATACAAATAGCCAAATCACTATGAATATAACATTTATATAATTCCTTATTGTTTTGTGGTTCTTCCTGCTGTGTGTAGTTTATTTTATTTATGTGTAATAATATAAATGTATATGTTAAAAAAGAAACATAATAAAAATAAAAAGGAGCTCCCAAGTACATGCTAAGTAAAAAAACAAAACAAAACAAAAAACAAAAACAAAAAACAAAACAAACAAACAAACAAACAACTCCAGACATTGAATGAGAACATTCTAACATACAGTTTTATTTTAAAATTCCAAACACTCCTTTGATACCTGAGTGAATCCCAAATTGTTTGCTGCAGAAACAGCAACATTCTTATTTCTCATTTTTCCAAGACTGAATACAAAGTTAACCACAGACGATGCCCCACCTAGCAGTAAGTCAATATAAAAACACTGAGCATCAGCAACCACCTGCAAACCACACACAGGAAGCAGAGTGAGTTACAGCCACACTCAGGAGACTTCCGGAGCAGAAAGTGTTGATGAAGCCTTGTAGAAACACTAGTGTACTATTAGCAGTTTAAAAAAATAGACACTGGAGCATGCAAAATGCAGAGAATCTTCACAACCATCGAACACACAGAAATCAAGACATAAGAAGTGAGTGCCATTGGTTTCCAGCGATCTGACAGTATAGGACAGAAACGGAATTCAGACTGCTGCTTAGGTCCACGGGCAGATGTTCCATGAGGAAAGGGCTCAGCGGACCTCTGTGCAGTTTTGAGTTTTGCATCTCTTCATACAGATGCAAGGGGAGAGGTCTGTAGAATTGGCTGGAAGCTAAGTCTTACTGCTGAGCACCCTCTGGCCTGAACACTGTGTTTTGGTCACCCTATCTTGAAACAAACTGGCTGTCAAGGTTGCTTCATCCCGCATGGGTAGAAAAATTCTTGTGCGGTGAGGCATGAGAATTTTTCACTGAGAATTTGTGAGTTTTCTGGTTTTTTTGTTTTGTTTTGTTTTTTTGTTTTTTAAAGAATTCAGTTTGAAATGAGAAGGCAGCTCCACAGTCAGCTGCCGGCGTGCCATTTTACCAAAACCTCAGTAAGGCAGAAAATAACCCAAGACACGAGTATAGGTGCACACGCCCTGCCCCCCTTACTTGTGGCTTTGCCTTCTGTACTCATAGCTACCTTCCAACAACTGCCAACTGAAAAGAATAAAACATGAAGCATACCAGAAGCGTTCATCTCATCCTCTTACAGTGCTGCCTCCTGAGTGGCATGTTGAGACGACCCACGGTCCTGAGGCCCACTTCTGGCCAGCGAATCCTCACTGTGTGTGCTACCCATCCACGTCACACAGGAGCCGCCTCAGTTCTGTGGCCTGTAGTTCATTCAATAATGCCCCAAAGGGCTCACATCGTGATGCTGAGGTTCAGATATGTTAAGGACAAGCTGAAGAGGACTTACTAAGCTAAACTATGGAAGCTCTCCGCTTACTAAGCGGGCATTAGTTTGCCAATGCCCACAGCAAGAACAAACGCAGCCACGAAATTGAGCGGAAGGACAAAGCAACTTAGCGATTGTTTTGCTGAGGCTCCTCAGGCTCCCCAGTTCTGGCTGGAGGATGGAAGTGTTGAGTTACAGTGGGAAGGAAATGTAAACAGCAGAGTTTGGGATTCTCAGTGGCTTCAAGTATCCACTGGGCATCCTGAAACGTAACTCCTGTGACGAAGGGGCTACTGCATACCTTTCCTCTTCGCACAACCACAAAGGTCCAAGCAAACCAAAGCATCCTTCCTAGTTAGGGTAATACAACAAGCCACATACTTCCGCAGGCTGTCATTGACCTCGTTGTTCCGAAGACTGTAGATGAGGGGGTTCAGCATGGGGGTGACAAGAGTGTAGAATGCCGATACAACCTTGTCATGGTTAGCTGACGTGGAGGATGTGGGCCTCATGTAAACGAAGATGGCTGCTCCATAAAAGAGGCCCTCTACCGCCAAGTGCGAGGAGCAGGAGGCAAAGGCCTTCCTGCGGCCTTCTGTGGACCGCATTCGGAGGACGGCAGTCAAGATGAGGCCATACGACATCAGGATGAGGGAGAAGGGGACCAGAAGCATCAATACACAGCAGATGTGCATGACAAACTCAAAGATAGATGTGTCACCACAAGCCAAGCGCAGCAACACGGGGGCCTCACAAAAGAAATGATCGATTTCATCCCGGTTACAAAACGAGAAGCTCAGGGTGGCAGCGGCCTGCATGGCTCCATCAGCTGCTCCCAGGAGCCAGGACCCCAAGATCAGTCTTAGACACAACCGCCCACTCATGAGAACTGGATAGCGCAGCTGGTGGCAGATGGCCACATAGGGGTCATAGGACATGGCTGCTAAGAGGAAGCACTCCCCACCATCCAGTGTAAGGAAGAAAAAGATCTGGAAGCCACAGCCAGCAGTGGAGATGGACTTCTTGTCCATTAAGTAACCAGCTGCCATTTGGGGCACTATGGTGAAGATCAGCATCATGTCCATGAGGGAGAGTTGGCTCAGGAGAAAGTACATGGGTGTGTGGAGCCGGCAGTCCTGGTGAATCAGGAGAAGCAGGAGGGTATTGCCCAACATGGAGTTGAGGGCCACAGTGAGAACCAGCACAAAGAAGACCAGGTGGGCTCTGGTGTGGTTGAACAGTCCTAGGAGAATGAAGCCTGCCGTGGCATTCCCCTCGTCCATGACTTAACAGCAGGAGCGACACTGCAAATGGAGGGACAGAAGAGAGCTTCGTCATCTGTTATGCTGTGTGAACTAACACAGGCCTAGGAGGTTGCCTGTGAGAAGTGGTGAAACATATTGCAAATCCTTCATCCATGTTTGCAAAATGGTTCCTGGTCACAAAATTGGCATCAACCTTTTCTCATTTCCAAGGTTTACCTGACAAACGTCTCATCAGAACAGTGAGTTAATTGGTATAATGGAGCAAAATTCTCTAAGTGGCAAGTGATTCCTGACTTTCCATCACCTGAGATCCATATAAATCATTGAGAACAGTTTGTGTATTTGTCACGTATATCTTCATGCACACTATATTTTGCACAAGTAAGTCTTAGGCACTTAACCAAATTAAGATATATTTGTGAATACAACTTAGGGAACTTGTTAATGTAGGTGACACATTTATCATAGTGCAATATGTTTGTTTATTTATTGAGACAAGGTCTCATGTAACCCTGGGCTGGCCTTGAATTTGCTAGAAATGGCCTAGGAACTTCTGATCCTACTGGCTCCTCCTCCCGAGTACTGAGATTACGGACATGTACTATCATGTCTGGTTTATGTAATGGCTGGGGATTGCACACAGGGCTTTGTGCGTGGCAGGTAAAAATTCTACCTATTAAACCACAGCCCTGGCCCCATCAAAGTTTATTGAAAACACCAAGTTCACAAGACTCCCTCTAACACTGAATAATAAAGATCATGTCAAACAAAAGGGTGTTTGCTCTCAGATCCAGAAACAGAAAAGGCAGACTCTGTGGACAGAGGCTAGACTCACCCTGGGGTGGGAGTTCACTACGTTCTGCTTACAGAAGCTGACGACTCAAATAACATGGCCTTCTGGGGCGTTTCTACAGTGTGGAACTGTTACACTAAATGCACCTTCTAATGGACCGTTCCAAAGTACTTTTCCATATCAGACAACCCCTCCCTCTTCACAATCATATAACTTCACCATTCAGTGGATAATCCAGGGACCCTAGTGTCTGCCTAACTGCAGGGGGAAAAAATGATTCCTGCTACCAAGACTTTAAATCTTTACTTTCATTTTAATCTCTGACTTGACGGTGCCGTGACTGTTTGAGCTTTACTGAATCAAAATGCTCACAGCTACAAAGATGTGGATACTGATTCATTCTCAAGGGCACTGTCTAGTTCCAGAGTCTAGAGGCAGCCTGTGTTTTCTGGGGTACCCCTTGCCCCTCGACATGTCTCTCCTCAGGTAAAATCATAGCTATGCCTGGAACAATGTCATCAGGGCTCACTCAGCCCCTGGCCAAGTCCTGGAGCATTTTAGTTGGTTGTTTGTTAGTTAACTATTTTGAAAACTAGTTTATTATTTGAAAGTTACATTGAAAGTATGTTCTCTCTGCTCAGCTCATGGTTTGCCCACATTCTAGGCTCTATATTATTTCTCCCTCCAGAAACACTATGGAACCATGGCCATGGCACTCAGTACATCACATTACTGAAGACTTAGAACCCCCATGACTCATTTTTCCCCCTCCACTGTTCCAATATCCCATTATTGAAGAGAGGAGAAACTTTAAGTTTGTGTCATTTTGGCCTCTGGAGGGCACGGAGCAACTTTCTTAAGCTACGTTCTACAGCCAGAGTAACTATGTTAGGTACATAGGCACTACGGTGTCACTAGAATCTGTCTTCTAAACGTTCTTAATGCCTCCAAGTGAGGACTCAGCACTCACCGAGCAAAACCCCCCATTCTTCTCACCCCTCAGCTGCCGGAAGCCACTGTTCTCTCTCCCTCAGTCATGTGGGACCCTGCAACCACTGGGCCCCTGCCCATTTGTGATGTCATCTGTCTGTGGCCAGTGCAGCAGGCATCTTCCTCCCTTTGTGAACACATGTGTACTAAATTAATGAGATGCTTGACAACAAACGTTGGAGTTTGTATTTTGATAACTAAGATAACACATGAAACAGCAATGATGGCCATGCACTGTGGCGTACACCTGTAATCCCAGCACTTGGGGAGGCAGAAGCAGGCAGATGGCTGTGAGTTCGAGGCCAGCCTGGTCTACAAAGTGAGTCCAGGACAGCCAGGGCTATACAGACACACCCTGTCTGGAAAACAACAACAACAACAACAACAACAACAACAAGTCAACCAACCAACCAACCAACCAACCAACCAACCAAAAAAAACAAAAAAAACCCAAAAACAACAAAACCCAGCAATGATGAGTCTTTGTTTAACACATGCAAAAGAGGTTTATATGTTTCCAGAAAATCAGCTCAACAGCTGCCCCCATTTCTCTGTTAAAAAAATAAAACCACACCACATTTTCTGTTTTGTTCTATTTATACAGTGCTGGGAGCAGAATGTAGGGCCTCACATAGGCTTGGCAAGCTCTCTACCATGGATTTATATGCCCAGTCCTAGAAATGATGTATTGTGAAATTTCTACTTAAATTTGAGCAGTTTTTAAGTTTGAAATGTTTTGCTCAGCTTTTTAGTGATGATAGAGGGTTACACGCACATTTTAAAGGTGAAATAAATGGTTAAAAGTGATCAGTCATTATGAATCTGTGTGGTAACTTGTTTTTATTAAAATTACTGCCTATATCTCTACATACAAATGAGACAAGTTACTACTATGGAAAATGTTTCTAAACCTCCACAGAGTAGCTATTGGGATCAGTCAGTTCCTATAAGTCTGACCTTGGAAATGATTTGTGGTTGAAACTGGCCCTGGAGACTGAGCTCGTTCAGGTACACGCTAAATGCACTGCTAGGGAGTGAGACCTCCAGCTTGAGGAATGCAGGGGATGGGGAAGTGTTGCACCCCAAAACCCAAAGGCTTCCTCTTACTCTCTCTGCCTGTGTCCATTGACTTGGACATCTTCTTGCCACGTTTGCACAGTCCTTTCTTAAAATGGCGTGAGCAAGCTGACATCTTTACTCAAAAGTGCACTCGCATCTTTTGCACTTGGAATCACAGTCACAGCCGTTCCTCTTACAAAAGCTTCTTGAGAAACCACAGACAAATCAGAATGTATAATTTCCTTCCCACACTGCCCCAAATTCATCGTTAACAGTAATTTTACAAGTCTAAGTTTCAGGATACTGAAATGAAAAGCAATCTGCATGTGAAAAATAAGGTAGTAACGGAGAAGTTGTTTATATTGATGACATTATGGATTCTTTTTAAAAAGAATTAACCACATTTTCATTCATCAGGTATCATAATGTACAACAGGGGAGCCTTTTTTTGGTAAAATTTCTGGGGTGGTGGGACTAGATTTTCTGTGTAGGACTCCTTGTTCCTCCACCTCCACTTTTGTGGTTTGGAACTGTATTTTCAAGAGTTAAATTTCACAAATAATCAGATATGCAGAGGTTGACATGACCTACTTACAAGAGCCAAAACTGATGCCCAGCAGTCTGCACCCTCAATGCTGCATCTGATGTCCCCACCTGGAGGGAAGGTCTGTTCTAGCCTGTCCCTCCTCTTCCTTATATCAGTGCCTGGGCTGAAATGTCATGAGGATGGGCCCGCTGCTTGACAACAAGCACTAGCCTAACAATACCCCAGAGCTGCCGGGTGGCAGTTCAGTTGCCAGACGTGTTTGCTGTGTGGTGAAAAATTTAAAATCCACAGGAGATTGTGAAATTTCTACATGTCTCATAAAGCTGTGACTCACGGGGATGACAGAGTCAAGAGGGAAAAAAATGTAAATAAATGTTTCTGGAAGAGGGTTGTGATTTCAAGTGTATGAACCACGAAGTCATGTGATTCTGGTGTCATGTGATTCTGGTATTTCCTGTAAGACTTCAGCAGATAGGAAGATTAAACTGTCTGCCATTCAGAACAGCATGATTGTCAAACAGTAACTGAAATAAAATGAAGTCTGAGGAGGGAGGGAGTTCATGTATTTTGTTGTTCTTGGGCTCAACTTGAGACAATTAAGGTTGGGTCATATGCACCTGTTTGTATGCATTCACAAAATATTTATATTTTGGTTTATATGTGCATGTTTGTGTCTGCATAGTAAAAATATGAATAATAATAATAATAATAATAATAATAATAATATAACAACAACAACAGCAACAGCATCTCCAGGCTGTATTCACATCAATGACACATTGCAGGTTAGATGTATTTCATGATATTTGGCCATTTGATTTAAATGTTTACAGATGCTGTCCACCCTGGGAGTTTGGATCCATACATTGCAACTTTTGAATTATCTACTGCCATATAGAAACCCCAGATTCTACATATGGAAACAGATAATTGGAAACAAAGCAAAACAAAAGCTCTTTATCATGAATTACATGTTAGGGAAATGGGCCTAGTTAAAAATGTAAGATAATTTGGTGAAATGAAATTCCCATTTAATTTTATTCAAAGCACAGATTTTTACATTATTTACTATTTACTTATTTAATGAAACTGAGTGTCATGTAGCTCAGAGTGGCTTAAAAGCAAACTATTAAATTAGCTTAGTAGCAGAGGCTAGCCTTGAACTCCTGATCCTCCTACCTCCACCTCCCAAGTGCTGGGATTGTAGGTACTCACATATTACACCACAGTAGATTTATATGTTGCTGGAGCTGGAGGCACTCTACCAACTGAGCTACATCCCCAGCTCTTCGCATATATTTCTTTCATCAGATGTAGACCTTTATCAAGCTGGCAAATCCTGCTTGGATTTATGATTTATCAAATGTGTACACTCTAAATTTAAACCCACATTACTATATTTCTTCTGAAACAACAAACAAACAACCAGCAAACCTCTCTAGACTCCGCTAAGTAAAGTGGAGCAATCATGGACATTCAGCGTAGAAGCTTCCACATTCCTGTTTTTCCTATCCTTTCATTTCTGGCCACCCACTGTGCTAGAGCATTTAGGGGCCCTCAAATGATGCTGCCCTATCACAGAATCACCCTGAGCCATGACTAACTCGAGCCCTGAGAGCGTCTATTGGGTTCAAGAATGACTAGAGACATTGAGTCCGGCAAGAGCAAGAACAGGGCTGAGAAGCTCTGGGGAGCCGAGAGTGCACCCCACGTGGGCATCTGGTTGAGGTTCTTTGAGGACCGTATGACTAAGGATGAGTAGCAGGATCACCCATCATGAAGATGGACTGTTATCTCCCCAAAAGCACAGCCAAGAGGCCCAGGCCAGCCATCTTGAACAACAGAGGGTTGTGTAATGTGCTGTTGTGCTCCTCATTCAGAGAGGGCACCCCTGGGGCTCCTGGAGAACACACAGGCAGGGATGGGCATCCAGGAAGTTGATGGGAAGACCTCTGAGGAACAACACTTGAAGAACTAAACAAACTGAGCAAAGGGTGAAAAATGAACAGTGATGGCCCCGGCCAAAGCTCCTGAGAAAGTTATGTGGTACAGAATAGGCTCTGAGAGTCTTGCAGTGCCTACACTCTTCTGCTTTAGGGTCACGGTGTAGACAATGGCTGTGGTTTGCTCCCAGGAATGGACCATGACCTTGGTCTTAGCAGTTTTTCTCACAAAGAAAAATAGGTTGAGAGGGATTCAGCTAAGACCTGCCAGATTCAACATCCTGGGCAGTTCTGGAGCAGGACTTTAGGTACTAAAGGGGGAAGATGCGCAGCACAGGAGAAGCCCAGACATTGCTAACAAGCCACTTCTACAGGACATGGGAGTGGATGCTGTATTAGGGCACACAGAAGGCAGAAAACGAATGCCAATAGTCCACCAAAATAGAGGGGTTCCTGATAGCACCAGCACCAGCACCAGAGAAAGGTTGGAAACAGTGTGGTAAGCCCTAAATTCAGTATTCAGATGTTAATGGTATAAGAGGGAAAGATTTTTCTGCTTTGGGGGAGGACAGGAAAGGGCTGTAAAAAGGACCAGGTCTGCCTTTACACAGAGAAGGCTCAGGTCAGCTCAGATGCTACTCACTTCTCATGAGATCCAAGGCTGTGGCTTGTCCAGTGTGCCTTTGTTTTGTTGGTGCTGCAAGTCTTTTCGTAGAAAAACCCTACACAGGAAACATATATACAAACTGTAGACCCTCCCTTTATGAAAACTTGTCTTTCACATGACAGCTATGAGGCTGACTCAAAGCAATCAACAAGATGATGGACTGTGACATTTGCCACAGTGCCTGGGTGTTTTTTTTTCCCCTTCCTATCCTTTTGCCTCTTGTGTCCATTAATTCACCTGTACTTGCTGTCTCCCTCCATCCTGTGAGGCCAAAGCAGAATACCACATCCTGGCTACCAAATAAGGAATGCTATTGTTTCTTCAGTGCTCTACAGAAGGGAAGTCCTAAATTCATTCTGTATCATCAGATGGTAGAAGGTAGAAGGACAGAAAAGGCAAGAGAGGGCTGGCAATGACCTTGGAATAGACTGAACTTTCAGGACTGATGAACTGTTTTGACGATGCAGTGGTTGTGGAGGGATTAGGATGTTGCAAATCCGAACCAAATTACCTTTGGCAATCTTTGGTCATCATCTACATATGACCTAACATAGTTAGCAATATCAGTTTGGGACATGCAGAGCGCTTCCCACAACCAAGGGCCAAGGAGCACTATCAGATAGTGCATGAGGCCAGCACCTGACATGTCCCTGCCTCACTGGAGCCTGCCTATTTGCCAGTTCCCCCAAGTGTGTTTTGAAAGTGTATTGATCTCTAAATTTTCTTTATTCTGTTATTATAAAAAAAAAACCTCATGAAACTAATACCACGTTAGAACTGGGATTTGGGGTAAACCTAATCTGAAAGAGTCATAGGCATTCATATTGCAATAAACTATCTCTTGTTTGTAGGCATAAGTTATTATATAATTCAAATGCTGATTTCGGTACTCCCAATAATCTGGTTGCAATCCTTGTTCTGAGAATCTCTTGTCTCATGTTGTGTGGACACTGCTCCCCAGTTGTCCCCTGATATGCCAATAAGGCGCTTACAGCTAATAGCTGAGCAGAGAGAAAATAGGGTTGGACTTCCTGCCAGCCAGGGGAAGAGTTAGAGGAGGAAGTAGGGGATTCAGTCACAGGAAGAGGTCCAGGAGACCTTAGGAGAGGTGTTGGATCAGGGAAAGCCACAAGGTGCAAGTGTCTGGGGGGATTTACTCTGGAAGGAAGCCAGATTAGTTTAGAGGGCTAAGAATATCGTAATAGCTGCTCAGTTATGGTGCTGTGAAGCTTGTTAAAATAGTATAATAGAGTCTTCAGGGTGATAGCTGGGTTAGAGAGAGAAACTGAGAAACAAACACAGTTTTATAAAAATTACTTAACACTTATTCCTTTTCAGATGAGTTGTGGTTTTCTTTTTTTAGCTTTTTTTGGAGGGTATGGAAAAAGTCACACTCAGTATTGTTTCATTTTATTATTTAAGACAGGGTCTTATGTAATCCTGGCTGCCCTCAAATTTAGAATTCTCCTACATCAGCTTCCCAAGTGATGAGATCACAGGTGTTTGTCACCATGTTGAGCTAGTTCAGACTTTATAATGACATGAGTGTCCTCCTGTCATGAGAGTGGTGCCCTTAAAACCTAACCACTTCTTAATGATCTCACCTTCAAACATCTTAAATGAAAATTTGGAAATTTCATTATGCTTGAGTTATTCTTTTGATTAGTTGTAACTCTTTTTTGTAGTTATTAAAGATGTTAAAATAAAGCTACAGTTTTTTAAGCTGTAAGTCGTTTCTGCTCATCTCCTTTTTAAGATTTTTTTTTTCGAAACAGGGTTTTCTCTGTGTAGCCTTAGCTATCCTAGACTCACTTTGTAGACCAGGGCTGGCCTCGAACTCACAGCAATCTGCCTGCCTTTGCCTCTCGAGTGCTGGGATTAAAGGCATGAGCCACCACAACCCAGCAAGAATTTTTAAAATTGTTAATATTCTTGGAAACGCCCCTGAAAACATTTTGACATATGCTTTATGAATTTATGCTTAACAGTTCTTATTGGTTATGTATTTTATTTAATAATTTACTTCATAATAATAAATTAGACACTACTATAAAAATTATTATAGTATATATATATTTATTCATCTTTCTCTTGACAGTGTACATAATATAACAAACATTGAATTAATTACATGGTTAAAATCTAGCTAACTAGACCTGTGTCTCTGCCTCTCATCTCTGAGACCCTATTTCAAGGCACAGTATCTAGCATAAGGGACACCACCAGGACAAGTTAATTTTTAAACAGATTTTCCAAATGCTTTGTAAAAATTAGAGTATAAAATGGCAAAGGAGCATCACATAAGTTAATACAACACAAAAGAGTGAGTTCAAGAGAGCAGATAAGCTGGGGTTGGCGAGTGAGGTGTGCCTAATTTGAGCGGAGCTGGTTTGGCGAACTTCCCTCTGCGTGTTTATCACGCCAACCTTCTGCAGCCACTTCCTCAAGGCCCCTTAACCTCCTTGTTTCCTCACACTGTATATGAGGGGGTTCAGGCACCGGCGTGAAGATGGTGTAGAAGGCAGACACCACTTTGTCCCCCACCTCCGGCTGGTGGGACTTGGGCCTCATGTAGATGAATATGATGGCCCCGTAGAACATCCCCACCACAGCCAGGTGCGAAGAGCAGGTGGCAAAGGCCTTCTTCCGGGCTGCCGAGGACCCGCATGCGGAGCACCGCGGCCAGGATGAGCGAGTAGGGAGCCAGGACGAGGACAGCGGGATGAGGAGCATCAGGACGCAGCAGATGTACATGAAGAACTCGAAGACTTTGGTGTTCGCACAGGCGAGGCGCACCAGGGAAGGCGCCTCACAGAAGAAGTGGTTGATTGTCCGAGAGTGGCAGAGGGGAAACTGAGGATGGTGCCTGCCTGCATCAGCCCGTCGGAGGCTCCCAGGAGCCAGGAACCCAAGGTCAGGTACGCACACAGCTTCGGGCTCATGAGGACGTGGTAGCGCAGGGGATAACATATGGCCACGTAGCGGTCATAGGACATGGCTGCCAGGAGGAAACATTCGCCCCCTGCCAAGGTGAGGAACAGGAAGATCTGGGAACCGCAGCCCACGGGGGAGATGGACCTTGTGCTCATCAAGTAGTTGGCTGCCATCTTGGGGATGATGGTGGAGACTAGCATCATGTCCATGAGGGAAAGCTGGCTGAGAAGGAAGTACATGGGCGTGTGGAGCCTGGGGTCCCTGCAGATGAGAAGGATCATGAGGGTGTTGCCCATCAGGGAGGCGGCGAAGATTGCTAACACCATGGAAAACAGGAACAAGTGGGCTTGAGTGTGGCTGAAGAGCCCAAGAAGGAGGAAGTCCACCGCTGTGGCATTATTGGGCGTCTCCATGGCTCTGATCAAACCTGCAAGACAGGAGGATGCTTGCTTTTTCTTTTCTTTTCTTTTTCTTTTTTCTTTTTCTTTTCTTTTTCTTTTCTTTCTTTTCTTTTTGAAGATAGGCTGTCCTGGAACTCACTCTGTAGACCAAGCTTGCCTCAAGCTCACAGAGATCCTCCTGCCTCTGCCTCGAGTGCTGGGATTAAGCCACCATGTTTTTTTTTTTTTTTTAGTGACTTGCAACCAAATGACAGAATATTTCAACTTAGTGGGATTTTTAATTTTTTTTCCCAGTGTGACGCTGCGGTTATGGATCAGTGGGTAAGAGCACTCACTTGTCACACAAACTTGAGTGAGCATTATATGTTATATAAATTCCAACAGTTTAAAGTGGTATGTATAACCTACCAATGTCCTTGATGTTCACTTTGTAAAAATGACATGTATTATGATTATTAAACATAATACTATATTAATTAAATATGTAAGAATACATATATTCGTATATATTTAAGGTAGTGACTTTTGATTACTGCTATATTTTATTCTGTATGGACATACCATACTATGTTTATGAATACCTATGTTAAGCATATTGGGTTGTTAGTGGGATCTGTCTCCTTTATTTGCAACAAGAGGTTTTTTTTTGTTTTGTTTTGTTTTTTGTTTGTTTTAGTAAATCATCTCAAGGTGATGGGTTTCTGTTTTTGTTTTTGTTTCCTCTCTTTTACCAGCTGCCAATTTATGCTTTATCTGTGGCTGGTTTTATTTGTTTGTTTTTAAGATGGGGTTTCAAGAGGTAGCTCTGGCTTGACAGAAATTTTTACATAGACCAGGCTGGCCTTGAACTCCCAGAGATCCACCTGCCTCTGTCTCTCCAGTGCCACATCCACCCACAGCTGAGTTCATTTAGGCGTTGTTATGTGTACTATGATCAGGACTCACAGGACAGCGAAGTACTATTAGTGTTAAGTCATGTGTCCTGATGCTGAGGCAGATGCTCTTGAACCACTGGGCTCACCTGAAAACTGCATGCAAATTATGTTCTTGCTGGGTGTGGTGGTGCACACCTTTAATACCAGCACTCAGAAGCAGAGGCAGCTAAAACTCTGAGTTCAAGGCCAGCCTGGTCTACCTAGTGAGTTCCAGAACAGCGAGGGATACACAATGAGACCCTACTTTAAACAAAGAAAAAAGAAATTCTTTTTTCCTGTTTTCCATTTAAAATATTTTTAATGTATTTCGTGACTATGAAGAGTGGCTTCTCAAAGTTATACATATTGCATATGCCTTTAACCTATTTCACACATTTCAAGTTATTTTATTGCACAATTTTAACCCTGTTACATGTTTTTGGAATGTTTGCATGTTACTGTTTCTCAGATGTTGGACTGTGTTTCACTAGCGCAGTGCTGGGAAAGCTAGTAGTTTTAATACATGAATGGCATTCATGACCATTGTAAACTTGACATTGCAGTCAGTGTCTTAGCACTGCAAGTATACTGTGGCACACATGAGACCCCTCCTAGATTCACACTCAGAGACACATACACATACACACATAGATATGGAGACATAGACACAAACACATATACACATAGAGACACACACATATAGACATGGACGCACACACACATAGACACATTCACAGACACATAGACGCAGACACAAACATAGACCTTGACACAGATATGAGAAAGGTATTTGCCTTCCATGTATGAAACCTCGAGTTTGGTTCCCATATCCACAAAAAACTATTACAATTATCTGAGAATAGATGTTTCAGACTCATATCTTTAAGGGGGAAAAAGATGTATCTATTCAGAACTAACTTGCAGTTGGACTTCCTTTATGTTTTAATAAAATAATATTTTTGTGTCTCTTTGGACTCTCCTGTCATTCATGTTTTATGGGTTTAGAGCAATCCTACATGACGGTAGCTGATATAGTCACACAGGTCTTTCATAGTTTATAATTAGTATTTGGGAGTTTTTCCTACACCTTCACTAAAGTATTACTTCCTAAAAGTCAGTAATATATTTATACGTTGCAGAGTATTATTCATGCTTCAAATTTGTAAGTTATTTTAAGTTTAGGAGCAGTAAGGTAACAAATAAAATCTTACAATGTGCCATTTCATGGCAAAGATATTTACTCAGGTGAATAATGTGATTTCAAAGAATAAAGTGCAAGCTAAATTTTGAGGTAAAAAAAATTGCCATTCCTGTACCCTATACACTGAAAACAATACATTTTCATTCTCATTTATTGTCTTATTGTCTTAATCAAAAAAGAAAAGTATAATGAACAATAGACTCTTGAATGCCTAGGCTATATAAAGTGATCAACTCTCATATTATTGATAAACTGAATTCAGATAGGTTATATCATCTGTCACATAGTAACCCGGAGCAGGGGTAATATCAGACTGTTCTGCTACCAATAACATGCTTTTGCCAAATGGAAGCAAGAAATAATTGACTTTACACATATATCTTTGAGACAAGGCCTTGTAATATAAACCAGGCTGTTCTGGACCTTGCATTTCTCCTGCCTCGGTTTCCTGAGAGCTGGGATGGCAAATGCATGTCATTAGGTCATTGTTTTTTAAATTCATAAGTAAATAAAAACTATATAAGATTATTACAGTAGTCCTGCTTTGTTCAAGGACAAGCAATGTCCCTTTTTTGTTTAAATGACATGAAAACCCAGTTGGTACATTCCAAGGACTCGACTACCCAGGCAGGAGTCAGTGCGGATCGATGGTCTTGTTCATGCACCTGCAGACTGCACATCTGGAGTGCACTCATGTCATCACAGTACTTTGTAGTCAAACACATTCTTCGACCAGCGGCTCTCGACCTGTTGGTCACAGCGCACAGCCCCTTGGGGGGGGGGTCGCATATCAGATGTACTGCATGTCAGATATATACTGCGTGACTCATAACAGTAGCAAATTACAGTTATGAAAGAGCAATAAAACAATTTTATGGTTGGAGAAATGTATTAAAGGGTCACAGGATTAGGAAGGTTGAGAACCACTGTCTTAGACCATAAAACTCCCTAGTCAGTATTTAAAATAGGTTCTTATCTCTTAGACTTCTTTTAAGAAAAAAACAAGGATGGTAGTTTAAATGGAGCACTTAACCAGCTACTGTTCTCAAGGAAGCTACTCAAAAAACATCCTTGGAGCCAGCAAGATGGCTCTATGCGCAAAGCACATCCTATGTAAAGTCTGATGACTTGAATGTGATACCCAGAACCCAGGTAAAAGAGAACAGACTCCACAACATTGTCTTCTGACCTCCACTGTGTGTGCTTACACACACACACACACACACACATACACACACACACACACTAATAATATTAATCATAATAACATTTAATGACAGAACTGTCACCAGTCCTAGAAGGAGTGCATGAAGTCTATAAATGATAGTAGAATTCACCCATCTGTCTCAGGATTGGAATATGCCTCACTCTCAATTCTCCTGAAATTTTCTTTGGTACTGTTTGAATAATTTCCAGCTGCAAAAAAAAAAAAAAAAAAAAAAAAAAAAAAAAAAAAAAAAAAAAAATCAAAGACTCTTATGAGTCTTTGGTTAAGTACTGGAAATATATAATTTCAGTGGACATTAAAGGCACAATTAAGACAACTGCTATGCTTATGCATTACATTCAGCACTGAGTGTCTCCTCTGTGTTCCACATTCTAAGTTGGACTGCATCGAAGTCACTCTCGGGGCAGGAGTGAAAACAAAAGTACTAGAGGCTACGGCCCGCTGGCACCTTATCTGGCAAGTCTTAACATTTGCCCTGGATTTTATTCTAATAAATAACTTAAGGAAAACAACTTATATTCACAAAAGATTTTCAAGTTTCTCTAAAATTTGTCATGGGAGAAGCTGTGGCAGAGCCACTGAGCTGCCACCATGGAACACAACCTAACAACTCAGTGATGTTTCATGTTACGTTAATTGGTAGAGACTGACGTCCTGCTCTGTGGATTTTTGCAAAAGGTTATGGCAAAGAGTTAAGAGAGAATACTTACGAGGTTATGGTCTGAGGTGTAGATACACTGGTTTCTCTATTTTCGAAAATGCTGTGAAATTACGTCATAGTCCCTAAAATTGTGGAAATGGAGTATACTGTAATAAAGGCTTGAGCAAACACCACCTGCGACTCTCAGCGCTCAGTCTCAGAGACTAAGCCCTCACCTGCTTCCGGAGCAGCGGCTGCGCAGAACAATCCTGATGCCTGTGGCTCTGGTCCCACGGATCATCACTGAGAGTTCAGCGCCACTTCTGCTGCTTGTGCGACACGAAGCGCATCTGCCCACAGTCCAGGTCATCCCACACTCAGGCTACAGAATTGTCAGGGAGAACACCGTTGGTAAAACCCAGCTTAAAATTAATTTTCAAATCCCGGGATATTTGATCCCTGAAGTAACTGACCGATATTGGTAACATCAGGATGCAGCCAATTTGAAAGTGATTTTTTCTTGTTTTGGTGACCCACTGTGTTATATAGTTACATGTGATAATAAACTCAAGATCTCACGCCTGGGAAGGCATCAGTCATTATTTTGCGCTCATTGTACAAAAGCTTAACATGTAATTAATTAAGACATTCAGAGACCAATATACTCTTATCTTCAACCCCAAATCAAGAAAATAATTTTTCATTTTTAATACTGTGTGTGTGTATGTGCGCGTGCATGTGCATGTCTTTATGGGGGTGTATGCACGTGAGTGAAGTATCTGCAGAAGCCAGAAGATGGCATTGAATCCTCTGGAGCTGGAGTTACAGGCAGTCACGGGTCGCCTAATGTGGGTGCTGGCAACTGAACTCAGGTCCCCTGCAAGATGAACACTTGCACTTAACTGTTGCGCCATCTCTCAAGCCACAGGCAAACTCTTATTATTGACAATAGATGCTAAAATACTATTTATGCATTTCTAAAATGATTCCAGAAAATATACTCTTTCTTTTGCTATCATCTGAGTGCCTCCAATATACAATATAATGTAGATAATATAACTATGTCTAACTATAATTATTATAACACAAATAATGCAAGTGTATCTAATCATATTATATTAAATAATTGTATGTAATATATAAGAAATATAATTATATCTAACTATAATTATATTATCTGTATTATATAATATTAATTATACATTCAGTCTTAGCAGAATAAGAAAATTGGCTTACTTTTGATTGACACTTAGACATGAAGAAGTACTCATATCTATTGGAATATAAGATATTAAGACTTTTAAAAGAACGTAGCTGTCTCTATTAAAGGAAATTTTTTCTTCTCTGTAATCAAGCAGTTTTAATTGTGGGTTGTATCTTGGGGGAACTTTTACTGTACCTATCCAGATAGAAAAGGTTGCTATAAGAACATCGGTGACTGTGGGGTATGGTGACATATGCTTTTAATTTCAGCAGTCAGGGGACAGAGGCAGGCAGATCTCTGTGAGTTCAAAGCCAGCCCGCTCTACAAAGCAAGTCCAGACAGCCAGAGTTACACACAGAGAAACTCTATCTTGAAAAACCAGAAAGAAAAAAAGATGAGCATCAGTGTTAGCAAAACGGTCAAAAGAACATCAGCTCGTTGTGTCAAGAGACACCTCGATGAGTGGAGCAAACCTCTGGTGGGTCTCGTGAAAAAGCTCTGACTGAACTGATGGTGAATCCACAGGTGGACCCATTTTTGAATGAGTGGATCTCTTAAACGGCTGGTAGAAATGTGGAAGATGAAGCCTTCTTGGAACTGGTAGAAGCTGTGCAGGGTTGAGATTGGTTAGAGGAAGTACGTCACTGCAGAGGATGCTTTTGAAGGTTGTATCTGATCCCTAGTCCTGTATTCTGGTTCCTGTCCTTTAGGAGGTGAGTCGCCTCTGCTACATATTGCCAGTACAGTGCAGTCTGCCTTCCCATTGGCTCAGAACCAACATAACCAAGAACGGAAGGTGCAAGCCAGAGGACACGTGTGGGAGTCAGAGGGCAGTGTGGGGAAGCCAGTTCTCTCCTACCACATGGGTCCTGGCTATTGGACTCAGGCAACTGCTTAACGCCAGGCGCCTCTACATACAGAACCTTCTCCTGACTCTGTTCATTTATTTTTAACTAACCAGTCACAAGCAACTTGAAGATTGCTTGCCAGGGTTAAGGTTTAAAACTTTGAAGCTGCCTCTTTGGGAATCCGCTTTTCTCCCAATCCCCTGACTCTTTGCCTACCCTAGCCATGGGATATATTTAACACAATTCCAACAGTTCCCCGTGAGTCTAAAATCATTCTATATTGTGTGCTGTAGGTTCTAGCATAGAGCAACTGTGACGAAATTTTTCTGTGCTAACATAATTTTAAGTGAACATTGCGGCCACTACTCCCACAGAACAAGTGACTGCCCCTCCGATCGGCAAGCAAATGTTGCATGGATTTAAAATCAGAATTCTGTGTTGAGTGTAAGACCCAGGCAACAACAGTTGATTTGGGAAGGATGAAACATGATGCCTCTTGGGGAATGAAGTCAGCAGGAGAAAGGGTCTACTGACCGTGGTGAGGCCTTGACGTAGGAGAGTCTTAAAAAAGGACCAGTGTAATTTCATCAGAAACAGCACAGCAGGGCCTAACAAAGGACGGAGAGCCTTCTCTTCCCGAGAGGAGCTTCACTAAGAGGGACAGCTGGAAATGGAAGTGAGATAGAGAGGCAAAGCGCCTATGAGAGTGGGGAAGCGACAGAGCAGAGAGCCTTCAGACAAATGGCAGAAACAAAGAAAATATCCCCATCAGGGGTTGATGGGGAGCTTTACATCCCATGATTTAGTCTGGGAGAGTGTATGTGAGAGAGCATGGAGGGGCCAGGTTCTGGGGAATGTCACATATCACAGGTGTAAAACCACAGCACAGAACGGCTTCTTAACTCAGGGTTCCAGAAAGGGCACTGCCGGAGGATGTGGCCCAATTTCTTCAGGCAGTGGGATATGACCACCGAAGTGACCAGTATCTTAAAGGAGTAGGGCTTATGATGAAATGCTTTGGCATCAGTCCAACTGCTCACTAGCAAGAAGAGAAAGTGACATAAAATATAGATTAAAAATAAATGTTCCTTTATCATTCTACACAAAGCTAGAGAGAGGGAAATCGTCCGTCGATTTCTGCCTTGGTCCTAGAACAGAACCCTTAGAGAAAAGCAACAAACAGTAGGCAGCACAGGGCCACAGAGACAGCTCATCAGGGGCAAAGAGCTCGCTCTCTGAACCTGAGGACTGGAGTTCAGTTTCCTAGAAGCCAGACTGGACTCCCAAAGTTGTCCTTTGATCTCTGTCAGTGCTCTGTGTCAGGTGCACACCCATGTTCACACACACATTATCCACACAACAGGAATAATACATTAGGACTGGGCAGTGGTGGTGTACTTCTTTAATCCTGGCACTCGGAAGGCAGAGGAAGGCCAATTTCCGTGAGTTCGAGGCCAGCCTGATCTACAAAGTGAGTCCAGGACAGTCAGGGCTATATAGAAAAACTCTGTCTCAAAAAAAAAAAAATCAACAACAACAACCACAACAATAATAATAATATTTAAACCAAGGCCTATGTGTATGGAGATAGTCTTTGTCCGAGAAGATGAGTTCTCCTACGGGCCATCTCTACCCCTAGCTGAAATTACCTTCATGAGTTCTAATTCCTCTGGCCCATCATAAAATCACTGTGTATTCCAGATTTAATACAGGGGAATCTTAAGTCCCCAGTAGTGTAACTCATCTACTGATGCATATTTTTAAAAGCTGAGAGTTGGTAGTAATCTATGTTTTCTGGTCTTTATACAGTAGAATTTTTCTTCAGTGGCAGGAATACAAAGTGAAGATTCGGGGCTCGGCTTCTTTAGCTTGGATAGATACTTCTGATGAATTCCCAGACAAAAATTGACCCTCTAAATCCCTTTAAATATCAGATTAATTAGAGTCATAATTAGGTAAAATTATTTTTGTATGTTACTCTTTTAGGGGTTCTTTAAAAAGCTACTTTGTGTGTGTGTGTGTGTGTGTGTGTGTGTGTGTGTGTGTGTGCGTGTGTGTGTCTGTGTGTGTGCGTGTGCACATGTGTGAAGTACCCTAGGAAGCCAGAAGAGGGTCTAAGACCCGTTGGAGCTGAAGTTACAGCTAGCTGTGAGCCACCCAACATGTGGGCTGGGAGCTGAATTAACCACAGGCTTCAGTGGAAACCCGGCAGAGGGCTGAGGCCCATGAGCCCCAGAGATTCCTGCAATTGAGCATTCTTACTGATTCACCTCTCCCCTAGCTGGAAAGGAGAGAGCAGCCACTGGGCTCTGGGAGCTGGCCACCTCAGGTGTCATCATCTCTGCCCACTTTCAGCATCTTACCCAGATATCCTTACATCATCAGTCTTTCGTCTGATCCAGTTTTTTCAGTGGACTCTTGTATACCTTGCCCCTTCTTTCCAAGTCACACAAGTTTGAGCCTATGGATCGCATTTCATTCCTATGAATGGTAACTGTGGTGGAGAAAAAGGAAGCCTCTAATGATAGAAACTTCTGTGTTTACAGTGTCAGAGACACTCTGCCATGTAACTGTCCTAGGAAGACTCACATTCCCCATGGCCTGGTGCTTTTGAGTTGATCCCTTTCTTTTTTTAAACATTTATTTATTTATTATCATGTATACAGTGCTCTGCCTGCATGTACACCCTCAGGCCAGAAGAGGGCATCAGATCACATTATAGATGGTTGTGAGCCACCACGTGGTTGCTGGGAATTGAACTTAGGTCCTCTGGAAGAGCAGTCACTGCTCTTAACCTCTGAGGCATCTCTCTAGCCTTGAACTAATTCCTTCTTAATAATGTTTACACACAAAAGTCTCCAGATAGAGATAGTAGTGGAGTGAGCAGGTTCTTCTCTTTATCAGCCCTAAACATATTCATTTCCGTTATATGCTGAATGTTTAGGTATATTCCATTTCCTATGAATTATATTTCAAGATACTGAAAAGGGCCAATCAAAACATCAACACCATGGTACCACCAAGATGACAAAACCATATGCTGTTGCTTCATTAGGTACACAAGCTGGAAGGAGCACAGTCTCTCCGGTGCTTTTACAGAACACTGATCTTTATTTCCCCCCAGATTGTTTTCCTGACCAGCTTTGAGTGGAATCTTCAGTCCACAAGGCCCTTTGCAAAAGTCCACTGCAAAACCACATTTTTTTTTTCCTGCACCAACATCTATCATCCCATATGTCTCCCCAGGGCTCCCATGACTTCCTTGTTCCGCAGGCTGTAAATAAATGGGTTCAGAACAGGGGTGACGATTGAGTAGATCACGGCCACTACCTTGTCCGTTGCAGTAGAATGCAAAGAGTGTGGCTGGGTGTAGATGGAAAGGCTGGTGGCATAGAACAGGCTGGCCACAGTCAGATGGGAGGAGCAGGTGGACACAGCTCTACCCTGTCCCTTCCCTGAGCCCATCTGGAATACAACAATCATCACCTGAGCATAGGAAGCTAGGATGGCCAGGAAGGGTAGCAGCAGGATGACAAGGCCACTCATGAGGATTGTGTGCTCATATTGGGATGTGTCTTCACACACCAGTGGCATGAGAGATGGAACCTCACAGAAAAAGTGGTCAATGATCCTCGACCCACAGAATGGAAGTTGAAACACATACAGCGTGTGCACTAAGGCATTGATGGAGCTGCTGGTCCAGGCACAGGCAACCATGGAGCAGCAGACCTTCCTGCTCATGAGCACAGGGTAGTGCAGGGGCCGGCAGATGGCTATATACCTGTCACAGGACATGAAGCCCAGCAGCAGGGCTTCAGACCCACCCAGGCTCAGAAACACAAAGGCTTGGATCTCACAGCCCAGAAAGGAAATGGTCTTGGTGCCTGACAGGAAGTTAGCTGCCATCTTGGGCACAGTGGTGGAGATGTACATCATGTCGATGATGGAGAGCTGGCTGAGGAGGAAGTACATGGGGGTGTGGAGTCTTCGGTCCAGCCTGATGAGGTGGACCAGTGTGATGTTGCCTATCAGAGCTACTGCAAAGAGGATGGTGATGACTGTGAAGAGGAAGGTGTCCATCTGGCCATCCTGGAAAAGACCAACCAAGGTGAAGTCTGTCACCCAGCTGTGGTTTCCTGTCTCCATGGCTTAGACTGAGCCATCAATGCAGCTGCAACCTGCAAAGGGCATGATCTGATGGGGAGAAAGTGACAATTATTACATGGGATAGATTTCTTGATTAGCTCTAGGGCAGGCTCTTTTCTTCCATGTATTGAAAAATAGTCATATTTATTTATTTACTATGTATACAGTGTTCTACCTACATACACACGAACACCAGAAGAGGGCACTACATCTCATTATAGATGGTTGTGAGCCACCATGTGGTTGCTAGGAATTGAACTCAGGACCTTTGGAAGAGCAGTCAGTGCTCTTAACCTTTGAGCCATCTCTCCAGCCCCTGATGTTTTTAATTTTGCTTAATCTGTTGTGATCATAAGCATTAATGTAAGACTGTGCTGTTTCAATGCATGCCCGATAAATTCATTTATTTTAAATCAAGAATTCCAGATTCTCTGTTCTTAACATTTCTACATGGATGGAGTCTTCAGTCTCTCTTTTGATCAGAGGGTTCTTTTTGAATAAGTTATAACTAAGGAAATAAGAATAAACACTTTTGAGATCACAGGATGACATTCAAATGATCATAAGACTAGCAGTTATACAATTATCTACAAATTCTCTATTCCCACTGAGCTTCTTCCTGGTGAGAGGATGGAGCTTGGGTCCCTCTGACCCAAGTGAGTGAGCATTGACTCACTCGGTTCCCTTATCTGTGTGAACAAAGGTCCTGGTGGGAGAATCTGAGGAACTAGCAACACAGAACCATGTACAGGAAACAGAATGGAACACTGAGATCGTTGTGCAATGTGAAAAGTAAAAGGATGTATGGTATCTACAAGAGGGTTACAGAATGCGAGAGAACATCCCCCTGAAACTGTATTAAGCCTTTTATTACCTTAAACATATACTATCCATCTGCTGCAAAGAGCAAGGAGACTGCTTTAAAGTAACAGAAGACTGGGCAACATTTTTTTTTGAATTCTCAAAAAATGAACTATGAAAGAGAATTAAGCAGAGTTAAGAGTAATGTAGGAATTGGTTATTACTTTTTATATAAAGACTTCAGTTAACCCACACCTCCCACTATCCCCCAAGACAGTAAAATGCTAGACTCTCCACAGTTTCATTTTGCTCTTAAATTACCCTGGGTGTCAGGTATTGTCAAGACTCTGTCAGTAGTTGCTGCTCAAAGTGTGGAGTTCCGTGCTGATTTCCACGGTGCGTGTGTGTGTGTGTGTGTGTGTGTATTCATGTATGTGTGTGTGTGCATGTGTGTGAGTCTGCGTGTGTGTATGGATGTGTGTGCGTATGCATGTGTGTGCATGTGCGTGTGTGTGTACATGTGTGCATGTGTGTGTACATGTGTGCATTGTGTGAGTGTGTGTGAATATGCATATGTGTGTGTGTGTGTTACTGGAATAAAACACCTGGCCTAGGCAAGCGCTGTCTCCTGAGTTACACCTGTAGCTATTGGTCGTGAGGCTAGGTGTCACTCATCCTTCTCAGTAGCCTGGGTGTGTCCTCAACTGCAATCCTTTCTTGCCCTCCTGAGTGCTGAGTCAGAGCCTGCACCACCAAGACCAGCCTAGTCCTGGCTCTCATTATTAAACTTTAGTCAGTGTCCGCTGAATCCTTGTGTTTGAACTACTTTTAAATGTTGTAAAATTGGAAAAGGCACATTTTCCTTTCTCTTCATTGCATTTACAGCAGAATTTTCACTTTTGTTCAACATGTTGGAAACTCCTAGTCAGGTTTCTCTACCGTGCAAGGCAAAATTCAGTCTGTAGCAGCAGCAGCAGCAGCAGCACCACCACCACCAGCAGCACCACCACCAGCAGCAGCAGCAGCACCATTACCACCAGCATTAGCATCACCAGAACCACCAGTATCACCAGCACCACTACCGCCACCACCACCACCACCAGCACCATTACCACCAGCACCACTACCACCACCATTACCACCAGCATCAGAACCACCAGCACCAGCACCACCAGTACCAGTACCAGCACCAGCAGCACAGCAGCAGCACCAGTACCACCAGCACCACCAGCAGCACCAACGGCACCAGCACCACCAGCAGCAGTACCAGCACCAGCACTACCACCAGCAGCAACAGCAGCAACAGCTGCTGCAGCCCTAGTTCTGGAACCCTCCCTGGTCCATCCCTAACACAATGTGTTTTAGATATGGCTAGTTCCCTTTGGAGGACAGGCTGTGCTGAGACAGCCCAGAGTAGTGGGCACACCTCACTCCTGTTGGATCCCTGTCACAGTCGCCTGTTTTACCAGATGGGATTCTGTATAAGGGTCACTTAGAATCAATGGGAAAGATGTCCAGTAGCCTGGTGTTTATCCTTACACACTGTAAACACTGTACTTGCATCAAATCATCACATGGCATCTCTGTAGTTAATAAATTAAACCATAATTAATTTTGAAATCAGAAAATATTCTTTGAGTAGGTTTCTAGGACCCTCTGGGTCTTTCTATTTCCCCATCTCCTACATTTCTCTTACCTAGAGTCCCAGTAGGATGCCCTCACATCTATCCCAATCTCCTGGTAAGTCAAGACTTCCATGGGATATGTGTTTTGGGCTAGTGCCCAATTATAAGTGAGTATATACCATGTGAGTCTTTCTGCTTCTGGGTTAACTCACTCAGTATGATTATTTCTAGTTCCATCCATTTGTCCACAAATTTCGGGATTTCCTTGTTTTTAATAGCTGAGTAGTATTCCATAGTGTAAATGTACCACAGTTTCTTTATCCATTCTTCAACTGAGGGACATTTAGGCTGTTTCCAGGTTCCAGTTATTATGAATAAGGCTACTATGAACATGGTTGAGCATATGTCCTTGTTGTGTGGTGGAGCATTCAGAAAATAGTCTAAGTCCACCAACAAATGGCATATTTTATGACAAACTTGTCCCCTCAAACTGGGAGTGCCCAGTCCCTTTCTCCTCATGAGAGGGTTCACAGGCTTGAGGACATCAAAGGGCAGCACTCATACACCGTGGCATGGCAGATATTTTTTACCTGATACCTGGATTATGCATCTAGCCAGGCATTGACTCGATCCAAGAGCAGGGATGCACAAACAATGCACTTTACGCACTAATCCCAAGACATACCTTCCCCAGCAAGAACACCACTGCTGTAGGGTCTCCTCAGCAAAATCGACAGCAAGCTAGCTCAGCAGGGAATTTTGCTTTCCTTCAGGAACTCGGGGTCTGCAGGGCTCCTTCGTCAGCTAAGGGGGTGTGCTGTGACCAAGCCAGAATTCCATCTTCCATCAAGCTGTGCTTTTTACCATGAGGATCACGTGACCTTTCCCCTCCACTAGATATACAGACTGCCTGTCTTTTTATAAACTTAACTAACATGATTTTAGCTACAGCAGAAGCAACTATGTATCAGAGGCACAGATCTCACTTTCCTAGGGTTTCTCCTCAGAAATGGAGTACTAAGTAAGAATGGAAAATGAACCTTACCCAAAATACAGAGAAAGACAAGACACGCTGAGATAATAGGTAGAAAGCAGGATTAACTTTAAGTACAATGTTACTATCCAGTGAATCAAGCTGTTTAATCTGTGTATCAAAAAGAAACCCTGGCTTCTAAATCTAATTTCAAGCACATTTTGGAACCTGCTAGCTCACTGTGAATTTGTAAGGTAGTTGAGGGTTTTTTTTTTTTTTGTCTCAAAAAAATAACCTCACTTAAAATATCATTTTAGCATCCATGGAAGACGTTTAAGGTCTTAAATGCCCTGGCTGCCTGTGGAAGATTAGACCTCATAGGCATTCTTCCAGAATCCTCCTGGGAAAAGCTGGCCTCCTGTCCGCAATTAAACAAGCACATCATGCACAACAGAGCCGCACCACTGTATTAGCACTCCTGTGCGTCCACTGCACAGTAGAATTTAAAAGAGGCCAGAATGAATGTTCAAAACATACTTTCAGCTCATGACTGAAGCTGATAAGTTAAAAAAAAAAAACTCATCCCGTGTACACTTAACACACACACCTGCACTAGAAGCCTAAGGAATAAGCTGCAATATCTAGATGCTAAAAACATGATAAATATGCTATTTTGAGGAATCATATAACCTAGGATTTGGCCTGTACCACACATTTCTGAAGACCAACTTCAAATGTTCAGCGTGATCACTGATGTAGGAGAGTCGTGTTTATGAAGGTCTCAGGTCCGTTTGATGTTGGAATCAAAGCTAGTTCACTGTGTCTGAGCTTGGAGCAGGAATCGGACCATGCAAGGTGAAATCTTTTCCTGCTGGAAAAAAAATGGTCCTGTTAATTTAAAGAAGTTAAAATTTTTTTATTAGAAGAGGAAAAATGAATGAAACTTTTTAATATTGACTGCATACTGAATTTTGTACTGTTTCTCAAAGTAGCAACATCAAAACAGCCTAGTAAAAACTAGCTCTTTGAAATAAATTATCCCAAGCTTACTCCCAGTTTGCACAGGTAACATGTTTAACTTTTGATCTATTAATACAAATGTCTGTTTTTATTTCACCCTTTTACATGGAGACCGCATTCTGCTTCTAAGAAGAAGCTTCATTACAAATGAAGCCTTTGATAATATTTACTGGGTTAACTGTAAAAAAAAATTATTTTTTTCTGAGACAAGGTTTCTCTGTGTAGCCCTGGTTGCTTTGGACTTGCTTTGCAGACCAGGCTGGCCTGCAATCCACAGAGATCCACCTACCTCTGCCTCAGAGCTCTGGGATTAAAGGTGTGCACCACCATGCTCAGCTCATAAAAATTTGACCCAATGAATTCTAGATCACTCTTTACATGTTACATCGAGCGCTTGTTTTTAGTGCTGACACCTTTTTCTATGAAACGTTTTTCTTGATAACTCTTTTGGGTAGAGAATAGTATGTTCAAGAAAAATAATATTGTTCTTCCTGTATATTCAATATTGATATTTATCTGTAGATTAACAGGTGAAAAGTGGGCTTCATTAACCTTGAAATGAATATTTTGTACACCTTAACAGCAGAGCCTTTTCTTGTATTTTTCTGTTGCTTACTCTTTCTTTCTTTCTTTCTTTCTTTCTTTCTTTCTTTCTTTCTTTCTTTCTTTTTGTATATGAGTGCTTTATCCGCTGAAGAAGGCATCAGATCACATTATAGAAGGTTGTGAGCTGCCGTGTGGTTGCTGGGAATTTAACTCAGGACCTCTGGAAGAGCAGGTGGTGCTCTTGACCACTGAGCCATCTCTCCAGCCCCCAACTTACAAATTCTTATTAGAAATGTTATTTATGGTGTCTCTTACCCATTTGTTCTGGATTTTATGGTTTCGTCCACATTCAATGTTTTTTTTTTTTTTTTTTTTTTACCTAATTAACTAGTGACCCGTCAAGTGACCCGTCAATGTACCTACTGTATAATCATAGAGCTACCACCACGATGCATTTTATGTTTGGATTTTTTGCAAATTTCACTCCGCAAATTTGGCCTTAGAAAATCTTTTCACTCCACTTTTCTCATTTTATATTTTCTCTTAATTTTACTACTAGTTCTTTTCCTTTAAATTAAAATTCCACATTCATGCAATAACTAAGGTATAATATTTATGTGTATAAATAGCCACCAGCCATCATCATTTCTGTGCTAAGCAGTGAATGGCCTTGCCCTGGAAAACTGTTAGGCACACAAAGTTTCCAAGTGTAGCTGTATCACAGGGGCTATAAAAATAATTGCAACACCCTGTTTGTCATAAATACCAACCTCATCCATTTTTGTATATGTATGACATGGTCTAGTAGGTTGTATCACCTACTAGATGTACTTTCTTGGTGCATGAGACGCATCTAGCATGTTATAGTTTATTTATTCTTTTGCTGTATGTGTGTGGGTGTTTTGTTTATATGTGTTTCCTTGTACCATGTACGTGCTTGGTACTTGAGGAGGCCAGAAGAGGGTGTCAGATCTCGTGAATTCCAAAGATGATTGTGCACTGCCATATGGGTGCTGAGAATTGAACCTGGGTCCTCTGGAAGAGCAGTCGGCGCTCTTAACTGCTGAGCCATTTCTACTTATGCTTTAAATACTCTTGATAGTTTTATAATTTCATGAGACGTGTTATAGGGAAATTAATGTTCTTCACAAGATGGACTTCATCCTGAGGAGGTGAGAACACAGCACAGAACCACCAGGTGGCGTCACTGGACTATAAAATGTGCCATTAGAGCTGAGGGTCCTCTTTCTTTTAAAAATTCACACAATTAGTATTTGCAGTACTAAAAGGGACCGTGTTTTTAGCCAGGAGTGTTAACATATGCCTGTAAGGTGTACAGGTGAAGGTATAGGAGGTGAAAGTGGGAAGATCAGAGGTTCGGGGCTATCCTTCACTACATAGTGGGTTTGAGGCCATCCTGGGCTATATGAGACCCTGACTCAACACAAATAAACATAAAAGTAAATGAACACCAAACCAAACAAAATAAGATATTAGTGGGTTTGATTTTTTGAAACCTAAATGTAAATATAACGTGCTGTCTTGCAGCACAGACTGGCATTGACTGATGAACTTCTGGTCCATTACTTCAATATGGTATCAGAAGTTATACATGTGTGTACCTTTCAAAATATTTTTAAGTGTATAGGTGTGGCTGTTTTGCCTGCATGTGTGTTGTGTATCATTTTTTTTGTCTTATGCCTGCAGAGGCCAGAAGAGGGCATCAAATCCCTTGGGACTGGGGTTATATACCATTGTGACCCATTGTATGGGTGCTAGGATTGAACCCAGGTCCTCTGCCAGAGCAGTAAGCGCTCTCAACTGCTGAGATATCTCTCCATTCCCCCACCCTCTTTTTCTCGTTGAGACGGGATCTTGTGTGTCCTGGGCTGGGTTTGAACTCATTACGTAACCAGTCTGTAACCCCTGCCTTCACTTCTCCAGTGGTAGGATGATGGGCGTTTGTTACCAGGCTGGGTCTGTGCATGCCAGACAAATGCTGTCCTAACTGATCTGCATGCCTGGCCTCTGCGGGTGCTTTTATCACAAACAGCTGGCTGCTCTGGGGTTTTGAGTCTCCTGCTGCTGCTATGCCATTTCAAACTACACCAACACAATCTCCCTTTTGTAAACCACACCTAGAGGTATGTTTTGTGTTCAGCCACACACATTTGTAAATCTCACACCTCTAGAGAGAAGTTTGCAAAGCACGTGGAAACATTACATTCTGGGTGCATCTCACCAAATGCCGAAAGGACAGAGGAAAGTAGCAAAAAAGAAAAACCAAGCCAAAATGAAAGTTTTTTGCTCTCAGTGAAGAGCATGTTGGACTTAATCTCCACTCTTCAAACCCCAACCTACCCCCATGGCACAACTCTGCATCTCCTCACACTTCAGCGAGTGCCCAGGAAGTTCCTACGATATAGAAAGGAAAAAGCAGCAGCCGAGAAAGCCAGGCGCAATCTCCACTCGCTCACATCTCTTGTGTAATTGTTTTTTATGCCTTAAGTGTTTGTATGGATAAATACTGCATATGGAGCATGTTCCCCCTCGTAGGCCCCTGCTCTTCGTTTCTCTTCCCCTTCCTGAGTAACCTCTGTGTTTGTACTTTTGACCTTAGCATCTGTTGTATCCGCTCACAGCAGAAGGAACAGCCCTGGAAAACTGCAATGCACACTATGGAACTTACTTCTCTTTTTAATGCCCTTTGTACTGGAGATCCTGCCCTCCTGCCTGGCAGTTGCTGCCCTCTTGCGGTTCTCCTTTTTCCCCATCTTGTAAAGCCTCAAGGATCACTCTGACATAAAGAAACATGAACCACCCTGGTGCAGGAGAGATGTCCAGGGCCTCTCTTTTTAATCACATAGATGAAATGCCACCTCAAAACCATCCCCTGGATGTGTCCCCATCAAGCCTTCCCTAGCCCATGGTTGTCCCCTTTCATGTCTTTGTCATGTATCGTCAAACGGCAGCTTTACTTCTTGACACTCGGTCACCAGCAGGTAACACCTCACAGACTCAGTAACTAGACAGGTGTGACCAGATGTTTGATTCTGCATTGGAAACACTTCGAGGAACAGAAAGGTCTCTCCCTGAGATGCTGAGATGACAATGAAAGTAAAACGCTTGTGGCCATTTGTGACAATCTGAGTTCAATCCTCAGGACTCCCGTGGTGGAGGGAAAGAGCCAGCTCCCACTCAAGTTGCCTTCTACACATGAGCCATGGATGTGTGTCCTCAGTAAATAAACAACTGCAATTAAGGAGAATTAAAGGGCCTCCCTTAACGCTGTTGGATGAGGAAGTGGGTATGCAAGCGTAATGGGCATGGCAGGCTAGGGAAAGATCTTTTACAGCACAACAAAGGTTGAGTGAAAGCTACTGTCCATGTTGACAGCCTCTTGCCAGACTTGTACATCCCAGAATGAGAGTCCATGCTATAGGTGAAGGCTAAACGCCTGGGAAAGTCTGTGCTAAGGGAATCCCATTTCTCTCAGTCAGCTACTCAGTCTCCTTCCCAGACTGACTTGACCTCATTCCTAGCCTTCCTCGGTGGTACATGTTGGCATTTGGGCAACAGAGATGGTCAGCAGACCTGACATCAATACATACTGCTTGAGGATATTAGAACTCACACACCCTTTCCCAATCCTCACATACGAAGACAATGGGCCAAAAGTCTGCAATGAATTCTGCTTCCATTCAGACAGGTGCTGGGGGTATGGACCACGATCAGCCACCCCAAAATTTGTAATGTTTTAACATCTTGGGAGGTCCCAACTTTGCCTTTGATTATAACTTCTTTCTTAAACTTACATTTCCCCAAATCAGCCTCCTGAGCGCCCCCTTGACTTCCTTGTTCCGGAGCGTGTAGATGAGAGGGTTGAGGAGAGGAGTGACCATGTTGTAGAAGAGGGTGAGGAACTTGCCCTGGTCCTTTGAGGAGCTGGTGCCTGGCTGCATGTACATGTAGATGATATTTCCGTAGAAAAGCGAGACCACGGTGAGGTGCGAGCCGCAGGTGTTGAAGACTTTGTGTCTTCCCGAGGATGACTTCATGCTTAACACGGCCCTCACGATATAAAAGTAAGAAACCAAGATGAACACTAGAGGGGACAGCACGATGCCTATTGCCAGGATGAAGGCAATGCCTTCAATGATGGCTGTGTTGGTACAGGCCATCCTGATGAGGGCTGGCATCTCACAGAGGAAGTGGTCCACCTTGCGGTACCCACAGCGAGGGAGCCACAGTGTCATTGGGGACATAATTAAAGAATTGGCCACACCACAGCCCCAAGCAAGGGACACTAAAACCATGCAGAGCCTGGGCTCATGACCACCATGTAGTGCAGGGGCTTGCAGACAGCCACATAGCGGTCATAGGCCATGACGGCCAGCAGGAGGCACTCTACACCACCCAGGCCCAGGAACAGGACCAGCTGCAGTGCACAGCCCACATAGCTGATGGTCTTGTCCTGCCCACTGAGGTTGTAGAGCAGCTGTGGGATGGAGCTACTGGTGAAGCTGAGGTCCAGGAAGGACAGATGTGTGAGGAAGAAGTACATGGGGGTGTGCAGGTGCGGGTCCAGCCTCGACACCAGGATGATGGTGCTGTTGCCCAGCAGGGTCAGGAGGTAGGCGGGCAGGATGACCGCGAAGAGGACCCTCTCCAGCTGGGGCCGGTCAGAGAAGCCTACCAGGATGAAATGGCTGAAAGTGCTGTCGTTGGCTGTGTCCATCTCTACTGTACCTGAGGAGGATGGAAAACAATAAATAAAGAGATAAATAAAGTTAGTATTACTAGTGATACTTAAATTTCTAATGAAAATGATCCATCTGTACATAGTTTATGGGGTTACTTATAGAAGTGGATAAAATATTTCTAACTTGACAACCAGAAATCTCGTGAAAACTAAACAAAAAACCTGAAAATAAGTTTTAAATGAATAAAAATGGTGCTCAAAAATTAAAACATAAACATTTTAGAGAGAAAATGAACAGACTAAACCTGCAAACAATTTACTTGTGCCATCTTCTGAAATAAGGATTTTGTGTTTTTAATTTTTTTATTTTTTATTTTGGACAAAGTCTCAGTTTGTTCAGGAATATACATTGTAGTCAAGGTTGGCTTCAGTTTCGTAGTGAACTACCTGCTCCTGGCATAGCTTGTGAGTATAAAAATACATTTCAAAATTTGAAGAAACAATTATAGTTTTAACTCTTTGGACCAAGGTATCGCTATTGTGATGGCTAAAGAAACTCCATTCCATGCCGGACATCCATCTTGGTACCCACAAGCCCAGTCCCTGGAAGATAAGTTCCCAGTAACCCTGACTCCCTGACCCCTCCCAGAAACATACAGCACGGCCATCTACTTGGTATGATATGACTAACTGCTCTTTGCTTCTGTAACTTGTTTATGCAGATACCCAAAGATTATTTGGGGGTCACAACTTGGTAGAACAAACTCATTTTGCCTGCTTGCTTGCATACATATTGAGGTTCTTTTTGTGGTTTTCCCATTTAAAAATCCTTCCCTCACTCCATTTCTCTTGACAATATAAAATCTGGCTCAGAAACTATTCATTGTGTTAGCCACTAATCAATAAATCTTTTCGTTATAATTGGACTGAGTCTATATTCTTTTCCTAGGTGGTCACAAACTCTATAACACTATTTAGCCTAGTTTTGCCTAAAACTCAAGACTCCTGCCTCAGCCTTCTGAGTACTGGGATTGCAAGTATGTGCCACTCTAGCTAGCTTTGAGGGCATGGGTTTTTAAAATAGAAAATCCTACATGCCTCCTATAACTCCTACACACACACACACACACACACACACACACACACACACACACACACACCCTGATCCAAAGATCCAAATGCCACGTAATCAAGCCAAAACCGATTTGCTCTGCCTCACCCTGGGAAGGAGCTGGGCCATTTGTCCTGGAACCCCATTTGCTTGTGAGTAAATTTTCTAAGTGTTCCTGAAGCAAGTTCGAAATGGTTGGTAATTTTGAGCAGTCAATGAACTGCTCAATGATTAGCTTCTCCCGGAAGCCTAAGAGAGTACATATTAGGCTCTTTGCATCTCTATAATCTTTTTGTTTATTTGTTTGTTTGTTTGTTTTGTTTTTCAAGACAGGGTCTCTCTGTGTAGCCTTGGCTGTCCTGGACTCGCTTTGTAGACTAGGCTGGCCCTGAACTCACAGAGATCTGCCTGCCTCTGCCTCCCGAATGCTGGGATTAAAGGTGTGTGCCACCATGCCCAGCATCACCACAATCTTTAAAATACTTTATTTTTGTTTTATTTGTGTTTGGGTGCGTTGCCTGCATGTGTATCTATATACCACATGTGTACAGTACCCTAGGAGGCCAGAAGAGGGCATCAGACACCTTGGGACTCGAGTGACAGATGGATGTGAACCACCAAGTTAAAAAGCCAGTGCTTGTAATCACTGAATTATCTTCGTAGTGCCACCATCCCCTTCTGAGACGCGCTCTCATGTCCCCAAGGCTGGCGTCCACCTCACTACATCATCTAGGATGACCTTGAATTTCTGGTTCTCTTGCCTCCACCTTCTGAGCCACCACGGCCTTTTTATCCATGATCTGTGAGCCACACCCAATGTTAGCTTATCTACCTCCACACTTGGTGTTTGATGAATTTGCTTCTAATCTTTTTATCCCACACAGGTCGTTTTGCATATGGTAATGCAGTGTCCTGTGGATCTCTCTCTCTTCTCAGATTACCCCAAGCCTTACCTCCAGATGCAGGCTTGAAGGTGCAGATCAAGGCTAGACTCATCCCCTGATCCTAAGGCCTGGTCAAGAGGAACCCTTCACTCTGTATTTAATTAACAAGATAACAACTGGCTGCCTAAAGGACCAACAGGAAGGATTTTCCTCCTCTTTTTAATTTTAAAACAGTTAAATCCTCCTTAGAAGAGTCACAAATTTGAGTGAAATTCGTTTATTCCATAACTATATCTTCACCCTGGAGTCCCCTCCCCCAGCCTTGGAGCAGGGGAGCGGGCATGACCGCCCACATTAGCACCTGTCTGCACCCTGTGAGAAGTCATGCACACCTGCAGGCTAGAACCTGAGAAACCATGAAGTCTTCTCCACCTGAGGGAGAAGATTTAAGGTTGGTAAAAGTTGGGTGGAATATTTATATATAAACTAGTGAGTAAAGCAAGCATTCGGCCATGTACCCTTCCATTTTCCTGTGTGGCAGAAGGATGATAGAACAAGCTTTGGCAAAAGAGGGAAAACCACTTTAGACTCTGTCTCTTTCTAATGGCCGCCTGGCTTTTTTCCCCACACAGGAACCAGCTTAGCTTTCCCCTGGCTTTCTACTTTAGAAACAACCCTTACCCATCAACCATCCCTTCTTAAGAGCTGACCTCGGGGAGTGGGGTGAGGGATGGGGGGATGGGGCTGGAGAGATGGCTCAGTGGTTAAGAGCAGTGACTGATCTTTCAGAGGTCCTGAGTTCAAGTCCCAGCAGCCACATGGTGGCTCACAACCATCTATAAAAGGATCTGATGGCCTCCTCTGCCATGCATGTGTGCATGCAGGCAGAGCATTCACACACACACACACACACACACACACACACACACACACACACACACACACACACACGAGTGGACATCCTTCCCAGGTAGTAGTCCATGTAATTCCAGCAACAAAAAACACTGGAGTCTCACGGAGTTTTAAGGATCTGTCAGTGATTTTTCTGGATTAACTAAGGAGTCAATGTTCTCTGAAATTTAAAGCTTCATCTAAACTAAGGTCTTAGGTAAACTTCCTATGACTAATATTAAACAAAAAAGGTCTATGAGACACAAAATTGCCCTGGTTAGGGAGCAGCCAGCCACAGTGAATGACAGAGAACAGACTGTGGTCTGTCTCACCACCCTGTCTCTGCTGACTCAGTCTGCTCCTGACAGGGACGGAAGGCATAGAGAAAGAGAATAAAAGGGCTCTGCGACCTCTGTTTCCCAGCATCCTTTGCGACATGACTATCAACCTGTAGACTTCCTCTGAGACAAACAATATGGCTGACCACCTTGGGTATTCCCCCTTTGCAAATGTCTTGCTTAGTGCTTGATAACACTCTTGGGACTTAGCCAGCCGGTGCTTCTTCTGCCTAGACTAAGCAGAAGAAACACTCCAATAAGGAAAAAACAATCCTGGTTTTCAACCTAAACAAGACCAGCCTGAAACCAAAGGATGGAAAGAGACAGGCTATCCCAGAAGATGGGATAAGAAAATGGAAAGAGAGACCTTTGCTACTGTGATAGGTATGGCAGACAGGAGCAGTATCAGATACAGCAGCCTGCAGACACTCACTCTAAGCCTGGCTGGTTTCTGAGCTCAGAAGGTGTAGCTTTTTCTTTTTCTTTCTTTCTTTCTCTCTCTCTCTCTCTCTCTCTCTCTCTCTCTCTCTCTCTCTCTCCCTCCCTCCCTCCCTCCTTTTCTCTCTCTCCCCCTCCCCTCCCTCTGTCTCTCTGTCATCACACCTTCCTCCCCATATAGCTGCTCTACATTTCAACAGAGGAGCCTGCCTGCTTTTTTGACAGCTAACTTGGAAAGCATGAGTTCCTCTCTTCCTTTTATCTGTCTCCCTCCCCTGGGAAGTTACCTAGATCTCCAGCCCTGCTTGTTGCTTTATCTACCGAACTCTGATAAAACTGTCCTCAAGTTCTTGAGTTATAAGATCAAAGACCTGCAAAAGAGGTCCCGAGTCTCGCAGACACCCACACACCTACCTATCGCCTCTACTCCAGGACATCACGACTCTAACTTTGGCTTATGGATTTATTCCATATAGCCTTTGAGAAGAAGGAAAAAAATGGCTTATTATACTTTTCTTTCCCTGGTCTTAAGGACACACCTAACAGGTGCACAATGAGCAGTTTCAAACACATCTGATTTAGAACAAAGCTAAATGGTACCAGAAGTTCTGATCGCCTGTTTATTTGGACTAAATTGCGAGAGCCTCAATTTTCTTTGTACACATAAAATCAAAGAGGCTGCGGTCCGATTCTGTTCTTGGCAACCGCGTAGTGGCATCTACAGAAATGGACTCCCGCAGGAGGCCAGGGTGGCTTTGTGGTCTAAGGTGCTGCATTCACTAAGAGGTTTCTGTAGCCGGGTGCCCCATCTCAAGCACACATTGTTGAGTTTGCGTTTAGTATGCACCGCCTAGTCACCGAGTCACAAAGCCTTTTTGTTACCATGTGTGTCTGAGCTGTTTTCTGCTATAGGTAACTTTTTCTTTCCTTATCTTTTGTCACCCTTGAAATGTCTTTGTTCATCTTCCTGTCCGTGAGTGCTCTGTTTTTTTTCCTAATTTGCTATAAACTATTTTCTGTGAAGTGCTTTCCTCCAATTAAATTAAATGTTCACGAATCATTGCTAACACATATTTTTACAGATCCTATTAGTATGGCTGTCCATATTCTATACATTTCTCAACATGTAATTTAAAATGCCTTTTTTCTAGGGTATGCTTTTTTGGTTGACTAGTCGAAATAAATCCCAGTCACTGACTGTATCTGGTTTTATTGCCTGGACTGTGAATTGGTTAATTAGCATATATCCCCCTCTAAGTATGCCCTCCCATCAGGCATTACTGTGTCAAACCCTGTAAGGGGGGTTGGGGATTTAGCTCGGTGGTAGAGCTAGGGAAACACAAGGCTCTGGGTTCGGGTCTCGGCTCTGAAAAAAAAAATCTATAAGGGCAGAAAAAATGTTTGTCTCTGCTTTGTATCATAGGCTAATCCGCAAGGATGGGGCTGGGCGTGGTGGTGGGGGGAGTGTTAATTCAGCACCCCGATGCACAGAATAAGGAGAGAAAGAAGAAGAAATTAGAGATGCAAGCTCTACTCACTGTTTTTGGCAGCATGTCGCCAAGCTGACTTAGGTGTCTGAGCAGGAGAGGAGACTTTCACTCCAGCAAGCCACTTGCTCGCCTGCTGTCCCCCTGCTCCGTGTCCAGCCTGAAGCTGATGAACTGAGTGATTCTCTCCAAAGTCATAAATCAGGAAGATACCCACAGGAGAGAGGAGGTCCCCAGCTGTCCCCTTCCCCTGTTTACACCCAGGGATCTATAACCTTCCTGCAGAGGCCAGTCAGGAGGAAGGCGCCAGAACCACAGTCTCCCAGTGAGACCCAGAGGCAGTGTGGGGGCCTCAGGGTGGGGGACGGGCCTTCAACTCCCCTTGGATCATGGTGTGCCAACTGGGAGGCGCAGAGGCAGACAGGAGCAATTTAGTCCTTCTTGTCTTTATATGCCTTTCCTCTCCTGGCCTGTGGCTCAGCATGAAGAACGTAGAGTTGTTCCTTGATAAGAGATGACTTTATGAGCTCCTTTATAAGACAGAAGATAGGCAGCGGTTCCTGCAAATACAGAATCCTTCTTTTCTCAGCAGCATTTTGTCACGGCAAGTCACAGAAAGGTCACCATCCCATACAGGCGTTCCATTGCACTTCATCCCGATTTTTCTATTCCCGAGGCCCACCCACTGACACCTTATGGAAGAGCATGGGTCATGGCCATGTTAAGCATGGGAACTGGAGCATGTGGTTCCTTCTGTATCTGGAAGTGTTGGTACATGCACTAGTACTTTAATATGTCAGTGTTTTACCTCTGAAAGTTCTCTAGGCAAATTTGAATGAGCAAACTAACCTTTGTTTAGTAACTTGTTTATGCAACATAACTTAACCTTTAACAGAGTTTGTGATACCAAAGAAATAATTTAATAGCCTTATAATTTTATGAAAATGGATCTTAAATTTGCCAGAAAAATTAGTTAAAACCATCGGTTTTCTGGTCCTGTGCTTTCAAACTAAGACATTTGTTCTTTCCTCCTAGTATGACAGACAGCAGTGGGGCACACAGGAAACAAAACACGCTAATTACCTGATAGAGAAGAAGCACACAGTGTAATGAGTCCCAGGGCTAATGGTTCTTCCCTGGAGACTGGAGTCAATTCACAGCTCACACTTCGCTGTGCTCACTCTCTGAAGGATGATCTCACCTCCCTACAGGGCCACAGCATTCTACCACCGCCACCATCATCACCATCACCACCACCATCACCATCACCACCACCATCACCACCACCATCACTATCATCACCACCACGACCACTACCATCATCACCACCACCACCGCCGCCATCACCACCACCACCACCATCACCACCACCACCACTGCCATTACCACCACCATCACCACCACCACCACCATCACCACCACCACCACCATCACCACTACCATCACCATTACCACCACCACCACCATCACCATTGCCACCACCACCACCATCACCACGACCACCATCACCACCACCATCACCACTACCATCACCATCACCACCACCATCACCACCATCACCACCACCACCACCACCACCATCATCATCACCACCACCACCACCATCACCACCACCACCATCACCACTACCACCATCATCATCATCACCAATATCACCCTTACCACTATCACCACCATCACCATCACCACCACCATTACCACTATCATCACCACCATCACATTATCACTATCAGCACCATCACCACCACCAACAATTCCACTATCATCACTATCACTATTACTGCCACCATCATTGTCACCACCACCTCTATTACCCTGCCACACCTAGTCAGGTCCCGGCAGACTGGACTTTGTGCACTGAAACATAATTAAATGTGTTAGGTATTTTAATTGAAACAATAAACAAAGTACTATTATTTTATTTTCATGTGTGTGTGTGTGTGTGTGTAAGAGAGATAGGATGTAGGTGAGTACACACCACAGTGGCTATGTGGAGATCAGGGGCTGGATCACCTTCTCCGTTGGTGAGGTTGGGTTCCTTGCTGCTTCTGTCACATCGCATTTTATGCTTGCTGGCCTATCAGTTTCTGGATGGTTCTTCTGTCTCTGCCTCCTCTTTAGCCATAGGAACTCTGGGGCTACAGATGTGTGCTACTACACTAGAATTTTTTTTAATGGGCTCTGGAAATTGATCTCAGGTCCCCAGGCTTGGACAGAAAGTGTTTTTACCCTCTGAGCCATTTTGCCAACCGAAACAGTGAGCTTCTTTCTGCACCTATAATCCATGCTGTCCCCCTTTCCTTGGTGGGCGTGATGGCAGGGTTTAGGGACAATGGTTTACACTCATTTCCCGGATGCTACTGAAACCATCCTAGCAGGAGTGAAACATTCTAAAGAGAGACACTTACGGCCATCACTTTGGCTGTCAGATTACTGGGACAATAAATGCAAAGAAATTAGAATTTCCCCAGGAATCCTATGCTTGGAGAAGGCAAAGGCTGTGCTTCGTGCTGGCCGGAAGGAGTGCTTGTGTCCCTAGAAGATATTTCATACAGTTCTAACAATTGTTCCGGCCACTCTGCAGGGGAGAGCCAGAACCACCACAGGATGGGTGAGTGATGGGCAGAACCACACCTTGACCGGGCTGCCTAGCTCTGCATGCCTCTTGCTTGCCCTCTCAAAAGCTATAACCTTCATGCCAGGACGCTGAGGATGGACTGGGCATCACTGGGCCTCCAGTGCTCTTCACAGTGTGACCACACTGAATAACTTTTCTGTCTTTGCTTTAAACACTGACACTTACGTTTCCTCTGGCTAACTGAGAACGATTGGTAAGCCTGGCTTGTCAGAAGGGACAGAAGCTAGGTCAGCTAGAATACTATGATTATATCAGAAAAATAAAGAAATATTAGTATGCATAGGAAATAAACAGACCTACCCTGGGATCTCAGGTAGGCTCCTGAACAAGCCTTTGAAGGTGAAAGTCTGTGGGACCGGGGTAACACACACGAAGTGTGACTCTCTCAGAGGTCAGACCTATGTGTCTTAGCGTCATACTTCCTTTAACCCTCACACTGAAAGTCTAAATATTCTGATAAAACCAACTCCACCTCCTCGTGACTTATCCTAAATTCTCCTTCTTTGCGAAAAACAAGCCGCTGTTTTTACCTGGCATGAGATTCCTAAAAGATGAAGGTAACCACGCCCCCCCCACCCCCCCCCACCAAACACACATAGCTGCCAGTGTCATTGTAGATATGTCTTAGTCCCTGCCTGTGCTGACAAGCGTGGCCCAGACAAGAACCTGTCACTGTAATTGATTAATAAAGCGGAATGAGCTAATTGGCGATGAAGCTATAATGTATAAATGCAGGTTTTATTGGAAGCGGCGCTGGAGGGGTAGGAGAAGGGAAGCGCGCACTGGGGTGCGTGGAAGGGAAGGAGAGAGGGCAGGGAGGTGGGGAAAGGACAAGGGCAGCAAAGGTGGTAAAGGGGGAGGGAGGGAGTGGCAAAATGTCTGGTTTATATAGCGAGTCTCTGGGTGAGGGAAGCCCCCGCCCTAGAGAGGGCAGGGCATGCCAACCACGCCCTGCAGCAGGACCTTACACACTGCCTGGGGAGCTGCTGGCATCGAGACCCTCTTATGAAAGCTGGATGAGTTGCTGGCACTCCCTTAATTATGTGACCTGTGGACTATGGTCCTATTGAAAGGGTTAGCTAGCCTGACTCCATCTTAGGCCTGTCCTCCACGTTGGCACACAGGTCTTCAGTTCTGAGAAAAACCGTAAAAACCAGCAGACCAAAGAGACCACCCATTAGCCAAGGACAGACAGATGTTCTCAGTCCCAAGACAGATTGCTGTTGCTGACTCCACGCGTTGCTGAGACCTTGGTCCTAATCACATCCTGCCGACTCCCGCCTTTTTAAAAAATGAGTCTATCTGGTGCTGGCCAGTCCAGATAAGAACTGCCCTTCCTTCCCGCACAGGCCTTTTTGCTTTTTGCTTTAAAAGAAACCGCCCCGACCCCGCCTGCGCCCCCTCTGCGGCCCCCCTCCCTGCCCTTCCTCAGGCCTGCAGCCTGAGCATATTCCTAGTTTGCTAGAAGCTCATGATATACCTAGACTGCGGTGGTTCTCTCTTTGTTATTTGCACGTCCCTCAGACTCAAACCTGTGAGGGAATGAAGACTGTGAAAGGCCACAGGATTCCACAGACAACAGCCATCAGTGAGAAGAGGCACCGTTGCTGACAGGTCACTACAGTGCCTAAGCTCTCATTTCCTTGGGATAAGGTAGCAGTGATTTCTGGCCTCATTTTTATTTTTTTAAAATATTATTTATTTAATTGGGGGACACACACAGAGATCAGAGGACAGTTTGGTGGGTGCCGGCAGTGAAGTCAGGCATCAATCCGTTGGAGGCAAGCAACTTGACTTACTGAGCTTGTCACCCTCTGCTTCCGCCATGTGGCAGCATTGGCTGTTTTGAACGCAACCCTCTTCTGTTAAAGCCCCTCCTAGGCTTCTGAGTCTAAATACTTCCATTCCAGTTCTTTTTGGTATGATTAATTGAAATAAAAATTATTTTCCACTTGGGAATGGGGAGATTCCCCAGTGGTTAAAGAGCACTTACAGAACAGAACCAGGTTCTGTTCCCAGCACCCGCATGGCTCACAACTGTTCCTGACTCTATTTCTGGGGTGCCTGGCACCCTCTTCTGGCCTCTGTGGGTACTGCAATGAAATGTGGTACATGGATAGCCATGCAGGCATAGTACTCACACATATAATATAAAATAAATAAAACCTAAAAATGTTTTTAAAAAATTATTTGCCACTGAATCCCATTAGGCAGCTAGTAAGTAACAACTGGCTGGTGCTTGTATTTAGTATCCCATCAAAGCATGCCACATCTGTCCTCACACCTGCCCTCACACCTGTCCTCACCCTGCCCTCACACCTGTCCCGCACACTGCCCTCACCCTGTCCTCCACCTGCCCCTCACATCTCCGTATTCAGCGGCCGACCACCCAGTTTGAAATTCAGGTGAGTGAACGATTAGTATGGTGTCCTTGTTGTTGGTTCAGCCAGAATCTCCACCTGCTTGTTAAGGACAGAAAGGCCTTCTTATATGGGCCCAGCTAGTCATCATTGCTGTGCTTGGGTTTCTAACTACGTAAAGGGTTCTGTGGAAATACCAGTTGAGACCTCTAAGGAAAGTGTGCCCGGCTAGTACAACCTTCCATCTCAGACTGAGACCTGCAGATTCAGTTTTCTTCAGTCCACTGCCCCTCCTCGGAACCATGGGAGGCAGAATGAATTTATAAGCTTTCTGGGTTAAATACGAGGCATGGGATTTTTTTCTCCAGATATGGAATTGACTACACACACACACACACAACACACCACGCGCACGCGTCTCAGCCACCTTTCTGTGAGTGGAGGAGACCTGTAAGGCAGATGTTACAGCTGCTGCTGCTGCTGGCTGAGGCCTGGGCTTGATTCTTCCCTCAGTGCATCTTGCTCCTAGAGCCCATGAGGCAGTAAATGCAGGGCTGGACACCTGCGTGCAGCGGGAATCCCCTCATGGTGGTGTTGCGATGACAACAATCGCCATGAAGTTCCTGGCTTGAACTATTTACCCGAGAGAAACAACCTGGCAGCCATGAAGCCCTTCCACAGTGGAGGGGATGGTGGCCTGCCCGCCCATCCCCCAGACCACCTCAGGAGCGGGTGTGGAGAGACAATGATGCTCACGGGCAGCCATAGTTGTTGTCCATTTTGTGAAATAAAAGCACAGCTTGAATGGGTTAAATTCTTGTACATGGGGCTCTTTAAGACCCTGGGATCGAGAATGACCCAGAGAAAAGCCTACCTCTTTTGTGGAGGTTAACTTGCAACTTGCTATGGAGTCAGGAGATGACCTTGAACTTTGATTTCCTCCCTTCACTTCCCAAGTGCTGGAAGTAGAGATTTATCCCCCCTGCTCCTCCTGCAAGCGCTCCGGCAGCTGAGCTGCATCCCCAGCCCACCTGGAACCTCTGAGGGATGAAAGGCGTTTCCCACCGAGGGAGGGGTGGGGTTTGGAAACGACGGGCTGTTTCAAAGTTACAACAATCAATTAGCTGAGTCAGGGCAGGGGGCCTGTCTAATTCAATCTACACAGGCTCTATTTTTATTTCTGTGCTGAGCTAAAACACTCTGCCCAAAAGCACCTCAAAGAAGGAAAGGGTCTTCTGGCTTATTCTGAAAGTCACAGTCAATCGCTGTGAGAATCAGGGCAGGAATTCAAATAGGAACCTGGTGTAAAAACCACCAAGGGAGCCGCTCCACTGGCTCACTCACGGTTACGGCTTAGCTGCTTCCATCCATCCGTATACAGCCCAGAACTCCTTGTCCAAGGAACGGTACTGCCCACGGTAGGCTGGTCCTCCTGAACCAATTACAAACAGACAATCGCTCATGATGTGCCCACAGGCTAATCTGCCCTAGTCAATTTCTCAGTCTCAGTCAAGACTCTAGCCTCAGATGACTTCCGGCTGTGTCAAATAGACAATTACAGCTAAGTAGGACAAGTTGTGTGTTTTTTTCCACTTTTATTATTTACTTTTCATTAGTTTAAATCTGAGAAGGGAACAGCATCACACGGATTCTGTGTCCAATAGCATTCGCAGGAAGGTTGCTTCAGAATTTGGCACGAACCATGCCACTGTTTCCATGGGTCCGAGTTACTTTTCCCTGGATCACTCTGGTTTTGTCCGGTTTGCCTCCAGGAGTCACTGTGCTGTTTTTTGCCTTATACACGTAAGCACATCTCTTGCCTAAGTAGAATTCCGTTTCATCCCGGGCATAAAACACCTTCAATTTTAAGAAGAGCTGTGTGCTCTCTTTGGTTCCGGAGACCTCGTTTGTAGTCAGCAAAAATGGCTTTGCACCACAGCCTCCCAGACATAGTTGCATTTTAAAAGTCCTGTTCCCAGCAGGCCTGCACAGGCGCCAAGATGGCGGAAAGAGGAAGGGAGGGCCCGCCGCCCAAGTCTTAAACACTCTGTTGCTTTGAAAGTAAATGACACATTTCCCAGCTGCTGATGCCTCTGCCACCAGCTACACAGGAGTGTGGGGTTGCTCTTTCCTTGTTCTCCTTACCTTCACTGGCTGTTGCAAGTTATCGCAGCCAAGCCTATTATTTAGAAGATGGATCAAAGCAACGCTTCATGAAGAGGGGCTTACCTTTCTTCTGTACACTTCCTTTGCTCAAGGGTAGCCCAAGAAGCTTCCAATTAGAGGGGCTGCTGAGAGATGTGTTCCTTGTTCCCTGGACACACAGCCATGACTAGAGGACCAGCGAGGGCAGTATGTGACACGCGGCTCGTGGTGAGGAGCTGGGGCAGTGTAGCATCACAGTGGATACTTCCCAGTATTCCTAGCTTTATCTCGGAAGAAAAGCTGCATTCCCTGGAATTCCTTGGATTTCCCTGGAAGCTGCCGGGGGTGGGGTGGTGGTGGGGAAGATTCTCTTCTACTTCTCATGCTGGACTTTTGGCAATAGAACCACAGCTGTCTGTGATGAGGCAAGCCTTTCCGCATCTTGGGTTGGGAGCAGATTCTGCTGGGGTTTTGGCTTCAGTTCTGAGCCCATCATGGGAATCACAGTAGTTAGGCCAGCCTCAAACAAACACTGAGAATCCATCACAAATAGGAAAGCCTGACAAGGATTTACCACACGTGAAAGTTTTCTCATAAACAAAATGACATCAAGCCTGAGAAATAATGAAGCTTTGCCCCTAATCACGGTGGAACGTTTTCTCAGCCTCTTTCACTCTCATTAAAATGCTTGCCTGGGAGCTTGCTTTCTGCCACAGTTTTCACTGCTATCCTCACCAGGACAGCTTCCCCCTGGCCTGTCTGGAACCAGGCCTTCCTTCCCCCGTCCCTCTGCTGCCGAACAGCAGCCTTCTGAGCGCCCCCTTCACCTCCTTGTTCCTGAGCGTGTAGATGAGAGGGTTGAGGAGAGGGGTGACAATGTTGTAGAATAGGGTGAGGAACTTGCCCTGGTCCTGAGAGGAGCTGTTTCCCGGCTGCATGTACATGTAGATGATATTTCCGTAGAAAAGCGAGACCACAGTGAGGTGCGAGCCGCAGGTGTTGAAGGCCTTTTGCCGCCCTGCAGCGGAGCGGATTCGCAGCACCGCTCCCACTATGTAGCCATAGGAAACCAAGATGAACACCAGGGGCGACAGCACGATGCCTATCGCCAGGACAAAGACGGTACCTTCCACTGCTGCGGTGTTGACACAGGCCATCCTGATGAGGGCCGGCATCTCGCAGAGGAAGTGGTCCACCCTGCGGCGCCCGCAACGGGGTAAGCTGAGGGTCACCGGAGACATGGCCAAGGAATTGGCGACCCCACAGCTCCAAGCCACTGAGACCAGAGCCACGCAGAGCCTGGGACTCATGACCACCATGTAGTGCAGGGGCTTGCAGACAGCCACATAGCGGTCATAGGCCATGACGGCCAGCAGGAGGCACTCTACACCACCCAGGCCCAGGAACAGGACCAGCTGCAGTGCACAGCCCACATAGCTGATGGTCTTGTCCTGCCCACTGAGGTTGTAGAGCAGCTGTGGGATGGAGCTACTGGTGAAGCTGAGGTCCAGGAAGGACAGGTGTGTGAGGAAGAAGTACATGGGGGTGTGCAGGTGCGGGTCCAGCCTCGACACTAGGATGATGGTGCTGTTGCCCAGCAGGGTCAGGAGGTAGGCGGGCAGGATGATCGCGAAGAGGACGCTCTCCAGCTGGGGCCGGTCAGAGAAAGCCTACCAGGATGAAGTGGCTGAAAGTGCTGTCGTTGGCTGCGTCCATCTCTACTGTACCTGAGGAGGACATCAATACTGACAGTGATCAGAGTGGACAGTGCTCCTGTCACTTATTACTCATTTAGTTATAACAATGCTATAGATAATACTGACGGACAAGGAAGCCAAGTCATGTGTGTGGCAAGGCATTTGTCATGGGGAGAAACAAGGACGAATTGGTTCTGAAGCCAGCAGTCACTCAGTGTGTCACCCTCATTCACTCTAGTCCTGACTCTAATTCCATGACGTGAGAGACGCACTGTATGCTGTGGCCCAGCTTTTGCTACCCTTGAGACCCACAATCTCAAGCTCCCATCCAAAGGCAAAGAACACAAAATACAGCCCCAAATAACCAACCAGTAGTGTTTGAAGATGCCCGACACAGCTGACTGGACACTTGGACACCACCCGTCTGAACTCAGCTGGGTTCACTGATACACAGATGTTTTTTAGAATAAATATGCTGGATCTTTTTTCTAAAGATTTTTGATAATTTGATAACTCAAGGACAGAATGGTGTTACCTGGAAATATCTTTTAAAAATTTAAGTTTGGTATGTTATAAATGTACAAAACCATATGTAGACATTATGCACTTTATAATCTACTGCAAAATTATAAAGAAATCTACTAGAAATAATTAACAGGAACAGAGACCACCTAGAGTATTGTGTCCAGCAGAGAGGAACCTAAACAGACGTGGCCGTGAAGCACTGTGCCATATTTGTGTCAGGCGAACTGTGGTCCACGGCTCTGCTCCAGGGGTTCTCAGTGATCCTTGCTGCTATCGCTGTGAGCTGAGAGGCTCAGAGAATCCACCCCAAAACCACTCCAGTTCAACACCTACCCGTCACCCAGTTCAACACCTACCGGTCACCCAGTTCAACACCTACCAGTCACCCAGTTCAACATCTGTCAGCCAGCTCAACACCTAACCATCACCCAGTATTGTGTGGCATCTGAAAGTTACTCATACATTTTTCCACTCTGCAATACAGAGACACTCAAAATACTGTCTAGAGAGCTGTCACTGTCATCTGCATGTCTCTGGACAGCCGCAGGCTACTATAGTTATTTTAGATGGGAGTCGAATGCTTTACCCAGATTTTCAACACTGCAGGTGGTGGGTACCCTTAACCCTTAACCTTAATTATTTATTTGGGATGCCTTTCATTCCAAAGACACATTCTGTCCTTTGGATTATTATTTTTGGTGAATTTTGGATTTCTGGATAGAAAAATGGCGTAGGAGACAGTAGGTTTCAGTGAAAGTGCATGCTTGTAAATCCTCTTTCTGGGCCTGTTGCTTAAGCAGCTAATGTGCTTGTTTTTCCTCCAAGGTACATATGGGAAATATGGCTTCCAGAAAGGTCGAATGCAAATGTAAGGTTTTTAAATTACAATGTGTGTGTGTGTGTGTGTGTGTGAGAGAGAGAGAGAGAGAGAGAGGAGAGAGAGAGGAGAGAGAGAGAGAGAGAGAGAGGAGAGAGGAGAGAGAGAGAGAGAGAGAGAGCGCTAGCTCACCTTTGGAGGTCAGAGGACAGCTTTCAGGAATCAGTTTTCCCCTTCCATCACGTGGCCTTGGGGATCAGATTCAGGCCGTCAGGCTTGGCGGCAAGTCCCTTTACCCACCGAGTCTTCTCAGCAGCTAGAACAAGAAATGGAGAGAGAAGGCCTGGGGCCCAGGTTCCCGTCCTGCTGGGAGAAGATCGGTTGGCCACACAGCTAAGCAGCACACGCATAGTCCCTGGCCTCTGCTTCCTGTTTGCCATGAAAGTGTAACAACTTACAGGAAAGGCAGAGAGAAAGGAAGGGTCTTTCTCTCCTAGGCTTGGCCAAAGCATACATAAGCCCATTTTCTTTCTCTACCAAGTTCCGTTTCCTAGTTTCTTTGGCATATAGGAAAGCTGAGGCGGCCTGCAACGTCCTGCACCAGTGCCACATGGAGCTTGTTTGTAAAAATTTTTTGTTTTCCTGTAAGTCATTTCTTCATGTCTTAAATTTTTGTAGGCTTTTCTTACCAGTTTTTTTTTTTTTTGAGAAAAGATTAAATTGGAACTTTCTTACTTCATACCTCACTGTACAAATGCATCCTTCTAGATATTTGTTATAGTTTAAGAAAAGTACATATATAAAACCTCTCTCTCTCTCTCTCTCGCTCGTCTCTCTCCTCTCTCTCTCTCTCTCTCTCTCTCTCTCTCTGTGTGTGTGTGTGTGTGTGTGTGTGTGTGTGTGTCTGTCTCCAGCAAGGAGGATCAGATCCACTGGAGCTGGAGCTATAGGAGGTTGGTGAGCTTCCTGGTGTGGGTGCTGGGAATCCATCCTCAGATCCACTGCAAGGGCAGAAGGGCCACCACTCCAGCCCTACTTGAGTGAGAAAATGTTAATCTATCTTTTTATCTTTCTCACTATCTTCTCGGTGATCAGAACCTCAACTCTCCTTTGCTTTCTCCTAAACATAGAGCAAAGAGCCTATGAAGGACGACAAAAGAAGCTTGAAAGCGCAAACAGCTGAGAGGAATCTCAGTCAGGGTAACGATGGGGTGAGGGGGGCGAGGCAGGGTGGTGCTTCAAGGCACCGCAGGATTCTATAGTGTTTAAGTTAGGAATCCTGAGCAGTGGGTGGGGGGTGGGGTTTGGGGGGGATGGGGGGTGCGGAGGTCAGGGGCACTTGGGAACTGAGAAGTCCTAGCACGGTGAAGGGCTTGCTCTGAGTTTTAAGACAGCCTGTGTTCAGATTTCCTTCTAATATTCATTCTCTTGACGGGCACAGGAGACCTGGTGACTTTGATTTGGCGACCTTTGACCTTTATGTTCGTGTCTAACAACATTTACACTGGTTGCTCCCTGTGGCCTCAGCTCGTAAGGTGTTGCTCACTGGCCTTCTTTAAAAAAAAAAAAAAAAACACAACAAAATACAAAAAACCCAGGCTGTCATGCCCCTGGGGTTTGCATCTCTGGGAGGTCTGAAGTCATTCATTACCGGAACCCCTGCATTTTGCGTAAAGCAACCATTTCAAGTTTGATCCTACTGAGCCATTGATTTCTCAGATATGAGAATTTTGTCTCTCTCTCCCTAAAACAAAAACAATATTAAAGCACAACGTAAGACCTGAAATCAAGACAGAAACGCCAAACTCTACACTGCAGCTCCAAGGGGCATTTCTGATAGCACTGGCCTCTCTCTGAGAAAGGGGAATCTAAGAGGTACAGGGCACCTTTGCTGTCTGAATGTTGGGAAGGGTCCACCCCCTTGCTCTCTCTGCATCAGACTCTGAGGAGCATCCTTTCCCTCACCGTGCCCAGGACCTTAGCGTTCGGTCCAGGATTTCAGCTCTCTGCACAAGTACCCTCTTGGCCAGGGCCAGTGTAGTCTTATTAATAGGACTTAATAGGCAAAAACAAAGAGGACGCGGATTAAAAGGGCTGTTCAAGGCCAGCTCTTCCAGACCAATTGGAGGCATGATGCTCGCTACACCAGCTTCGTGGCCAACATGTTATGAGCTATGGCTGACGAGATCCTTTCTGATGCAGACATGGGTGCCTCTGACATCTGGAGACCCTCTGAGACATGAACACTACACGGCGACCTCCTCTGAGACAAATAGCACGGTCAATGAGTAAACCAGTTAGTGGTTGGTAACACCCTTTCTTATAGACACCAGGGGATTTCCCTTGTCAGAGCAAGCTGAGACCTCCTAAGACAAAGAGACAAACCTTATTTCACCCTCAGGGAGACAAGCCTGAGCCTAGATACTGGAAGGAAACAGCACTTGCTCTGGAGGCCATGACAGGAGAATACAGGTGGTTGTCCTTCTCAATGAGAGATGTGCTTCCAGACCCTTCCAGGACAGCGGCTTACAGGCCTTCACTGCTAAGCCTGCCTACTCCGAAAGACTGGATTTTTTTTTTTTCCCTCTATGTCTTTGTCCCAGGTGCTTGCTAAAAGCCATTCTTGCTCTTTGAACCAAACCTTACTCAGACTGCTGAGACTCCACTGCTAAGAAAGCTGCTTCCTTGAGCTCTAACTCAAACAGCATGTCTTCCTTTCCCTCCCTCACTCCCTCCCTCCCTCCCTCCCTCCTTCCCTCTCTCTTTCCTTCCCTCCCTCCCTTTGTCCCTCTGTCCTTCCCTCCTCCCTTCTCTCCCTCCTTCCTTGTCTCTTCCGGCAGCAGCCACTGAGATCTCCAGCTTTTCTGCCCTTGGCTTCTTAAATCCAATAAAATAAAATTGTCCTTGAGTTTTCTTTCTGGTCCATCTTGAAATTCTTTTATAGACAAGGCTAATGATCTACAAAAGGGACCCAAAGTGTTTCAGTGACAGTAATTAGATAACTTTCTATGAGTCAGCAGAGTTTCCTGTGCTGGGGTACCCTGAGCCAGGCACAGCCTTCCATCCTCCACACCCTACCCTCCAAGCTTGACTATAACAACAGTGTGACAGGTACTGATTATGCTCTCAGAGCAGGGGGGCCTGAGTCAGCATAAGTGACCATAAGGAGCCAATGTACACTTTATTGCTGTTTGGCACTCACATCTCAGATCTCATTTCTCTTTTTTTGTACCTGACAAAAAATCAGTTTTCTTTTCCCAACCAACTATAGTTTCAATATTAAGACACAACAAAAAGTTCACATATTTTGTGTCCATTTAGCACTTTTTATATGCAGTCCTGTAAAAGTGACCCATCATTCTTCCAGATAGGCAACACAATGTGTGCCCCCTGTGCCACTGCCGCTGCCCTCTGAGTGACTCTGTGATTCTCCTTCCCCAGCCCCCAGGAGCTGGCACAAGTTAGGTGGGCACTCGACCCACTGAGCTAAGCCCACAGCCTGTCTGTTTAACAAACCAGCTGAGAAGTGCAGACCTCTCAAGATGGGCTCCCAGACTCAGAAGCTGCTCACCATCCTATCTGGATGTGGCTCTTGCCACTGCGCCCCTTAGTGCAGAGGGCGTGGCCCTGCAGAGGTGATCTAGGTCAGAACACAGAACACGCACAGCTGCTGCAGCTAGAGTAGCTGTGGAGAAAATCAAGGTGCCTCTCCCTGGTTTGACATCATCCTCCATCTGGTGGGTCCTGATGTTTACAGAGGGGAGAGCTACTGTTGCAAAGATGCAACTCCCCAGAGGAGACTGGAGAGAGTTCCATGGGGGTCTGGGTTCCTCAGCATCCACAAGGGAGGTAGGGCCAGCATCCCCTCAGTAGACCCAGGCTCTGGGCAATCTTCGGAGCCCACCAGGGTCATTAGCACATTCACTTTAGTGTAGTCCTGTGCCATCCCAATGTTCCAGTCCCCCCAGATATACAGAAAACGAGGGCCAAGAGGATTTGTCCCTTGATAGAAAAATAATGCAATACGGCACGCAAGCAAAATTTGGGCACTAAGTCTGTTGCTCAAAAGACAGAATACACAGGGGTTATTTTTCCTCTTTCCCTTGCTCACAAGAATTATGTGCTTAAAAAATTTATTTGAGGTATAACTAGTCCAATTGACCTAGAACAAGATCACACACTTTTTAAAAACCCAGATCCAGTGAAAATCAGTCATTAAAAAAACAAATAAACAAAAACTTTAACCAATAATTTTATGTCAAGAAAGAGCCCATTTTTGAGACAGTGAAATAATGTCATAAGTAAATGGCTTAACAGAAAGATTCAGCTAATAACTTAGCTGGTTATCTCTTTATTCTCACTAGTAAGTTGGGAAATGCTGGCATATATGGGTTTACATTTTAGTTTAGGAAACTGAACTAATGTCTTGAGCTCCCTGATTTCTTTGTGAATATACAAATATTTACTGTTTCTCTGTGGTACTATGAAGGGACTCTAAGACTTCTAGGCCAGGCAAGTGTAGGCCACTGAATGCCCCCCACAGACCTGTGACCTTGTTAATGTTACTGTGGAGAGAAAACTGGCATCACCAGCAGTAACTTACAGGAAAGAAATAAATAGAAAAAAACTAGTAGAGGCCGAGTTCCTGAAGTCAGCAAGGTAATACTGGAGAACCAACAGATGAGATTAGAGCCACTGGTTAAGGAATTCATCAAAATGTCAGTATAGGCATTTTTACTAAATGTGTGGTTACAGCTACAGAGACTAGGACTAGTCCCTGCTAGCACTCGCACCAGGTGAGCCCTGAGGTGGGTCCCTCGGTGAGCATTTGCACATGTGCTGGCTGGCGACAGCATTTCCTCCTCCATGCATAGTAGAAAAGAGTGACAGAGGTAGAGAAACAAACACCAGTCCACACGCCGCATGGCTGGTAACAGAGAGAAGACACTTTAACACAGTTTCTCTGCCCTGTGGGATGCTGGGAGTAGGAGCTGCCACTTGAAGATGGGCTAGTGGGTAGCGTCAGTGCTACATCTCATCTTCCCCTAGTGTTCTTCATTCTGGATCTTTCCAGTGCCCTGTGAAAACTGGTCTATTTAGGTAATTCATGTATTAAATTTGTGACTTGATTCAGGAGAGGGGCTGGAGGAGAGAAAACTATTATGAAATTAGTTCTGGCCAGGCTGTGGTGGCTCATGCCTTTAATCCCAGCACACGCGAGGTGGAGGCAGGCAGATCGCTGTGAGTTCAAGGCCAGCCTGGTTTACAAAGCAAGTCCAGGACAGCCAAGGCTACACAGGGAAACCCTGTCTCGAAAAACAAAAACAAAACAAACAAACAAACAAACAAAAACCGAAAGAAAGAAAGAAAAAGAAAAAAAAAAAGAAATTAGTTCTGAAAAGAAATCATCTAGGCTGCTGGACATACAGGTATCAATATTCATAGACACAACCTGAGAGTTATAGCTTAGGACAAAGGAATCTGATATGGGTGGGGTTGACTTTAAACTATTCTTCATAGAGAGTTTCCTAATTGTCAGAGCAGTGTGAAGGAAGTAAGAAAAACTTGAGAAAGTAGAAATGATAATACTGCAGACTAGAAGAAAAGTCCAGTGTATAGTGAGAAGGATGCACAACAGGATACGGATGATGGGGAGGAGAGCAGATGCCACACATCCCACCAGGGAGTGGTCCTGCCCTATGACTCAGAAAAGAGGCCCACACACCATGATGGAACCAGTTTTGTTCTTTTCCTCCCATTTGTGAGTGTGTGTGTGTGTGTGTGTGTGTGTGTGTGTGTAAGAGAAGGGGGGCACGTGCGAATGGGTGTTCACTGAGCATGGGCACACATATGTGGAGGCATGAGGGTGATGTTGGAAATCCCTTCAATGACTCTTCCACTTAATTGAGACAGGGAACGTAAATCAAACCCAGAGCTAACCGATATGGACAGTCTCGCTAATCAGCTTAGTCTGGGGATCCTGTCTGGAGTTACAAGGGGCTTCACACCCACTTGCAATTTACATGGGTCCTAGGGATACAAAGTCTGGCCCTCACACTTTCAAGGCAAGCAATGAAGCACAGAGCTGTCCCCCTGCCCCAGGTGTCAATTTCTTTACAGACTCATTTTAATCTAAGTTCCTAGGAGGTTCCCCCGCATTCCAAGTCAGTCAGTAAAACATCCGACACATGCATAATTTAGTAGTGCCATTGCACCATTGCAGGGACCCCGAATTGCAACAGGCTTAGTGAAACCATGTCTGTGGGTACAGTGTTATCCCATCACTGGAATCTTGTATTTCTCCAAAGTTGACTTTCTACTTAGATTTTTTTTTCCTGTATGTAAAATAGACTTGACACTTCCAGCACTTGGCATTGACCTTTATTGCATGGTGACTGTCTAGTTGCAAATAGTATCTCTGTATTGCATTTTGCAACAGGTAGTTAATCCTTTGCTCATTTAACAAAGAAGCATCCAGCCATAACTACACCCAACCAGTCTGAGATCCTGGGACGTGCTTAGGGAATATACTGGTGTCAATAAATACCCTGTTCTTCCTTATGAGGTTTAGACCACATCACAAAAGGACAAATAAATTAGTAATTAAATAATGAAAGTTTGGTATGGTGTGCTGGGAGCTGATACATACTGACATGTACTATGTGGGGTAAGCGAGGCTCCTTAAGCCAGGTGAAAGGGGGGGCTGTGCTCTGGGGGTGTGGAGAGAGGAGGTATTCAGTGAGAGGCCTCTGAGTGGGCTTGTCACCGAGAAGGAAACAGATGAAGAAGTACTGGCAAAGAAGGATTGTAAGCCGAAACCACAGCGGGAGAGGCCCTATGGTGGAAAGTTCTGGATTTGATGCAGACCCACCAGGCAGGCAAGGCAGCTGGAGCAGAATGAAAATGGAAATGAGAGGGGAGGAGACAGGGTTGGAGGAGGGCTCTGGCTCAGGTCTCCGAGGGTCCAAGAGCTCAGCATGGAGGGTGAAGGTTACACTAGACTCTAGGTCTACTGGGGGTCTGTGTGCTGGCACCGCTGTCTGGGGCCTGAGAGGAGGATGTGTGGAAGATGAATGTGGGCAGGGCAGGGCAGGGCCAGCGCAACGAGCGCTGCGGTGACGCTGAAGAGCAAGGGTGAGCGTGCAGGCTGGCACTGCAGCAGCTAGAGAGCAAGACTGGCTGGACTCTGCAGCCCTCTGGAAAGCAGAGCCACACTGTCGCTGCTGAGGGACCAGAGGTGGACAGCGGGATCAAGAACACAGCAAAGGCATCGCTTGGTCTGGGCAACTGAAGGAAAGGCACTGCCCATGCACTAGATCCAAAACTATTCTTTTCCTGTTTTTAAATAGAAGGAGCTACTTGCCATGGTAGGGCCTGGAGCTACGTTTTAGGCTGCGTTTCAAATGACTATAGTGTTCAAGTAAACAGTTTCACATAAAGAGATTGTTTGGGAGAAAGGTGGGCATTTCAGAACCTGATGCTTGAACATTTGTTTACCACAGACACAGACACAGACACAGAGAAGTGTGACAGGAAGTGAGCCATCAATGACCTTTAAGGGTTTTGTTAGAAAGATACAACATTTTACTTTAAAAATAAGTTAAATATCATTATCGTATCATCACCATCTTTACATAGTATTTAAGTAAGAGCTAAGTTCTGGCCGCCCGTCAGTGCTAACCCTGAATGTCTTCATTACAACCAGGGCGCGGTGTTTCCTACATAGGATCCACATCTGGAGCTGAGCTGCATGAGGAAGAATGCTAATTGATTGAGGTTTAGCAACCAGTATCCTGTGAAGAGCCGGAAAGCAAGAACATTGATCCTAGATTCATCACTGTGAGTGAATGGAGCTTGAATGGACGGTCCTCTTTCAAGTCAGTTACTTAGCCATTAAATCCTGAAGGAAAAAAAAAAATGTCTGAAATTCTGAGAAATTCTTGCCTGGTTAGCTGTTGAGGATTAAATTCAGGACATTGAATAAGATGAATAAGCTAGCCAAATGCTTTACAACTAAGCTACATTCTCTGCCTTTTTTTTTTTTTTTTCAAGGTAGGATCTTGCTATGGAACCCACACCAGCCTCACAATCTTGACTCTGTCTCCCTGATGCTAGGACAACAGGCATGTACCACCACCAATGTCAAAGCACAAGCTTCCTTAAAATAAATGAACCCAAGGGCTAGGGTGATGGCTCAGCTGTGAAGAGCACTTGCTGCTTCTGCAGAGGCCAGGGTTTGATCTCCAGCAGCCACATGGTGGCTCACCACTCACTGTTCATAACTCCCTGTTCAAGGGGATCTGATACTCTCTTCTTCTTCTTTTTCCTCTCCTCCTCCTCCTCCTCTTCCTCCCTCTTCTTCTTCTTTTTTCTTCTTCTTCTTCTTCTTCTTCTTCTTCTTCTTCTCCTTCTCCTCCTCCTTCTTCTTCTTTATTTTTTATTTTTATTTTTTGGTTTTTCAAGACAGGGTTTCTCCGTGTAGCCTTGGCTGCCCTGGACTTCCTTTGTAGACCAGGCTGGTCTCGAACTCACAGCGATCCGCTGGCCTCTGCCTCCAGAATGCTGGGCTTAAAGGCGTGCGCCACCACACCCGGCTTCTGATATCCTCTCCTGATGTCTTTGGATACTGCATACACAGGTGTGCACAAGCACACATGGAAGAAAAACATGATACACATAAAACAAATATTTAAAATATTAAAAATAAATAGTGACTCCAAAGACAAAATGGGGGATCTAGGAATCAGTGATGGTGGCTTTAGAGTGATAGATTTCAAAATCATCAAGAGCTGGTTCCAGCATAAAGCAGATGGGACTGGAGAGATGGCTCCGTAATTCAAACTGCTTGCTACTGCAGGGAACCGGAGCTCCAGGTTGGGCAGCTCCCAGCTGCCTGCAAAGCCAGCTCCAAGGGATCTGACACACATGTACACTTACACACATAAAAAAAAAAAAATTAAAGAACAGGGAAGAGGATAGAAAGTAATTTAGCACAGTGCTAGGGAATACAAACATGCAAAGAAATGATTCTGAATATATTAATCTAGAAGAAACTGTAAGACTAAGTAGTAAAGCAAAAATAATAATAATGAGAGAATGACATAAAGGAATACAAAGCAGATTCAGAATTATGAATCTCACTAGAATATATTTTGAAGCAACCTCGTTTCTAAGCCAAGCTTTGCGGCACACACTTGCACCCAGGACGCTGAGACAAAAGTTTGGGGGTAACCTTGACTACAAAGGGAGACTGTGTCTCGGAAACAAAGAGAAGTAGAATTAACGCCCTCAATCTCTTTATATGGAGCGATGAAAGGACAGTCTCATCTCATTCTAGCTGATTGCTGCGAAAATGCACCACGGAGAACTGAGACATCTGGCGACAGGGTTTGATGGGGCTGCTGCCTTTCCGGTCATCCATGTCACGTACCTCCTCAGTATGCGGCCACTCTTTAGTCCCAAACGGGAGAGTTTCCACAGTACAGGCCTGCAGAGTGGGCGCTGCTGTGGTTTGTTGAAGCAGGGCACAGGCATGCCACCCATCCATCCGGGACCTCTGTGAAGCGCGGCGCTTCTCCTGGATGGTCTTAGTATTCTTCACTTCTAACAGCAGCAGCAAGATCAAGGAGACCCCTGGGAGTCCAGTTTCCAGGCCTTGCTTCTGTCATGGGTGGCAAGATAAGAGGAGTCGTGTCACAGACAAAGAAGTAGGGCCTGAGGACGCCGGAGAAGAGATGGCTGAACGTGTAGATGTAAGACCCGTTGGTGACATTGTAGAAGGAGATTTCGCCGGCTTCGTAGTCCAGAAAGATCCCGATGCGTCGAGGCCGCTCATCTTGGAGCACAGGCACTGAGGGGGAGGACAGGACCATGTACTCGCTCCCCTCAGCAGCCACATGGCCCAGACTCCGTTCTCTGGGGACGGTGTGGTCTCCCCTTTTCTCAGTACTGAGTCTTGGCATACCCCCAGCCCCCACTCTGCTCTTTCCCCAACGATGACTTCCCAGTAGTGCCTCCCGGAGGAGAAGCCCTGCAGGCCCAGGATGCAGGGCCAGGTGTCAAAGCGCTCGGGGTTGCTGGGGACGTCCCTCCAGACCTCCGCATCCTGTACGCTGCGCAGGTCGGCTGTCAAGAGCAGGCTGGGGTGCGCAGTGGCCGGATCCAACTTCACGTCCACTGTGGAGAGAGTTTTGCAAAGTGAGAGAATGAGCAGAAAGGCCAAGTAAAACTTTACCTCCCCTTCCTCCCGTTAGTCCCCGCTTCCTTCTTTCCTTCATTAATTAACTTTTTTTCCCTCCTATGTGGAGTATGAACCCTAGGGCTTTTCATATTAACCCCGAGCTTCAGTTCCAGCTGGTGAAAAACTTAGGCACCCAAAGAACCCTCAGAGCGTTTCTCCTTTCTCTCATCCAGAAAAACTGAGGCTGGCAAACACTTTGATTTTGGCCTCACAGAACTCTGCTGTACACAGCGGGACTTCCATCCCCTGACCTCCAAATGCTACAGTTGAACCCATTGCTTTGTGTGTGAACAAAAATATAAGTTAAAAAGAAAAGAAAGAAAGAAAGAAAAGTATCAGAATATGTGGCCTCCAAACAGCTAACCTCACAGAAGTTCATGATAGGAGGAGTGGCTGGGGGTGGGGGTGGGGGTAAGGCTGGGAGTGGGGGGTAGGGGTGAGGCTGGGGGTGGGGTAGGGGTGAGGCTGGGGGTGGAGGTAGGGGTGGGCTGGGGGGGGAGGTAGGGGTGAGGGTGGGGGTAGGGATGAGGCTGGGGGTGGGGGTAGGGGTGAGGCTGGGGGGGAGGTAGGGGTGAGGCTGGGGGGGGGGGTAGGGGTGAGGCTGGGGGTGGAGGTAGGAGTGAGGCTGGGGGTGGGGGTAGGGGTGGGGCTGGGGTGAGGCAGAAGCTGAACCTCTTCTCTTTGCCCCCTTTTCTGTCTGCCTGTCTGCCTTCATCCTCTGGGACTCCTTCACAATTACAGCCTGCGTTCTGTAAGCTGGCCTAGGAAGTTAATTGTAGTAATTGACCCCCAGGAGGAGAGTCCTGATAAACTCTATTGACAGCTGGTCAATCAGAAGCAGAGGCCAGGACCAGTCAACTGCACGGCGTTCTGCCAGGCAGTTAAAGATGAGTTAGCAGCTATACTCCTCAAACCGTTCTGTAAGCAGAAAGGGACAGGATGTTACCAAACTCACTCTATAGAGCCAGCACCACCCTGATGCCAAACCCAGAGAAGGACACAACAGAAAACTGCGAACGTCCATGATAAAGATGGAGGCAGAACATTTCAGTAAAATACTCCCAAACCAAATTTAAGGACACACATTAAGAATGTCAGATTCCGTTGTTTAATTGGTTTCATTTCTAGCTATGGAAAGATGGCTCAATATACACAAATCAATATATAACTCAGCTGTGCCGGCTAGTCTATGCCACCTTGACCCAAGCTAGAGCTATCTGAAAGGAGGGGACTTCAACTGAGAAGATAACTCCATAAGATCTGGCTGCTGTAAGGCGTTTTCTTATGTTTTGGGTTGTGAGCCTAGCCTTTAACAGCTGAGCCATCTCTTCAGCTACTTAATTAGTGATTGCTGGGGGACGGCCTAGTCCATTATGGGTAGGGCCACCCCTGAGCTGGTGGCCCTGGGTTCTATAAGAAAGCAAGCCATGAGGACCAAGCCAGTAGGCAGCACTCCTCTGTGGTCTCAGCATCAGCTGCTGCCTCCAGGTTCCTGCCCTGCTTGAGTTCCGGTCCTGACTGCCTCTGTGGTAAACAGTGACGTGGGAGCTTAAGCTGAATGAGCCCTTTCCTCCCCAGCTTGCTCATGGTGTTTCCTCACAGCAATAGTGACCCTAACTGAGACACCAGCACGTAAATAGACCCAAGGACAGAAATCACACGATCATATCAACGGATACAGGAAAGACCTGTAACGATGCTGAATATCCCTTCACAATAAAAGCCACGAAAGAGCTAGGAACTGACAAGATATATGCCAATATAATAAAGGTTATAAGATAAGTGTAGCATTTCCTCTAAAGTCAGGGATGAGACAGGACTACATACAGTCCTCCCTGTGCGGTGCTTGAAGTATTATCCCAAGCAATAAGGCAAGATTAAAAAAAAAAAAAAATAGAGAACAAATTTGAGGAAACAAATTAAATTATTCCTACTTACACATGATGCAATCATAATATACTTAAAAGGCCCTAAGGACTTTACCAGAAAGCTTTAGAGCTGATGAACATTTCAGCTAAGCAAGTAGGATACACAACCCACATACAAATAACAGTATCTTTTCTGTCTGCAAACTGATCTTGATGAGGAAGAAAAATACCATTCATGATAGCTTCTAAACAGCCAAACAAAGCAAATAAATAAATAAATAAATAACAATAAAAGTCCTCCCCCGAACTCTGGGAATGAACCTATCCAAGGAAAGGGAGAGGATCTACAAAGAAAACCTTAAAGCACTGAGGGAGGAAACTGAAGATTCCACTGGGAGATGGAAAGATGAACTGGCCTTGAAATGGCAGAAGTATTATTACCAAGATGGTAATGCCACTGAAAACAGTCTGCAGATTACAGTGATCCCAATCAAAACCCCAGTGGAAATCTTGGAAATAGGAAAAAGCAATCCTAAAAATCCTATGAATGCACACAGGACACCAAGAAAGAATCGTCTTAATACCTAACCTCAAATTATACCACAGAGCCACATAACAAAAATCAATGTGTTGCTAAAGCCAGCAGTGTAGACCAGTGGGATAGACCAAATGACTCTCAACAAAAATGCTAGAGTCGTGGACTGGAAAAAAAGTCTCTTCAGCAGAAGGTGCTGGGGAAACTGGATAACCACACACAGAAGAATGAAGCTAGCTCTCTACCTTTCATCACACACACACACACACACACACACACACACACACACACACACACACCCCGCACAATAAATAAGACCTTAACTGATGACCTGGAGCTCTGAAACTTGTAGTGGGAAATATCTATGCTTTATGCAGATTAAAGGTATGGAAACAAAAGAGGGATATTTAAGTGAGAGACAGAGACTGACTGACAGGAAGGAAGGGCCAGAGAGGGTGACGGGGTTGAGAATGAACAAAGTACAATCACCACACACACACACACACACACACCACACACCACACACGCACGAATGCACGCACGCACGCACGCACCAGGCATGCACGCGCGTCATAAAGAGCCCATTACTGGGAGTGGAAAGATGCTCAGTGGTTAAGAGCACAGGCTGCTGTCATAGAGGAGCTGAGGTTTGAGTCCCAGCACTCACTCACACAGTGGCTTATAAACCATATAAACTCCAGTCTTAGGAGAGCTGATGCCCTCTTCTGACCTCTGTACATGCACAGTGCATGCAAGACACTCATATATAACATAAAAAATAAATAAATATTTTTAAAAGAAAGAAACCCATTATTTTGTATGCTTACCAAGAAAAAAAAAATTAAAATTGAGCTCTTCCCCCTCCCCCCAACAACACAGGCCACAACCTGCTCGTTACTGTCGTGGGGAAGGGTGTCAGTCCTGTGGGGTGGGCTGTCAGCCTGATTCCATCTCTGGGCTGATCTTTTCAGAATGTGAACTGGGTTAGATTTCTAGCTAGAGAACCCACAGAGACATTGGTCAGCTGTTGAGGGAAGGAATCTAACACATTTTGGTTACCAAAGGCGCCAGAGTCATTGAGAACAGGGGAAGAAAAAAAAAAAAAGATAATTTTTGCTTTATTTACCCTTTTCCTTGATGGTAAACACTAAGGCACAGGTTAAGCTCTGGGTCCCATAGCCCACTCATGACAGCATGCTCTCAAGCAAGCCTTTGCTGACTTCTGCTGCTCTGTCTGTGACCTCTGTCTGCCACCACAGAGTCAGCTGCCCTCATAGCTCGGCCCAGCCTTCAAGGCTCTGTCTACAAATGCAGGCATGCTGTGAGTAAGAACAGGACAGAAGCCTTGGAGAGAGAAGAAAAGACAAATGTAACAGCTGAGTCTGAGAGAGCACACCCACCCAAGTTTTAGTTTATCTTTTATACATATCAGGAGACTTTTTTTTACAGGCAACATGAAGAGGAATTGGGAGTTTTTTCTTTACCCAGTTCTGGCCCAAACTAATTTCCTATAACCTGTTCCTGTCTCCCACTCTTTTGGTGGTGTGGGGTGCAGTGGACCTGAGGACCTGGCTACTACCTACCTTGGAATTTCCTCAGCATCTCCCTCATGCCAGGGATGCAGCACACGGTCTTTAGCTCCATGGGGACAGCCTCTGGCTCCAGCCGGTGTGACAGCTTCACTTCTGGAAGTGTGCAGAGCCCACAGGTATCAGGGTAGTCGCCAGGGGCCTCCCTCCCCTGCACCTGCCACACCCCCCCACTCGTTCAGAATTGAAACTTACCTAGTCAAGACGCCTCTTACTCCCTAGAAATGAAACACACACAGCCATGAGTCCAAGCTCTGACTTCTCCCTGAAGTCAGGCTGGATGCACAGTAAAGATGCCGTTAGAAACATTTGAAAGTTGCTAACATCTAAGGTGAAACTTCAGAGGGCAATGGACTCCTGCTATTTTTTGTTTTTTTTAAAGGGCTTTACAAAATCACGGGTCTCGGTGACAAAATTCAGTCACAATCAGAACAGAATCGTGCTGCAAGAAGGCTATGTCCATTCACCCAAACCCATCAGCTTAGTTAGCTGTTTCCTGAATTGATATTTCTGCCAATTTGCTCTTTTGATAGAGTTATACCTTGTACCTAATGAAGATAGAATTGGGGAGGGGTATCAAACTCATCAAAATATTTGAAGGATTTGTTGAGGTAAACACACACACACACACACACACACACGTTACCCGCAATGCCTTTGTAAGAGAATATTAAATGTCTAATTCTTTGAACCACCACACCAAAGCTGATCATTTGATCTACATCGATAAGAAAGGAAGGCATTAATGTTTGGCAGGGTTTTCTCTTTGAAAAGATATGCATATGTATCACCTGCAATCTAAAGATAGTCAACAGTTTGTAAACATTCATTTGTTTAGTGTGTGTCATTTAAGTTTTTTTGTGCTAACGTGGGCTACCTGGCTCTCTAAGGCCCCCTCTGCTTCTTGTGCCTTCTGCATCGGTTTCCATATTCTTTTGCTAAGAGCAAGCACCCTAGGTGCTAGTATCTGAATGGCAAGACACCTCCCCCCCTCCACCACCCACCCATACCCCACCCCCATCCCCCTAACCCCCACTCCAATCCTCCCTACCCCCCACCCCTCCACTCCCATCCCCCCTGCCCCCCACCTCCCACCCTCTAACCCCCCCATCCATCCCATCCCCCCAAACCCCCCACCCCCATCCCTTAGCTTCACACCCACCTCCACCCCTGAGCCCCTCTCACCTCCAGCAACCCCAGGGCGGGCCGCTGGCTCCTCTCCTCCAGCTCTTCCGCCAGCTCTTTCAGGAGCTTGTTCTGTTGGGCCAGCCTGTTCTTACTGTCCCGCAGTCTCTGCAGAGTGGCTCGCTCCTCCTCCTCCAGCCTCCTCAGCTGCAGCTGCTCCTCTTGGGCCAGAAAACCCCTGTGTTTCTCAAACTCCAGCCTGAAGCGCTGTCTCTGCAGCTCCACTTTCTCCTGTGCGGGACGCAGCAGGCTGAGTCATGGAGGGTGACGACGTGGGGTGCCTCCCGTTTTCATGTTTTTTTTGGGGAGTGGCGCTCTTGCACCATGTGAACTGACTGTTGGCTGTATTCTAACAGCATGCAGAATCCAGAGCCCATTTGTAGGAGGGGAGTCTGGCAAAGCAGCAGCTTGAGAAAGGCTGCTGGGCCTGGAATCTCAATTTGACATAGATTTGAAGGCAAGCATTTCTAGACGCAAGCTTCAGTGTCATATGTAAACTAGGAAGGAAGAGACATGTGGCGGCGGGGGAAGGCCAGTGCCCATCTATCTATCTGTGAACAGTGTCCAGCACAGGGTCATCACACAATGCTAGTTACTATCTACCCTACTAGCTGCTGTATATACTAGAACAGAAACAACAGCTGGCGGAGGGGGCGTTGAGATTTTTTTAAAACCTAGATTTGTAACTGAAAAGCTTGAGATTAAGAAAGGATTTTTTTTTTAGTGCGTGCGTGCGTGCGTGCATGCGTGTGCGTGTGCGTGTGTGTGTGTGTGTGTGTGTACAGGTATGTTCAATTGTGAGTGCATATGTGGAGACCAGAGATTTACTTTAGGTGTCTTTCTCTACTGTTCGGCTATCATTTTCAGTGACAGTATTTTTCACTGAAGGCAGCACTCACTGTGTAAGCTAGGCTGTCCAGCAATCCTCAGGAATCTGCTTTGTCAACTCTAGCACTAAGGTGACAGGCACACCCCGCCACAACAAACTTTTGATGTGAACGCTGGAGAGCCGAATTCAGGTCCTCGTGGATGCGTGACAAGCACGTGACCCAGTGAGCCATCTCCCCGGCCCTGCGCATCCTTTACTGCATGATAATGATGGCTAACATTTTCTGCACAATGGAGAAAGAGCTAAGCATTACTCGGGCGCTGCTTGCACATTATCTTCAGATTATTATCCTGGTTTCTGTTAGTATACTGCCATAGTCTGCCTAGCAACCTCTGACATCATTACTGCCTGCCATTAGGTGTGCCTCTACCCAGGAGTATATAAAAGGACAAACTCATCCTGTCTCTCTCTTGTTTCTCTGTTCCTCTCTTGCTCTGCTCTTCCCCTCTCTCTCTCTCTGACTCTCTTTCTCTCCGGGTGCCCATACCACTCCTCCCCCATGCTCATATAATAAGCTTCTCCATATCATAGCTGTTGCCTGGCATCTTATGGTTCATATTTAAGAGTTTCTATCTAAAGACCTCACATCTACAACTCCTGAAGAGATCCAAGGATTAGAGCTTGCTATGGGTCACTGTATCTCATAAGATTCTCCTGAGATTCATATTTAGGAAACCAGCTGTAAACTGTGAGAGGCAAATCATCCTCCCAGAGCACCCATCTCCCGCGTTCTCAGTTCTGTTTCTAGTGTTAATAATTTCTTGATGTCACTGAAGGACAGGATACCATTTATTTTTTTAGAACCAGCTGTGTTAACTGTCCCCTTCTCTTAAGGCAACATCTTCCTCCAAATTTCCATACCTCTCCTTTCACTATTTTTCTAAATCACCACATTCACATGGTCCTGGCCATCTTCTAAAATCAAATAAATCAGAATTTCATGGCCTGGTTTCCGAAAGGGGAGGCTCCTGTTAAATATGCACAGGACTCCCCAATGCAGGAGGCCACACTACTGGGGGCACATGAGGCAGCAATGAGCAGAGGCTCCAGCTGATCATCATCCCTCACCCCACCCCTCTAAAATGTGAAAGTTGCAAGTGCCGAGACTGGGGGATTTGATGGAGTTTCTCAAACATCTCTTGTTGCCTGTGTCTCCCGTGGCCACGTCACTGACTGTAAACCTTGCAGGAGTACTTGTCTTCACACGGGAATCCTACCACCACATCCATGCTAGCACGGCCTTTAGAGGCTCTAGATGTGAGGACCCAGGTCTTGGTTATAGGATTCAGATTGCCTGGGTCCCTGGGCAGCCCGAGATTGGGAGCAAGTAACTTGAACTTGAATTATAAGCCTGAATATCATTAATTTGAGAATCAATGTTTAACTTTACCCATATTGGAGACAGTGGTTAGAATGGAGTAAAAACTTATCCCAGAAGGAAAGTGTAGGAAAAAACAAAAAACAAACAAACAAATAAAAAAACAAAAACAAAACAAAAAAAAAACAAAACAAAACAAAAAACCACATTTCTTTGAGGGCAGAGGCTATTTGCTATAAAGAACTGTATTTTCAACCCTCAGGTTCAACAAGAAAGAAAAGATTTAGAAAAAAAAATTAGAAAATGTTATTTGTAGAAGAAAGAAAAAATAAGAATATATCTTGGATAGCATACACCACACTGCATACATAATATGGCCGTGATTTCTAATGTTCAGTCTGACACCATCGAGCAGCTCTCTATCGAAGGTGCAGGGAGAATCTTGAACACTGTAGCAGGTGTGTTCCTCCCACAGGCCATGAGCCGGGTGCATGTGTGTTAGGGCAGCTGGGAATGCCGCCCAACACACTTGTAAATAAACGACAGTGTTGTTTCAGTGTCCAAGGGTGGGGAACACACGCCTCCCACCGTGTTCAGCCATCATTCCTGACTCTGCCCAGTAGGTGGCGGCAGTGTGCGACAAGTTGTGACACATCTTGAGATATCCCAGGTTAAGAAGCATCCTGTCTGTGGGGATGCAAATGACATGCATAAGCAATAAAAGGGGCTGGTGAGGTGTGGTAGAGGAACATGTGGGAGGGTGACTGCAGACAGCTCACTGTCCTTGTGTAGCTTGGTCCCTGATCTTTGCACTGTGTCACACACATTGTATATTTTCCTTCATCTCAGATCTGCTTGTGAATCATGGATGAAGGCGACTGGGTTACAGTGGTGAGTTTGACAGTAAGATTCGGGCAGCAGCTGGGCAGTGGTGGCACACGCCTTTAATCCCAGCACTGGGGAGGCAGAGGCAGGAGGATCTCTGTGAGTTAGAGGCCAGCATGGTCTGGGATAGGAGTCCAGGACAGCCAGGGCTACACAAAGAAATCCTGTCTCAGAGAAAAGGAAATTCAGACAACAAAGCAACTTACTTATAAGACAGGCCACATCAACAGGACTTTAAAAGGGACAGTTTGACCCAGGAGGGCACTATGATGCTTTTCTGGGGGAAATAAGGAGTTGGAGGCTGAGTGTGAGAGTGTTAAAGGTGAAGCAGGACCGGCTCACACCCTTAGCCTGCCAGCCCCTGAAGCCACAGCTCTCTACTCGCCTTCCAGACGATGGTCTTCTTCCCCACAGTGACCTCCTGCGCCAGAGCCTCCTCCATTTCCTTCTCACAAGTTCCAAAGCCGCTTGGAGCATCCTCTGTTTGGGAAGACAGGGTCATTGCAGATGCGCTCTCTCGAGTCTTTAGTTTGCTTTGACATAAAGTACAAAGATCGGCTGCGGGAGTCCCTAAAGAAATTCACCAGATACCTCGCCTGGTGCTAGGCACCAATATGTGCCTGAAAAATTCTCATTATGTCACGTTTTCCAATAGTAAAACCAACATGTTAAAGTGTGAGGTGAAAAGATAAAGCAACATAGAATGCAAATAAGGTGTTGTAGTATTTTAATGCTGAAAATATAATTATATGATAAATAATTGTACTTTATAAGAGAGATAATGTCAATTTTGAAAAAAAATGTTTACAGTAAATATATAAAAAACAATGTTGCCGTAGAGGAA